>NC_091247.1:176897500-177522500 GCF_042477335.2 Ovis canadensis | reverse complement strand
TTTGTTGCTGAACTTTCTCACTCAGAGTCCACAGGTATCTTGCTGTAGTGCTTGTCTCTGCCAACTGGAGCCTGTTTTTGTTCACTTTAAACATCTTCCTGTTTTTAACGACCACCCCCTTCTAAACGATTAAAGGTCACTTTAAATTGTAATCCTGTCTCCTAATGCTTGAGAACCTTTCCCTGCCTTCGTACAATCTGAAAAACATTCTAAGTATATTATTTCCGTCACTGAGAAAGGAAAATTTATATCAATCCTATATGAATCTGATGGCGAAGGAAATGCCAAGCCCCTCCAGTACTGTTGCCTGGAAAATTCCATGGATGGAGGAGCCTGGTGGGCTACAGTCCATGGGGTCACGAAGAGTGGACACGACTGAGCAACTTCACTCACATATGAATCTGAATATCACTCACTTCTCCCAATACCCACAAGCATGGTTTGAGCATGATAAGCAATACACACCACTTCTCTCCATCCATTTGACTCAATATCTTTTTGAGCCTTAATGAAAGGCACTGGGGATACAGCAGTGAACAAATCACAATTTCTCTGTTCATTCAGTAGCATGTCCATACAGTGTATACCACCAAAATGTATTCCTTAAGCTCGTACTGTTCGCAGGCCTGCAGTGGGTGTTGAGGCTATAGCAGTGAACAGAATCTTATGGATCTTGCATTCCAGTGGGAGTGGGGAGGAAGGAGATAAATACAAGTCAGGCAATAAAGAAACAGAACCCAATCAAATCTTGATAAATGTTCTGAAAGAAACAGTGGAATGATAGATGTCCAGATGGTAGCTGTTTTCAATGTGGTAGATTCCCCAAGGAGAAAGCTTCCCAGGGGGTGGGGGTGGCTCTGAAGATCTTATAATGTAACAGAGGTCTGCTATTCTGAACCAATCCCCCTTAGCAAACCAACCCTCTTTATAGTCTATTCTCCTAGCCCTAGACTTCACTTTTGCTGGTATGTCGACGGCTGATAATGTTTTGAAGTGAAGTGAAAGTTGTTCAGTCATGTCCGACTCTTTGCGACCACATGGGTAAAATCCATGGAATTCTCTAAGCCAGAATACTGGAGTGGATAGTCTTTCCCTTCTCCAGGGGATCTTCTCAACTCAGGGATCGAACCCAGGTCTCCCGTATTACAGGTGGATTCTTTACCAGCTGAGCCACAAAGGAAGCCTGATAATGCATTGCTGCTGCTGCTGCTAAGTCACTTCAGTCGTGTCCGACTCTGTGTGACCCCATAGATGGCAGCCCACCAGGCTCCCCTGTCCCTGGGATTCTCCAGGCCAGAGTACTGGAGTAGTGTGCCATTGCCTCCTCTGTGATAATGCATCATTCCTTAGTAAATTATTGACATTTCCAAAAGACTCTTTCATTTGCTTTAATCAAAAGCAGTGATAAATGGAAGGAATTTCAGGATACAGTTGCCTTAGTTCCGTAGGAATCTGATAGACATTTCTGGAAAATAGAAGTCCAATGGTCCATTAAATATAGAGAGAGTGGACTTCAGTACTATCAGATAGGTTTCTTCACTATCGAATCTCTCACAAGCTTGAACAGGCTGGTGAACTTTCAGACTCTCTAAAATGGGATAACACATATAGCTGTTTCCTAAGCTTTTTGCGTGGCTTTTTGGTGAACACTGGGCTGAAGGGGAGTCTTAGATCCTATGATGTCTTTTGACATTGACTGCAGCACTTGGTATATGCTGTGCAGGCCAGCTGGATGTTTGTGAAAAGCAAAATAGGAACACGACTGGCTTCTCTGCAAGCCTGGGCATGTATTTCCCTACTTTCCTCAGATCATGGGACCTTCTGAGTGTCTGAATTTCCACTTTCCAGGAAAATCCACAAACACACATAATTACACACCCTGTAGAGGATTCACAGGCCTCTTACCAGAACTCATCTCTGGACTAAAGGATTTCTAAGGACCTGTTTGGTGCTAAAGTTCTACTAAGTTTTTGCTCTCATGTTGACCTGTTGGTTCATGTTTCTTATTAACTTCTGAGTTTCTTGGGGCTAGACCAAGTGTTATACCTCTTCCCAAGCTCCTTCAGCCTTGATGGAATGCTCAATTCGCAAAGGATGCTGATAAGTAACAGCCAGGGAGGGTGGGGAGACCCCTCAACACAGAAGTACCAGCCAACCCTGGGGATACCCAATTGGCTTCCCAATTAGTGAATGAGGTCATTTTCCCTCTGATGTTTTCCAGAAATAGATCTGTGAAGAAGGCGTGCACTGAAATGACCTCGCAAGGCAACGGGAAGGAAGTGACTAGAAAGGGAATCATTAAAAACCCAACTTCTTCTTTAAAGGGAAATGGAAACAGGGACCTGGAGGAAGGTTATAATTGTCAAGCCAGCAGTGGCCCCTGCTTTCCTCCCCCTGCTCCCGATATGGATTTCCTGCCTGCGGGGCACCATTTGATTTAAAGCTATGGGAGCCTCACAGACGCTCTCATGAGAAGAGCTCAGCAAAGAAATAGAGCAGCGTTTGTCCTCTTCCTGCCACTTCTGCATGGAAGCAGTTGGATTAATTAACCCTGTTTCCTCAGCAGGGTTGATCCTGACACTTGCTCAAGAAATGCTGATGCGTATGTGTAGCCTAACTGACAAATAACAAATTATGATTTT
The DNA here is from genome assembly GCF_042477335.2 of Ovis canadensis. Taxonomy (NCBI): domain Eukaryota; kingdom Metazoa; phylum Chordata; class Mammalia; order Artiodactyla; family Bovidae; genus Ovis; species Ovis canadensis. Next base: position 177,519,858 of record NC_091247.1, on the reverse strand, counting down.
TTTCCTTTTTTGCAAAATTGGATGCCCTCTGGTAGATATAACCACCTGGTTCTGTATTTCCCTTGCACACTCCTTTGCCATGAGTTTTGAATGACCCCTGAAAAGAGGTTTTGATGATGTGGTCCTGAGAGTGTGCCAAAAATCCGACCCTCTGTTCGGCTTCTCTACATTAGCCTGGGAGGTTAAAGGGTGAGGACATAGAAACGATAGATGTGGATCCTTGGGAAAGCTGTCATCTAGAAATAAGTTTTACAATTGAGCAGACTGGCTTGAATACCCACCTGACAATTTGGAAGTGTAAAAATAAATTGAACCTGGTCCTTGGAAAAGGCAGCTTTCCATATCAGAGGACGTTCCTGTGTTTCCAGCTTTCTGCATGGCCAGGGAATATGTTAGGGCTCTAATTTCCCTCCCTGCAACCTGGCTTGTTGTCTTTCAGGTGCTAGCTACAGTCAGAATGACACAGGCCATGCAAATAAAAAAGGCAGGGAAGGGAAAAAGGTCAACATGTGGTTTTTGTTTCAGTGTAGTTTCTTACTTTGAAGGGTTATGATTTTTTTTTTCCTTCTTGCAGTAAAACTAGATCTGCTACCAGACTAACATATGGTTACCTTTATTGGCCAATTATCAAAAGAGGTAGGAAGTCTTTATGGAGTCCTGAAAGGGTAAGGGGTCCTTCTCTGGATGTCAGTCCTCATTGGCCCTTTCCTCCTAAGCAGCGCTCCGCCACTTAGTCATATATGACATCCTTATGTTAGATGCCTATATCCCACGGAGACCAGAAACACAAGGGCATCATCTGAAGACTTGGAAATACAGGTTTTCAGGCACCAGCTCACACTTCCTGATATACAAACTGAGGGTGGACCCCAACAGTGTTGTTTTAACCAGAATTCTGGATGATACTGATAGATGCACAACCTGAGACGCACTGATACATATCACTGTGTAACCACCCACCACATGACATCTGAGTCACCTTGGGCCCTGGCGGCTTCAAGAGTCCCCACAGGCATATGAACCTGAAGCTGGTCTTTTCAGTGGGGTTTAGGAGGCAGTTATGTGGATGGAGAATGTTTACCATTTGAAATAAAACAGAAAATAAAGACGAATGTATAGAGTAAGTGCTAGTTTGTGATGCACAAAACAATCATTTTGCACTTTCAAAGAGGTTAGAGGGAATGAAACCCTCAGACAAGAGTTCTCTCAGGGGCTGGAAGGAAACTCCCTTGCCAGACTCAGACTCCAGCCACTCTGGGCAGTGATCTTTGAAGTGCTGAGGCCAGCATCTCTGCACCATAGCTTCCTTTCAGGTTGTCACAGGAACTAGGGTCATTGAGGGCATGGCCACCTGTGATCCCGTTTTCATCTGTTTTGTTCGTGTTTTATTCTCAGGACTGAGAGCAGTGTCTAGAATACAGTAGGTGTTCAATGAACATTTGTGATGGAATGATTATAAGGAAAAGAAGAATAATGTAGTGAAAGGAGGACAGACGTGGTCAAATCTAGAATTAGACGGGCTGTCAGGTTGAGAGACTCCAGGCTGGGCAGGACAAGGTATTCCAGAGAGGACCTGAGTTCAGAAGGATCATGAGAGCAGAGCCTTTGCTATTCGGACCACAAACTCCTCTTCTCCCTATGGGGGTATGATGCTGTCAGCGGCTATGCTCCTGGGGATCCCCTCCCCCCACCCCAGAGAAGGAAACTCTTAGGCACTTGATGATTTTGAAAACTGAGAACCAAGGTCTCTTCTCATCAATTTCATTTTTCCTGGTATTTCTTCTACTTGGCAAACTTTTGGACGCACTAGAAACTGCAGTCCAATTACTGCACTAGTAATTGAAAACAGAAATTGGTTCTTTTATTCTAATTTATGGGATGCAGGTAAGATTCCTGTTTATGTTTCACCTTGATGGTCTTTTTTCTAATTCTGGGGGGAAATCTGGATATAATTCTCTGTTTTAGTCCTTATAAGAAACTGTGGGCTTTCATCAAATTAGGATTGTCTGATAATATTATTTGGGAATTTATTCTTACAAATAATCTAGAAGTAGAAAGTTATGTTCACAGAGACACTTATTGTTGCATTAGTTAAAATAGTGATAAAGCTGGACATAGCCTAAATGTCTAGCAACAGGAAAATGGTTTAAAAATAAATGGTGGCAAATCTACTCAAGAAAATATTCTTTGGCTTTAAAATTATAATTATAAAGATTATATAACACTATGAAAAATGCCTACAATATAATGTTAAGTGAAAAAAACACAAAAATACTACCTTGAATTTAGGCTGACTGTACCTGTGTCAAACTGCTGCGTGCATCTGGGTGAGAACTAAAAATAAAATTTTACTTATGATATTTGATTTGTTAGGATAGCAAGAGTCTGGTTAAGTTTTCTCTTTTCAATTTCTGCTAAAGTTGTTATGACTTTGTGCAATTCAAGGGGGTTGGAAATAAGATGGTCTGGCTGCATGACAGAGCTGACTGCCCCTTTTGAAAGTGGAAAGAATCGCAGTGTACTGGGTGAGATGTGAACGCCAAGCCATGCCTTAAACCGCAGGGCTGCCCAGACTTTTTTCTCGAGGGCAAAAGCCATGCATGACATTCCTTCTGGCACTCTCTGGAATACATAGGCTAAACCTCTGTCTGCCGCATGAGCTCTACCTAACCCTGGAGTTGGCGGGCTAATTTAGATACCCTTCCCCATATCCATCATGGATTTTAGCATGATGTGCCTTTGAGGATCCCAGTAATGGTATCAGCTTCAGGATTTTTCCTCATCTGAGAATTCTCCCACTTTCAAGGCATCCCCAGTTGAGGTGAACTGGCTTGGTAATCTCCTAGTTATATAATTTGGGTCAAGTTACTTATCCTTGCTAAATCTCAGTTTCCTCCTCTGTAAAATAGATATAGTACTAATGCCTACTTCATGCAGATGCTGTAAATGAAATAAGACAAGAAAAGTAATATTTACTACACAATTTTAATAGAAAGTATACAACAAAGGGAAACTGTTGGTAATATATTATTGCAAAGGCATCCATCTGTACATATACACAGTGGAGTATTACTCAGCCGTAAAAAAGAATTCATTTGAATCAGTTCTGATGAGATGGATGAAACTGGAGCCGATTATACAGAGTGAAGTAAGCCAAAAAGAAAAACACCAATACAGTATCCTAAAACATATATATGGAATTTAGGAAGATGGCAATGACGACCCTGTATGCAAGACAGGGAAAGAGACACAGATGTGTATAACGGACCTTTGGACTCAGAGGGAGAGGGAGAGGGTGGGATGATTTGGGAGAATGACATTCTAACATGTATACTATCATGTAAGAATTGAATCGCCAGTCTATGTCTGACGCAGGATGCAGCATGCTTGGGGCTGGTGCATGGGGATGACCCAGAGAGATGTTATGGGGAAGGAGGTGGGAGGGGGGTTCATGTTTGGGAATGCATGTAAGAATTAAAGATATTAAAATTTAAAATAAATAAATAAATAAATAAATAAATGTGAAAGAAATAGGTTTAAACGTAAAATGGACAGAAGAATGAAATGCCCCTTTCAATCTCCAGAGAAACTTGCATTTAATGGAAAAGGTTCAAACTTCATTTTGTTATACCTTTAGGTCTTAATAGAGCTCCTACTTTCTCTCTAGCTAATAAATAGCCTCTGGGTTTTAGTGTTCCCAAGTATTCTTGACATGAAGATGTTGTCTGTACCACTGTTTTTAAGTCAAGGAAAGGAAGCTTCAGTTCAGTTCAGTTGCTCAGTCGTGTCCGACTCTTTGTGACCCCATGAATCGCAGCACGCCAGGCCTCCCGGTCCATCACCAACTCCCGGAGTTCACTCAAACTCATGTCCATCGAGTCGGTGATGCCATCCAGCCATCTCATCCTCTGTCTTCCCCTTCTCCTCCTGCGCCCAGTCCCTCCCAGCATCAGAGTCTTTTCCAATGAGTCAACTCTTCACATGAGGTGGCCAAAGTACTGGAGTTTCAGCTTTAGCATCATTCCTTCCAAAGAACACCCAGGGCTGATCTCCTTTAGAATGGACTGGTTGGATCTCCTTGCAGTCCAAGGGACTCTCAAGAGTCTTCTCCAACACCACAGTTCAAAAGCATCAATTCTTCGGTGCTCAGCTTTCTTCACAGTCCAATTCTCACATCCATACATGACCACTGGAAAAACCATAGCCTTGACTAGACGGACCTTTGTTGGCAAAGTAATGTCTCTGCTTTTGAATATGCTATCTAGGTTGGTCATAACTTTTCTTCCAAGGAGTAAGCATCTTTTAATTTCATGGCTGCAATCACCATCTGCAGTGATTTTGGAGCCCCAATAAAGTCTGACACTGTTTCCATTCTTTCCCCATCTATTTCCCATGAAGTGATGGGACCGGATTCCATGATCTTCATTTTCTGAATGTTGAACTTTAAACCAACTTTTTCACTCTCCACTTTCACTTTCATCAAGAGGCTTTTTAGTTCCTCTTCACTTTCTGCCATAAGGGTGATGTCATCTGCCTATCTGAGGTTACTGATATTTCTCCTGGCAATCTTGATTCCAGCTTTTGTTTCTTCTACTCCAGCGTTTCTCATGATGTACTCTGCATATAAGTTAAAGAAGCAGGGTGACAATATACAGCCTTGATGTACTCCTTTTCCTATTTGGAACCAGTCTGTTGTTCCATGTTCAGTTCTAACTGTTGCTTCCTGATCTGCATATAGGTTTCTCAAGAGGGAGGTCAGGTGCTCTGGTGTTCCCATCTCTTTCAGAATTTCCCACAGTTTATTGTGATCCACACAGTCAAAGGCTTTGGCATACTCAATAAAGCAGAAATAGATGTTTTTCTGGAACTCTCTTGCTTTTTCCATGATCCAGGAGATGTTGGCAATTTGATCTCTGGTTCCTCTGCCTTTTCTAAACCCAGCTTGAACATCTGAAAGTTCACGGTTCACATATTGCTGAAGCATGGCTTGGAGAATTTTGCGCATTACTTTAGTAGTGTGTGAGATGAGTGCAATTGTGCAGTAGTTTGAGCATTCTTTGGCATTGCCTTTCTTTGGGATTGGGATGAAAACTGACCTTTTCCAGTCCTGTGGCCACTGCTGAGTTTTCTGAATTTCCTGGCATATTGAGTGCAGCACTTTCACAGTATCATCTTTCAGGATTTGAAATAGCTCAGCTGGAATGCCATCACCTCCACTAGCTTTGTTCATACTGATGCTTTCTAAGGCCCACTTGACTTCACAGTCCAGGATGTCTGGCTCTAGGTGAGTGATCACACCATTGTGATTATCTTGGTCGTGAAGTTTTTTTTTTTTTTTTCCTGTGTATTCTTGCCACCTCTTCTTAATATCTTCTGCTTCTGTTAGGTCCAAACCATTTCTGTCATTTATCAAGCATATCTTTGCATGAAATGTTCCCTTGGTATCTCTAATTTTCTTGAAGAGATCTCTAGTCTTTCCCATTCTGTTCTTTTCCTCTATTTCTTTGCATTGATCTCTGAGGAAGGCTTTCTTATCTCTCCTTGCTATTCTTTGAAACTCTGCATTCAGATGCTAATATCTTTCCTTTTCTCCTTTGCTTTTTGCCTCTCTTCTTTTCACAGCTACTTGTAAGACCTCCTCAGACAGCCATTTTGCTTTTTTGCATTTTTTTTTCCATGGGGATGGTCTTGATCCCTGCCTCCTGTACAATGCCACAAACCTCCGTCCATAGTTCATCAGGCACTCTATCTATCAGATCTAGTTCCTTAAATCTATTTCTCACTTCCACTGTATAATCATAAGGGATTTGATTTAGGTCATACCTGAATGGTCTAGTGGTTTTCTCCACTTTCTTCAATTTCAGTCTGAATTTAGCAATAAGGAAGCTTAACTAAGCATCAAACCAGGTAGTATGGTCTGCCTAGTAACTTTGACACTTGAAGAAATGCATCATTTCAGGCCAGATAGAAGGCAAGGAGAAAGAACCACAGGTGGTGATGCCACAGATGACTAACCCAGATGGGGGAGATGAGAAGGCTGGAAAGCCAAGAGCCACAGCCAAGGACAAGAGAGGAATTTGGTTTGAAAGGAGAGTGTTAAGACATCAACAGCCTGGAAGAAGAAGTCCAGCGTGATTTGTGGCCTGTTGAGTACCAGGAAAAAAGATGTGGCAAAAGAAGGCACAGATGTTCTGAAGAATGCAAGGAATTTATGATGGTTCGTAGTCTGACCGCGGGAAATGCCTGTAGAGGGCAGATCTCAGTGGGCCGTGGGAGCACTGGTTCATTGAGAAGATACAGGAAGATTAGGAACACCTTTCTCAGAGTATCATCCTGAACCAAGAGCAAAGGAGGATGAAGAGGAAGGCAAGAACTTGCTTGAGAAGAAAAATTAATAAATTCAGCAAGTCTTTAGAAGTAGATGAAAATATTTCTAAAGCAACAGCCCTCTTTTTCCTGTCACTCCTTCTTGTGAAAATCATTATCAAAGACTTGAACTGATATCTCAACAATGAGAATGTTTGTAACTCTGTCTACATTTTCTTATCAGAATTCCTGCTACTCAGAGTCAAAACGCTGCACTTCTCCTCCCATCCCTATTACACAGAAGGTGCTGCAAGACCTTGACAATCATTTCTTCTCATCATCGTAAAGGTTTACACATGCAGTTATACAAATATTATAGAAATAACGTTATACAAATAGGTAGTTAACTGACATTGTGGTGATTATGGAGACCATACCCATTAAGAGGTCACTGGATTTTATATTTTCCTTTCTCAGACATGTAAGAGGCTAGTTATAGGATTATAAGGAAACAGGTACTTGCTTGAAGTCTGGAAAGAGAGAATAGAGGCTGCTCTGTTTGACAGATATGCAGTCTGCTCCTGAACTTGAGCCCTGACTTTCCAGTAGAGTTAGGTCAGAGCTAATCATGGTGATTCAGTGGTAAAGAATCTGCCCGCCAATGCAGGAGACACAGGTTCGATCCTTGGGTTGAGAAGATCGCCTGGAGAAGGAAATGGCACCCCCACTCTAGTATTCTTTCCTGGGAGATCCCATGGCCAGAGGAGCCTGGCAGACTACAGTCCATGGGGTTCCAAAAAAGTCGGATATGGCTTAGCAACTAAACAACAACAATCATGCCAAATATTAGCATCAGCAGTGCCTTCATGCAGGCTTCCCAAATCCAGACCTGAGCCAAAGCGAGCAGACAGAAGGCAAGTGTTGAGGGAAATAAAATATCCCACAAGCAGTTACCCTGGCCCAGTGTCCCTGCACAAAGGAGCCTCTGCAGCTGTAGGACACATCAGGCCTCACGTTGCTTGCTTCTAGTGAGGCCAACTAATTCTGCAGCCATGGACAGGTTTTGTGATAAATTGGGAAATGACTTCTGGGGCAATTGTCTCCAGTTCTCAGAAAGAAAATTCACAGAAGTGAGTGACTGGCTCAAAGGCCAAGAGGCCATTGCCTCTGAGCGGGGTCCCAGAGTAGAGTAATGTGGTCATTCACAAGTGTGTTTGAGTATGTGAGAAAAAATAAAAATGAAAATGTTTGGTTTCTCCAGCCAAAATTACAAGCTAAAAATGTTTTCCGTTAGTAAAATAAATAAGAGAAGCAGAGATTTTTCTTGATTGATAATAATATTTGCTAAAAGCATTGAATGAGGTTTGGAGATAACAGACATGATGTTGATCCCAGAAGAAGAAAAGAGGAAAACAGGCTTTAGCTTGGAGATGAGCCGCAACCTAGCCACATCTCTCTCTTTATTCATATTTCACTTGTTTAATTCAGAAAAATAATATTTGGGGGTAGGGAAGGAGGTTTGGAGGAGTGGGGTGGCTAAAACTGAGTTCTTTGATTGTCAGATGACTAAGATACTTCTTAGTTGACCTTGAAGTCAATTTCAAGGACAGCTATCATATCCAAAGATACAAGAACTTCTAAAATACAATAATTTGACGAAAACTGTTGAAGTCTTAGTCATGTTTAAGCAAGTAAACATTAAGGAGGAGGGAAGAAAATTATAATGGCAAAATTCTATAGAAAAAAAAGAAAAACAGAATGATGGGTTGAGTCCAGATTTTAGCTGAAAGTTTCTGAGATAATATAGAAAGAAAGAAAGTAGAAGTGAAAATCACTCAGTCATGTCCAACTCTTTGTGAACCCATGGACTGTACAATCCATGGAGTTCTCCGGGACAGAATACTGGAGTGGGTAGCCTTTCCCTTCTCCAGGGGATCTTCCCAACTGAGGGATCTAACCCAGATCTCCTGTGCTGCACATGAGTTCATTATCAACTGAGTCATCAAGGAAGCCCAAGAATACTGGAGTGGGTAGTCCATCCCTTCTCTAGCGGATCTTCCTGACCCAGGAATCAAACCCAAGTCTCCTGCATTGCAGGCAGATTCTTTACCAGCTGAGCTACTAGGGAAGCCCCTAGTTAATATAATCACTCTCCAAAGGAAACATTCAGCCTCAGTCTGCATACTTGCTTAATATTCTGATGAATCATATTAATATTATCACTTGCTTGAGAACTCCCTGTACAGGTTTCAAAATTTTAACAAGCTCAGCATTAGTTTATTTTATCAAAAAAAAGTGCAACTTTTGTAAAACCATGTTTATAATGGTCCTCTTTTTATTTTGTCCTCTGGACAGATGTTGGATACGAATGACAGAGATGATGACCTATCTGGATGCCCATTCATGTTATCAGATAAAATAACATGCAATTGTAGATGGAATTTTCTGGGGATTCTGCACCTGTCCCCTCAGGAAGGAATTGAATATCACACAGAGGATTCATATACCATAGACAGACACTCAGGAAGCCAGTGAAATAAAGTGTTACCCATACTGAATACTAGGAAGTTCAGTGCTCTGGTCAACAATATTAACAACCCTTCTAGGACTTATCACTTACCTTTAGAAGATACAGCTTTGTGAAATGTTAAAAGACCATGTCCAGTGATTTCTAGAAAGACTTTTCTCATACTCATTCTGATTTCCAAGTGCCCACACAAGCGAGGCCACTTCCTCATGCCTTAAAACCTTTAGGATCTCAGTTTTTGAGATGGAAATTGTTTCTGTTTCAACAGCTCCAGCAGATGACTCCGTTAACTTTCTTAGCCTCCTAACTCACACCTGTATCGTGCCTTTGATCTGGCTTCTGCAGTCCCCCTACATGGTCTTGTCCCCTTTCCTTACTCAAACCCACCTCTATATTGAACATTTCCTCTGTTTTCCTCCATCATACTCAATGCTGATCCCTACTTTTCTTAAGTTATTCTGAAATATCAATCTTGTTTTTGTCTAAAATTAAACCTGACAAAGAGGAAAGTCCTAGTTCTTTCATCAGACTTTTCTTCAGTAGATTCTTCTCTATCATTAAGGAAAAGCAGGCTTCCCTCATAGCTCAGTTGGTAAAGAATCTGCCTGCAATACAGGTGACCCTGGTTCAATTCCCTGGGTTGGGAAGATCCGCTGGAAAAGGGATGGGATACCCACTCCAGTCTTCTTGGGCTTCCCTTGTGGCTCAACTGGTAAAGAATCCTCCTGCAATGTGGGAGACCTGGGTTTGATCCCTGGGTTGGGAAGATCCCCTGGAGAAGGGAAAGGCTACCCACTCCAGTATTCTGGCCTGGAGAATTCCACGGACTGTATAGTCCATGGGGTCGTAAAGAGTTGGACATGACTGAGCGACTTTCACTTTCAGGGAAAAGCACTTATGTGCCATATATGCATTGTTGATTAAAAAGTGGGTCCCAGGGCCATCTAGATAATCCTTAGAGTCACGTTGTTAGGGAGTGCTTGATGTTACCCAGTACTTTGTCTGCATGAGAAAACTGAATCTCAGAGAATCTGTGCGACTTGTGAGTTTGCACAAAAAATCTGCGGCTGGAAGCCAATGTTGTTTTCAGTATACCATATTGCCTGCTTTCTTATTTCCTCTCTACATATGGCACAGTGCTAGGTGCTATAGAAACACTCCCCAGGACTTTTCAATTCAGGAACAACGCTGTTGACACAGCAGCATGAAAGGGACATCACATACAACCCAACTGGCACTGAAGTGCACACACTGCAGTTATTTATATCCCGTAATGCTCTAACCACCTCTCCCTCCCCCTCTCCCTCCCTGCTTCTCTCCTGTGTTCAACCTGTCGCTGACTCTGGCTGTTGCTTCTCTGCAGTGATGCCAAGGGCTGTCTCTGCTGCCATGGAGGCTGTTTTCCAACAGCTCACTCCCTGATGCAGGCCCGGATGCCTCTCCCTACAGGGCCTCCACCTCCCAACACTCTCCCTCAGACCCGCCAGACTGCCCTGGCAGCCGCCACCCCTTCACCTGCCATGCTGACCGTGTCACACCCACCCCTGGGAAAATCTCCAGATGTACCCTACGCAAAACACAGAGGCCTGAGCGAGGAGACGGATAGGGAGTAGGGCCCCTGAGAACACAGGGCAGGTGCCAAATTGAAAAGAAAAGAGAGATGATAGACTTTAGAGTGAAACTGAAAATAAAGAGAATGTGTTTTAATACCCCTTTGGCTGATTCATCTTCCTGTGGCACCAGAAAGAGGGGCGTTGCCCTCTATTCATGAATGCCTTATGTTTTGCCTACGAGGCCTCTCTTCCCACACCTGAAAGGGTAAACTGACAATAACAGTGTAAGTATCGGAGATAATGCTGGTTGTGGCATGGCTACAATCTCTACGTTGGAGCCTGATTCATCTTACAATTTCCGTCACAGTCTTTCTCAAAAAAGTGAGATAACTCAGGTCCATACATGTGATTCCTCAACATCCCTTCTTATCCTTTCTCTTGTTTTGTCTGTTTTCATCTCATTCAGGCATGGGTCCAAGGTGGAGTAGTGATTAAGTGGGACTGGTGACATTGTATACTTGGTGGCTGCTTATTTCCAAAGCATGGTTGGCAGGAAAGGGAGCCTTAGATTTCAGTCATTTCAGAAAGGGAACTAAACTCTAATTCTTACCCTACTATGAACTCTGCATAATATGAGCTTTCGCCCTAAAGTGCACCAGTGAGAAAAAGAATGTCAGTGATTGTCGATAGCAGAAGAGGAATAGATATAGAGGAAGAAGAGAAAGAAAGAAGGGAGGAGTACATACACTGGTGTACAGTGATTGGGGGTACTTTCCTGGTGGTCCAGTAGCTAAGACTCCCCAGTGCAGGGAGGCCTGGATTCAATCTCTGGTCAGGGAATTAGATCCCACATGCCACAACTAAGACCCAGCCCAGCCAAATAAGTAAATTTGTAAAGGTAAAAAAAAAAAAAAGAAAGTGATTGGGGAACTACTTCTGACCATGTATTTTGTCTACACTTATCCCATGCCTTGCAGCATTGTTTTGAAATAAGTAAATAGTTACTAATGCTGAAAAACCAATTATTTTAGTGAGTGGATTATTTGGGAGACATCAAAGGTGACAAGAGTTCAAGATAAGCCCACATAACTTGTTTGACTCAGTTGGAGGATTTGTTCTTGTAAAGTGCCTATTCCAGGTTAAAACTATTCACTTTAATAGAGAATAGTCCTGTTTTATGTAGAAAAGCCATCTCTTAACAAAGCTTTGGAAAGACACATTTTTAAAAGGAAGAAAGGAGGAGCATTCCTTCCCAGCTAGCCCTGTTGACCAACTCAACTCCATAACAATAGTAATTATAACAGCTAACATTTATGAGAATTCCCTGGTGGTCCAGTGGGTAAGATTCTGCACTTCCAGTGCAAGGCATGCAAGTTCAATCCCTGATTTCACATGCTGTGTCGTGTGGCCATAAATAAATAAACCCCAATTAAAAAAACAATTGCTCTGGCTCAGTTCCTCATTGAAAAAAAAAAAAAGGAACTAATGGAGTTTATTGCATACCAGACATTGTACAAAACATTTTACATACATTCTCATCTAGCCTTCACAACAGTCTTTTTTACATAAAAGGATTTAAGTCTTAGAAGATTTGGTGCCTTGCCCAAGGTGAATGATGAATAAGTGGCAGATTCCAGATTTGTCTGACTCCAAAACCTGTGCTTTTAGCCTCATGTTGCCTCCTTCGTTGGTATGACAGATGTCACGGGCAGATCATACTCAAATCCTGCAGTATGTCCTAAATAATGAAAACTATGTAGCTGGAAAATGGTAGCTAATTTATATAGCAGGCCCAACTGAAATAATTCAGACATAAAAAATGACCTCCTGGCATTTGATTATCTTCTACCTTAGACATTGATAAACCAAACCATTCCCTTAGGACAACATTTCTGTCCAGCAAAGCATTTCTCTTGCCAAAGTATAATTTTGCTGGCTACATCTGTCTCCTCCAAGCCCTGGAATCAAACCTAAACTAGTAAATTCTGCTGACCTGGCAAGACGCTCGCCCTCCAGGGCATTGTCTCAGGCTAAAGTAATACATCACGTTGCTTCCCACTCTGTCGGCCCATTTCTCCAAAGAGCCCTAAAACAGTAATGTTTCTTCTTTGAATCTCTAGTTTTCTTGCCTGTAGGCCTTACGCTTTAGTTCCCTGGCCTTTGGGACACAGGCAGACTGAACAGCACTAGTTTCACACCTGCCCTTGAGTTGGGGCTTCCAAAAGAAAAGCAGATTTGGAGAAAGGAGCAGCCTCACCAAGCTCTGCTTCATTCCTTTCCTGCCCAGAGATACACAAACATTGACTTGATTGGGTAATGGGAAGACTTTGGTCTTTGGGGTTATGGGGATTTAGTAGCTGGGAATGAGTTGCTGAGTTGTGGGGGTGGTGGCAGGTCGAATAGGGCCACAGTTCCTAGAAAAGATGACCTCGTCCAATTGAGAAGTAGTGGGACCAGCAAACTGGCAATTAAAAATTAACACAGGCCAAAGTGAAATCAATGATGAAATTTGATAGGCTTTCAAGAAAAGTTTATGACATGCTGTTCATAGAAAAGAGGACATTTTCTCAGTGTTCACTTTTATAAATGCCAAAGGCCAGACCTACTTGGAAAGACCTACAGAAAAGGCAGAAATGTGCAGAGTCCACAAGCAACATATGAGGCAGGCAATAGGTATATATTTTGAAAATTTTCTTCAAAAACAATCCTAATTTTAAAATATTTTCACAATAGTCTTGATAGTGACAGGTGCTTACTTCCCCAATATGTGTTTGAGTATGTGTGTGTATAGACTCTTGCTATTATAAATGCGTTATGATGTGTATAATCTTAACAGCAGTGAAGGCATCTTTCCATACCTTTACTAAGTACATGACCACATATATCTCAATATTTGTTTCAACTCAAGTGTAATTTCTGCGGAATTTTTAAAGGCAAATATTGACTCATCAAAAGGCTTTAATAAATGCAAATCCTATGAACTCAGGAAATACTGACCATTCAATGTATTTCAGTTGGGATCTAGGTAATGGCCCTATCACAATTTTCCTTATGTTAGGAATTCATGAAAGGAGTTGCTTTCCCACATAAAGCCATAAAACAGGAAAGACTGAGAAGTGAATCTCACGTTTCCACACAGGCAAATAGCAGTTAAAATGCTAACTTGGAGATAAATTTAAGATTACTCACATTTTACCAAACTTTCCTACTAGCACCCCACACAGAATTATGTCAACTGGATGAATTTTTATTAGATAAGGTGGTTCCATGGAGCATTGTTGCCTAAGAAACTAATCATTCTGTATTATCCTAAATTGTGTAAATTTAGAATTTTCTAAGTTTTAAAAACATCTAGAGGTTTTGGATAGATAGTTGGTGTAGGAAACCTAACTGTCTGACTTCTACACGTATTAATTGTAGTGTTTGATTGTGTGATCAAAGTTAAATGCAAATTTGTTTTGTATTAGTTAATAATCCATGTGTGTTTTCTACCAGACACATAAAAGTGAATTTTCTAGAAATAGCTCTGAAAATACAACTTGAACCATCTTACTTCTTTCTTTAAAAAAATTTTTGGAGTATAGTTACTATACAATGTTGTGTTAGTTTCTGCTGTATAGCAAAGTGAATCAGCTATATCTTATACATAAATCCACTCTTTTTTGGATTTTCTTCCCATTTAGGTCATCACAGAGCACTAAGTAGAGTTCTCTGTGCTACATAGTAGGTTCTCATTAGTTATCTGTTTTATGCATAGTATCACTCATGTATATATCTTAATTCCAATTTCCTAATTCATCCCACCCCCGCTTTCTCCCTTGGTATACATAGGTTTGTCCTCTATGTCTGTGTCTCTATTTCTGCCTTGTAACTAAGATCATCTATGTCAATTTTTTCCAGATTCTACATATACACATTAATATACAATATTTGATTTTCTGATTTGCTTCACTCTGTATGTGAACTGTCTTACTTTTTCCTATTTTCAAAATACAATCAACTTTTCAGCTTTCTTCTTTTAGCAGTTTCTAGAGAACAGTTTTAGTCCTTGGAACTCAAAGAGTAACAAGTGTATGTCTTCAGAATTGAATATTTCCCTATTTGAAAAATGTTTGCTTTTTTCATTATTTAAATACTGATTTTTCAAATCAATGTCTCTTCTTTCTAATGATATAGTTAAAATAATTAAAGGAAAGCTTTCTCAATAACCAAGAGGGGAAGTTTTAAAGGAAATTAAAGTTGAGTACGATGTCCCAACTACATTCTCAGAAAGCTATAAGAAACACCAGTTTATGTAGCATCAATAAAAGCAGTACTGTTTTGTTTTGTTTTGTTTTTACCCAATGATGAATGACCAGAGTTCTTTGTTCTAGAAGTGATGACCCCAGTTTAATCTCAGTATTAGCCCTTCTCCTTCAGAGATGGAAGGAAGCATCTTGCATCCATGACAAAATGTGACACTCAGCTAATTGGGATGGTTTTGATGATGCCGCAATTCTGCCCCAAACCCTTATAACTAGCAAGTTTGCCCTGAAGATTATTGAATTACTCCACTGACCATGCATTATTTAAAAGGAAGTGCTATAATTATAGGAGCCAGCTGTTTAATCATTGGAATTCTGTCTGTTGGCCAACTTTCAAGATAGAGTAAAATGCTTTGATGGTACTTTGTGTCAGCTAATGGAGGATTCAGGCCTAGTTAGGTGGTAGCCAACTTGTCTGCTAAGCAGGCTTTGGTCTGTGTGCTCTGAAGCAAATCTACTGAAAAATAAATACATAAATATATAGATTTCCAAAGTCAATACTTCATCATCAAGGAAAATTCTGTGAAATTCTATACATGCTTGTTCACTCTAACAGTTAAGGAAGTATATGGACCTTTCAAAATGTTGGCATAACAGAACTCTGGGAGTATACTTAGTTGTAGAAAATATTTATTATCCCAGTCACCTGTTTTTTGTTATAGTATTGAGTACAGAAAAATAGTTTGAGCATCTTCAGGAACTCAAGTGACAAATAGAAAACAAATTTTAACCTTCTAACTTAGAAAATATTTGGACCTTTTTCTTGAAGACAATGTAAGTGGCTTCCAATCATACTGAACATTTAGTTGGCCTTGATGAGTTTTCTCCATTTCTTTACATATTGCCGAATGTTTGGAATAGAAAGGACCATAGCAGTCAGGCGCTGTTCAATACAGGAATATGCTCCTAGGATCTCTACCAGGTGTTCATACAGCCTTTACATAATGGGACATTCATTACCTTTAAAAGAAGTCAGTACCATTTTTTAACACTTTTGAGTTCAAATTGTTAAACATTTTTTCCTTATATCAATTCAACATTTGTTTCCTGTTCACCTAACAATTCTGCCCTGCTGCTGCTGCTGCTAAGTCACTTCAGTTGTGTCCAACTCTGTGCGACCCGGGAGATGGCAGCCCACCAGGCTCCCCTGTCCCTGGGATTCTCCAGGCAAGAACACTGGAGTGGGTTGCCATTTCCTTCTCCAATGCATGAAAGTGAAAAGTGAAAGTGAAGTCACTGAGTTGTGTCCAACTCTCAGCGACCCTATGGACTGCAGCCTACCAGGCTCCTCTGTCCATGGGAGTTTCCAGGCAAGAGTACTGGAGTGGGGTGCCATTGCCTTCTCCACAGTTCTGCCCACTGGAGCACAATTATTGATAACAAGTGCTTAATGAAGAGTTTTTAAATGTAAGGATCCCTTTAAAACTGTTCATTCCATCTCATTTAAAAATTGCCCATAATGACAATAGGTGCAATTTTGAGATCATTAGAAATCTCTATTTTTCTCAAAATTGATACTGTTGCAAATTATTTTACTGCTTTCCTGGTAAACCACATTGCATCAGGCTCCCAGTTCTAGCCCATAGCAACAAATATCTTTATTTTGGTTCTGGAAAAATAAGAAATATGAGGCATTTGAAGATAAAGAGAAAAACTTTGACCCTCTAACACTAGCCTCTCAATTGGTGAGAAATTTTTCTGTTGTTATTAAATATCTTGATGTAAACCAGAAATCAAGTCTATAAGATACTTCAAAGGATCAATTAAACTTTAAAAGGCAAGGTAAACACTTGTTATATTCATATATTTTCAATGAAGTACAATTAGTCCACGGTAGACATTATGAGTAGACAAAGCATCTTTCTAGGATTGCGGTGGCTAGAGATAACTGGTAGTTACATTTACGTCAAAATCCAAGTCTATAATATTTCAACAATATTAAAAAACAGATATAGACATAATGTAAGCTTTCTTTTTAGAGCATTACAGAAGAGTCCTACATTTCTCTGTTCCTAAATTCACTGATCTATGGACTGAAAAGCACAGCTATTTCATAGACTGAGCCATGTCGAACTCTGAGCTCATCTAAGAGGTGACAAACCAGATGCCTGGTGTGTGCTATTATTTTTTGCTGTGCTGATGATTACCTTCTGTCTCACAAAAGGAAATAGACCTGTGGTGAGTTTCATGCCTGTCAACAGTCACAAAAAGGGAATATGCAATATACACAACATTTAATGTTATTCTCAGATGAAGGTTAGTGTCTTCCTCCAGCGGCATGCAAGGAGTTCCAGAACCTATGGAGTGTCAGGAGGAAAACAGAAGGGATGCTTAAAACAGAGGTGCTAAGTAGGTCCTCGGATCACAGAGGTTATCCTTCCCCATCTTCAATCCATAAGGATGAATTTTGAAATTAGTCATTTCTAAGTTAGCCAAGTTTGAAGGTTTCTGAAACCACTCCTGCCACTTTACCTCTAAACCTCAAATTACCATTCCAAAGTCAACAAGTGAATCTCAGTTATATCCCATTAAGAAATGTATTGTTTCAGCAAAAAGCAATTGTTACCTGTGGTGGATGATGAGGACAGTTACCTCAAAGTAGGCTGAGTCACCTTGCCCTCTCTCCCACCCCAAGAGAAAACCAAAGTGTATCAGCTACTCTCCACTGGCTGACCCCTTCAGCCTCTTGAAATGGCCACTGAGCTAAAAGTATGTAGAAGTCCTTTGTGGGTCACAAAGAACCATGTAAGCCCATTTGTGTCTTTAATTTATAGTTCCAGGAAAATATTATATAAACAAACAAACAAAAAACAACAACAGCAAAAAAGCATTGTTTACATTGCTCAAGGGACCATATGAGCCCTGGTTTGCCCCGGCTGGCAAGCAGAGGCAGAGAGTCTTCTGCACTGGGCAGTCCTCCGATGGCAAGTGAAAGCACCATTGAGGTTCCAACTGGGCACAGCTGCCCCATTGCTTCCAAATCCCTCAACCATGAGGAGCCCACAGGGTTTGCCCTGAGCAAAAGCAGCACACCCCACCCAGAGAGACCATAATTGAGCCCTCGCTGAGTTCTATCCCCAGCTGCCCTAAGAATGACAATAAACCTGCCTTAAAGGGAGGAGGCATCCTCATGTTCCAGTGCCAAGCATCAGGAACACATTTGGATTCTCAGAAGATTCAATGAATGGCTGGCCCCTTGGGCTGCAAGGCGGCCAAACTAGTTTGGTAGCAGGCCATGACCACGGGTCTGATCTCCTTCCACCAGGGAGTTCAAAATATATATAGGGATTTTGACTCTCAAAACTCCATCCTGAAGTACAGCATCATTATTACATGAATGTAAGAATTTCTGTTTAAAATATAATGCTGTCTTCTGTGTCAGAAATTGAGATTGAACATACATCACATTGACTAATTGGATCCTTCTGGGTCAATGGTTCACAAATTTTTTTCCATGAAGCCTGGACATCAGTGAAGAAGACTGAGGCCCTCCACCTCCCAAGGGAGGAACAGGAGGCAGAGAAAGCCAAGCTCCATGTCTTGCATAAGCCATAGCAGTTTCACTTTCGTCTATTTTGCATACTGATGTATAAGATTTGGTGTAACAAAAGTCCTACTATGACAAAAAGTTTACAAAGAATTCAAGTACCTTTTTAATTTAGTTTCGTATAACTTGTTTTGCCCTCTTTTTAATTCTAGAGCCAGGAAAAGTGTGTCCAAGTCAAAACAAAACAAAACAGAATCAAACTAAAACCTACTTGCCAAATAAAGAGGCCTAATTGATTTGCAAATATCAAAAGAAATTTGATTCATGGTGTTCCCTCTGGGCAATCAGAATCAAATGAAAGGTAGACATTTAGTTCATTCTTAGTCTAGTGATTATTCTATAAGAAAACAGAGCTAATGGTTCTGATCCCTCTAAGGTGATAGAAGAAGTCCTATCACATTGGTATTGTTATCAGTTCAAGTTCCAAAGCTTCTAGATGTGGTCAGTAGCAATGCTGTCTCTTCATAGACCCTATATGATCCTAGAAAGTGATGTTCAAAGCAAACTAACGTATATTTAGGATCCAGTAGATGTCAAGTGATGCACTTAGTACTTTTAATACAGTATGCCATGTAATCCTTAAGCGATCATTAGAAAGAACATATTAACTCTCCTTTACAAATGGGTAAACTGAGGCCCAGGAAACTTAAATGACTTGTCATTTGTTTATGTCATTCCCATCTCTGAGTCTAGGTTTCCACATCAGTTAAGTGATGAGACCTTCCCAGATTTAAAACCTCTTTGATTTTCAGTCTGATGTTATAATGGAAGCAGATAAGACAAAGAACAAACACTCGAGCCATCCTATGCACAAAAACCATGCAGATTTGCTAAAAAGATTAAGAAAATGGAAAATATGATCTTTTAATTAATTTTCCTAGCAGTCTCTCAATTAAGCCAATATATAAGGAGAGGTGAGGATTGGGCATAGACAAGACCCTCGACTACAGGTGGCTAAGAATTTGAGGACAATTAATACAAATAAATGAATGATGAATGAGCTATTGCCAATGAGAGTGGCACTGACTGCTGGAGATATACTGGAATCTGGGAAAATCTGGGAGGGTCAAGAGTTGTCAGAGGAGCTTCAAAAGAAGACTAACTTATGAAGGTGTGGGTTGACATGGTGTGGGGAGAGTTTTCAGGGGCTGGGTGTAGCAGTGAACACAGCCTATTATCCCACTCTAAAACTAGGCCTCTCTCTTATCTGCACAGACAAGCCCACGGGGTACGGCTCGAGCAGTCGGAGGGCGCCCCAGACAGGAATCGTGGATGAGTGCTGCTTCCGGAGCTGTGATCTGAGGAGGCTGGAGATGTACTGTGCGCCTCTCAAGGCCGCCAAGTCGGCCCGCTCAGTCCGTGCCCAGCGCCACACCGACATGCCCAAGGCTCAGAAGGTAAGCCCACCAGGGGCGGCGGTGAGGGTCGGCCATCTTCGCGAGATCTGAGTTATGTGGCTGTAGCAACTTAGCAGCAGCAGCATCCGAATAGTAATTCATACCCTAATAGACTTCTGGCTCATAGGGTCAAAAGAGCTCCATTCTCCCCTGAGAGGTTCATCTTTTCTGTCACTCCACATTATAAATTCTCCCTTCCACCGCTGTGGCCCATCTGATCACCAGAAGATGGTGGAGAAGAGTGACTAAACCTGGGCTTTGGCATCAGACAAAACTGGGATCCTAGCTTTTCCAATCACCAGCTGAGAGCCCTTGGCCAAATAATGCAGCCTCCCAAGGCTTTGCTGATGAAACTCTCAGTAAAGATGGGATAGCAGTACCATTTACCTCATCAGGTCATTAATGTGCCTGCAATGCTTTCCACACTGGACAAAGTAACTGTCAGACAAGTGTTAAGCTCTGTCATAACTGTATGAACAAAGCATGTGACCTTTCAAGTCCTGATATTCTGTAAACATGCAAAGAAAAATAACACTCTAAAATTGGAACTAATAGAAATTCACATTTAGTGGCAAACACAAAGAATAAAATAGAAATTTCAGTTTGGCTCTAAGAACAGCAAGAAAATTCTAACGATCAAAATCTGCAGGTGTCAGTACTAAGAGTGAGACTTTAAACAAGCCTTAGAGGTACTGTCTATGCCATCAAAAATATGTAAATCATCTGACCTGATGCACATTGATCACTTGATAAACCTTTGTTGAGTGAGTGAATAAATGGGTGAACAAATGTATGTAAGTGATTACATTTTCGTCACTAAGTAGAAAGAATGAGAACTAAAGAGAAGGTGAAGAAAATGAGGAAGAGTGAATAAGGAAAGTTAAATGCTCTCAGATTTCCCTGTGGACTCTCTTGAAAAACAACCAACTAGTGGTTTTAATCTTTGGAGTTAAAACTAGCATCGTGCAGAGGGCACATGATAAGAGATCAAGAAGCTCATAATGACAGCTTGGCTGCTTTCTGGTCCTCATTTGCAGCTGAGGCTGGATCAGGGGCCTTAGCAGAGATGTGACCCCAGGGAGCCACCCTGAGTGATGGAAAGGGACTGGGCACAATATGATTCAGAGAGAACACAGGAGCCAGTCGATGTGTCAGGGAGCAAGCCCCACATACCTTTTAGGGGAATGTGACTGGGAAGTGTGCTCAAGGTAAGCAGAGGCAGGTTAAATCTTTCTCTTTCCAGGTGACCCAATGCCTTTCAATTTCTACTTTGGGAGGGGGTGGGTTGTGTCAGAGATGAGTCCATAAGTTCTGGAATGGCAGGTTTGATAGTGACTGAGGTCCAGACACCTCTCCAGCACCAGTGCTGTCTTCTGCATCTATGGAGCCAAGGCATTCAAAGGCTCTGGTCTTCCGGGACACCAAGGGGACCACCTGTTCTCAATGCAATTATTTTTGTGATGTTTACAGTATCAGCTCCCATCTACCAACAAGAAAATGAAGTCTCAGAGGAGAAGGAAAGGTGGGCCAAAGAAACATCCAGGAGGGGAACAGAAGGAGGGGACGGAAGCAAGTCAGCAGATGAAAGAGCAGAGGAGAGAGACTGGAGCTAGAAACTGAACACAGGCAAGAAAGGAACACGGAGGAAAGAAAGACTAAGACAGGTGAGGAGGATGAGAGAGAAGCAGACAGCAAGAGAGAAAAGTGGGAGATGCTATAAAGGAAATGAAGAAAAGTAGGCCAGCTGGAGCTAGAGAATGCATGAGACAGAAGGAGGAGAAGAAACCTGTTGTAGGAAGTGGCTGATAAACATGGAGAAATGGAAAAGTGACATATAATGCCTGAGAAAATCCAAAGACAGTGGCAAGAATGAAAACCTGAGCAAAAATCACAAAAGAGGGAAATAAAGCAATATTCCCTTCCCCATGGAAAAATAAGAATTAAAATAAAAATCAAGGTTTTTATATGCATTTTAATTTTTTGTGTGAATTTTACAAGAATTTCCATGTCAACAAATGTCCAGAGTTAAATATTAGCCCCAAATTTTCAGCAAGACTGAATTGTGTCATAAACATTCCCAGATTTCCTTCCCTACAGGGTGACTGGAGGCTGCATTTCTTAGTCAAGCTCAGGCCAAAGGGCACCCAGTATTTGCTTAAAGGCCCGTGAGGCCTGAGAGCTTACCTATGAAAGGAGGTCACTGAACTTTTTGTGTGTGCACTTTGGAATCAGATATAAAAGATGTATTAATGTGCTAGGGCTGCCTGAATAAAGTACCACACCACAGACTAGGTGGCTTACACAACAGAAATTCGTTTTCACACATTCCCGGAGGCGGGAAGTCCAAAGTCGGAGTATTGGCAGGATCAGTTCCTTCTGGGAGCTGTGAGCAAAGGATCTGTTTCAGGTCTCTTTCCTCCACTTGGAATTGGCCTTCTTTTCCCTGTGTTTTCACATCATCTTCCCTCTGTACAAATCTCTGTACCCAGATTTCCTCTTCTTATAAAGACACTAGTTATACTGGATTAAAATATGATCATCATGATCTTATTTTCACTTAAGTTATCTGTATAAAGACCCCATCTCCAAATACAGTAACATTCTGAGGTACTAGGGGTTAGGGCTTCAACTTGTGGATTTGGGGTGGGGTGGGGGACACAAGTCAGCCCCAAACCAAAGACTCCTGATGTCTGACTACTGCCCTATGATTCCATCACCTATAAACTTCTCTCTCTCACACATGCCGACCCCTCCCCCCTCCCCCTAGATATTTAGACCTGAAATCCTATGAGTTTATGTTCCATGAAATACCAAGGCCATGTTATGTTAGGGCTGCAAAAGGACTCAAATCATTTGCTTCAGTCCCTTCATTTTAAAGATAAGGATAGTGAGATCTAGAAATGGCTGAAGGATGGCTGAAAATGGCTTGGTTTTTAAGCCACACCCTCTTTCTGGCCAGCAGAGAACAGCACAAAATCAACATGGACTAAGAAAGAATTCCAAAAGGAAAAGATGGGAGTGAATGAGAACAAAAGCACTCAATTTTCTTGAGGGTAAAGAAACACCAGGTAGAATCACAGAATATGAGTCTTAAAGATTTTCTTCCTTCAGTTTCCTTGATTTAAGTAGTAGGATTAGTATCTTCATAGATAATAAAGCAAAAAGTCTCAAGATCATTCAAATTGTGAATTATAAGAGCTAAGGGAGGATGCAAGAGAGAAGTGCTCAGCTAAGCAAATGACGGCACAGGGTAAGAAGATGATAAGCCAAACAGTGAAGCATTTCATCCAAATAGCCCACTTTGAAGATGTCAAGGTATAAAGGAACATCCTTTCTACTTGTCCTTCATGCCCCAGCCATGCTTTCTACTTCAGGGTTATCCTTTGTCTATGGTTCACTGAAAACCCAGGATATATGATATATAGATATGCTCAAGTCTCAAGCCAGGAGGAAAAATTATGATCACGAGCTTGTCACAGTATCGTATGGGAGCCAAAACATTGCTGTTGTGGTTGCAAAGTGGGTCCTGGCTTATCAGAAAAGATAAAAGCCAGGCTGGAGCCTGAGCCCATCTGGCCAGCCACCTTCTTCAGGAGACTCCCAGTTCTCCTGTTAATACATCTATGGTTTGGAACCAGGCTCAGGCATAAGCCTCAAGCATAAGCCAACACCTACTGTTTCTACCACCTGAGAGTAACCTACAAACTGAGATGGCTTTTCAAGGGACCACAGTTTGGCAGAAAAGTCAGTGTCCTGTGGGATTTCTTAGAGGATTATCCTTTCCCTTTTTCATTGATGATTGGATCAATGCCATTATAACACAGGGATAAATGACAATTATACCCAATAATGAACTTCATTCAAGAAAAAAGGCAAAGACCTTAAAAGGAAAAGAAAGCAATAAAACTTTCCAGTTAAAGAATGCTTCACCATCAAACTATTAGTTAAAACCCTGCTTCCCTGGTGGCTCAGACAGTAAAACATCTGCCTGCATTGCGGGAGACTGGGTTCGATCCCTGGGTCAGGAAGATCCCCTGGACAAGGAAATGGCAACCCACTCCAGTACTCTTGCCTGGAAAATTCCATGGATGGAGGAGTCTGGTGGACTACAGTCCATGGGGCTGCAAAGAGTTGGACAAAACTGAGCGACTTCACTTTCTTTCTTTCTTTTTGTAATGGGTTATATTAACTCTAAAGCAGTCATCTTGAATGCCTACATGTGATTTCTAAATAACATAAATTAAGTGAACAGAAAGAATCTATTGATGTCTTTCATCCCTTTTACTATTAGAAGAAGCACTAGTGATACATGGCATATAATGATGAATGAAAGGATGGATGGTCAAATGAGTGAGACGGGGAGGGGAAGCGTGGTAGGGAAATAGACCATAAAAGCTAAGTAGCACTGTGTATGTGTCAGACGATCAGTCATGTCTGACTCTTAGCAAACCCGTGGACTGTCGCCCACCAGGCTCCTCTGTCCGTGGAATTCTCCAGGCAAGAATACTGAAGTCGTTGGCCATTCCTTTCTCCAAGGGATCTTCCCAACCCAGGGAAGAAACCTAGGGTTCTTGCATTGCAGGTGGATTCTTTACTGTCTGAGCCACCAGGGAAGCACTGCTGAGATGAAATAATTCCTCTTGTCCTCGCCTAAGACGGTGATGCAAGTGCAGAGTAAACGAGGGAAGGCAGAGGAGCTGTGCTTGCACAAATTTTGCATGTTTGGAATTTCCTATACTCAAGCCAAGATTGAATTCATTCAAGGACTTATTGCTAAAGGTGGAAACCACCTGAGTGAGTACTGTATAGTGAACGTTACGTTCCCTATTTATCCCCTCAATGCTTTCTTGAAGTAGGCAGAGTATTCATTATAATTTAAAAGCCCTCTGTTTCAACTCTTTCTTTTAGGGCAAATTGATGATTGTGTGTAAAACTAACAGGAATATGTAAGGATTCATGATCCTTAAATTGTTGAAAAATATTTTTACTGAGTACCCACGATATGTAAACCTCTGTACAAGGCATGAAGGAGAATGATAAAGATAAGAGAGGCAATAAAACATAGTGGTTAAGAGTACAGAATCTAGACTCAGACTGCTTGGTTTCAGACCCTGGCTATCTCACTTAATAGCTGTATGTACTTGGGAAAATAATGTAATTTACCTGTACCTCAGATTCCTCATCTGCCAAATGGGAGTAATAATTGAATCTACCTCATAAGAGTTGTGAGGATTTATTGAGATTGTGTGTGTATGTACAAATATAAATTATAGTGTTTAAAATGGTACCTGGCACATAGTAAGCACTATTAAGGTTTTAGTTGATATTATTTTTCTTAGTTTTTAAAATTAGAGCCATCTGAAAAAGAAACAGGTCTCATCAAGTGGAAGTGAGTCCCCTGTCACCAAAAACTTCAAGCTTAAGCTTACCAACACTTTCCAGTGATGTGGTAGTGTCTTTCAAGCACATGATAAGAGAAAGAGAATTCAGTGACCTAAGACCCCTTCCAACCCAGAGAACCCCAGTTCTATGAATTATTCCAACTTCAGTGGAAGCTCGACTGTCCTGTATGAGGAACTGCTAACTTTTATTTTGAGGTTGTAGAAAAGAACTTTCAGAAAACCACCATTTTTCTCAACCAGTTAAAATCAAATGTAATATGTGTTTTCATTTCACAGTGCCTGAGGAAAATTTAATTGTAGCATGAACTCCAGCCCTTACTAGTTTAAAGTAAAATTGCCAAAATAAATAAAAATGTGGGATATTTCCGGGCTCACACAGCTTCCGGGACATTTCGGTTTCTAGGGCTGCCGATTCAGTGCCTCTCACAAGCATTTGATCTTCTTTCAAACATCTCTTGAAAACAAACAAAACCTCATACAGCTTCTCATGTGCGTGCTGTTAGGATGTAAGGGTGGAAAAGGAGGCAGAGAAAGCAGCTCCGGGAGA
Source organism: Ovis canadensis (assembly GCF_042477335.2). Lineage (NCBI taxonomy): Eukaryota > Metazoa > Chordata > Mammalia > Artiodactyla > Bovidae > Ovis > Ovis canadensis. The sequence continues at coordinate 177,494,275 of NC_091247.1, read as the reverse complement.
GCCCCTCCTCCCTCTCCCCTCCAACTCCTGACCCTCTCCCTCCCACCACTCACGGACAGGAAACAATGTTTTCCTAACTAACAAGGCTTGCCATTTCTCAAGTCCAGTTACACACCATGGAGGAAGATGAAGTCTGTTCTCTTTGCTTGCCTGTATGAAGGGAATAGGGCTTTGAGCAACGTTTATTAGACAATAGAGAGCTGACTTTCAATCCAGGACAAAACTGATAGTCTAGAGGTAAAGTGGAAGCCTTTGCTGACAATGAAAAGATAAATCATTTACAGTGATCTGTGGTGACCTAAATGGGACAGAAATCTAAAAGAGAGGGGATATGTGCATACATATAGCTGATTCACTTGGCTGTACAGTAAAAACTAACACAACATTATAAAGCAACTATACTCCAATAGAAAATAATTATAAAAAATAAAAATAAATTGTTTTAAAAGAAGCAGAGTGCCTTTACGAGTTTTTAAATATCTACTATAGAATTCTCCAGTGATTAAAAGCCCAGCTCCTGAATCCTTTGAAAATCAGTGACAATATGTATTGACCTAGGCAAGATAAGTCCATTTTTAAAGAAGGACCAGGCAAGGTTAGGAAAAGTTTTTCAGTGGCCATTAAATTTCCAGATCTGCAAGGTCAAAATCAGTTTTTTCATCCTCAGAGCTCTAACTGAAATCTGAGTACCACTCCCTGATACTCATCTATTTAGGACTCCTTCTTTAATGGGACTGCTTTAACCCCCTTAAGGGGGGCTTCCCTGGTGGCTCAGATGGTAAAGAATCTGCCTGCAATACGGAAGACCTGGGTTCGATATCTGGGTCAGGAAGATCCCCTGGAGGAGGGCACGACAACCCACTCCAGTATTCTTGCCTGGAGAATTCCATGGACAGAGGAGCTAGTGGGCTATAGTCCATGAGGTCACAAAGAGTCAGACACAACTGAGCGACTAACACTTTAATACCCTTAGGGCTACCTTGTTTTTATCCTGCAACCAAAAGAGATGGTTTAGAAATATAGACTTACATTTAAACTCAAGTAGAGAGAAATGGAAATTGAGAACAGCAAGGAAGTTATGAGAGATGTGGGACAATGGGCATATGAGCTCATGTCTGGTACTAATAGAGAGCAGCAAAGAAACTTCTCACCACACTAGGAACTCAATCATAGCTCAGTGGGCTACTGCTCCATCAGTAATAAGAGCTAGAAAACATTTCCAAACATTCCCATCTATTTTATTCACTGATGAGATTATAGTTTTAAGATCCATTTGGTCAGAAAACTAAGTCTTGAAAAAGTGGAGGTTTGATAGAAATAAGAATGCTAAAGGTCCATCCAACTTTAATTCCAAATATCCTTGGTGGTAACTTACAATCTGTAGTTAACTACAGCAAATAGTTTTGGGAGAAAGAAGATTATTTTCTCTTTACTTGTGTGTGTGTGTGTGTGTGTGTGTGTGTGCGTGCACGTACACAGTGGGATTCACATGCCAGAATTTCTTACAAAATACTCTGTAAAATATATAAACATTCACATGGAGCTTTCTGTCTGGCCAGCTCCAAGAGGTCATGTAATCAAAGACCAGCCAGCTCTGCCATCCATGAAAATATGATGTGGTATTTTCACAGCTGTAGATGACAATTATGGCAAGACAAAAATTCTAAATGATTAGGAGTAAGACCGTGGCAGGTTGAGGGTTAGATAAGGAATCCTATTGTAGACTTGAGAATATGTAATATTTATGTCACAGTCTGAGTGTGGCAAACTTGAATCATTCATAAGGCATTGGAGGACTAGAGAAAAATGAAAAATATAAAAGGGATCAATAAATACATAGGATTATTTTGTCAGTATTGATGGACCAAGGCCACTGTTGGGTGCTCTGGTTTGTCTCTGTCAATAATGATACTTGTTTCCTTCTTCCAAGAACACTAGGATGGAAGTAAAACTACTTTGGGCACAATTCTGATTTTTTTTAAACTGTATAAACACGTGAATTGTTCTTGCACCATTTTCTGTCTTGGAAAAGCACTGGCTGGCACCATACATGTTTACTTTTATATGCTGAAGACTCACGTCAACCTCCAACAGATGCAAATCACTTTAACTCGTCGTAGTGTTATTTTGTTCATCCTAAAAGTTCAGAAAAGCCTTCCAAACTTGCAAAATTTCTCTCAATTCAGAGGAGGAAAATTCAGAACACAGTATTTGAATGTTCTGCCCAGATTTGTCACACACACAAAGCATGAGTGAAAGAGGGTAACACCCTTTCCGACTAATCTCTGAACTCATCACTATTGCATTGAAATGATACCAAAAGGTAACAACCTTGAGCCTCACATCTCTCCAGAATATTAGAATATAAATTACTGCATACATGAGTTTAAGGACTCCAACATATGTTTTATGTCAGATGAAACAATGCTATTTTGGAGGCTAAAGAGAAAAAAAATAATCAAATCCAGTTTTTAGGTAAAAATATGCTGAATCTTTAGCACATATCAGTGAAATTGCTAGAATCTGGTGTTTCACTTTTTTAAATACCACAACAGTTGAACCTTTCAGCAATTCCAAAATCAACTCCCTCTGGGAAAGATAGTGTGCTTAAAGTGTAGTTTTTTTGTTTTTTGGTTTTTTTTTTTTTTAATTTAAAAATGTAACACAAACAGCTAACAAAACAGGCTGCCCATAAAATCAACAGCCTAAGCAGCCCTGGAGTATTTTACAACATCCTTCAAGACTATTAAAGGCAACATAAATAACTCTTGCCAGCAAGGGCAAATACCCTTCAGCTCTTTTTTCCCTTTCCTTTTTCTTTTTTCAGGCTTTTAAACCATTTTGGTAGTGATTTGTTACATCACAGACAAAAATACTTCAAACAGAGTCAGGTGGTATCCTTTGAAAAGTAAGGAATTGCCAAGACAGGATAATCTGTGAATAGTTACAGGATAAACACATTCCCTAAACTGGGGGGTTCCTAGGGATGGACCTGTCACTAGAAACAAGAGGTACGCGTCTGCTAGTGCATCAGTCAAGGGCACCCTGGGCACCCGGTAGGTAACTATTACCCCCCAATCAGAGAAAGGGCAGTACTCAAGCATGGGGTGTGCTCTCCCAACAGAAACTATTTCTAAAAAGGCAATAATAACAGCTGTTATTTATTAGGCACATGCCCTGAAGTAAAGGCTGTCACAAATCACCTCCTTAATCTTCACCATTAGCCTGAAGGGTAAATGTTATAATTATGCCCCCTCCCCCACTGTACGATTGGAAAACCTGGACTAAGGGGGCTAAATGTCTTGCCAAGGTCTTGCCCCAACAAGTGGTCAGACCAGAATCCAAACTCAAGATGGACTCCAGCATGTGAACTTCCCTGGTGGCTCAGACGGTAAAGCGTCTGTCTACAATGCTGGAGACCCGGGTTCGACTCCTGGGTCGAGAAGATCCCCTGGAGAAGGAAATGGCAATCCACTCCAGTACTACTGCCTGGAAAGCCCCATGGAGGGAGGAGCGTGGCAGGCTACAGTCCATGGGGTCGCGAAGAGTCAGACACGACTGAGCGACTTCACTCACTCACTCGCTTGCATGTGAACTCTCGTCTCCATCTCTTCACTGATACTGACTGTACTGCAATCTGCCAGCTGTAAGTTCCAAGACAGGACAGGGGCTCTGTGCTCAGCAAGAAGTAGGAAGCCATGTAAGGCTTGCTGTTAACCTGAACTCTATTCCACCACTCCTGCAGGAAATGCAAATCAATTTGACAAGCATTTCCTGGTTCACCACTTTGCTCACACATCCAAGGAGGACATAGAGGTGAAGAGGCCATGCTACCTGCCCTCAAGGAGTTTACTTTTTAGTGGGAAAGCAAACACTTAGCTAATTTATTCCACAACACATCAGTGCTCTAACAAAGGCAGACCCAGAGTGGATTCTGACAGCACAGAAGCCAGAACAGACAGCTGTTGCCATCAAATTCACAAAAGAGAGCTAAACCAAGGGCCCTTGAAACAGCTGGCTCTCTTGCACACAACTACGGTAGGCAGATGTGTAAGAGTGATCACATGTAATCATAACAACATTATGAGGTGGGTTCTCTTACTCCCCCCCTTCATTTTACAGAACAGGAGACTGAGAAGGAGAGGACAACGTAACAATTGTCAAAGGTCACACAATTCTGTGTTGGAAGCTGGGATCCAAGCTAGGTATATAAATCCAGGTTCTCTGAGAAATATATATGATCCTGGGTTAAAGGAGCAAGGGTTTGATGAGGGGAAATACCCATGTGAAAAACAATAGGAGAGGGTCAGGGAAGCCTGAGCAAGCCAGCAGAAAGCAAGTGCAAGTCTGACCTCAGTGCAAGCGAGGAGGAGAGATGACTGGGGAGAAGCATCCTAGATGGCTGTACCGTCTAAAGAAAAATCAGCAAAGCCGCTGAGGAGTCCTTGAGCCAAAGATGGCCAATAAAGAAATCTTGGGTTTCCCCGAAATTAGGTCTGCCCTGATGTCCCCACTACACTCTTGAGCTATGGGAGGGGGCTGTGGGGCCCATCTACCATGCATGGTCAGAGGAGATGATCATGTTGGAAAAAATGTCTTTTCCCACCCTAACCACGTAAAAGATAGAGTGAGGTCATTTCCAGAAAAACATAAATAGAAAGGGGGTTGGGCAGACCAACACTGTGCCCAGACTGTTACACCTATCTCCTTGCTGAAGAGGCAGTTACTCTACCAGGAGCATACATCTCTTGTCCTTTGGTTTTAAAAGTCACATCCCAGAGCACTGAGTTGACCCCATGACACTCACTCTACTTGGCTCCCAGAGATGAAAGACTGACCTCACTCTCCTGGAATTTGGACTTGTAATCCCCCAAAATAATGTGATATCAAAGTTGATAGTGAGACATTTAAATCATCATCCAATATTTCACATTTCTCCAGGCTAAGCCAGCAAAATAGCCAGGGCACATCCCTTTCAACAAGTTGACATCTGGGCCATCTCTTCAATCATCCATTGCCTTTTTTTTCTTTTTTTTTTCCTATTTTGCCCTTTTTAGGAGAAAGTCAATGCTGAGTTAGAACTTTAGGCTGTACAATAGGCTATTAACATTCCATGATGGGCAGTATTTTCCCAGCATTTTTTATAGGGTTCCAGGCTTTTCTTAGAGTTTATGTCATACAATACTTAACTTGTTTGTAGTGGGTGGAGATGGAAACATAGTCTATTGAAAACATCACTGCTTCCTCTCTAAAATTTAAAGGGGCTATTATCATCCTTTTAGATTCTGCCTCTCAGGCAATGTCTCACAAAGATAGGCGGGGAGAAAATAAGGGCTTATCATATTCACAGGGTTAGCTTTTGCTAAATGAATATTGTGCTATTAGACCTCCATTAATAGCATACAAATGGAACTCAGCTCATACTGGGATAAGGGAGGGTACCCACTTCCCTAGTTTAGAGTCTTGCCTTACCCTCTAAACCAGCATCTGCCACCACCTGGGATCATGGGTACCTCATGACATAATCAGTTACTGTTACTGGAAAGAGACTTGGGTTTTGCAACACCAGATACTGGTCTACCTCTGGGAGGCACCGTGGTCGAGTATCTATCTGGTGAGCTCCAGGATCAGAAGCGACTGATACAAATCCCAAACATGGCTACATCTTCACTGGAAGAAATCAGGCACGTTGTTTTTTATTCATATTTCATGAAGGTAAAATGGGTAAGACACTAGTACCCATCTCTGAGAGAACTGTGAGAATCAAATAGGAAAATGTCTACAATTAGCACTTATAAGACAGTGACCAGCACATACACATGTTCAACTGGTAGAATTGTTATTCTTTTATGAAAATAATAGGTGGTTTTAGTTCTAGGTCTATCAGTTTGTTCCTATGTGACCTCAAGCAAGTCACTAAGTCTTCAGGAGCTTTAGATTGTGAATGATATCAATGCAAACAACGTCATCTCCTGAGGTTGTTGGGAGGATTCACGGAGATTACTGTATAAACTGTAAAATGTGTGCAAATTTTAATCAAGATAACTATTATTGCCATTGTTGTTAGCTCTCAGGGAACTTAAAAAGTTTGTGGACAGTTTTCCATTGGAAAACTAAGAGCTAGGATTGCCAAGAGAAAATGGGGGAATGTGAATGATCCCTTCATGGCATTTTCTAGCTTCCTATATATCTGTGTATGGCATACACTGTATTACTGTATAATAATGTATATCACAAATGAACCCCTATCAAACCTATTCCCTCATGAGTCAGTTAACCCTTCCTTCAGAGGGTATGTTTCCTCAGCCAACCCCAGTGAGCTTGAGGACCAACTTTTTTTTTTGGTAAATAATCTTACCTTCTCTGGTGTCAATAGGAAACAGTATTTACTCACTACTGTTTTTCTTTCAAAAATCTGTCTAGTTGCATACTAGACACAGTTTTAGCTGGTTTGTTTGTCTTGGACAGGCTGTTGAAGTGAAAAGTTTTTGCTTGGCTGAATGTGGGACAGTTTCATAACCCCTTCAAGAAGTGCACTGAAGGAGGGTGCCAGCTCCGACGGCTGCTTCTAGCATGCCTCCACTTGCCACCCATTGTCAAGTGTGGCCCGCGTCATTAAATTAAAACAATGAGCAAAGCAACAGATGCAACTGAGACTAAATCCCTGAGTGCTTTTGTTTTGTCACTGTCATTGTCTGCAACAAAGAAGTCACATGTGAGAGCCTGGGAAGAGAGCCAAATGCAAACCAGACGACATCCCAGCTGGTTCTGAATGGCCTCCATCATACACCTGTGTGCATGGGAACCATGCTACTTGGAGCGGTGTCAGCTTTATCAAGTGAGCTTCTGCCCAGGACTTTGCTGTGATGCCGAGACAGACCCCGAAGAAACAGTCCAGAAGATCCCTCCACTCGGACTTCACACCTTCCACTTCTGCTTTGAGAGAAAAGAAAGAATCTCTGAATTGGGGAAAGGGATAAGATCTATATGGTTGGCCAAACTAACCTCAATCCTTTTTGCTACAGCAATCATGAATGTGAAGAGAGAGGTATAGAAGATACCTGAACTTTTTCATCTGGAAACCTGTGATTAATTTGGCTTGAGAAGAAGACTGGAGATTAAATACCTCATGTGCTTTCTTTTTACTTGTGATTGTTTCATTCTGGAGTATTTCCTTAGAATGGTCTTTATTCAGATTCTTTAAAATCCTTTTTCTAAGCTGTCATACCTTGTAAACAAAAAAGAGGTTAAAACCCAAATTAGGGTATTTTTAGTCCTGTTAATTAATTCGGTTATTAGTTTGATAGAGCAATAGTGTTCTTAATAATAGTGATCATGGGGGTTTGATGATCCATATACCATCAGCAGGGTCTATTGAGAACTGAACAGAAATATTTCAAGGAGTTTGGGACAATAGTATGTCTACTCTGTAGCTGCATATGTCTTTCTTCCATTTTCCAGAGAACTCCTTTAAGGAAGCAGAATAAGATGTAAGGTTAGAAATAAAAACTTTACCGGGAGCTTAACAGCAGAGGCTTTGTAGAGCAACAAGTGCATGTGAGGTGACCCTGGTAAAAGCTGTATGATATTAGAGGGGAAAGTGCCAGGATTGTAAACAGAGCGCATCTCAAGCTCTCCTACATGAATGCCCGTTTTCTTCCCACAAAGGTTTTTTTTCAGTGGCCACTGAGCTAGATATTTTAATAAACATTTTTACACAATGATGTCATTCTCCTTCTATTCAGGAGGTATAAGACATTTTCACCATCAACGTACAAAGTACTAATTTGCTTTTATAAAGGGCTTGTTGATCACTCTGATGTTCCAGGTAGAGCTGAAAACACGTGTAAGAAAAATGATCAAATCCCAATGGGTCTGAGTCAATAGGTATCATTTCCAGTGATTAGTAGTTGACTCTGCCCCAGTTTCTCACCCTCTCCAGTTCTCAGGTCTGAGTGATCTCCAAAGTCCCTCACAATGATCTTGAAATGTCTTACGATGATTGGGAGAGTGATCATTTCCTTAGCCAGAAGGAAGGATTTGGAGATTCCAGTGCTCCTGATGAGAACCCTTGGTTTTGGTCTGGATGGAAAATGTTCCTGGGAAAAAGGAATCCTTAAACCTCATTCTGCACCAATAATTATCCATTACATCCTTCTCTAAGGGCCTCCTGACTAGAAGGAAAATCAAGAGAAGCAGCACCTGATGTTTATGCATGTAAATGTCATTTCCTTCTGGATTTTATTTTATAGCTTATTTGTCTAAATAAATGTTGCTATTTAAGTATGTTCAAGGATAAATTAATAATTACGGAAGAAGTATAATGACTTGATCCTGCACATTATCAGAGGGTTCATTATATTCATTCAACAGGTACTTATTGAGCACCTGAAATGTTTTGGGCACTGCTGTAGACATGGAGCTGTAACAGTGAGCAGAGACATGTCCCTATTATCATAGGGTTTCTATTCTAAGCAAAACTCAGTATTCCTTGGATAACAGAATTGGTTGTTGACAGGTGAATGGTAGCACCAAAACAAGGAACCCAGATTGTTTAATCCAAGAATAGTTCCTTTCCAATAAAGATTGAATAATAATAATAATAGCAAATAACGGTAATACTTATGTAGTGTTCATGGTGTTCCAGGCCTGTTATAAGTGATTTTATGTTCTAATTTTTTAATCCTTAGTCCTAAAAGGTAAAAACCATTATTATCCCAGTTTATGGATGAAATTGAGACACAGGAGATTGTCACTTACACAAGTTCACATAGCTAGAAAATAGAAGAACCAGGATTTGAGCACAGACATTTTGTAGATTCCAAATCAGCTACAAAGCTTCCCAATCTTCTACTTCAAAACCTCTGCCTCTCTCCAGAGGAGAAAAAGAAAAAAATGAAAAGTTAATCTCCTTTTTACAGAAACTAAAACAGAACCAAAAGCAATAAAACAATGGAGGATGATCCCAGGATGTGATTGTTTTTCTCACTAGAAAAAGATGTTCCAAGCCAGAAGACTGGATTTTAAAGGATTCCCTTCCTATCAAGGAACCTGTGATAGTGGCAGATGAATAAACACATATTTTTATATGATTACAAAGCAATTTATGGTCCCCATGCCATCAAGGGTAAATATAAGTAGCTTTAGTGAGGTCTGTCTAAATTAAAAACCCAAGGCCATCCACTTGGTTATGTCTTTCTCAGAAAACCCTGGCCCAAGTTGTCTATTAAACTGACTGGTGAGACATAAGGTATGACGGTTGAGATCCAGTGTTAGAAATAGATAGGTTGGATACATAAACATTCATCAAATTAATGTCACTTTTTCTCCCTTATTTTTAGGAAGTACATTTGAAGAACACAAGCAGAGGGAGTGCAGGAAACAAGAACTACAGAATGTAGGAAGCCCTTCCTAAAGAGCGAAGAATGACATGCCACCGGCAGGATCCTTCGCTCTGCACGAGTTACCTGTTCAACACCAGAAGACCTACCAAAAATAAGTTTGATAACATTTCAAAAGATGGGCATTTCCCCCAATGAAATAAGTAAACATTCCAACATTGTCTTTAGGAGTGATTGTTCAAAGCTTTGCACCTTGCAAAAATGACCCTGGAGTTGGTAGATTGCTGTTGATCCTTTATCAATAATGTTCTATAGAGAAAATATATATATAGATCTTAGTCCCTGCCTCTCAAGAGCCACAAATGCATGGGTGTTGTATAGATCCAGTTGCACTAAATTTATCTCTGAATCTTGGCTGCTAGTGACATTCATTCAGCAGGCTTGTCTAAGTGGTTTATTAATTTTTTATTTGCACTTCTTTCTACGCAACACAGGCTGTTTGTTTTACAGTGTCTGATAATCTTGTTCCTCTATCCCGCTCCCTTCTCCATCCCCTTTATATTTGCTGAATTTGGCCTCCTAAACAGCAGCAGCAAGCAGTTAAGTAGCATACAAGTTTTTAACCCACAAGATTCCATCTGTGGCATGTGTACCAAATATAAGTTGGATGCATTTATTTTAGACACAAAGCTTTATTTCTTCCACATCTTGCTAAAAGATGCATGTAGTTACAACTTTGAGGCCAATCATTTTAGGTGTATGTTTTAAGCATAGAATGTCTCAAACTCTGAATGGTTCCTTCAAGAGATGAGTTAGTGTGTGACCTGATCAGTACTTCTCTCTTTTTATTTCTTCCATATAGAGCACTATGTAAATTTAGCATATCAATAATACAGGATATATCAAACAGTATGTAAAACTCTGTTTTTTAGTACAATGGTGCTATTTTGTAGTTTGTTATATGAAAGAGTCTGGCCAAAACGGTAAAAGGTGAAAGCAAAACTAAAGAGGAAGCCTGGAGCCAAAGGTGACACAGAGGGGAAGGGTACTCAAAACTCAAACATTTGGGAAAGAAAAGCTCCCCAATTATGCCTTCCAAGAAAAATAAGACACAAAGTCCACTGATAACAAATTTGATTGGCGAGTCCAGAGAGGAGTAGAAAAAGCAGAAGGCTAGGAATTTAATAATCCTGGTTTCTTATTCTCGCTGAAGAAACAAACATCTGACGACTCTGCCACGGACTCACCACTGTGTGACCTTGGGCAAGTCACTTCACCTCTCTGTGCCTCAGTTTCCTCATCTGCAAAATGGGGGCAATATGTAATCTACCTACCTCACAGGGGTGGTATGAGGATTAAAAAGATAAAGCTCCAGATTTTTATCCTGAGTTGTTATGAGGGCATCAAGATCAGAGCCCTTGAGTTGCTAGGATGCAAAGAATTCTATAAACAACCCATTCACAGTATAGCTACAAAATTGATAAGCTGAATGCTCTCGACATGCCAGTTCTTGTCAGTGAGGCCATCCAACTAACTATCTGTTAAAAGCTAACAGTTCAATCTCTTTTAAAACACTATTCAAAATAACTTAGAAACATTTGAATCTACAATTTGATTTTGAATTCTGCATTTGGATTTATAAATATAAAGTGAAAACGGAGAAAGGAAAGAAGGAGAAAAAAAGGTTTCTACAAGTGAAAGGATGGTTACTCCTTTTGTTAGCACATACTGACTCTTCCAGGCATTTACTAATAATCGAATAATTTGTTGTTGTTTAGTCACTCAATCAGTCCTACACTTTTGCGACCCCATGGACCATAGTCCACCAAGCTTCTCTGTCCATGGGATTTCCCAGGCAAGAATACTGGAGTGGGTTGCCACTACCTCCTCCAAGGGATCTTCCCAACCCAGGGATCGAACCCACATCTTCTGCTTGGCAGGCAGATTCTTTACCACAGAGCCACCTGGGAAACCCAATCTAATAATACTTATTTTAATATCATAAATGAGAATATTCATTTTGAAAGCCACAGTTATTTCCTCTCTTTAACACCAAGATTTCAAATGCTGAAATAATAACTAATAAAAAGTCACAAATTTACCTTCCTGAATGTATTTTGTTCTTATCCTTGGAAGTAAATCCATAAACATATATTTTTAAATTTTTTGACAAAAATATGCTTAAATAGAGTTGCAAATTGAGAGACAAAAGTTTCTTTCACAGATAGAAATTTTCTAGCTCATAACTCATGTCTGCTTAGAAGAGTGGCTTTTAGTCCTCTGTGGATGTATCTTATCCATTCAAAAAATTGGTATCAAGAAAACCCAATGATAAGAACGAGTCCATGCTGACCTAGAAAAATATTTCCTGTCTATATATCAAGGTTTTCTTATCAAAACAACAAATCATTCATCATTCATATCTTTTTATCTGCCTTAGAATTTTTTGGTAAAAAGCAACCAGACTTGATTATTTCATGTAAATTATATCCTTTTATTCTTGGAGAGTGTACATGCAAAACAAAAATAGCCCTCCTTAGTTTCCATCCCACTGGCTCACCTCAAGGTTCAGAGGCCAGAGAACAACAGATTTCTTATATCTCCAAACTTATGCAAAAAGAGGCCTCTTTAATGGATGTCCCTTTCAGCCAACTGGTATTTTAACCTCAGTCCACAGTGTTATTTGAATTCAGCACCTCCATCATGCTGAGCTATGTTCTGATCACTGTGGACAATGTAAAAGAAACCATAGGTGGTTTTGCTCTTCATCTGTTTTCTAGACATATGGGTTCTGTGGATTGAGATAATGGATCCATTTTCCCAAAATGGCACTTCTGATTTTTATTTCTTATTCCTAGTGTATACCTTTTAAAATTACTGACTACCAATAACATGTTATATGAAACCTTCTACAGACTTAATGTTTCCAGACATAGGTGAATATATTGATTCTTAAGAGTGTCTATGACTTGTTTGATTCACTAATAATTCTATTCATAAACAAAAATATCCCAGTGAGGAAAGCTTAAATATGGAAAGCCATATTACTTTTCTTATTTTTTTCTAACACATAGTCCTATTCAACTGTATCGTAAATCAGCTAATTAAAAATTAGTTAATTATGCTAACCCACTATCTTATTTTCAAATTGTTTAAAACTAGAAGTCAAATTGCTGTCAACTCCAAAAGCCAGCTGATCACTGTATAGTACAGCAGAATGACCCAGTATTGACAGAAGGAAGCACATAATATCTTACAACTCAATTCATAAGCTTTACCTTAGAATTTTAAGATGAGGCAATATCACGATATTTACAAAAGAACTATAAATACATGTACGAGTGAGCTTTCAATTTATGGATTGATTTCCAGTTTAATTGACAACACTGAATACCTAGGTCAAATGTCCATTCCCAGTTCCTCAAATAATATAATTGTATTATTAGAACATTTTAAAATGAGGAAGACCCACTAAAAAAGTGAAAGCATCTTTCCATCAGAATCCACTCTTCTAGAGATAAGGAAAAACTCTCCCAATACTCACCCTACACACACACACCTACACACACACACCTACACACACACACACACACACACACACACACACACATCCTAAGAGTCCAGTGGAATATTGAGAAGAAATCACTTCCTTGAAAAATCTTTGAGAGGAGAAAAAAAAAAAAAGCCTGGTATCCCTTGAGAATCCTTCCCCTCCTTGGAATGTCAATGTTTGTGTAGATGAAACCATCTCATGCACTGTGGCTTCAGGGTTTTTGTTACTAGTTTATGCACTTGGGAGAATGCTTTAAAATGGAAGATGTAGCACATTTTGCTTTCCCATTTATTGTTTGGCCGGCTATGCCAATGTGGTGCTAATGTTTCTTTAAGAAAGTACTTGACTAAAAAAAAAGAAAAAAAGAAAAAAAAGAAAGCATAGACATATTTTTTTAAAGTATGAAAACAACAATTCTATAGCTAGATGGCATAAGAAAATAGCATTAGGTCTAGTCACCACCACCTTTCAACTTTTTATCACTTGCAAGTAGTGTACTGTTCACCAAATTGTGAGTTTGGGGGTGCAAAGGCAGAAGATGAAAATTGTTTTAAGTTAGAAGGCTCCATTGTTTTGTTGGCTCTCAAACTCAACAAAATTAGCAATATATTATCCAATCTGAACACTTTAATTCAGGAGCATGGAGTATAAAAGGGAAAGAAAAAAGAAAAAAAAAAAAAGACCTTATAGGCAAATGGCAGTATTGAAAAGATGATTGAGTTACTCATTGCTTTGTGTGTGTGTGTGTGTGTGTGTGTGTGTGTGTGTGTATGTGCTTTGCTCTAAAACATACTCAGCAAGTGGAGAAAATAAAAACAAAGAGAAAAAGACATAGATTCACCTGCTAAAAATAGCTTCTGCCACATCCCCCTTGAGTAGTTCTTTGGCGTCAACTGGTTTAATAGAAGATATTCTCCCTTCACCTAAACATCTCAAAGAGCAGTAGCTCTCATAAAAGCAATCACTGATCTCATTGGGAAGTGTTGGAAAGTATTTCCTTCTGAGATGGGGGTTATCTACTGATAAGAACAGAGAAAAATTTATGAGAAATCGTTGAAAGAGATGGCTAACAATCTGTGAAGATTTTTTTGTTTTTGTTTTTTACTTTATACAGTCTTTATGAATATCTTAATGTTCAAATATGACTTGTTTTTTTCTTCTTTTTTTATATTGGAATAAGGGATGATAAGTTAAACCCACATAGACTGACTCTTTAAAGCTATAGGCTAGATAGAAATGTATGTTTGACTTGTTGAAGCTATAATCAGACTATTTAAAAATGTGTTTGCTATTTTTAATCTTAAAAGATTGTACTAATTTATTAGAGACAGATCTTATTTGGCTCTCTTCATTAGCAAGAGCATTTCCCTTCAAATCACCTGGGCTTTCCCATTGATGTTTTCAAAAGAATCATCTGATTTATGCATCATTATGGCATCATTTATTTTAAAATTTTAAAATAAAATAAGTGTGATTCTTCATGCCCCTCTCCTGTAATGCTCATAAAGTCCAAAATCTGAAAGGGGCAAAAAACAAGAGAAAATTTTGTTGGTTTGTTTGGGTTTGTTTGTTTTTGATGCTAGTGTTTAATCCTATAGTACATATTTGCTTATTGCTATGTTAATATTTTAAAAGACTTTTCTGTTAGGTATTAGAAATTGATACATAGATATCTTTTTTGTGTGATTTCTATTTAAAAAAAAGGAGATGAGTTGACTGTCTGAGCTTTAAGTGCATGTGGTACAGGATAAAGATACAAATTTAAACAATCAAATCCTATCTGGAGCAATACTTTTTGTAGAGAACCTCTCATAGATGAGACAGAGGCCCAGGGAAGTTTTGAAACTCTTTTTTTCCTTTTAGTCCTTATTCATTTAGTATCTGTCTCAAAATTTTGTAGAGGGCTGACCAAACTGAAACCCTGAAATGAAAGGGACCTCTTTTAAAACATACATTTCACCTGTTTTCTTAATATATGAAGCCACATTGATCTTAAACATGGTCCCGTTTCTCCCCATTCTTCAACTGTCATTGATAAGGTCTTTCAAGAAAAAACCACTTAAAAAGAGAACACAAAAGTCTGAATGTCACTGCCCAATTGAAATGTAAATTAAGATATAGTTTTTCCTATTTAACCCCTGCTAAATCTCACCTGTCACCTTCAAATGGCCTTCACTCTCCTTAGGATATGCTTTTTTTTTTTAATTGCCCAAGCCAAAATGCACTGATGTAAAAGTAGGAAAAATGAAAGAAGAACTCAAAAATCCCTTCCAAACCACCCACTGGCCCCACTCACTTACCCATAGCAAAATCACTACTGTTAATCCCTTAATCTGATTTTTTTGGATATTTATCTTGTACCTGCTGCTAAACACACTGCAGGAGGGACTCTGAAACCTCAAGCCACCTACTCACATCTCTTATCTGTGTCTGTGTATTATTAAAATGTCTATTCAAATATCAAAAACTTTCAAACATCATGCAGCTTGTATTCAGTTTATACAAAGGCCCCAAGTACTATGTCAGACCTCTTTTTGCTGAAAGAGCTAATGAAGTTGAAACCTGGATTACTTCATGTGTTTTGCTTCATTTGTTTTTATCACATTTATAGGCCAAGTGTGATAAGTAAACTTAGAGACACTGAATTAATCTTCCCTGCTACTCTGAAACCAGAAAATAATGATTGGTCATTCATTATATCTGTCTTAATTCAAAACATATTTTTTATTAAAATAACTCTGTATTTGAAATTATTATTCAATTCATTTATGGCAGAGGAATATCGATCCTAATGACTTCTAAAAATGTAACTAACTGAATCATTATCTGACATTTACTGTTTAATAATCATATTTTGAAAATGTATGGCTAGAGCGTCATAATAAAATGATATATCTTTCTTTAGTAATTACATTAAAATTATTCATGTTTGATTAATTAGTTCTTTTGGACAATGTTGGTGTAATGTGTCATTCCTTAATAATTATATTGTAATGTAGCATTTTTATTAAGATCATTGCAGCAAATAAAACATGAAAACTTACCAAGAAAATAAAACTAATCATACACCAGAATGGAGAGATCTTACAAAATTTACAGGTTATTTTTAAAAATAAATATTTCAAAGAACTTGTACAAACTATGTAAGAGATGTATAAATTGTACGATAGATGCATTAACAATAAAGCAGTTTTAAGTAAGCCATCCCACTCACTGTAATCCAACAGTGAGTTATAACTCATGACACAAAGCATTTAGGAAAAACTTTTCTATCACACAGGGCACATAATATACAAGCAGCACTTAATACACTCCCATATGGAGAGATGTTATAAGAATGTGATCTCTCAACACTGAATTTTTGTTTCAATAAATCTCATTCTTTACTGAATAGACACTGTGAATATCAAACTCACAGTAGCATTTGTGGAAGCACCAGGTGGAAATTAGTATTGATAATTTTCCTCTTGTTTGAAAGCATCTCATTCTGTTTCCCTTTACTTAAACCCTCTGTGAATTACTGGGAAATTTACCTAAATGTAAAAAAGGCTCACAAGTTTTACACTTGATTTTAAGGAACTAATAATATTACTAAAGGCTCCTGTATCATTTTCCCACCTGGGGCTCACCATTACACTCAATTTCACTCACTCAGAGTCTCCATGGTTCTTCCTAGGACCAACGTGAGGGCTAAACTTGCTCATTCTGCTTGTGCTCAGCACCATGCCTCCTGTGACCATAAGCTTCTAAGTGCATTGTGTACAGCATGTGACATGCGTGTAGCTAATCTGGGTACAGCCTTTTCATTAGAAGTTTTGTGGATGGTGAAGTAAGAGGACAGAAAGATGTCAAACATAACTGTCATCTTAGTAAGTTCCCTTCCTCTCTTCTGCAAACTCTCCCAGAAATTACTTCCTATCCAACCCTTCATCTTCTCCCCTTGAAAGAATTTGCAAGAAAATTCTGCTACAGTTCTCCACCACAGCTTTGCCCATAGTGGGAACTGGGGCAGGCCAGCTCACCTTTTATCGTTGCATATGCCCAAAAGTTGTTTCTTTCCTAAACAAAAGAGCAATTCTGTCCCCAAAGAATTGTCTTCTTTCAAGATCATCAAGGTCAAATTATAGTCTCTTTTTAAAAATTATATTTTCCTTCCTATAAGATCTGTGCGAGTGATAAATTATCACCACCCCAACAATTGTTAATATTTGCTGAGCACTAACTATGGATCAGTCACTACACTGAGTGGTTCACCTATATTTTATCATTAGTCTTTATAAAAACCCTATGAGTTTGGCACTATTATGAGCCCTATTATACACATGAGGAAATGGAGGTTCAAAGACATTATTTAACTTGCTGAAGGTCAGAGACAGGCAGAGCAGCCTGAAAGCTGGGTTTGAAGACATCAAAACATGTGCTTTCACTACTTCATCATTCATGCCCCAATCCAGATGCAAAGACAATTCTATACACTGATACATTCTTGTTCATATTTGGCTGTACAAGGCAGAAATAGAGCTAATTGGACGTCTGAGGGGTAAATTATTTTTGAATATGAACTTAAGATAAATCAGCATTTCTGCTCAATAATCAATATATCTAACTGGGCCTTTAACCTTACCTACAGCCATTCCTTTACAGTCCACATCCCAGTGTCGTTTTGTGATAGCCCTTCCCATCATGCATGTAATCCCCAAGGGAATATCAGTCTCAGCCAGGAAAGGTATGTCTTGAGTCCTTACATAGTTCAGAAATAAACTGTTTCTGAAAAAGTAAAACTAGAAACTGATCACAAAGAATCTTGCCAAGAGCTCTGGCAACAATACACCTATTGTTCTCGTGACATTTTGTCAGTGAGGTCTCAAGAAACAGGGTTGAAGCAAGGCTTCCACAGACAAAAATATGGGCTCCTGGAGTTCATGTTCCTAGTTTCTATATCCCTGTCCTTCTAAAAGGCCTTAGTTATCCCACTCTAGGGATTCCCAGTGGGTATAGTTCTTGCCCTAATGGCATTTGGGAAATGTGAAGGGACATTTGGAGTTGTCAATCAAAATGATTAAGGGGTATTATGGATATTTCTTGGGCAGAAGTTAGAGCTCCAGACACTTCAGGCAGATGATAAACCTATTTATAATTACCTAAGCATGATTTTAACATAAATTGAATTTTCCAGGAATGCTACCATTGTAAACTAAGTGGAAGGTGGTAACTTATTTCATTTGGAACTTTATCAAGCATTGTCCACTGTTGCAGAAAAAGCATCATTGATGGCAATGCTAACTGTGCTATTTGAATCTCTTCATTCTCTCCCTGTATCAGTCCTCGTACAGCTGTCATGTTCATAATTTTCCACATGGGGTGAATATCTGACTAGTTCACTATGTTTTCTAATAGAGTTGAGCTTTAGCATTTCTATTCTGCAATGCAAGTTATTTTGCTACAAACTGTTTTCATTCTACTTTATATTACAGTTCAGGCTTCACTTTTATTTTTGTTGAACTTGTGTATGTATTATCTGTGAATTTCACTTTGGGATATTAAAGAGTATATCATAAAATGTTTGCTATAAAAAGGGGAGCTTTGGGTATGATAGGGCTGAATACAACAATTATGATCCTACCTGAGTCATGATGACAGATGGATGGCAGAGCCTTTGCCCTCTTCCCAGTGAGGCATTTAAAGTGTAGAGCTGAGCTGAAAGCTTGTATCTCCCTCACCTGTTTATGGATAGAGATAAACCTCTTTGGGATCCAATAAAGGATAATGGTTATGGTTAATACAACATCTGTTTTCTAAATGTTCTTTCCTTCACCCTGTGATGGGATGAGATGATTTGGAAAAGAATAAAGCAATCAGTGAAAACAGAAACATATGTAAATTGGATTTGAGACAATAGCAGCAATACATCAGAAGTAAAATTTGACCTTGGATTTCAAGCAAGGTCGGAAATGTGGCCTAGAAGGGAGGTTTCTCTTTATAATGGTTACTACCAGGCAAGTTAAGAGCGAGTAACTGTCCTATGACTTTCTAACCCTACTGCATTTATTGAAGTCAGTGGCTCCCACTAGTCCTCAAACTCCTCCACTTGAGGGAACACTGGGGAGAGGCTCTCCAAATGGAAATTTGGGGGATTCATAGTCTGTATCACAGCAACTTCTCTACATAAGTGCTGTGGCTGAATCCTCCATTCCACCCTACAAACAGAACTCAAGTGTAAGTGTCTAAAGGATGTGAGAGACAAACAGATGGAGAAAGTGCCCCCCTAGAGTGGGAAGGAGACAGCAGTAAGAGAGGCAGAAAGCATACTCAGGATTGTACTCTCACACCTTATTTGGCCCAGATCTTCTAATTCAGCCATTCTTCTAGAATCTAAAATATTCAGATAAGGTTACTCCAGGACCAATATTCTCTCCCTATTTTTTTTCTTTTTTCTGTCTCTCTCTCCTTTAAAGATCTTTTGGAAATGGAAACATCTCCATTCCTTTCCTGAAGTGAAAGTGAAAGTGCTAGTTGCTGAGTCAGGTCTGTCTGACTCTTTGCGACCCCTTGGACGGTAGCCCGCCAGGCTCCTCTGTCCGTGGAATTCTCCAGGCAAGAATACTGAAGTGAGTAACCATTTCCTTCTCCAGAGAATCTTCCCGACCCAGAGACTGAACTTGGGTCTCTTGCAGGCAGATTCTTTACCATCTGAGCCATTCTCTTAGTTAATATGGAAAATGCTCTTCTGGTGTCTCTAGTCTTCACTGCAGTAGTAAGAGATACAGTGAAATAATTTACTATATATTTATGCTAGAATGTACTGGATGTTCATCTATTTACTCTCATATCTATTTCCCAACGTTCTGTTTATCTGCTCTGTTTCATAAGGAGCTTTATTTTCTAGCTCCTGTTTCTCTGATTTCCTCCTTGGCTGACAAGGAGGCACTAACAGCAATAGAGATCAGGAAGAAGGAATAAGCCAGGGTGTTTCCTCCTTTTTTTCTCTGCTTCAAATAGCATCTTCAGCAGTAATTGCAGGCTCTGCCTCCCACTTAGAACAGCACACTGTCCCCCAGCTGGACCTAGATCCATCCACATGGCTTTTCTCAGATGGGATCATGACTTCCTCTCTGTGTCTCCCCAGTTCTAGAGATGGTAGTGACTTCCTGATGTTGCTGATCTCTGGATTGACTCCCATCTCTTATTTGACTACTTATTTCTCCCATCACCTGTATTAAATATCTTCTGCTTAAAATACTTAGAACCATTTCTGCTCCCCTCTCTGGACCTTAACTAATCAGTTCAGTTCATTCATTCAGTCATGTCTGACTCTTTGCAACCCCATGAACCATAGCATGCCAGGCCTTCCTGTCCATCACCAACTCCCAGAATTCACCCAAACCCATGTTCATTGAGCTGGTGATGCCATCTAGCCATCTCATCCTCTGTCGTCCACTTCTCCTCCTGCCCTCAATCTTTCCGAGCATCAGGATCTTTTCCAATGAGTCACCTCTTCGCATCAGGTGGCCAAAGTATTGGAGTTTCAGCTTCAAAATCAGTCCTACCAATGAATACCCAGGACTGATCTCCTTTAGGATGGACTGGCTGGATCTCCTTGCAGTCCAAGGGACTCTCAAGAGTCTTCTCCAACACCATAGTTCAAAAGCATCAATTCTTTGGCCCTCAGCTTTCTTTATAGTCCAACTTTCACATCCATACAAGACCACTGGAAAAACCATATCCTTGACTAGATGGACCTTCGTAAACACAGTAATGTCTCTGCTTTTTAATATGCTGTCTAGGTTGGTCATAACTTTCCTTATAAGAAGTAAGCGTCTTTTAATTTCATGGCTGCAATCACCATCTGCAGTGATTTTGGAGCCAAGAAAAATAAAGTCTCTCACTGTTTCCACTGTCTCCCCATCTATCTGCCACGAAGTGATGGGACGGTATGCTATGATCTTCGTTTTCTGAATGTTGAGCTTTAAGCCAACTTTTTCACTCTCCTCTTTCACTTTCATCAAGAGTTTCTTTAGTTCTTCTTCACTTTCTGCCATAAGGGTGGTGCCATCTGCATATATGAGGTTATTGATATTTCTCCTGGCAATCTTGATTCCAGCTTGTGTTTCCTCCAGCCCAGCATTTCTCATGATGTACTCTGCATAGAAGTTAAATAAGCAGGGTGACAATATACAGCCTTGACATACTCCCTTTCCTATTTGGAACCAGTCTATTGTTCCATGTCCATTTTTAACTGTTGCTTCCTGATCTGCATACAGGTTTCTCAAGAGGCAGGTCAAGTGGTCTGGTATTCCCATCTCTTTCAGAATTTTCCACAGTTGATTGTGATCCACACAGTCAAAGGCTTTGTCATAGTCAATAAAGCAGAAAGAGATGTTTTCTTGGAACACTCTTGCTTGTTTGATGATCCAGTGGATGCTGGCAATTTGATCTCTGGTTCCTCTGCCTTTTCTAAAACCAGCTTGAACATCTGGAAGTTCATGGTTCCATACTATTGAAGCCTGGCTTGGAGAATTTTGAGCATTACTTTACTAGCATGTGAGGTGAGTGCAACTGTGCAGTAGTTTGAGCATTCTTTGGGATTGCCTTTCTTTGGGATTGGAATGAAAACTGACCTTTTCCAGTCCTGTGGCCACTGCTGAGTTTTCCAAATATGCTGGCATATTGAGTGCAGCACTTTCACAGCA
Source organism: Ovis canadensis (assembly GCF_042477335.2). NCBI lineage: Eukaryota > Metazoa > Chordata > Mammalia > Artiodactyla > Bovidae > Ovis > Ovis canadensis. The sequence continues at coordinate 177,472,691 of NC_091247.1, read as the reverse complement.
TCATCTTTCAGGATTCGAAACAGCTCAACTGGAATTCCATCACCTCCACTAGCTTTGTTCATAGTGATGCTTTCTAAGGCCCACTTGACTTCACATTCCAGGATGTCTGGCTCTAGATGAGTGATCACACCATCATGATTATCCAGGTTGTGAAGATCTTTTTTGTACAGTTCTTCTGTGTATTCTTGCCACCTCTTCTTAATATCTTCTGCTTCTGTTAGGTCCATACCATTTCTGTCCTTTATTGAGCCCATGTTTGCATGAAATGTTCCCTTGGTATCTGTAATTTTCTTGAAGAGATCTCAAGTCTTTCCCATTCTGTTTTTCCCCCTCTATTTCTTTGCATTGATCACTGAGGAAGGCTTTCTTATCTCTTCTTGCTATTCTTTGGAATTGTGCATTCAGATGCTTATATCTTTCCTTTTCTCCTTTGCTTTTCACTTCTCTTCCTTTCACAGCTATTTGTAAAGCCTCCCCAGACAGCCATTTTGCTTTTTTGCATTTCTTTTTATTGGGGATGGTCTTGATCCCTGTCTCCTGTACAATGTCATGAACCTCATTCCATAGTTCATCAGGCACTCTATCAGATCTAGTCCCTTAAATCTATTTCTCACTTCCCCTGTATAATCATAAGGGATTTGATTTAGGTCATACCTGAATGGTCTAGTGGTTTTCCCTACTTTCTTCAATTTGAGTCTGAATTTAGTAATAAGGAGTTCATGATCTGAGCCCCAGTCAGCTCCTGGTCTTGTTTTTGTTGACTGTATAGAGCTTCTCCATCTTCAGCTGCAAAGAATATAATCAATCTGATTTCGGTGTTGACCATCTGGTGATGTCCATTGTAGAGTCTTCTCTTGTGTTGTTGGAAGGGGGTGTTTGCTATGACCAGTGCATTCTCTTGGCAAAACCATATTAGTCTTTGCCCTGCTTCATTCCGCATTCCAAGGCCAAATTTGCCTGTTACTCCAGGTGTTTCCTGACTTCCTACTTTTGCATTCCAGTCCCCTATAATGAAAAGGACATCTTTTTTGGGTGTTAGTTCTAAAAGGTCTTGTAGGTCTTCATAGAACCGTTCAACTTCAGCTTCTTCAGCGTTACTGGTTGGGGCATAGACTTGGATTACTGTGATATTGAATGGTTTGCCTTGGAGACGAACAGAGATCATTCTGTCATTTTTGAGATTGCATCCAAGTACTGCATTTCGGACTCTTTTGTTGACCACGATGGCTACTCCATTTCTTCTGAGGGATTCCTGCCCACAGTAGTAGATATAATGGTCATCTGAGTTAAATTCACCCATTCCAGTCCATTTTAGTTTGCTGATTCCTAGAATGTCGACGTTCACTCTTGCCATCTCTTCTTTGACCACTTCCAATTTGCCTTGATTCATGGACCTGACATTCCAGGTTCCTATGCAATATTGCTGTTTACAGCATCAGACCTTGCTTCTATCACCAGTCACATCCACAGCTGGGTATTGTTTTTGCTTTGGCTCCATCCCTTCATTCTTTCTAGAGTTATTTCTCCACTGATCTCCAGTAGCATATTGGGCACCTAGGGCTTCCCTGGTGGCTCAGAGGTTAAAGCATCTGCCTCCAATGCAGGAGACCGGGTTCGATCCCTGGGTCAGGAAGATCCCCTGGAGAAGGAAATGGCAACCCACTCCAGTATTCTTGCCTGGAGAATCTCATGGACGGAGGAGCCTGGTAGGCTACAGTCCACGGGGTTGCAAAGAGTCGGACAGGACTGAGTGACTTCACTTTCACTTTCACTGACCTGGGGAGTTTCTCTCTCAGTATCCTATCATTTTGCCTTTTCATACTGTTCATGGGGCTCTCAAGGCAAGAATACTGAAGTAGTTTGCCATTCCCTTCTCCAGTGGACCACATTCTGCCAGACCTCTCCACCATGACCCACCCAGCTTGGGTTGCCCCGCTGGCATGGCTTGGTTTCATTGAGTTAGACAAGGCTGTGGCCCTAGTGTGATTAGATTGGCTAATTTTCTGTGAGTATGGTTTCAGTGTGTCTGCCCTCGGATGCCCTCTTGCAACACCTACCATCTTACTTGGGTTTCTCTTACCTTGGGCGTGGGGTATCTCTTCACGGCTGCTCCAGCAAAGCACAGCCACTGCTCCTTACCTTGGATGAGGGGTATCTCCTCACCGCTGCCCTTCCTGCCTGACCTTCAATGTGGGATGGCTCCTCTAGGCCCTCCTGTGCCCATGCAGCCACCACTCCTTGGACGCGGGGTGGCTCGGCTGTCGCCCCTGACCTCAGACATGGGGTAGCTCCTCCCGGCCGCCGTCCTTGTGATTCAAAGGGAATCATTTGAAAACTTGATATGAATATAATCTCAGACTAAAGAGCAGTCTCTTAAATTTAATAAATAAATCTTTATGGTAAATTCATCACATCATCTCAATTTATCCATTTCATCTATTTGGTTTTTCTATGGCTGAAAACACTGGCACAGCCCAGCACTAATCAGCTCCTCAGTTCTTGTTGATACTTTTGTTGTCACTACTTCTACTATTATTATTAGGAATGACAGTACTTATTAAGGATCTAAGATATTCAAGGCACAATTCTCTCCACGGGCTTTGTCACACTCTTTTCCATGTACACTCTGACTCATGGCCCCAACTATTCTGAAGAAGTGACCACCTCCTCCCCTAATTTTACTCTGACTTAGCATTTCAGGGGGAATGTAATGTTTGAGCCAAAAAAAAAAAATCCTTATACTACAAAAGCGAATGTAAAAGTTCAAGTCTAACATTTTCTTGCTGTGTCACTTTAATCCTTTCTCTTTCCTCTCCCTAGCCCAGCCCATCCCAGTCAGCACAGTGACAAAGTTTCCATATAATGATTTTTAACTATTTATATGATATTTTCAGGCCCTTCCTAAATAATACCAAGACATTTAATATAAGTAATTCAAAGAAACAATGCAAATAAGTCAGTTATTTGTCATCATGCAAAATCTCCATTGGCTTTTATTTTTCAATAATTTCTCAACCAGTTTTACTGGCTTTTTCAGCACATACCTTCAATTATTCCGCCTTTTACTTTTAGTCATATTTGTTCCAATTCATATTCTAAGTCATCATGATTACTCTTAGCAATTGCTATTAAATGATATTTGATGGTCTGGTCTCTTACTTCTCAGTTTTTTCAGTTTTCCATAATATCAAATAATAGAAATATCCTTCATGAGGCAAACACATCCCTGAAAGAGAAGAGAATATATTTTCAAGTCTTCTTAAGCTGTAAGAATTTATTTTTTATCTTTCATTGTGTGTGTAACATTATTCCGAATCCTCTTTGGGGTTACTCCTGCAGGACCCAAGGGGTGTATCAGTCACTGGAAAAGCAACTTGAGAATCTCTGGGATTGATTTTTGAAAATGCGGTGTCCACAGAAACAGACCTCAGGTACTATCCCAGCAAACGCTGGCAACTCTACACTTCTGTGGAAGATGCCTTCTGTGGGTTTGCCCAGCTGCTGTCTGTGGAGACCATCACTCTTAAACACAGCACATTCTATGCTGTATCCTTGTATGACTATTGCAAGAATTCTGAGTGTAGAGTTGTATTTCCCAGAAAGAGTACATAGCAAGCTAAAAGCAGCTGGATAAGATAAGGAAAATCAGTGAAAGTTTTGCTTAGAGGCTCTGGGGCATGTTTAAGCCCTCCAGGGTTTATTTGTTTAGTATTAATAAGCCAATTCTAAAAGTCAAACAGATAAAACTCCAAAACTCATAAGTAAGCTCTTGCACTGAGTACCACATATTCCTGGATCAGTACACTGCTTTTTACCTAGGAAGTAAATGAATGTGGGAACCAGATGTGGGTGGCCAGCACCAGGACAGTTCCATGTGCATTTGGTCAGGTTATTGCCTCTGAAAATCTGACCTCTGTCCCACTAGCTGAGGGAGGAAGGAAGACTAAGCTTTTTGAAGAGGCATCCCAAATAAACCCACGTGGAGCCATTCTTCCAGTAGTTTTAATGATTTGCAAACAACCACTCACACTTTCTCACTGGGCCCCCTGGAGACCCATGCTACATAGTTTAGAGACAGGCAGACAGGATTAAGGGTAAGGTCTGTGAACCATGGAACACAATTTTCCTCTCCGTGAAATGAACTGACCCTTCTGGGGATCAAACCTATGACCTTGTGCTCATTAGCGCTCTACTCCAACCATGCTCAAAACAAATATAAGTTTGAAGCCAGAGGAGCTTCAAACCACACTTAAGAATGTAATCAACAGAGCCACAGGGAAACACATAAAGTAAACACTTTGTATATAGGCAAAAAGAACAGACGTTTTGGAAAGTGCCTACATTTTCTGAATCCCTTAGTCATCTGAAGGCTTACTGGAAATTTCCACTTGGATATCTTCCATCATTTTGACTTCAACCATTTTCCTCCCTCAGCCCCCACCCCTGAAAGGAATTTACCATTTGGAACTTTCAGTTTATGGCACCATCACTCAGTCAACCAAGTTCAGAAACTTGGAGCTGTCCTTAGCAACACATTCGATCATCCAATGCATATTTAGTCCAAAACAAAATTCATTAAGGCCTTTATTTAAACATCTCTCATCTCTCTGCTCCTGCCTATCCCCAGAAGCATCACCACAATCCAAACCTCATCACCTTCTGGTTATGATAACTGCCTAGCAGCTTTTGCTTCTCTGATCCATTTTATATACCATTTGTAAAATTCTGCTTTGTACACCTCTCAGAAACTTCAGTGGCTACTGTTCCAACTTGATATCTTCCATTTTCCCGAAATCTATTACAACTAAACTATTTCTGTTCATCTCCATCTTTGCATATGCCCCTCTTTTCTAAATATTCAAAGGCTAGCCACCATTAAAGACACAGTGCATATTTCATTTCTGTCTTTCTAGGCTACTTGAAACCCTATAGATCTATCTCTTTTGAACTCTTGGACCCCACATTAGCAGTACTATTCATTAGGACTTTAATTCTCTAATAATCTATCATGATGTTATTTCTTCTTCTATGGAACACTTGTCTATCGATCATATTGTAAATCTCTGAAGGCAGAGATTTGGCTTTTAACCCACAGGTATTTACTGAGCCTTAATGTATGAACAACACTATCCTGGGAATATAATAATGAACAAAAGAGACTTACATTATAATAAGAGGAATATGGACAGTAGACAAATATATGAACAAGATGCTTTCAAATAGTGGAGAAAACAAGAGGGCAATTCAAGAAAACATGGATCAAATCAGTATTACTAATTCATCTCTTTTCTGGGGCCAAGCAATCCAATGGAGAAGTCGAATTCTTACAAAATGAATTATTACCCCGTTTTGCCTTGGGTTCACTTTTCCTCTAGCTTCTCTCCCTTAACAGAGTCCATCCTGTCATCTGGTTTTCTCCACCATGAAGATGATGCTAGACTGATCTCTTTTCTGGAATTCAGTCATTATAATCCACTGCCTGACAATCACCTCCACCTAGAACTGTCCAGTACAGCAGCCACTGGACAGCAGGTTGAAATTGGGATATGTTGTAGGTATAAAACATGTACTAGATTTCAAAGAGCATGAAAATATATTAGTATTTTTGGCATTTTTATATTGACTAAGTGTCGACACAATAATATTTTGGCATTAAGTAAAATATATTATCAAAATCAGTTTCATCTGTTTCTCTTCACTTTTTTAAATGTGACTGCTAGAAAATTTTTTAATGACACATGGCTTACATTTGTGTCTCTCATTGTATTTCTATCAGACAGTGCTTACCCAGAAGATCTATGAAACATTCAATAGATATTGAGCACTTACTGTATGCTAGGCATGATTCTACTTGATACCTAACTTCTAGTATTGCTAGTACTTCAGTTCAAACTGAAGGTGTCTTTTCCTTTCCCCAAGGCTACTCTGTATGTTCGCTTTCCTGTGGATTACATGTGTTTTGTATTGCAGCCCCATGGACTGTAGCCCGCCAGGCTCCTCTGCTCATGGAATTTTCCAGGCAAGAATACTGGAGTGGGTTGCCATTTCCTTCTCCAGGGGATCTTGCCTACCCAGAGATCGAACCCTCACTTCTTGAATCTTCTGCAGTGGCAGGTGGATACTTTACCATTAGTGCCACCTGGGAAGCTGATATGTTGGCCTTCCTATCTTTGTTAATGATTCTGTCCCAATTTTTCCAAGTTAGGAAGTCAGGTATCTTTATTTTCTTTTTCACAGCTCATCATTTGCCAAATCTTGTTATGTTTCCTCTGTAGCACGGTCTCTATTTCCTCCCTCCCTTCTGTTCTCATACCACTGTTGTTGATGTCTCTCGAAGAATAATTTAGTAAGATTTCTGCTCCTGTTGGGCTTCCCTTGTGGCTCAGAAGTAAAGAATCTGCCTGCAATGCAGGAGACGCAGGAGACGCAGGAGATGTGGGTTCGATCCTCTGGAGGAGGGCATGGAAACCCACTCCAGTATTTTTCCTGGAGAACCCTATGGACAGAGGAGCCTGGTGGGCTACAGTCCATAGGGTCACAAAGAGTCAGACACAACTGAAGCAATTTAGCTTGCACGCTGCTCATGTTACTGAAATACAAGTCCGTGTGCCCGATGAACAACAAGGCCAAGCAATACCAAAACGTCCGACTTTGGGGCAGAGAAAGGTTTACAACAAAGCCCTGCAACAAAGCCCCAGAGAAAGGTTTACAACAAAGGTTTGTAGCTCATGCCTTAAAAACCCCTGAACTCCCCATAAAATTTCAGCAAAGCCCTTTTCTAGAAAGGTGAGGGAGGCACATGGGTTGCAAACTTCTTCCTGTCAGATGCTTTGTTCTTGAGGTCAGGTCATGATCAGGTAACGATGTTCCTGTTAAACCTCTACCAAACAAATGTTATTCTGTTGTAACAAGAAAGGGCAAGGTTCCAAGGCACAGCTTTCACCTCACAATGGCCAAGTCCTAACTAAGAGAAGGCAGATCTCAGTTGGCAGCTTCCTCAGGGCCAGTTCCCCAGACCCTGCCCAACGGTAGCAGTGCCCAGGACCCAACTGGCCCTCAGACTCCACAGGCCACCCCACGGGGAGGGGAAGTGGGGGATGGCCAGATCCCACAGACTGCGACCCAGGCAGACTACTGCTGCCCTTAGGTCACAGAGACAGGGATGGAAGAGAGGTTCACTGCTCCCTCAAGACCTGGGCCAAGGCCAGTGGGCTGCCTGGTGCTGGAACATGCAGTCCCCAGTCTGGTCTCTGAAACACCAGTTCACCCGCTGGCCCAGGGCCTGGTGGGCTGGGGGCCCCAGGGGAGACAGTCGGGATCTGCCTCTTACCTCACTCTCTGCTTGAGGACCACTATTCCACCAACAAATGGGACCACTAACGGTCACTCACTTACAGTTTGTTGCTTGTGGGAGGGGCCCACTGTGGCAGTGATGGTTGCTGCCACTAATGGTTGCTCATTGAAGTTGGTTGCTTTTGGGAGGGGCCTTCTGACAGGCATGGACCAATGGCAGAGCAGGAGTACTAATGGTACTGGGTGACTGTTGCCAGGTAACGGGTGTGGGGGTCAGTAACCGTGCACAGCCACAGCCGTGTGCTAAGGGCTGTGGCTGTAGTACACTTCCATATCTCCCCATTTCTGACTCATTGGAAAAGGCCTGATGCTGGCAAAGATTGAAAGCAAAAGGAGAAGGGGATGGCAGATGATAAGATAGTTACATAGCATCATGGACTCAATGGACATAAATTTGAGCAAACTCTAGGAGATAATGGAGGACAGAGGAGCCTGGTGTGCTGCAGTCTATGGGGTCACAAAGAGTAGGGCACACTTAGCAAATAAACAATAACAAATCTCCCCATTCCCATCTAACCTGTATGTTGATACTATATCAGTTTTCCAAATCTAGCACACTGATAACAAAATCAAAGAATGCTGCAGTTGAAGGAACATTGGGCATCCTTGTGGGATCCTTTCAAAATAATGAATAGATAAGTGTTATAGAGGGAGTACTGCCTATTTGCCATGAACGCTTAAGTACCTCACATGTATTAGTGAATTCAGTTCAGTTCAGTCACTCAGTCATGTCTGACTCCTTGCAAACCCATGGACTGCAGCACACCAGGCTTCCCTGTTCATCACCAACACCTGGACCTTGCTCAAACTCATGTCCATCGAGTCGGTACATGCCTAGTCACATTTAATCATTCCAACAACCTTATGTGGGAGATATTATTAATACACCCATTTTGCAGGTAGGGATCCCAAGGTCCAGAGAGATTAAGTAAATGCTTCAAAACACAACACCAGTTGTGAGCCCAGGCCTATCTGACCCCAGAGGCCTTGCTCTTAATTTCTATGCTGTATTATCAGAGTGAATAGGGAAAGTCTTCATAATCCTCTTCCCCTGAACTTGCTATTCTCTCCATTATCAGGAAATGATACCACTACTCACCCAGGGGCTCAGGTAAAAAAACTTAAGTCCTTTTTGATATCTTTCTCTCATGCTCCAATCAAATTCATCAGCAAACCCCATTACCTCTCCAATACAGATATATCCCAAGTTTGTTTTCTCACTATCTGCATATATATATCCTCATGTTGTAGTTGTGGTTGTTGTTTAGTCACTAAGTTGTGTCCAACCCTTGCAACCTCTTGGGCTTCTCTGGTAGCTCAGATGGTAACAAATCTGCCTGCAATGCAGGATACGTGGGTTCAATCCCTGGGTCAGGAAGATTCCCTAAATAAGAAAATAACAACAAATTCCAGTATTCTTGCTGGAAGTTTCCATGAGCAGAGGGGCCTGGCAGGCTACAGTCCATGGGGTCACAAAGAGTTGGACATGACTGAGCGACTAACAGACATATACACACCTGGACTGTAGCTGGCCAGGCTCGTCTGTCCATGGGATTTCACAGGAAAAATATCAGAGTGGGTTGCCATTTCCTTCTTCAGGGAATCTTCTCGACCCAGGGATCAAACCCATGTCTCCTTCATTGGCAGGTATATTCTCTATCACTGAGCCACCAGGGAAGCCCCATATATCTTTATATATGTTTTAAAATTTAAAACAGCTTGTGCTGCTCAATATCAAAAAAATAAACAATCCAGTTGAAAAATGGACAGAAGACCTAAATAGACATTTCTCCAAAGAAGACATACAGATAGCCATCAAATACATGAAAGGGTGCTCAATATCATTAATTATTAGAGAAATGCAAATCAAAACTACGAAGAAGTATCATCTCACACCAGTCAGAATGGCCATCATCTAAAAATCTAATAATCAACACTGGAGAGGTGTGGAGAAAAGGGAACCCTCCTACACTGTTGTGGGAATGTAAATTGGTACCATTATGGAGAACAGCATGGAGATTCCTTAAAAACTAAAAGTAGAGCCATCATATGGCCCAGTAATTCCAGTCCTGGGCATATATCTGGAGAAAACCAGAATTCAAAAGGATGCACGCAATCCAATCATAGTAGCACTATTTACAATAGTCAGGACATAGAAGCAACCTAAATGTCCATCAACAGAGGAATGGATAAAAAAGATGTGATATATATATACAGTGGAATATTATTCAGCCATAAAAAAGAATGAAATAATGCCATTTGCAGTGATGTTGGTGGACTTAGAGATCGTCATACAGAATGAAGCAAGTCAGAGGAGAAAAACAAATATTGAATAATATCACTCATATGTGTATGGAATCTAGAAAAATGGCACAGATGAACATATTCACAAAGGAGAAATAGAATCACAGATACAGAGAACAAACTTATGGTTACCAAGGGAGGAAAAAGGGGGTGGGATAAATTAGGAGACTGCTGCTGCTGCTGCTGCTGCTGCTAAGTCGCTTCAGTTGTGTCCGACTCTTTGCGACCCCAAAGACGGAAGCCCACCAGGCTCCTCCATCCCTGGGATTCTCCAGGCAAGAACACTGGAGTGGGTTGCCATTTCCTTCTCCAATGCATGAAAGTGAAAAGTGAAAAGTCACAGTGAAGTCACTCAGTTGTGTCCGACTCTTAGCGACTCCATGGACTGCAGCCTACCAGGCTCCTCCATCCATAGCATTTTCCAGGCAAGAGTACTGGAGTGGGGTGCCATTGCCTTCTCCGAAATTAGGAGACTAGGACTAACACATTAATATATACACTACTATGTATAAACCTACTGTACAGCACAGGGAACTCTACTCAGTGCTCTGTGGTGACATAAATGGGAAGGAAATTCGAAAAAGAATGTATTCTTATATGTATATCTGATTCACTTTGCTGCGCGACAGAAACTAACACAACATTGTAAAGCAACAGCACTCCAATAAAATTAATTTTAAAAAGAAGTAAATAAAATATGAAATGTAAAAAAGTAGAAGTATCCAGTAGCTATATAAAATTCCTGTAAGTCAGTATAAAAATACAAATAACCTAGTAAAAAAAAATGGGCAAAAGATATGAACATAGAACTCATGGAAATAAACATACAAACGGCTGTCTTTTCTATGTTGAAAAAAAAAGTGTTTGGAAAAAAAGAGCTCCATTTCATTTGTAAGCAGAAAATAAAAAATTAAGCAATGAAATAGAATTTTTACTCATATTGACAAAATTCTTAAGTTTGGTAATACCAAATATTGACTAGAATATGGGAAAACAGATATTCTCATGTGTATCCTGTTATAGATGGTATAAGCTGGTTCACTGAAGGGCAAGTGGGCAATAATAATTAAGATTTTAAATGCCCATATCCTGTGATCCATCGATTTTACTTCTGTCCTAGAGAAGTCCTCTCACCCACATGTACATGAAGGAAAGAACAAGGATACTCACCGAAGTGCTGTCTGTTAGAGTGAAAATCTGTAAAAGTCAATGTCCACAGTAGAAGGAACAATTACATAACAGTGAATGTATTCATGGTAGTGAACACTATGAAACAGTTAAAATAACAAGGTAGATCTCTATGAAATATATGATCAGATTTTCAAGACACAATCTAAATAAAAAAGCAAGATTTAGAAAAATATGTGTAATAACATATCATGTATACAATAGCAAAAAATACATTTTCCATGGAAATGATTGATAGATGTTAGATGTTAAAGTTAGTACAAACATAATTGCAATTTCATACCATGAATTTTAAATCATTATTAGGCTCAAACACATCTTTATTAATCAAAATAGGAACCATTACAATCAACACATTTTTTACCAATGAGAAATAAATTTGTGTATTCCTATAGCATAAAACTCAGCAGTGGCCACAGGACTTAAAAGGTCAGTTTTCATTCCAATCCCAAAGAAAGGCAATCCCAAAGAATGCTCAAACTACCACACAATTGCACTCATCTCACATGCTATTAAAGTAATGCTCAAAATTCTCCAAGCCAGGCTTCAGCAATATGTGAACCATGAACTTCCTGATGTTCAAGCTGGTTTTAGAAAAGGCAGAGGAACCAGAGATCAAATTGCCAACATCCGCTGGATCATGGAAAAAGCAAGAGAGTTCCAGAAAAACATCTATTTCTGCTTTATTGGCTATGCCAAAGCCTTTGACTGTGTGGATCACAATAAACTGTGGAAAATTCTGAAGGAGATGGGAATCCCAGACCACCTGACCTGCCTCTTGAGAAATCTGTATGCAGATCAGGAAGCAACAGTTAGAGCTGGACATGGAACAACAGACTGGTTCCAAATAGGAAAAGGAGTACGTCAAGGCTGTATATTGTCACCCTGCTTATTTAACTTGTATGCAGAGTACATCATGAGAAATGCTGGGCTGGAAGAAGCACAAGCTGGAATCGAGATTGCCAGGAGAAATATCAATAACCTCAGATATGCAGAAAGTGCATATGGCAGAAAGTGAAGAGGAGCTAAAAAGCCTCTTGATGAAAGTGAAAGAGGAGAGTGAAAAAGTTGGCTTAAAGCTCAACATTCAGAAAACGAAGATCATGGCATCTGGTCCCATCACTTCATGGGAAATAGATGGGGAAACAGTAGAAACAGTGTCAGAGTTTATTTTGGGGGGCTCCAAAATCACTGCAGATGGTGACTGCAGCCATGAAATTAAGACACTTACTCTTTGGAAGAAAAGTTATGACCAACCGAAGAATTGATGCTTTTGAACTGTGGTGTTGGAGAAGACTCTTGAGAGTCCCTTGGACTGCAAGGAGATCCAACCAGTCCATTCTGAAGGAGATCAGCCCTGGGATTTCTTTGGAAGGAATGATGCTAAGGCTGAAACTCCAGCACTCTGGCCACCTCATGTGAAGAGTTGACTCATTGGAAAAGACTCTGAAGCTGGGAGGGATTGGGGGCAGGCGGAGAAGAGGACAACAGAGGATGAGATGGCTGGATGGCATCACTGACTCAATGGACGTGAGTCTGAGTGAACCCTGGGAATTGGTGATGGACAGGGAGGCCTGGTGTGCTGTGATTCACGGGGTTGCAAAGAGTCTGACACGACTGTGCAACTGAACTGAACTGAACTGATAGCATAAAAATCCATGTTTCAGGATTCAATGAACTCTTGGAAAGCGCTTTCTGCATCCTGTTGGTTGTGGAAGCGTTTTCCCTAAAAAAGCTGTTGAGAGGCTTGAAGAAGTGGTGGTTAGTTGGCGAAAGGTCAAGTGACCATGGCAGAAGAAGTCGAGCTTCGCAGCTCAACTTGTTCAACTTCTGAAGCATTGGTTGTGTGATGTGCAGTTGTGCATTGTCATGGAGAAGAACTGGGCCCTTTCTGTTGACCAATGCTGGCTGCAGGCGTTGCAGTTTTCCATGCATCTCATCAATTTTCTGAGCATACTTCTCGGGTATAATGATTTTGCTGGGATTCAGAAAGCTGTAATAGCTCAGACACCACCAAATAGTGATTATGACCTTTCTTTGGTGCAAGTTTTGCTTTGGAGTCCAGTCACTGAGCTGGTCATCATTGGTTGTCGTATACAATCCACTTTTCATTGCACATCACAATCTGATAGAGAAACGGTTCATTGTTGTTGAGTAGAATAAAAGAAGACACTTCTGAATGACGATGTTTTTGATTTTTGGTCAGCTCATGAGGCACCCACTTATCGAGCTTTTCACCTTTCCAATTTGCTTCAAATGCCAAATGACCAAAGAATGGTCAACGTCGAGTTCTTCAACAACTTCTCATGTAGTTGCAAGAGCATCAGCTTCGATGACTGCTCTCAGTTGGTCATTGTCAGGTTCTGATGGCTGGTGACTACACTCCTCATCTTCAGGGCTCTCATTTCCTTCGCAAAACTTCTTAAACCACCACTGCGCTGTGCATTCATTAGCAATTCCTGGACCAAATGCGTTGTATGTTGTGAATTGTCTCCACTGCTTTGTGACCCATTTTGAACTCGAATAAAAAAATTACTCAAATTTATTTTTTGTCTAACATCATTTCCATAGTCTAAATTACATATAGAACAAACAGCAAGTAATAAGTCATCAGCAAAAAACAGAAAGCAAGAAATGTGCATTAAATTGATGTATAATATAACCACATTTATAGAAGAACATATTCCAATATTGAATAGTGAAGTTCAGCAATGCAAAATTGCAATTACCTTTGCACCAACCTGATAGATAGATAGGTAGATAGACAGACAGACAGATATCTGAGTTCATTTGAGCTGCTATAAGGAAATGCCATAGACTGAGTGGCTTTCAAACAACAGAAATTTGTTTCTGACAGTCTTGGAAGTTGGAAGTCTGAGTTAAGAGTGCCAGCATGGTCAAGTGAGGGATCTCTTCCAGACTGCACATTTCTCGTTGTGTCCTCACATGGCATAAGAGTAGGGAGCCTTGTGAAGTCTTTTTGATAAAAGCACTAATGCCATCCGTGAGGGCTTCATGACCGAAGCCCTTCCCAAAGGCCCCAATTCCTAATACCATCATATTGGGCATTAAGATTTCATTATATGAATTTGTGGAGAAGGCAATGGCACCCCACTCCAGTACTCTTGCCTGGAAAATCCCATGGATAGAGGAGCCCAGTAGGCTGTAGTCCATGGGGTCGCTAAGAGTCAGACACGACTGAGCGACTTCCCTTTCACTTTTCACTTTCATGCATTGGAGAAGGAAACGGCCACTCCAGTGTTCTTGCCTGGAGAATCCCAGGGATGGGGGAGCTTGGTGGGCTTCCGTCTATGGGCTTGCACAGAGTCAGACACAACTGAAGCGACTTAGCAGCAGCAGCAGCAGCAGCAGCAGCATATGAATTTGAGGCAGCCATATGGAAATGACCCAGTAAAAAAGGTAAAAGTTAAAAATGAAAAAGAGATAAAAGGGAAAACATGAAGATGAGCTCCAGACCCCAACAGATTAAAATTTTAAAATGGTCTTTGACTCGAGAAAGGATACTTCCTCGATGATAACAATGCAGGGGAACAATGCAGAGAAAAAGAAAAAAAAGAAGTGGAGCTTCAGGTAGGTTCAAAAATTTGTAGGAAAAAAAAGGTGTGTCTATCTGATGATGTTTACATTCTCCATGAAGTAGGATTCAATATCATCATTTAAATTGAGGGCAGTGTGAGATGGGGAGAAGAGGCAGGGGAGGTAGAAGTCTGAGGTGGGAATAAAAGGTAAAAGATATATTCGTTGTGGTGGGTAATTAGGGGAAATCTATCTGTTGCAGAGGGTAGAAGCTCATACAGGAGAGAAACGCGTTAGCAGACAATGTCTATTTGAGGGTGAGGATTACAAATACATAGCGGTACCAGTGTGACCACTTATCTGTGGCTATCGGTTGCATATACTAGAGGAAAAGGTCAAATACAGCATTTGTTAAATACAGCATTAAATTTTACTTTCTTTAACCTCCAGTAAACCCCTTACAGTCAGTCAAAAAGTGTGCATTCTGTCCTCCAATTAAAAATAAATTCTTCTTAAAAAGTATGCATTCTAACTGGTGTTTTGTTTTTGAGATCAAAGAATTACATGGGGAATACTCCTTGGTACGGTTTCATTAAAACTGTTCTGAAAGCTTCTCCATCCCTTAAATGAGAAGCATTCTTTTTGTTTTTATAAATGAACTGAGGACAATATGTATAAAGGCTCTTCTATCTTTTTCACTCCCTTCACCACCTATAAGCATCAAGCCCTCCCATTCTACCTTCTAGGACCATCCTTTTGCAATATGTCCTCTTGTTCCATAATCACTTCTATTGCTTTAGCCCTACACAGTACAGGCACCAAAGCCAGCTGTACATAAGAATTCTCAGAGCTCTACCGAAACTGCTTCAGAACTTCTGAAAATTAGGATCCTACAATCCCCATTTTTAACAAGTTCCTCAAGTGGCACTTTTTCAGTCAACATCAGCCCACATGCGGAACATATGCTACCACATGCAAGGCATATTTTGGTGTTTCCTGACTTTTGAAAGACGCATTCCACCACCACCACCACATGACAGAGAAACAAATCTGAGGAAGTGAAATGAGATTTCCATTTCTGGACCAATACATGATCCTCAGAGATGACTGCCTGCATCTAAAGAACACGAGGCCATATTGTGTGTAAGAATTAATGTTTATGGAAGAAATAAATGAATGGATAACAACTGAACCCAAGGAAGGGCTGAGGAGATGCTGCCTTGAGTAGCCATCTACAGGACTGGACAAGAACTTTGCACATTCTGTGTTGAAGAGCTGCCAGGGAGAAGAAATGCCAGGCAAAGGAAAAGTTGTGTAAGAGGAAAACTTAAAGAGGAGTATGGAAGCTTGGAAGGAATCACATATGAAATAAAATGTCATTTATTCTTTTCTAATCACAACTCAGTTTAATGAGGAGATTTGGCAGCGAGGGGACCCTCATTGGAATAAAGATGCTCTGTTAACTGAAGAAACCAGTGGAGGCCACATAGCCAAATAAATTATACCAGCCTTCCTTAATTTACCAGCTGTTTCCTTTCTGTTGAGTGGAAATAGAAAAATTAAACCTTCTAAACTCAAGATGAAAATAATTCCTTCAGACTC
Organism: Ovis canadensis; assembly: GCF_042477335.2. Taxonomy (NCBI): domain Eukaryota; kingdom Metazoa; phylum Chordata; class Mammalia; order Artiodactyla; family Bovidae; genus Ovis; species Ovis canadensis. Next base: position 177,456,707 of record NC_091247.1, on the reverse strand, counting down.
TAGAGAGCATGATCAGGTTCTTACAAGAGAAACTATTTAGTGGTGACTTAATAATACATCTCCAGAATACAAATTCAAGAGACCAGACATGGAATGTTCATCAGCCTTTCTAATGACATTCACAGAGTTATTTTTATGCTTAATCAAATGAGTCTCAGACAGCTTTTGAATATGGAAAGGATGATACACAAATGTTTGTGCCAATTTCTGGTTATGCACTTTGCTTAAAAATTGACTTGGACTAGCTGAAATTTTGGCTGAAGGCTTTTCTTGGTGAGAACACAGTAAAATATGTGGGCATTTCATCTCAGTTGGGGAGGGTGTCACATCACTGTGGGTCTCAGCATTGTAAAAGGTCAGTTAGGTGACAAAGTGACAAATTCTCCTTATACTACTTAATGAGATTTTATAGATTACACCTGGAAGTAGGCAATTTCCATTACCGTTTCCTGGATGGGGACTACATTGAAACTTTCTATTAAAAGGGTAATAAATGACTTGAAACATAAAAATTAAAGCGTGTTCTCGTCATTCACTTTTGCCTTAAAAACACAAATTCATAATATAAGATAATTTGGAACTAAAAGAGACATATGAGAGCATCTAACTCCAAACATTTGTTTCACAAATAGAGAGAATCTGTCAGATTTAGTTCAAAATTCAAGCACCTAACAGTTGACTGGGTTTATGATAGCACTGCCAACTTAGAGCTTAGTCCAACCAAGAATCCTGCTTCAATCTTCCTATCTACAAATGCACTGGAAATAAAACCAGGGTTCCCGTGAATGGATGGTGGTCATTTCCCTCTAAATCCTGTCTTTGTATTTTTCTCACAGTGAGTTGGTTTCTAGGAAATATCTGGTGAAATAAAGCAAAAAGGGGAAGGGAGACCCCAGCAAAATCTTACCAAAACGACTAATTCATGCGAGGAGAAAAAAAATCATTTTTTCCTTGGCTTAAGTAATTTGGTTTGGCTTTCCACATGACCCAAATTCACCAGATAATTACCAGTTCTCTGTTTCTCTTCGTGCCGTTTTGGTCTGGCCTTTGAATCCTGAGTGTACCCACAGTCCAAGGGATTAACTGAAAATTTCCCTTGACATTATTAAACCCATATACCATGCATTTTATGGCCTGTTGCAGGACCCCAGATTGCCAGCACTAAGGAATGCACTCAAGAAACTTGCCCTGGCCCCCAGATCAGATGAAGGGAAAAGGGTTACTGAAAGAGAATAGTTGGGGTCACAAATTACAGAAGGACAAGGATATGTGAAGGATACATCATTTTATCCTTAGCACCTTCATAGTGCCTGACAGGCATATAGAAAGGGCTCAATAAATATTGGATTGGATAAAAAGTGCCTTCCGGTTTTTCCATACCACCGTACAGAAAAACCCGAATGAACTTTTTGGCCGACCCAATATTTCTTTCTTTATTTATTTTTTCCCACTATTTCTTGAAAGCATATACAATGAATGCACAGAAGATCAAGTGAACAACCCCATAAAGTCAAGAGAGTTAAAATGTAACTTCTCTCTTGATTATTATAAAATGCTGTCAGAGTTTGCCAGCTCTTTAACACACACACCCACACACACACACACACACACACACACACTTGCCCTGGTGTGGCTACACACAGACAGCAAGAACAACTGTCAGTGACAATTATTGAACCCTATTATGTATAAAGCATTGTTCTAATCAAGCCTTCCGTGTGTGTTAATTCATTTGATCACTGCAGACCTATGTAGCAGGCACTGTCATTATGTCCTCTAGCAGATGAGGAAGCCAAGAGTTGCATAAATTTCTTCAAAATTTCCCAACTAATCAGGAAATTGAACCAGGATATAAAGCAATCAGCCTGACTCCAGAGACCACAATCCTAATAACTGAGGCTTCCTTGGTGGCTCAGATGGTGAAGGATATACGTGCAATGCAGGAGATCCAGGTTTGACCCCTAGGTTGAGAAGATCCCCTAGAGAAGGCAGTGGCTACTCACTCTAGTATTCTTGCCTGGAGAATTCTATGGACAGAAATTAAATCTAACAAAGATGGCTGGGGATGAGTGCTTGGGGTTTCCCCACCACATCTCCATCCATCTTCTGGGGACTATGCCTGTGCTCCACAGCCTTTTATTAGTATCCTTGGTCTTTAAAAAGAGTCATGTCCAAATAGGTAGCTCATATGGCATTTAGCAAAATCTTGGGAGACTGTGGGGTATCACTTCTGATGACAATACATGAGTGCCATGCAGGCAGCTATTTATACAGAAGGTCCTTAACAGAAAAGACTTAAAGAAACAGCCAACATGGCCCTCCTTTAAATGGCCATGCACAGTCCTGAGAACACCCCACCCATGTCTGCCCACCAGCTCCCTTCTACCTGGTCCCCTCAGGTACAGCTGGCTCATCCCAACCCTCAGCCCACCACATCGCTTCTCCCTTTCCTAATCAGCTAGCCAGACCACCACCTGCCAGTTCAGAGAGGGGGCTCAGGGCCCAGTAACCTGGTTCTTTCCCTATTCTCTATGTCACCAAATTTTATGTCATAGATTCCATATCCTGCTTCCTTAAGAACCTTTATCTCAGATTCTCAGTGACTCTTTCCTCTCTTAAAACCTGGTTCTTCAAAATCAAAAGTTCTGGCACTGAAATTCACACTTCTGTTGTAAGCTGTGCAGCCTTCTAGAAACCTACCAGTTTCTTCCTTTTTGCTTTCCTGGTCTAACAATCCTAGCTCTCCTCAAAGTAATACAGATTACTGGCTGTATTAGGGAAAACATACTGAAACTTAAAGAGAGATTAGTATTTCAAAAACAAAACCAAAAACTTCTCTTTCAAGACAGTCAACTACAGGCCGCTAAGTTTAAGAAATCACCAAAGCTTAATAACTCATCTCATTGAAGTGTATTTCAATCCATTTTGTTTTGTTTTGTCTCCTCCCCAAACCTGCAGAAGCAATTCTTGGACGTGGCTCCCTTTGCTCTGGAGTGGAAAAGAGCCTTAGTTTTTGTCCTGTGCCTGCCATTAATTTACTGCAAAACTTGGGCTGGCCACTTCTGTGTCCTGGGTGACAGTCTCAGAAGCAACATTTACAGAAAACTCATCTCAATCACTGTTTATGAGACAATAACTATGGACCAGAACTCTCTGGGAAGCTGTACGTGCATTGCCTCCTTTGATGTTACAAGAATCCTGGAAACAAGGGAAGTATTTTTATCCCCATTTCACAGATAAGGCAGCCGAGGCCTATCATTGGGTGTAATAAGAAGTTCAGGATCCAAACCAAGGTTTTCTAGATCCTGAGATCCTTTACACTCTACAACTTTGTCTGACTCTTTGCAACCCCATGGGCCATAGCCCATCAAGCTCCTCTGTCCATGGAATCCTCCAGGCAAGAATACTAGAGTGGGTAGCCATTCCCTTCTCCAAGGGATCTTCCTGATCCATGGTTCAAATCCAGGTCTCCTGCCTTGCAGTCAGATTCTTTGCCATCTGATCCACCAGGAAAGACCCCCACAACTATAGTATCTTGTAACTTTTTATTTTGTATGAAGTATAGCCAATTAACAATGTTTTGATAGTTTCAGGTGGACAGCAAAGGGACTCAGCCATGCTTATACACGTATCCATTTTCCTTCAAACTCCCCTCCCATCCAAGCTGCCACATAACATTGAGCAGAATCCCCTTTTTATACAGTAAGACCCTGTTGATTATCCATTTTAAGTATAGCAGTGTGTACGACTACAGTATTTAGATTAGGGGTGTGTGTGTGCATGTTACTACAGAGCTGCTAAATCCATCACAGGGGAAATGTTCATGGGCAAATACAAAGTCTGAAACACATCTGTGCATAATGCTGGAAAGAGAATACCAATAGTTAGACACCCCAGTTGAGGGGCAGAGCTCAGGGACCACCTGGTCCAAGAAGACATAGGCAGTACATGTGAACAAATAACCGCATTCCCTTTGGTTGACCAATCTGGGCTGATTACGTTGTTGGGATGATTTCCTGCCCTGCTAAGGCAAAACCAGAGTTGCAAAATATTTTTCAAAAGGGCAAGTCAGAGACCACAAGCATTCTGGCAAAATTCTGGTTTGCTATCGCCTCTCACACTGACTTATTTCTGCTGAAAAGATAAGGATCCAAGGTAGGCTCTCTGGGTAGGAAACTCCAGTGCTCAGGGAAGGAGCCTAATCAAGAAATGGACAATGAACCATATGTAGACTCCCATATCCCTGACGCAGCAAAACACTGCCTTTGCTCTGAATGGCAAAGTTGTTTCCCACTGTGTGCGTGGGAGAGAGATGACGCATTCTGCGACAGTAACTGTGAACAGGTGGGGGGAAAACAAGGGTCACTTCCAAGAGGTCTGTTAAAACTTTCCCTTTTCAAAGTCTGAGGAAATAATAATGTGGCTGCCCAAGTGAAAATCTGTCTGTGGCTATGCGTTCCATGTACACCTTGCTTATCCTCTCAGAAGTCTCCATTAAAATCACAGCTGTTATTTGTGTGTTGGGTTCAGACATTCTCCCATGGCCATGGCAAAGGAACAAAGACAAATACTCGTGTTGGTCATTACTTGCAACTGGGATGAATGGCGGTTGATGTCAGCTGCATTCATATTGTATCCGGGAATAATAATAATGCCTTTCATTTGCAGAAAGCTGTACAGTTTATGAAGCCTTTTATGTACCTTTCATGCATTCTTTAACATTAAACACGGTGTCTCCCTTACAGAAAACAATACAAAAGGATTTTTTTTAACAAATCAGCCTCTGCAGCATATAGATAACAAATATTTCTGAGTGTCTAAACAACCTTTACATCATCATAGCACCTTAAGATTTCCCATTCAACAAATTTCTCCTCCACTGTAACAACAGTAACACACACACACACACACACACACACACACACACAGAATATTTCCTGTTCTTAGTTGAGTTGTTTATCTTTTTTGCTTACTGATAGGATGCCCTTATATGTTCTTTTAATTTATTTATTTTTAGTTGAAGGCTAATTACAATATTGTCTTGGTTTCTGTCATACATCAACACAGATCAGCCATAGGTATACATATATCCCTTGCCTTCCTCCTACCTCTCACCCTATCTTTATACATTGCTGGTATGACTTCCTTGACAGATATAAGATTGTTACTCTCTTCCAATTGCTTATTGAGTGTGTGATTAGTACATTATTTGTTGAACTTCAGGTTGGAAAAATGGCTTTAGTTCAACTTCTTCATCCACAAATGAGGAAAACTGGTCCAGAAAGTTCACTTAGCCACTTAGTGGTAGCTTGATTAGAACTCTAGTCTTCTGACTTTTTCTCCTCAGTTCAGTTCATTTCAGTCACTCAGCAGCGTCCAACTCTTTGAGACCTCATGGACTGCAGCACTCCAAGCCTCCCTGTCCATCACCAGCTCCTGGAGTTTACCCAAACTCATGTCCATTGAGTCAGTGATGCCATCCAACCACCTCATCCTCCGGCCTTCGATCTTTCCCAGCATCAGGGTCTTTTCAAATGAGTCAGTTCTTTGCATCAGGTGGCCAAAGTATTGGAGTTTCAGCTTCAACATCAATCTTTCCAATGAACATTCAGAACTGATCTCCTTTAGGATGGACTGGCTGGATCTCCTTGCAGCCCAAGAGACTCTCAAAAGTCTTCTCCAACACCACAGTTCAAAAGCATCAATTCTTCGGCATTCAGCTTTCTTTGTAGTCCAACTCTCACATCTACACATGACTACTGGAAAAACCATAGCCTTGACTAGATGGATCTTTGTTGGCAAAGTAATGTCTCTGCTTTTTAATATGCTGTCTAGGTTGGTCATAGGGGTAGCGTCTTTTAATTTCATGGCTGCAGTCACCATCTGCAGTCACTTTGGAGCCCAAAATAATAAAGTCTGCCACTGTTTCTCCATCTATTTGCCATGATGTGATGGGACCAGATGGCATGATCTTTGTTTTCTGAATGTTGAGCTTTAAGTCAATTTTTTCACTCTCCTCTTTCACTTTCATCACGAGGCTCTTTAGTTCTTCTTCACTTTCTACCATAAGGGTGGTGTCATCTGCATATCTGAGGTTATTGATATTTCTCCCGACTTTTTCTCTAAGGATATAGCTAATATTCTGCACTGGTGAATTCTCAAGTTGTCATAGTTACACAGTGTGATGTGCTCTCCTGTGCTTAGTTGCTCAGTCATGTCTGACTCTTTGCGACCCCACGGACTGTAGACTGCCAGGCTCCTCTGTCCATGGGGAGTCTCCAGGCAAGAATACTGGAGTGGGTTGTCAAGCCCTCCTCCAGGGGATCTTCCCAACCCAGGGATCAAACCCACGTCTCATGTCTCCCACATTGCTGGTGGATTCTTTACCATCTGAGCCACCAGGGAAGCCCAAGAATACTGAAGTGGGTAGATTATCCCTTATCCAGGGGAACTTCCTGAACCAGGAATTGAACTGGGGTCTCCTGCATTGCGGGCAGATTTTTTACCAGCTGAGCTACTACTAGGGAAGCCCATATAGTGTGATACACTCATACAATTCACATATAGCAATTAAAAATAAAAAGCATCTACTAGCATATGAAACAACATGGATAAATCTCAGATAAAATGTTAAGTGAAAGAGTCAGATACAATAAGCTATATATTATGTGCTTTTGTTCATATGAAGTTCAAAACTAGGCAAAACCAAACTATGGTGGTAGAAACTAGATCTTTATTCCTTAGGAGAGGGTATGACTGAAAGGGGGCATGAGGAAGTTTCTCTGGGTGTTGAAATGTTCCATGTCTTAATGAGGGAGGTAGTTGCATGGATGGATACCTATGTAAAAGATTCATTAAGCTGTACATTTAAGATCTGTGCTTTTTGCTGTAAGTTATACAGTAATAAAAAATAAAGAGGAAAACCAAAGCAGAGACTTAACTATTTCTCATTAACTTGATGGATATTGAGCAAAAGAGAATAATTCTGGCCCTCAAATGATTTTTAATCTGAATTATTCTTCCTGGCTGACTTTCACTATTACACAAACCACAGAGTTGCCAAATCTCTACTTCTTTGAATAGTCTGGCTCTGCCTTGAACAACTGTGGGTTGAGCTAATTGACCTTCAAAGTCACTCCTAGGTCCAAATTTCTGGGATTTTTTGAAAAAGGGATGCCAAAACATATCTTTGAGCGGGAAGGAACATCAGAGGTTGTCTGGTTCTTGTCTGTTATTTTATAGGAGAAAAGAATGAGCTTAGAGAATGGAAATGACTTGCCTAAGGTTGCCCTGATAGTAATTCAGTGCAGCTCCTCTGACTTCATCTCAACTCAGGTCAACAAATATCCCTTGAGTGCCTGCTATGTGCCAGGTACTGAGTCAGACACCACATTGGGCTCCCTGGTTCTATAAAGCCAAAGGTGTCATTGTATTGCTTGGTGAGGGAAGTAATGAGCTCATTTCCCACAACCTAGTGTGAGAGCACCAGCAGACAAAGTCAGAAGACTCAAAAAAGGGAGCAAGACAAAATTCAAAGAGCCAAAGTAACATAACCACTTAATGTCCTTTCCCGCACTTGACCACAGAAATATCAGTCGCTCCTCATCCCAGGGTGGGGTTTCTGGGACTCTAAATCATGATAATGGTAAGCTGTAATTCTGGAATCTACTATATGAAAATTCTGATCATATGCCTTAACAGCATGTGAACCTAATATTCCCTATTTTATAAACTTCTACTTCCTTTCTGAAAACACTTGTGTCTTTAAGGAAAGTTCTATTCTCCTTCATTTGATTCAGCAAACATGAGGAACTAATCACTATAGACTTCTTACAAAGTGGCTGTAGGAACTAAGCATGATGAATGTGAAATTCACCACTCAAAGTGCGCAGAGCACAAGAATTCACCACTGTGACAACAGCTTAGTCAAGCAGACACAGGTTCAGAGTGTAAGCCAGGGACATGAGTCTGTCATAATTCTACCACTGACTAGCTATGTGATCTTTGTCTCTCTGGGCAGTCACTTCGCCTCTCCAAGCCTCTGTTTCTTCATTTACAAATTGAAAGGGTTGGACCAAAGAACTGCCCACATTTCTCTCGGCTCACTCTGGGATTCAACAAGGGCTGTGACTCACAGGCTCGTGAAAAAAAGCTTTGGAGTGTTGTAAATTTTGGTGGTTGTCCCCAGGAGTCCTGTTGATAATACTGAAGATGCAGAGGGTTAAAGAAGAGCGGAAAGAGATGAAGAAGAGAAAAGAGAAGAAAATGGAGATTATAAGAGGGAGAGACTTTCACTGAGTGTCTGCATGACTGCTTGCTAGGTAGGACCCTCAGGTGGTTCCTGACTGGACTTCTGACCTCCTTTCCTTTTTGTTCATGCATTTGTTCACAAAATATCTGATTCTATTTTGATCAAATTGGTCCACTAAGGTCCCTGGACCTCAGCCTGGGGTGGTGACTGCCTGTTTTCCTAGACTTTCTCTCTCACCTGGGACCTCTCGCTCTTCTATGCCATTGCGATCCATTGCAAGCTTCTCCTCTACACACTAAAGGCACCGTAACCCACACAACATACTTCTTTCCATTCATGAAACTCAGGGACTTGGTTGAGGTTTTACCTCTCACTTCTGAGCCTAACCTAGACTATGTGGATGTGTAATCCCTACTACCAATCTGCCTATAGTCTTGCCTCCTCGAATTTGTCATGGCTCAGAATTTGCTGGTGGTACAGACGCGGATTTTTCAACCATAGGCACAGGATAGGTGTCTAATGCATCTCTGAAGAAAGTAACAGGAATACTCAGTGCCCAGATATCAGGATAGAACAGTTTTCCTGAGGGATCAGCTGAGACACTTGTGCAGACAAGCTCCCTGGAGAACATCTCTTCCCGAACACAAAGGAAGTACAAAGCAGATTGGGTCCTGTTTCCGAAAACTACCATTTCGTAAGAGCTAAATCGAAGTATGAGCGTGCAGGTGCCACCACACCCATTCTCTCTCCATCTCCTACAAAATCAAAACCAAACTCCTCAGCCTGGCATGGGAAGCCCTTCATAAACTTTTTGCATCTTCATCATAATTTGTAGCTGTTCATGTGCCTGCTTGACTGTCTGAAGCTCTGGTTCTGTGGTTCTGTGGTTCTCAAGCAGGGTACAGGAGTTCTCCAATTAGAATCACCAGGGAACTTTAAAAATTCAGATGCCCAGGCCACATCCCAGGCCCATTATATGAGACTCTCTGAGGGTGATACTCAGGCATCAGGAGTTTTAAAAGCTTCCCCTCCCTGCCCCGTGATTATAGTGTACCAAAGTAAAGAATCACTGCTTTCACTGGTTTAAGAATCATCTTCTGTGACCCAGAGAGATGTTATGGGGAGGGAGGTGGGAGGGGGGTTCATGTTTGGGAACACATGTACACCCGTGGTAGATGCATGTCAATGTATGGCAAAACCAATACAGTATTGTAAAGTAAAATAAAGTAAAAATAAAAATTAAAAAAAAAATCATCTTCTGGGGACTTCCCTAGTGATCTAATGGTTAAGTATCTGCCTTCCAATGCAGGGAACATGGGTTCAATCCCTGGTCAGGGGACTGAGATCCCACAGGCAACTAAGGTGTCACACCACAACTACTGAGCCCGCACACCACAACTAGAGAAAACCCACCCCCACCCCCATACACACACAATGAAGATCCAGCAGATCTCTTGAAAAAAAGAGAAAGAAACGCTATGTGCAATAGCATCTTTTTACCTATTTGATTGGCAAGCACCAAAATTTTAAAAATAAAATCATCTAGTGGGGCTGTTAAGAATAAAGTTTGCTTAGGCCCCTACCCCTAAGACTCTAAATCACTAACTGTGAGGTGGGGTCCTTGAATGTGCATTTTCAATAGGCATGTAGGGGAATTACGGGGCAGATGGCCTGAGAACCACACTTGGAAAAAACACTGCTCTTGGTCCATGAAACTACTTCATCCAAGCTGCCTGAGTACAGCGAGCAGTCTCACTCTCCTTGGCTTTGATTTGGCTTCGCTCTCTGCCTGGAATGCCCTCCCCTCTCCCTGACCTCTGAGAGAACTTTCGGTCACCTTCCAAATGTAAACTCTTCCCTGTGACTTTTCCTGACCCTTCCCAGGAGGAATTAATTACTCCCCCGTCTGAGTTTCCATAGCACTTGGTACATGCTTCTGCTGAAGCATTTATCACACGATATTATGGCTGTTTCTTTATGTGTCTGTCACACCCTTTAAACTATGAGTATTTTCCTTTTTTCATCTTGCCAGGACCTAGCACAGTGCCTGGGACATAACTCAAGTCAGTAAATGTTTATTGAGTTCAATGAAGCTGTTTGTAGAGCTGGTCATCATATTAGATATCCATCCATCTATGTGCGGCAAGACTACAGACACTGGGATAGGGCACAGGAAGGATCCTAGTGCCAGAGAGGAGAGCCGGCCATAACAATGCCAGGTAGGAGAAATGCCAGCCCTGGGGCCAGGCCGAAGGCATGACTCCTCCAGCACAGAGGGCATACAGACAGGCTCAGATTTGCTTCCCTATGTTAGTAGGGACAGGAAAATGTTTTTGATGGTCCTTGAAAGTCAACAGTAGATATGAAGCAGAAGTCCAAGCTCATGGATAAGGTTGGTGATCATAAAGAATAACTAGGTACTTATCATTTATATTGGGCTTCCCTAGTAGCTCAGCTGGTAAAGAACCCGCCTGCAATGCAGGAGACCTGGGTTTGATCCCTGGGTTGGGAAGATCTGCTGGAAAAGGGATAACAACCCACTCCAGTATTCTTGCCTGGAAAATCCTTAGACAGAGAAGCCTGGAGATATATTAAAAGAACACAGAACCTGAGTCAAAGTTCAGACCTACAATTGAAATCTCCATGAGATATACAGAGAACCTGAACATTTAACAAGAATCTTAGGATCACTTGGGTTTATGAAACACCTGGTTAAGCAACTTTAGGAAGTACTGAAAATGGGTAGAAAAAGTTTTTAATGCAAAAGAAAGCCAGTGTCCCCAGACACAGAATGACCTGCTGTGGTAGCACAAAGTCCATATCTGATGTGGACAAGGGGAAGTTTGAAGTTTGAAAAGCACTGGCCAAGGGTCATCACTGGGTTCCAGGAGGCCAGAGACCTTTAGAGGACCTTAATGTGGGCTGCACCAGCTAAGAAGTGGCTCTTCCTCTCTAGCCCACCTTTCTTTTTTGTGTGTGTGATTTATATATTCTTTTTTCTCTTTTTTAAAATTATTATTATTATTTTTACTTTACAATATTGTATTGGTTTTGCTACACATCAACATGAATCCGCCATGTAGCCCACCTTTCTTCCTGAAGTCCTGGAGTTGGGTAAGGTTGAGCACATGGTGAGGGACATTAGGAAGAGAGAAACTAAAAGTTGAAAAAGCCTGTAGAAATGAAGACAGCAGAGTAGGCAGAAAAATAAATCAGAACACAAGCAAAGGTCAGCTCTGTCTCTCCTAAACTGCGATAATATAAAGTTATGATTCCAATCATGTTTCAAGCTCTTGAAAGAGGAGGAATGAGGGGTGTCATTACTGGAGTCAGCCAAACTGCAGTATCAAGGCACAGCTTCCCCAGCTGCCCTTACTTCTCACACTAGCTGCTGGTTTAAGGGATTCCTCAAACCACCCCAGGTTTAACCATTCACTGGGAAGATTCACAGAACTCACTGAAAGCTATTTACATATGGTCATGATTTACTATAGGGAAGGGTTAGAAGCAACAAAAGGAAAATTCACGAAGGGCAGTGTTTAGGAGGATTCCAAATGCAAAGCTTCTGTTGTCCTGAGGATTCAGGAACGCCCCCTTCCCCTGGCGTTAGTGTGACAATATAGAATATTGCCAACTTGGGGAACTCAGCTTTGGAGTCCAGAGTTTTTATTAGAGGGTCATTACAAAGATGTAACTGGTTGATTGATTGCCCACATTATTGAACAGTCTCTGGTGGCACCTCCTCTTCCACAGAGATTGGGCTAGAAGAGGCCTGAAGAAGACAGGGGGTCTGCTGTTTGCCTTCTTTGAAATGGAGTTGAAGTTGCATAGTCAAAAGTGGATTTTCTGTGAAGCTGTAAGACACTCATCCACACTGTAGAGTCATGGGATCAATCAAAGAAAAGATTAGAACTAGTGTAGCTTTACTAAAAGTTTGAAATAGAGGTAAAGATATTCAAATATATACACATACTGACTCACCTAAATTTTAGTAAAAGCCTCAATTAGGCATCAATCAAAAATCTGTCAATCAATTGCTTTTTGTTTTTTAAAACTATACTTACTATGCGTCCAACACTGAGATATTAAGCTACTGTTTGGGGAACACTATAAACATGAGATAAAACAAGGATCCCAGACATTACAAGCTTTGGAGGTTTCCTTTATGTTCTTGCAAGTGTAGATACTTCCTGCTTTTTTCATATCCATTTTCAAACCATGACTTGAAGGCCACAGTGAAGGTTTATTATTTCCACTCTCCACTACTTATCCTATGTTTGCTTCAATTTCTCTTCAAATAGCCAGCGTTCCAACCATGGAGTGACCCAAAACTTTATTCCAGAGAGATCTGAGCTTTCAGGGGTCCCTGGTTATAAAGAATTTCTATAAACACCCCCCCTTAATTTATGCATGGATAGAGCAGACCTAAGAGGTTCCTTGGAATTTTATCATATTCCCCTCTGACTATGCTATGTATCAGAACCTTTGATAACTAGGATGGACTATAGCCTATATTTTCCCCGAAAGTGAAAGCATTAGTTGCTCAGTCATGTCCAACTCTTTGCAGCACTATGGATTGTAGCCCACCAGACTCCTCTGTCCATGGAATTCTCCAGGCAAGAATGCTGGAGTGGATAGCTGTTTCCTTCATCCAGGGGATCTTTCTGGCCCAAGGATTGAACCCAGGCCTCCGGTGTTGCAGGCAGATCCTTTACTGTCTGAGCCACCAAGAAAGCCCAACCTGGTGTTAAAAAGAACCTGGAGTGGCAGGGTAGCAGTCTCTGTTGTTTCCTCTGGTGGAAGCATCTCTTCTCCAAGTATTAAAGCCCATATATGAGCATTACCTAAAGTCAAAGGTATGATATAAAATGTAACTGTGAGAAGTGACATTCCCATTTCTCACCTTGGTCTCTGGATCCACTTTTTCTGCAAGAGCCTGCACCATCTATCAAACACAAGTAGATATCAGTACCAGCTTTAAGGTAGCACTCCAATCCTTCAAGACATTGAGTTTCAGTTGGCACCATGACTAATTCTTACTTCAGTCATTCCACTGTTTTATAAAGCCAGTTGCTTCCAAAACAGAGATTAAGATAAGACCGTGAATATCGATGGGCATCAGCACATTGTCTTCCTCTCCTAACAGGTAAGGTTCTTATTGAGAAGCAACATTGAGTAAGATACTGTGACAGTGAAAAAGGCATTCAGAATACCTACAGATTATGGTTTTTGGCAGAAGCATTAAGGGAAGAGAAGTAAATCCAAATCTTCTCTCTTTTAGTAAGGATATATTGCTTCTCTCTCCACAAAGGAAGGACTCAAATGCTATGAACCTACCATCAGGTGAATGACTAGCCTCTTGGAGTGCTATCAGTTGGGAAGGTCATGGCTGGTCACTAGAGCTGGCAAGCTGGTGATATTGGGAGAGCCTTGGTGAAGACGTTCATATAATTGAGCTAGTATATCAATTCCTGTCACCATAGCCACTTAACTACGGAGCCCGCTGAGTTCAGCTGAGGATAAAGAGCTACTAGCATTCAAAGAGCAGATCTTATTGATCATCTAAGTACTCCAGGACTTTTTGTGAATATTTACATGAAACTCAGACCTTGTGGACCTCTTTTGAGAGCATATCAGATTAGAGCGCACCTGAACACAGCTAAATGCATGATTTTGTGAATCAGAAAACATTGTGCATGGTTCCAATGTCTATACCTATTATTTAGTTATACGCATCAAAAACAAATTTTTAAGGATTTAGAGGGAAAAAATTATATTGGGTAGCTCACAAATTCTCAAGGAAAGTCAGAGAACCAAGTTCAGAAGCTACCCATTCAGGGATCATGTTCAAATTATGCTGCAGAGCCTGGTTGGGAAAGACATCATGCCACGAGCAGTCATAGCAGACCCATACTCCCATCACAAGACACTGCTGACAGCCCTGAACCACTGCTGTCCCTAGGAACTGGATGCAGCTGCCAATCACTTTAATGGATGGATCTACAGGGTCCTCAATGCTTGTTAGCTTAGTTTTATGTTTGCGTTTGTTTTATTAAAGGCTTGTCTCCCAACAGCAAAGTCTAGGAGGATAACATAGAGTTTATATCATAAACCAAAGAAAGAGGGAGAAGAGATAGTGAACTTACAGCCATTTTTGGACTCTAAAAGAAATTAGTTTAACCAGTGAGTGGGAGGCCAAAGACAATCTGAAGAAATTTGACTGGTGCTTATATCAAATAGGTCACCAAGAAATGAAAAATACTCTGTCCCCTTCATGAGTTCAAAAGCCCACAGAAGTAAGTGAAATTCAGGATATGTTTGGGGAAACCTGAGAGCTGAAGAAACCATTGCCCAGTTTCCCAGTGGATGGCCTGCTAGAGGAGAGACCTTACATGAGAGACTTAGGTTCAACATGAAGGTAAAATAGTGCTGACTGAAGGAGATAGAGCAATGAGAAACTCATCAGGAAAACAGACTCTACCCATGCATTTTAAATAGAATCAACTTAACATAGGGAACTGGTAACATAGGTAATGAGAGAGCTAAAAAGCCAAAGGGAGGATGGTGAAACAACTCAGATATTAGCAAGAGCAGAAAGCTGCCACCATCCCTAGGGCTGAAGGGACACAGGAAGGATATATATTACTAGAGCCAGAACCTGAAGCCATTGGGTGAGAGTTAGCAATGTGGCAGGGGCTGTTCTGCAGGAGCTGGGAACCCAGAGAATGGGCTTGAAACTGCATAAACAAGCAAGCAAACACAGCAGCCAGTGTTGAAAGCCTCTTTGGAAGCAAAAATGAGGAGAAATACTCTGGTTTGTCCTGCCCTCCAGTCTTCCACCATTGGTCAAATCTACTTGAAAGCCAGTTGTCAAGGGAATGTGGGAAATGTAGTTGCCTGCAATGCAGATGGCATAAGCTCTTCAGGCATCCCACTGGAAGGAACAGGAGTTCACACATGCAAACCCCTGAGCTCCAGGCTCTGGCAGTACTAACACTGCAGGCCTGGGAAGGTCACAGCCAGGCAGGACGTGTTCAGTCTCTTCTAGGCTTTATGGCTGGAATGTGAAGTATTATTATAGATGCACTCATGTGACTCTTAATGATTATTTTATAGCCATGGCTAAAATAGCAGTGCAATGCTACCACCACCATGAAGTAACCATACTGTTTTGGGTTGATGTGGTTGAGGGTCAGGAAGGTAGACAAAAGTGTCTTTCATTAGGATGTGTGGGTTTCTGAGAAGCTATACCAGGCAAATACTCCTGTCTGATACCATCCTTAGGCTTGCTGAGACCTGTTCCCTGCAAGTTGACCTTCAGTAAAGTAGAACTCACATAACATGCATGCATGAAATGAAAAGGGAAACTGTTAGTCACTCAGTCGAGTCCAACTCTTTGTGACCCTATGGACTGTAGCCCTCCAGGCTCCTCTGACCATGTGATTCTCTAGACAAGAATACTGGGGTGGGTTGCCATTCCCTTCTGCAGGGGATCTTCCCAACCCAGGGATCAAACCCAGGTCTCCTGCACTGCAGGCAGATTCTTTACTGCTTGAGCTACATGTACATCTACTGGTGCTCATTTTTACCAGTTCTCAAACCTGTTCTCTGATGGATTTAAGGAGGGGTTAGTGGCTCCACCCTTCAGGCAGCCAGTGTTACAAGAACAGGTCTACAGCTGGGGGATGAAAGTAACAGTGGATTGTCTGTTGCTCAAGCCCATTTGGCTAAGAGGAAACTCATCTTCTTGAAGCAGTCTTTAAGACTCTCACAAAAATTCAGCTTGCTTTTTTCTGGGGCAAGATCCCCCAGGGTTACTGGGGCAAAGATGATGTACTAGAGGCCTGGCATTTTGAGAGAAAAAAAGGGAAAGCATCTACTGGAGAACTTCTGTATACCATATCCAGCCTTCGTGGTAGTTTAGTCACTAAGTTGTGTCCAACTCTTGAGACCCCATGGATGTAGCCCACCAGACTCCTCTGTCCATGGGATTTTCCAGGCAAGAATACTGGAGTAGGTTGCCATTTCCCTTCTCCAAGTGATCTTCCCAACCCAAGAATCGAACCCAGGTCTCCTGCATTGCAGGCAGATTCTTTACCATCTGAGCTACAATGAAAGCCCGCATCCAGCCTTAGAACCTTTCCAATGTACCATGTCATCAGTTTATACAACCCCCTATGTGGTAGTGGTGGAGAAGGAAATGGCAACCCACTCTAGTATTCTTGCCTAGAGAATCCCATGAACAGAGGAGTGTGGTGGGCTGCTGTCCATAGGGTCGCACAGAGTCAGACACGACTAAAGTGACTTAGCATGCATGCCCGCATTGGAGAAGGAACTGGAAACCCACCCCAGTGTTCTTGCCTGGAGAATCTCAGGGATAGAGGAGCCTGGTGGGCTGCCGTCTATGGGGTCACACAGAGTCGGACACGACTGAAGCGACTTAGCAGCAGCAGCAGCAGCATGTGGTAGTGGTGGTTCTCCAATTCATAGATGAGGAAACTGAAGCTCAGGTAAGCAAGGCAGACTCCTAAAGACATAAAACTAATGAGTGGAGAACCAAGGTCATCCTCCCAGAAGACGTTTGAGAAGCCCCCTCAGGAGGAGTGAGGTGAGGCAAGGGACACTCTGGGTCTAGTTACCCAAAGTGGGGTGACCAAATTCCCTAGGACTAACTCACGAGTGATTTGCTTGGGATTCATAGAGATTGCAAGGGAAAAGTAGGTTGGCATTCATGACACTGAATTGACAGAGGATCCTGGAACCTTGTCTAGCATTGGTTGTTTTCAAAATGCTTCCTGTATCTGCTTTGGATTATCAGTGACCCCCTAATGTAGACTAAACAATTTAAATGTTTCAGTGAATTACACAACACAACTTACTTAGTGTGATGGATTTACCAGGGCTCCACATTACTCACCTGATCTGAGAGGCAGGAAAGAAAAAGAGGGAACTCCCTCATTTGCACTCACTTTCCAGCCAGGATACCATACCTCTTCTGCCCCTTCTCTGCAGCTGCGCTCACATCTGACTCAGCTTCAGTGTTGTCTCCCTCAGTGTCTGATGGGCACCAAATCCAGACAAGGCATTTTACCACCTGGGAGGGAATTTCAGGATCTCAGCTTTTAAGAGTTGAAGTTGAATGCCATGCGGCTGGTTAGCCCAGCTCAAGTTCACCACTTCCCACTCCACACATTCATTTATTTGATAAAAGAATGCTTTGCCAAGGGGGATGAATGGGAGAAAAGGTTAGTTAAGGAGTTTGGGATAGATATGTACACACAGCTATATTTAAAATAGATAACCTCTCCTGGTGGCTCAGTCAGTAAAGAATCTGCCTGTAATGCGGAAGACCTGCGTTTGATCTCTGGGTTTCAAAGATTCCCTGGAGGAGGGCATGGCAACCCACTCCAGTATTCTTGCCTGGAGAATCCCCTTGGACAGAGGAGCCTGGTGGGCTACAGTTCCAGTCTGAGGTTGCAAAGAGTCAGACACAACTGAGTGAGTAAGCACAAACAAATACCTATTGTAGAGCACATGGAACTCTGCTCAATGTTATGTGGCATCCTGGATGGAAGAGGAGCATGGGAGAGATAGGATACATGTATATGTATGGCTGAGTCCCTTCACGTATGCCTGAAACTACCACAACATTGTTAACCAGTTATACCTCAACACAAAATAAAAAGTTTAAACAGCACTCTTAATTCTAATAATATATAAATGTTTATAGACACTGGCATATATTATCTAACCAAATAAACTTTTTAAAAAAAGACCCACCATAGAGCTTCCTCTCTTTTTTTCCTTTCTCCCACTCCTTCTTTTTTCCCCTCCATTCCTCCTTCCTCCCCTACCACAAAATAAATAAATAAATAAATAAATAAATAAATGAAATGAAATGGATAACCAACTAGGACCTACTGTTAGCACAAGGAATTCTGTTCAATGTTATGTGGCAGTCTGGATGGGAGGGGAGTTTAGGAGAGAATGGATATATGTGACTGAATCCCTTTTCTGTCCACTTGAAACTATCACAACATTGTTAATCAGCTACACTCCAATACAAAATTAAAAGTTTAAAAAAAAAAAAAGCATGAGACGGCCTGTCACTGAGGGATGCATCAGTATGCTGGACTTCCTAACAGGCCTTCTCTGGCAGTCTCCTGCCTTGAGGACTTGGTTCTATCTCCTTTCAGGTAGTTTGTCCCATTTGTCTCAAGTCAAGCTATTATATTATCCTATGAGAAAGGTTGGGCTTCCCTGGTGACTCAGATGATAATGAATCTGCCTATAATGTAAGAGACCCCAGTTCAATCCCTGGGTCAGGAAGATCCCCTGGAGAAGAAAATGGCTACCTTCTCCAATATTCTTGCCTGGAGAACCCCATGGACAAAAGAGCCTGGCAGGCCACACTCCAGGGGTTGCAAAGAGTCAAACGTGACTGAACAAAGAACACACACACACACACACACACACACACACACACACACACACACACACACACGAACGGTTTGGGCAGGGATGAAGGAGTGGGTGGGGGGTGGCGGGGGGAAGGAGGGACAGGCCTTGCTCTTTGGGTCCCTAGAGCAGCCTGGTTCTTTCCTGTTATCTATCTCACCCATCCAGTCCCATAACCTAGGTCCTTTGAAAGGATGTCCTTTTTCCTGTCTCTTCACTAAACAAACTGGGATTCTCTCTGGCATTTGCTCCTGAGGGCTTTGTCTGCTGCCCTGCCTTTATTATGCATCCTCTCTGATCTCGTCCC
Organism: Ovis canadensis; assembly: GCF_042477335.2. Lineage (NCBI taxonomy): Eukaryota > Metazoa > Chordata > Mammalia > Artiodactyla > Bovidae > Ovis > Ovis canadensis. The sequence goes on along the minus strand of NC_091247.1, from coordinate 177,437,691 downwards.
TCTTCCTGCCTCGGATTCTCCCCCTCCTCCATCCTCAGGCTCACTTTTCCTGCCTCTACTCTTTCCAGGCCCTGACTTCTCAGGCTAGTGTCCCAGGAATTCAGCCACCCTCCCACCATTATCTTTTTGACAAATAATCTTGGCCTTACCTGCAACTCCATGTGACTCTGGTCTAGGCTTTCCCCTCACCTAGACAGTGCCATTTTCCTTGCACATTCCCGCTTCACCACCCATCTGCATTTCAAAGCAATAGTCATTGATCCCAACCACACTAATACAATAGTTAAGACTGTACTTTTATATTTGACAAAACAGTTTTAGCTAATGATGACTAGTTTTTCAGGGGATAATCTATTCTTTCCTAGAGAGAACACTGGTAAATAAACATAGTAAATCAGAAATACTGTTGCAAATGTGTGTGTATAAAATGTTTTGACATGTTTTAGGTGCGTAAGTGAATAGCAAGTTTTTCCTCACCATCAAAAACTGGCCTGATCTCTTGGGGAAACATCCCTGATATAGTCCTGATCTTATTTACTATATACGTGGGCAAATCGATTAAAAGAAAAATTTATGTTGTCCAGTGTCAAAAGCCAAAAAAAAAAAAAAAAAAAACTTCAGAATGAGAAAGAAGCAGAAAACTACAAAGCCAAACAGAATTCTGGGACAACTTTAAGAGAAATGGAGCAGAAGAAGGAAGAGAAAGCTGCAGCAAAATAAATTGATTTTTTGTAGATTTTTTGTAGAGTTCTCACTAAGCCAGAGGAACTCTGATACCATCAGTTCACTTAGGCACCATAAAACGCAAACCACAACTACAGCTACTCTAAGGAAAGGTAGGGACCATAAAGCATGTTTTAGAGCTGGAAGGGGCTTTCACAATCAATTACCCAGACAATTACACTGGAAAAGATAGGCTCCATAAAGTCATTGTCAAGTGTACTGGATAATAATAGAACGCTACCTAACATTTATTCTTTAATTATTATTGGAGAAAGGATACTTAACATGAGATCTACCCTCTTAATAAATGTCTCTGTGTACAATGTATTATTAGGCACAATGTTGTACAAAAGATCATTCACCTGGTCTAATGAAAGTTTATGCCTGTTAATTAGGAACTCTCCACATCCCCCTTCTCTCAAGACCTGACAAACCATTATTCTCCACGCTAAGTGTTGTGTATGTGTGTGTGTGTGTGTGTGTGTGCATGCTCAGTTGTGTCTGACTCTTACAACCCCATGAATTGTAACCTGCCAGGCTCTTCTGCCCATGGAATTTTCTAGGCAAAAGTACTGGAGTGGGTTGCCATTTCCTACACCAGGGGATCTTCCTGACCCAGGCTTCAAAACCAAGTCTCCTCCATCTCCTACATTGGCAGGCAGATTCTTTACCACTGAGCCACCTGAAAAGCCAGGTGTTTTCTATACATTATTTTACTTCATCTCAAATAATTCTATAAGGTAGATATTACTATTAGTCATATTTTCCAAACAAGGAAATTGACACTCAAAGAGATTAAGTAACTCATTTAAATCTTTCCAGGAGGAAAGCAGCAGGGCCAGTATTTGCACAGAAGCAGCCTGATGGCACAGACCTCTTAATGTCTATGCCATTTAATCATTCCAAGGGTCTGGTCAATTCAAACTTCTGGTTAAACTACACAGATAATGAAAAAAGGTACATTTAGGAAGGACTTTTGGGGTCTCTACTTTCTGGATGAATGGTGCCTACATTAGTTCAAACAGGTTGTGCTACTGTAACAAACAATCCCCAAGTCTCAATGTCTTATAGCAAAATTTAATTTCTCACTCACGCTATATGAAGTCAGTAATGAATTTGGTGGGGCTTCCCTAGTGACTCAGATGGTAAAAGAATCTGCCCAAAATGTGGGAGACCCAGGTTTGATCCCTGCATCAGGAAGATCCCTTGGAGAAGGGAACGACTACCCACTCCAGTATTCTTGCCTGGAGAATTTCATGGACACAGAAGCCTGGCAGGCTACAGTCCATGGGATCACATAGAATTGGACACGACTGAGCGTCTAACACACACACACACGCACAATGAATTTGGCATCACATGATCCTCACACAGGACTCAGACTGGCAGACCCTCACCATCTGAAATAGTGTTGGTCATTATGGCTGGAGAATGGGAAGATGGCGACTCATGACTGGCCTTACAAGCTTTTATCTGAAGATGATGGCTCAGTGTAAAAGAATCTGCCTGCCAAAGCAGGATATGCAGGAGACATGGATTCAATTCCTGGGTGGGGAAGATTCCCTGGAGGAGGAAATGGCAACCCAACTCCAATATTCTTACCTGGATAATCCCATGGACAGGGGAACCTGGTGGGTTACAGACCATGGGATCCAGAGACACAACTGAGCAGCTGAGCACCCACACACAATGTTCATCAATTCTGCTCACATTTCTTTGGCTGAAGCAAGTTACATAGCCACATATAATTTTAAAGATGTGGATTAACACAGTCTAACTATAAGGGTTGTTTGTTCTTATATGGCACAAGAGCACTGCCTGGAAATATTGAGGCATAGTCCTAATGACTACAATAGTGCCAAATTCATGAAACTGTCTTGTGAACTTACTTCACTCTCATTGTGTTGACCAGTCTTGAGTCTGTAATTTAAATTTGTTGGTGTACTTTGAATTTATTTGTGTATGTCACGAACAAGTTTAATTCCAAATTATACACAACGACCACTGCTCTTCTAGAACACTAACTATATTTTCCCTCAAGCATAAAACTACATAGGTAACATTTCATACCAGAGTAATAAAAATAAGATTTGAATAAAACCAAATAAAATCTATATTCCAATTATAATCATCCTCCATCTCTGTAGGTTCCACATCCATGGATTAAATCAACTGCAGATCAAAAACATCCCCCCCATTCCAAAAATTTCCAAAAAGCAAAACTTGAATTTGCCACATATAGGCAACTATTTACATAGCAGTTTAAATTGAATTTATAACTATCTATATAGTATTTATATTTTATTAGATATTATAAGCAATCTAGAGATGATTTCAAGTGTATGAGGATTATATGTAGATTGTATGCAAATACTAGCCATTTTACGCAAGGGACTTGAGCATCTGCAGATTTTAGTGGGGAAAGTGGGGGTCCTGAAACCATCCCCCACAGACACCAAAGAATGACTGGAATAAACAGAAAATTTGATAATTTATGACATGAGATAATATGTGCAAAAATTCTAAACATATTGCCTGGCACAAAATGAGTACTCAATAATCGTTAGCTTCCTTAAACATATCAGACTTCAATTAATTTTTCTTCAGGAGATACATCTATTTCAGTATCCACCAAAGACTCCTGAAGGCTCAATGCTTCTGGCTCTAATGCTGATTACTAGACACCAGTACCATCCTCAGTCACTCAGTCATGTCCAACTCTTTGCAACCCCATGAACTATAGTCCTCTAAGCTCCTCTGTCCGTGGGATTTCCAGGCAAGAATACTGAAATGGGTTGCCATTTCCTACTCCAGACTAGACACTGGGCATACTAATAATTAAAAGATAAAAATGAATGATCTTGAGCAATGTTGTCCCAAAGTTCTTATTCTCAAAGGGAGAAAAAAGAGGAGTTAGATCTCTGGGCCACGTTATTTTCAGTTGAGCTCAATCTCCTAAACCATAGCTCTTTCTAATTATCCAGAACAGTTTTCAAATGTTTCTGACATATGCTGGTCATCATCACCACCCTCTTTGACACGCAATTACATATTAGTGCAGATGGCTGGAGGTAAAAGCAGGTGGAGGACAATAGAGGTTATTTTCACAGGAAAGAAGAGCAAAGTATACTCAGCACAATGGAATTTTCCTATTAACTGCTGGAAAGAGAAATATGGGTGTTCACAGGCAAAACAGAAAACTCTGCACAAAACTGAACCATGGAAATCAGAAATGTAGATCTTGAGGGAAACCCGTGGTATGAGAGCAATTCTCTCTGAGAATTTGGAAAACAAACAAGGGCAGTGCCAATCGCATAATTCTACTCATCCTTTTTCTGATTAAACCCAGGGTCAAAGGAATGCCAGTCTACTAGAAGAAAAAGAGTGGCTTTTTTTTTTACTGCTCTCACCCATGAAGAAGACACTCTGGTGATGGAAGAGCTCCCCAACTTTCCTCTACCTTACTTGACCCCAGATATGAATACCTCCAACTGAAACCTTGCTTCTTCATTTTGCAATATGAAGAAGTGCTTGCTGGGGGAACTTTTTAGCCGGATACCCTTGAATGCACTTCCTGATGAAGTGGGAGATGTGCCAGCTGCCACTACAGATGCTGAAAGCCCTGGGAACAAGTAAAGCTGATTGTAATAATATGTTGCATGAGGCTGAAGGCGCTATGGTGGTGGAGAGCCCCAGCTCAGGGGTAGGCACCTTCCAGCTAAACAAAGGCCAGGCAAAATTTGGCCCTTTACTCTAGCAAAACTATTATGATATCTTGCTACTATATTACAAGGCACATGAGGGCTGCAGAATATCCCTCAAAAAAAAAAAAAAAAGATAGTAGCATCAGGGAAACTGAAAGTTTCTGGTTCCTAGAGATACTGATTGGCAATATAAGCTATATAGTTGTGGTATCAGAAACATGGAGAAGGTTCTCAACCAAGAAATGTATTACTTTATTACTTGCAAATTCTTTAATTTCCATTATTACAGATGCATTTCTTCAATCTGTTTTGTTCTTTTGTTTAAAAAAATTCAGACTGTAATAAATTAGCATCAGATCATTTATACCTTCTTATGAATTAACTCATGTATTAGAATCTTATCCCAAAGATTCATCAATACCTTCTAGTAACAAAATGGGAGGAGAAAGAAAAATAAAAGGATGCTTTGTGTCTGAGGGGAAATTTATAGCATAAGGAACAGATCATGTAAGACTTAAAAATCAGAGGTTGAGAGGCAGGTTTCTGGAAATAAGACAGGAAGAAGAAAACAGATGAGGAAGGCAAAAGCAAGCAACATTAAATTTTATTCTTTCACTTGAATGTTTTTGTTTCAATAAATTGATTAACTGAACCATTTGTAAAAATGGGATTTTTGATGGTTAAGGTATCCTTCAGTTCAAAGATGAAGTACTAAAAGCTAGCATTGTTTTATGCCTTTCATTGTTTGTAACTGCCTTTTCACTGCCTAAAAAACCACCTGGAATGTGGCAGATAATAAATTTTTTCATGAATGAATAAGTGAATGAATGAATAAAGCTAAAACTTCAAATCCAAATAAATAGTATTTCCTTCAAAGTTATCACCTGGAAAACTGTGTACTTATTCTGATCATCTCCTTATTGACCCAGACATATTTAGACACCATTCTGAGAATTGCCAAAGCAAATGACAAAGTCATTTTAAAATCATCAGTGGAATCAAGTCATCTCCCTCTGGTGAAATATTCAGTTTTTTGGGTTTTTTTTTAACTTTGTTATAAGTACAACAGCAGATGAATTTCCAAGTTGGTTCTATTTTTCAATAAAAAATGAGACAATTCTATGAAAAAGTTAGGCTGACTTTCTTGTGAGGCAAAAGCAAATCTAAAAGGGAGCCCCAATCACTCCAAGAAAGTTCTAAGCAGTGGTGGCTTTGTTGGCCCAATTGGCTAGCCCTCCCACATGGCTCCTTTGAAAGATAAGACTTATTTAAGACCTAAATTTTGATCTAGTTGCTATTAAACAAACAAATGAGATAATAAAAATTGTATTCAAGTCACACTCTGTTAACTTCTGTTATTCATTATGCACATCAGAAAAAAAGATAGTATTTAAAAATCTCTTTCAGGGTAGAGCTTCCCCAGTGGCTTATCAGTAAAGAATCCACCTGCAATGCAGGAGGTGCAGATTCGATCCCTGGGTTGGGAAGATCCTCTGGAAAAGGAAACGGCAACCACTTCAGTATTCTTGCCTGAAAAATCCCTTGGACAGAGGAGCCTGGTGGGCTATAGTCCAATGGGTCTCAAAGACTTGGACACAACTGAGCAACTAAGCACAGCATAATGATTATATGTATACAGTGAGGACTCCCACATAGACATCTCCAACTCTGACCTATCTCCTAAGCTCTAAGATTTACACTTTCAACCACATGTGTGCTAACTCACTTCAGTTGTGTCTGACTCTTTGTGACCCCATGGACTGTAGCCTGTCAGGCTCCTCTGTCCATGGGATTCTCCAGGCAAGAATACTGGAGTGGGTTGCCATTTCTTTCTCCAATTAGACCCCACACTTGTATGTATAATACCTATGTCAAACTCAACATGTCTTAAAAAAAAAAAAGGCTTGCATTCCTTAGTATTTCCTATCTGTTTTTGCCTATTAGTCTAATCTCCTCAACTAGTATGACCTTTCAAAAATGTGAACCAGCCCATGTGAACCCTCCATGACCTACCATCACCTTAAAATTGAAATCGTGGTGCCATGGGGTACAGTCCTCTGACCTAGCCTCTGTGTCATCTCAGCTCCAATAAGTCTACCCTTTACTCACTCTCCTCCAACCCCTCTGCCCCACCTGCTTTTCCTAGAACCACTAAGCTCATCATTGACTCAGCCCCTTACACTTTCTCTTCCTTATGCCTAAAATTCCCTTCCCATACCTTCACATGTCAGATTCCTTCTCACCATCAGGACCCTGTTCAGTGTCATCTTCTGAAAAAGATACATTTTAATCTATCTAAAAGTTCCCCACTCAAGTCACTCTGATCCCCAACTGTGTTTTATTTTATTCATAGGACTAATCATATCTGAAATCATTGCTTTATTGTTTGTTTATTGTCAATTCCCCTACATCTAGAATGTCAAGGACATGAGGGTATAAATTTTGCTTAACTTGTTTACTGTAAGAGTTCAGAACAGCACTTGGCACATAGCCTTTGACTATGTGGATCACAACAAACTGTGGAAAATTCTTAAAGAGATGAGAATACCAGACCACCTCATCTGCCTCCTGAGAAACCTGTATGCAGATCAAGAAGCAACAGATAGCCCTGAAGAGGAAGGTGGGCTCTGGGTTCTGGCATGGTCTCCGCCGGCTGAGGGAGAGTAACTCTCGCTACTGCAACTTGGGGACCGTGGGGACCCTTGACTTCGACAACTGTGGCAGTCCTTTCCTCATCATCAAGGATCAGGACTGCAAGTCTCATCTTATGGTACTTGAGGCCCTCAAATTTCATATAATGGCAGCAAAGGCTGTAGCAAATACAATGAAAACATCACTTGGACCAAATGGGCTTGATAAGATGATGGTGAATAAGTATGGCCATGACTATGACCAATGATAGTGCCACCCTCTTAAGCATGATGAATGTTGACCATCAGATCACCAAGCTGATGGCTGAACTGTCCAAATCACAGGATGATGAGATGGAACCACAGGAGTGTTTGTCCTGTGGGAAAAGGCTGAGCAGCTGATGGACCTCCACATTCACCCAATCAGGATCACCGATGGCCAAGAGCAGGTCACCTGCATCACTATTGAGCACCTGGACAAGATCAGCAACAGTGTCCTTGACAACACGAAGAACACTGAGCCCCTGATCCAGACAGCAAAGACCATGCTGGGCTCCAAAGTAATTAACAGCTGTCACTGACAAATGACCTAGATCACTGTGAATGCCATCCTCACCGTGGCCGACATGCAGCTCAGGGACATTGACTTCCAGCTCATCAAGGTAGAAGGCAAGGTGGGTGAGTGGCTGAAGGACACCAAGCTGATCAAGGGCTTGATCATGGACAAGGACTTCAGTCATCTGCAGATGCCCAAGCAAGTGGAAGATGCTAAGGTTGCAATCCTCACATGTTTATTTGAGCCACTGAAACCAAAGATGAAGTAGAAGGTGGATGTGACATCTGTGGAAGATTTTAAAGCCCTTCAGAAGTACTGAAGGAGCACTTCTGTAAAGGAGAAGTTTGAAGGGATGATCCAGCACATTAAAGAAACTGGTGCTAATCTAGCTATTTGCCAGTGGGGCTTTGATGATGAAGCCAATCATTTACTTCTCCAGAATAACCTGTTGGCGGTCCACTAGGTTGAAGGATCTGAAATTGAGTTGATCGCCATCGCCATAGGTGGCCACATCATCCCTAGGTTTTCAGAGCTCACAGCTGAGAAGCTAGGCTTGCAGGTCTTGTGAAGGAGATCTCGTTTGGGACCACAAGAGACAAGAGGCTGGTCATCAAGCAGTGTAAGAACTCCAGAGCCGTCATCATTTTCATCAGAGGAGGAAATAAGATGATCATCAAGGAGGCCAAGCATTCCCGTCACGACGCTCTGTGTGTCATCCACAACCTCATCCGGGACAACCACATGGTATATTGCAGGGGCACTACCGAGATCGCTTGTGCCCTGGTGGCCAGCCAGGAGGTCGACCAGTGCCCAGCCCTGGAGCAGTAGGCCATGCACACCTTTGCCGAGGGATTGGTGGTCATCCCTATGGAGCTCGCGGAGAACAGAGGCATGAACCCCATCCAGACCATGACTGAAATCCGGGCCAGACATGTGAAGGAGGTGAACCCCGCCCTCAGGGATTGGCTGTCTGCACAAGGGAACCAATAATATGAAACATCAACATGTCATAGAAACCTTGATCGGCAAAAAGCAGCAGATCTCTCTTGTAACACAAATGGTTAGAATGACTTTGAAGATTGACAACATCCATAAGCCTGGAGAATCTGAACAGTAAAGACAGAATTTAGAAAAAAATGAGGAGTAAGATCCGCTGCTGCTGCTGCTGCTGCTGCTAAGTCGCATCAGTCCTGTCCGACTCTGGGCGACTCCATAGACGGCAGCCCACCAGGCTCCCTCGTCCCTGGGATTCTCCAGGCAAGAACACTGGAGTGGGTTGCCATTTCCTTCTCCAATGCATGAAAGTGAAAAGTGAGAGTGAAGTCGCTCAGTAAGTGTCCTGCTACTGTGACTAAATAAATGGGTGTCTTGTGCTGCATATACAGCTATTTATTGTTACCCTGTATCAGACACTATGACAACAGTGGCTGTTTGGTAACCATAGTTTCACTTGTTCAAAGACATGCATGAAATTATAGAGGTATGATCTCACAAGGTTTTGTATTTGTTGTATTAAAGGGAACACTTTAAACAACCTTTATATTCTGCTCAAGTTAACAAACATTCACTAACATTCATCAAATGCCCTAATTGAAGAAGTTTGAGATGATTTTTTTTAAAAATAAGATGTAGAACCTGTTTTTAACAGCTGTAAATGTTCAGTTTGTTCTCAAGATTTGCTTTAACGTTGAGGAATATCGGCTTGGTCCTATTAAATTTATTTAAATACTGACAAAAAAAGAAAGAAGCAACAGCTAGAACGGCGTAGGCAACAACAGACTAATTCCAAATTGGGAAAGGAGTACATTAAGGCTGTATATTGTCACCCTGCTTATTTAACTTATATGCAGAGTACATCATGCAAAATGCCAGGCTGGATGAAGCACAAGCTGGAATCAAGATTGCTGGCAGAAATATCAATAACCTCAGATATGCAGATGACACAACCTTTATAGCAGAAAGGGAAGAAGAACTAAGGAGCCTTTTGATGAAAGTGAAAGAGGAGAGTGAAAAAGCTGGCTTAAAAGTCAACATTTAAAAAACAAAGATCATGGCATCCGGTCCCATCACTTTATGGAAAATAGACAGGGAAACAATGGAAACAGTGACAGACTTTATTTTCTTGGGCTCCAAAATCACTGCAGATGGTGACTTCAGTCATGAAATTAAAAGACACTTGATCCTTAGAAGAAAAGCTATGGAAAACCTAGACAGCATATTAAAAAGCACAGACATTAGTTTACCCATAAAGGTCTGTCTAGTCAAAGCTATTTTTTCCAGTTGTCATGTATGGATGTGAGAGTTGAACCATAAAGAAAAGTGTGAAGTGAAAGTCACTTAGTCGTGTCTGACTCTGTGACCCCATGGACTGCAGCCCTGTCCTCTGTCCTTGGAATTCTCCAGGCAAGAACACTGGAGCGGGTTGCCATTTCCTTCTCCAGGAGATCTTCCCAACCCAGGAATTTAATCCAGGTTGCTCGCATTGCAGGCAGACTCTTTAATGACTGAGCCCATAAAGAAAGTCGAGTGCCGAAGAATTGATGCTTTTGAACTGTGGTCTTGGAGAAGACTCTTGAATGTCCCTTGGACTGAATGGAGATCAAACCAGTCAATCCTAAAGGAAATCAACCCTGAATATTCTTTGGAAGGACTGATGCTGAGGCTGAAACTCCAATACTTAGGCCACCTGATACAAAGAACCGACTCATTGGAAAAGACCCTGATGTTTGGAAAGATTGAAGGTGGGAGGAGAAGGGGATAACAGAGGATGAGATGATTGGATGGCATCACTGACTCGATGGACATGAGTCTGAGCAAGCTCTGGGAGTTGGTGATGGACAGGGAAGCCAGGCGTGCTGCAGTCCATGGGGTCACAAACAGTCGGGTATGACTGAGTGACTGAACTTACTGACTAGCACATAGTAGGCATACTACTTGGAATGAATGAATGAATGTTCAATAAACCATACAAACTGTATGGTAGTTCTAAGAAAGGTTTATGACCAGACTGCACTCTTCTGAAAGTAAACAACTGCTCATAGAGCCAGTAGTCATCAGCTTTGTAAGCAAATGTTTAGATTTAGAACTAATGCATCCATACAGGCTTGCCTAGGCTACCAGTTGTATAGTCTGTATTAAGTATTAGCTAGCAAATCAAGTTGGAGAAGAGTCGGACACGACTGAGTGAATTCCCTTTCACTTTTCACTTTCGTGCATTGGAGAAGGAAATGGCAACCCACTCCAGCATTCTTGCCTTGAGAGTCCCAGGGACGGGGGAGCCTGGTGGGCTGCCGTCTATGGGGTCACACAGAGTCTGACACGACTGAAGCGACTTAGCAGCAGGAGCAGTAGCAGCAAATCAAGTATGTATCATTTCACACTACCTTTAGAACCTTTGAGTACTGGATAAAATATTTCCTTAGACAAGTAGACTATGACCTGAAATAATTATGTATATATATACACATATATATACATAATTACCAACAAGCCCTGACAAGGTGCAAAAAAACAACCAAAGCTGGAATTGAATGGCTGTCCTTCTTTGCTCTCTCCCTCTCCTTTTAAAGTGTAGAGCTTTTTGGAAAAGAAGCATTATATGAATTCAAAGCATTATCTTATCAAATCCCCATAATTATTTTAACCATGTGGCATAATCTGGGCACAGCCAGTGATTAAGCTGTGCCACAATTAAAACAATAACGTGAAACTAATTACAAAGAGCTAGACAGACTGTGCTATCTTTCTGCTTGGTGTCCGAATGTTACATAGAAGAATGTAATTCAACTCTGCAGACACCATCAAAATCTTCCAACATACTTTTAAATCCCTGACTGTCTAAGGGGTAGGTGGCATCAGGGAAGAATGGGGAATGACCAAAGAGTAGGAAACAGTCCTGAATGAAGTGCCAGCTTTTAGATCTTTAGATCTCCTCTGTTAGAGGAGAAAATAATTTAAAAAGGATTCCTACAAAAATATTTTTTCCCTCTTCATAAAAACTGTGTAATCAGAAAGCCAGATAGCTTGGCCAGGCTACAGAAGCCATCTAAAAGTCAGAAAGACCTGGCTGATACATTCCCATTCAGACTAAAGTTACAATTATTTTCCTAGTCAGAGCAGGTGAGGGGAAGAAGCAGGAATCCAAGGGACAATGTTAAATTCATCATTTCACAGAGTTTTTCACACAAGGCCAATGGCATAAGCGAAATACTTTACATGTACACTTCCCTCTGTTAACAAATTATCTAAGTGTTATTTTTATTCATATTCAGTTAAGTTCAGTTCAGTTGCTCAGTCATGTCCAACTCTGTGACCCCATGAATCACAGGACGCCAGGCCTCCCTGTCCATCACTAACTCCCGAAGTTCACTCAGACTCACGTCCATTGAGTCAGTGATGCCATCCAGCCATCTCATCCTCTGTTGTCCCCTGCTCCTGCTCCCCCTGCCCCCAATCCCTCCCAGCATCAGAGTCTTTTCCAATGAGTCAACTCTTCGCATGAGGTGGCCAAAGTACTGGAGTTTCAGCTTTAGCATCATTCCTTCCAAAGAAATCCCAGGGCTGATCTCCTTCAGAATGGACTGGTTGGATTTCCTTGCAGTCCACGGGACTCTCAAGAGTCTTTTCCAACACCACAGTTCAAAAGCATCAATTCTTCGGTGCTCAGCCTTCTTCACAGTCCAACTCTCACATCCATACATGACCACTGGAAAAAACATAGCCTTGACTAGACAGACCTTAGTCAGCAAAGTAATGTCTCTGCTTTTGAATATGCTATCTAGGTCGGTCATAACTTTTCTTCCAAGGAGTAAGTGTCTTTTAATTTCATGGCTGCAGTCACCATCTGCAGTGATTTTGGAGCCCCCCAAAATAAAGTCTGACACTGTTACCACTGTTTCCCCATCTATCTCCCATGAAGGGATGGGACCAGATGCTATGATCTTCGTTTTCTGAATGTTGAGCTTTAAGCCAACTTTTTCACTCTCCACTTTCACTTTCAAGAGGCTTTTTAGTTGCTGTTCACTTTCTGCCATAAGCGTGGTGTCATCTGCATATCGGAGGTTATTGATATTTCCCCCGGCAATCTTGACCCCCAGCTTGTGCTTCTTCCAGCCCAGCGTTTCTCATGATGTACTCTGCATAGAAGTTAAATAAGCAGGATGACAATATACAGTCTTGATGTACTCCTTTTCCTATTTGGAACTAGTCTGTTGTTCCACGTCCAATTCTAACTGTTGCTTCCTGACCTCCATATAGGTTTCTCAAGAGACAGGTCAGGTGGTCTGGTATTCCCATCTCTTTCAGAATTTTCCACAGTTTATTGTGATCCACACAGTTATTCTTATTCTGAACTAATGCTAGGAGATGCAGCCTATAACTCCATGGGCTAAATGGCTAAAGGAAAACACCAGCGTGAAAAATCTGGTCAATCACTAGCACATGGCTACAAAATAAACCAAATTGTTTTTTGGTTTTTGGTTTTTTTTTTACCTCAGTTCAAGGCCACCCTGACACAACCATACAAATTGAATCACTCTGTGGGGTTATTCAAGAGAATGGGAGAATAAACTTTGGTAGAAGGTAAGTGTCAGGGCTTACTTTAGATCAGCTTGTCCTGGACCTACCGCATCTGCACTGTTTGGAAACCAGTTAGAAATGCAACTTCCAGAATCCTAACCCAGACCTCCTGACACAGAAATTCTGGAGGTGGGGGCCAGAAGTCTGGGTCTTAACAGACCCAGATGATTCTCAAATCATCAAACTGATGATTCTCAAACCTGCTCAAGCTTAAAAGTCACTGCTTTAAAACAAATTTTTTTTTGTTGTGTTCAGCCACTCAGTCATGTTTGACTCTTTGTGACCCCATGGACTGCAGCACGCCAGTTTCCCCTGTCTTTCATCATCTACAACAGCTTTCTTTCTCAAACTCATGTCCATTGAATCGGTGATGCCATTCAACCATCTCATCCTCTGTCATGCCCTTCTCTGCCTTTAAAAAAATTTTATTTATGCATTAATATTTATGGCTGTGCTGGATCTTTGTTGCAGTGTTCAAGTGTAGGGAAAGAGCAAATTAGCCAAGATGGCATAGTCAGGCTCTCTCACCCCACAGCTCCTTGTTCTTGCCCCATGATTTGTAAATAATGATTATGTAACAGCTGAGATCATTTATAACATTGCACATGTGTGTCACAAGGCACTCGCTTGGCCACAGGCTACTTTTACTAAGTGAGTTCCATGTAGAAAGTGGCGGCATTTGCTGTTGCATCCCAGCTGTGTGTGTTGGGTCAAGCACGAGAGGAGAGAATGCAGTATGTCTACTGCTATGGCGGATGCACCAGCCGAGAGAGAATACTGTTACAGTTGCTGCACCAGCCAGCAGAGAATAAAACATGTCTGTAGTTCCTACGGTTCCTTGAGTTTTCTTCCAGCGTCCCCGCTTGCACCTTATCTACAGTGGGTCCAACGAATGGTGCAATATGAACAGCAAGGCCACTGGCATCACGAACAGGATCAGCGATACATCAGGCTTCTCACTGCAGTGGCTTCTCTTGCTGTGGCGCACAGGCACTAGGGCAAGTGGGCTTCAGTAGTTGCAGCTCCTGGGCTCTAGAGCACAGTCTTCAGTAGTTGTGGAGCGCAGGCTGAATTGCTCTGTGGCATATGGGATCTTCCTGGCCCAAGGGTTGAACTTATGTCTCTTGGACTGGCAGGCAGTTTCTTTACCACTGAGCCACCAGGGAAGCCCATCACTGCCTTTTTGTTATTATTGTTGTTCAGTTCAGTTCAGTTGAGTCGCTCAGTCATGTCCGACTCTTTGCAGCTCCATGGACTGCAGCATGCCAGCCCTCCCTGCCCATCACCAACTCATGGAGTTTACTCAAGCTCATGTCCATTGAATCAGTGATGCCATCCAACCATCTCTCCTCTTTCCTCATCCATCCTCTTCTCCTCCCACCTTCAATCTTTCCCAGCATCAGGGTCTTTTCAAATTAGTCAGTTCTTTGAATTAGGTGGCTAAAGTATTAGAGTTTCAGCTTCAACATCAGTCCTTCCAATGAATGTTCAGGATTGATTTCCTTTAGGATGGACTAGTTAGGTCTCCTTGCAGTCCAAGGGACTCTCAAGAGTCTTCTCCAACATCACAGTTCAAAAGCATCAGTTCTTCAGTGCTCAGCTTTCTTTATAGTCCAACACTCACATCATAGCCTTGACCAGGAGGACCTTTTTTGGCAAAGTAACATCTCTGCTTTTTAATATGCTGTCTAGGTTGGTCATAATGTTCCTTCCAAGGAGTAAGCATCTTTTAATTTCATGGCTACAGTGGCTTAAAGTCAGCCACTCTTTCTATTGTTTCCCCATCTATTTGCCATGAAGCGTTGGGACTAGATGCCATGATCTTAGTTTTCTGAATGTTGAGCTTTAAGCCAACTTTTTCACTCCCCTCTTTCACTTTCATCACGAGGCTCTTTAGTTCTTCTTCACTTTCTGCCATAAGGGTGGTGTCATCTGCATATCTGAGGTTATTAATATTTCTCCTGGCAATCTTGATTCCAGCTTGTGCTTCATCCAGCCCAGAGTTTCTCATGGCCTCCAGGCCTCCCTTTCTGCTCTAAACCTGACCTTCCCACATGCTAGATGTGTGAATAAAATACAAATAAAGTGCCAGTTAAACTCCCCTCTATATTTGGAGAGAGTATTTAGGTACACCCCACTGCAAAACCAAATCACTGAAGGAGAACTAGATTTCATGTCCTTTCACCAAGCAGATCTATGTTTTTAGGGAAAAATAACATAAGATTACACATTGGATGTTATTAATAGAAGTAAATTGCAGGCTCTTTGATTTCTACTCATCTTGAATATCCTTCAATACCTGGCACTAACACTTTAGCTGTATTGGCAATCTATACATATTTGTTCGGATGAAAGAAGTAATATTTTTAACAGACTCCATGAAAGGCGGTTATCTTCACTTCTATTTTCTCTCCAATGTCTTCCAGAGCACTGTCTCACCCATCTACATACACCATGTGTCACATGTCAGGCATAGGGCTAGAAACTGGAGAAAAATGCACAGGTGTGATATCTCCCTACCTGGCAGCATACAGTTTAGTAGAAGGCAATGCATTTGAATAACTAAGCCCAGAAGGAGATGCTAGTTGCTGTGATGAAAGTGAGCATAGGATATGATATAAGACAAGAGGGTATATTCAAATCTACTTCTGAAAGTTCAATGGGGTATCTAGCAGCATTGGGCCTGAATATACTCTGCATATCCTCCTAACCCAGTACCACCAACTAAGTCAACTCTGCAGAGGTTAAAATTTATTCTGAGGATTCCTGGTGGTCTAGTGGGTAAGAATCCACCTGCCAATGCAGGGGACATGAGTTCTGGTCCGGGAAGATCCCACATGCCAAGTGGCAACTAAGCCCATGCACCACAACTCCTGAGCCCATAAGCCTAAAGCCTGTGCTCTGCAACAAGAGAAGCCACTGCAATGAGAAGCCCATGCACCCCAACAAAGAGTAACCCCCACTTGTCACAACTAGAGAAAGTCCATGCCCAGCAATGAAGATCCAGGTCAGCCAAAAAAAAAATAAATCTTAGGAAAAAAAGTTGTTTTGAGATCTGAGAGTGGTAATGACCAATAAGAGTCAGTTTAGAATTGACCAAGGACATGAGGATTTGAAATAAATAAATAAAACCTTTCCTTGGAGTTGTTTTGAATATTCTTACTGCAAACTACTTTTCTGGGCTGTATACCGAATCTGTGTGTCAGTTCACTTGTGCCTCCTTGACGACTGAA
Source organism: Ovis canadensis (assembly GCF_042477335.2). Lineage (NCBI taxonomy): Eukaryota > Metazoa > Chordata > Mammalia > Artiodactyla > Bovidae > Ovis > Ovis canadensis. Next base: position 177,421,268 of record NC_091247.1, on the reverse strand, counting down.
GTCAAGGTCTGATGCTTGGCAGAAATAATTTGAGCAGCATGCCACTCACTCTACTCTCTGCTGCCACAGTGATTCTAGCCCTTGTGCAAATCTACCCTAAGCAACTAGGGACCATAACTAGGGAAATTGAGTTCCTTAAAAAGCAAAGGGAACGGAGTTGCCAAAAGAGTTTCTAGGAGGATATGCTTGGAATTTGGGATTTTTGATTTGTGTTGCTACAAACCCTGGGCAAGCTGCCCTACTAAAATTACCATTACATTGAATTTACGACCAAGTAATGGTACATTTCTCTCATTGAAGACAGATCTTCTCTATCTGTCTGGGCTCGAGCATGACCTGTGTGGGAAAACAATAAATCAGAACTTTTGCACAGCTCTTTTGTGTGCCTTGGGGGTAGGAGGGGGATGCCAAAGCGGTTAAGGTCAGCTTTGTGACTTGTGTCCCAGGAGGGCAGAAAAATCAGTTTGAGGATTTGCTAAAGGATCAACAAAATAATTGATAACCAGTGCACTGGCATGATTCTGCAGTTGGAATGCCTTTGAAACCATTCCCAAATGGCACAGGGATTAGGGAAGATTTTTGAACAGAGAATGAGTTATGTGACCTGGGGGGCATACTTTAACTCTGCCATCGACCTGGGTGTCGTTGTGAAGGACACTTAACCTCAGTGACCTCCTCGTCTGTAGAGCTAGAATGATGGCTGCAGCCCAGATGGAGCACATGAAGCATCAAGAGACTCCCCTAAAAGTGGCCAAGTATGTTTCGGGGCTTCCTCAAGTATTATTATTAAAATCAGAGAAACAAAAACAGATGAAAATAAAACCTAGTTTCAATCCGCAATTCTAAATTATAGAATACCAACAACTGGTATTCTTTGCTTGAATTTTCCAATGTTTCTTCACTTTCTGATTTCTGCCTAGAACAAACAATAATAATGACTGTAATATTTAATATGTATTATTTGAAACCTTGGCCCAGGCACTGGAATAAGCCTTTTTTTTCTGTATTTCATGTCATCTTCACCAACTGGTGGCTCAAGATGATAAAAGAATCTTCCTCCGATGCAGGAGACCCAAGTTCAATCCCTGGGTGAGGAAGATTCCCTGGAGAAGATATTGGCTACCCACCCCTCTATTCTTGCCTGGAGAATTCAGTGGACAGAGGAGCCTGGCAGGCTACAGTCCATGGGGTCTCAAAGAGTCAGACACAACTGAGCAACTAACAGTTTCACCACCACCCCATGAGGTGAGGATTTCTAGCTCTGTTTTGCAGATGAGAATCCTGTGGTTTATAGAATCCAGCCCAGTGATAGTATTAGGACTCACACCCACATTGGACAGTTTCTAAAGTGCATGCTGTTAGGCACTAATTAGCTCTAACAATGGAAATAACAAACGATGGAGGAAGTCCTACCTTTAAAATTTTCAAATGTTAGATTAAAAGTTTGATACTATGAAGTTTAATAATAGGTTGCCTGTTGTTGTTCAGTCACTCAGTCGTGTCTGACTGTTTGAGACCCCACTGATAGCAGAATGCCCGGCTTCCCTGTCCTTCACCATTTCCTGGAGCTTGCTCAAACTCATGTCCATTGAGTCGATGATGCCATCCAACCATCTCATCTCTCTCCTCATCTTCTTGTCCTCTTCTCCTCCTGCTTTCAGTCTTTCTCAGCATCAGGGTCTTTTCCAATCAGTCAGTTCTTTGCATCACATGGCCAAAGTATTGGAACTTCAACTTTAGCCTCAGTCCTTCCAAAGCATATTCAGTGTTGATTTCCTTTAAGATTGACTGGTTTGATCTCCTTGCAGTCCAAGAAACTGTCAAGAGTCTTCTCCAACACCAAAACTTCTCCAAGTGCTGTTCCTTAAAACTTCAACAGTTTGAAAGCATCAGTTCTTCTGTGCTCAGCCTTCTTTATGGTCCAACTCTCACATCCATACATGACTACTAGAAAAACAATAGCTTTGACTAGACAGACCTTTGTTGGCAGAGTAATGTCTCTGCTTTTTGATACACTGTCTAGGTTTGTCGTAGCTTTTCTTCCAAGGAGCAAGCGTCTTTTCATTTCATGGGTGCAATCAACATTGACAGTGATTTTGGAGGCCAAGAAAATAAAGTCTGTCACTGTTTCTATTGTTTTCCCATCTATCTGGCATAAAGTGATGGGGCCAGATACCACAATCTTAGTATTTTGAATGTTGAGTTTTAAGCATTTTTTTTTCACTCAAGATTACTTGAGAGTACCCTTTTTCAATTACTGTTACTATCTATTCAGTATCCACTAGAAATCCATTTAATAGCTATTGCTTTCTCACATAGAATTAACTGTAATTTCCTATCTGTTCTTAGACTATTAAAAGCGGAAGTGTTTTCAAGATAAACACTTGACCTTCACTTTGTTCAGATCTCTGGCTCCATTCTTTTAAAATCTTACACATTTTATAGCTTCAAGTTATATCATAATATAATTTTTTTACATTATCAAGGATTTAATTATATGTTCCTTAAAACTTTATTCCCTTTGAGAACTTATATTTTATTCCAACCATTTCTGAAATAAATTATTATAAACTTTGCATGACTCAGGGTCCTCTGGAGAATTCATGCTTTTAAGCTTACTGTAGCTATACAAAATAAATCCAGGCTTCTGTGCATTGTAGCTTTTGGCTCTGTATTTTAGCTTTCTCTCCTCCCATCATTGTAAACTGTTATTCCACATGCTGGCCTTGCTGCTTATAATATATCTTACTTTATAAATAATTGTCTGGATAAAGACCTGAAGGAAGATCCATGTTTTTACTGTGGAGTAAAGTTCATTGGCTTTGTGACATGTATTTTCATATTATCATTTAGTTTACCTCTAAGTTCATAACAGTCTCCACAATGGTTATGTCTGACCAAAGACATAAGTTGAATGTGAATGCAAGTTAGATTGCTTTTTACAAGTCATACATACATATATGGAAATATAAGTCATATGGATGATGATGTAGGTATAGATATATAGATGGTATGCATGGATATTTTAGTTTAGACTGTTTGCTGACCAGACATGATACTGTGAGAACCATGACAATAAAAGTTTTATCTAAACTGGAGACTGATTTCAAAAGTTTGATTTGAGCCTGGAATTCAAATTTAAACTTTACTTACCACAGTGCTTATTTATACTACAGTGTTTTACACAGAAAAGTCACTCAATAAGTGCTAACTAAAGAAAATCATGCAAAAAGGAATTCAATGCTAAAATGTAGAATTATTTGCTTATATCCTTTTAATTCCCAGATTCACATATGCTCCTCTTTGAGCTTAACAGAGTTTGCAAAATAACTTACATTTGTTAAAACTCTCTCTTTAAAAGTATAATTTAAGAGAATGAAAATAAGCCATAGAGTAAAATTAAAAATTCACAAATTATATATACAACAAATGTTATCAAGAATGTACATATATTTGAAAACCACTCAAAATTCAATAATAAAAAATTGTACAGAAGATTTGGACAGATGTTTTACCTAAGAAGATACACTGATGGGAGATAAGCACATGAAAAGGTTTTCAACAACATTAGGTTAGAGAAATGTGAATTTAATTAGAATGGATAAAATTTAAAAAAATGACTATACAAAGTGTTGGTGAGAATATGGAAGAAATGGAGCTTTCATATATTCTTATAAGGATTCATACCTTAATGTTTCCAGCAAATTTATTCAAAATAGCTAAAATCTAGAAACAATACGAACATCCATCTTCAGGAGAATGGATAAATAGATTATAGTATAGCTACATGGTGAAGTACTGCTCAGCAACTAAAAGGAATGAACAATTGATACATGAACAACACGGCTGTATCTCAAAATAGTTATGCTGAGTTAAGCCAGAAAACGGGAAGTCCATACTGTATGATTCCATTCATATAAAATTTTGGAAAATGTAAACTTATCTATAGTAACAGAAAACAACTAACTCAATAGTTGCCTGGTAGCTGGGGTGAGTAAAGATGGAAGGGGTGCTTACCAAAGACAACAAGGAAATTGTAGGGACGAGGGCTGTGTTCACTATTCTGACTATGGCAGTGGTTTCATGGATGTATAAGTCTGTCAAAAATTCTCAGTTTGCATGCTTTAAATTTATGCAATTTATGATTTGTCAATTATACCTCAATAATGTGTTCCCCTGGTGGCTCAGATAGTAGAGAATCTGTCTGAAATGCGAGAGACCTGGATTTGATCCGTGGGTTGGGAAGATCCCCTGGAGAAGGAAATGGCAACCCACCCCAGTATTCCTGCCTGGAGAATCCCATGGGCAGAGGAGCCTGCCGGGCTACAATACATGAAGTTGCAGAGTCAGACACGACTGAGCAACTAACAAAGCTATGCGTGCATGAGCGCTAAGTCGCTTCAGTCATGTCCAACTCTTTGCAACCCTGTGGACTATAGCCTGCCAGGCTCCACTGTCCATGGGATTCTCCAGGCAGGAATACTGGAGTGGGTTGCCACGCCCTCCTCCAGGGGATCGTCCCACCCCGGGGATGGAACCCAAGTCTCTGTCTCATATGTCTCCTGCATTGGCAGGTGGGTTCTTTACCACTAGTGCCACCTGGGAAGCCCCCAGTAAAGCTATTGCAAAGGGCAAAAAAAAAAAAAAAAAAAAAAAAGAACATAGCAAACAAAAGAAAGGGACTAAAAACAGATTCAGAGGGCTTCCCCAGTGGCTCAGTGGTGGAGAATCTGCCTGTCAGTGTGAGACACAGGTTCAATCCCTGTGTCTGGGAAGATTCCACATTTTGCAGAGCAACTTAAGCCTATGCACTACAACTATTGAGCCGGCGCTCTAGAGCCTGAGAGCCATGACTACTGACCCTGCGCCCCCTCGAGCCCATGCTCCTCAATAAGAGACGCCACCACCATGAGAAGCCTGCGCACCTCAGCTAGAGTGCAGCCCTGCTCACCACAACCAGAGAAAAGTCTGTGCAGCAATGAAGACCCAGCACAGCCATAAATAAATAAGATTTTTTTAAAAATCAGAATCAAAGTTTAGATCTGAAAGAAATTTAACAAAGCAAACCATCTATTTATTCATTTTGTGGATGAAGCATATTTGAGAGCAAGACAATGGTTACTCAATAAGTAGACTCAATTAGGGACACCAAAAGAACAAAAGATAAGCAAATTTGACAACTGGTCATTTGTTTTTTTGAAAAAGGCATCAAGTAATCAGATTGGAGAGAATCCGAATGTTCTTGTATTTGCTGACAGTTACATCTGGGGTCATGTTGTCATGATATGCTCACTGTTTAGGGCTTCCAAGTATCTTAATCTTGCCATAGATTCAGAAATGTCAAATGACTGCACTGTTCTCATAGTAGGTGGTAGAGCAACAACTTGCACCTTCAATCTCTCATCTAAGGGTTTTGTCTTTTAGAGAAGCTTCATAAAGCTGGAAGAGAGTTCCATATCAGAAGAATTAGCAGTCATATGACTTAATAACCCCTAACCAGAAAGCAAAAGGAATTAAGCAAATCAATGTATTTGCATCTCACTTGCCAGAAACACCTCTGCAGAAACTTCCACTGGTGTTAGTACTTGTTCCCTGCTTCACCTTGGGTTTTACCTGCTGTGGATTCCTGTCCAGAGAAGCCAGGCAAAGAGCAAGGAAACTTCATGAGGGAGCAAGAGAAACATATCTACAGCTTCCAAAGGGATGACTGACAACATAACAGGGAAGTTATAGGGAACTTCTAGTAAAAGAATCTATTAGCCTCTTCTCACAGCTGGAGGACTTACCAGGTGTTCTAGGTTTCAATCACTGCATAACAAGTCACCCCAAAACTTAGTAACTTAAATAACAATCACTTATTTGGCATAAAGAGTCTGCACTTTGCACTTTGGGCAGGTCTCGAGGGGAACAGCTCATCTCTACTCCACGTGGCCTGACTGGGGTTGAATGGTCCACCTCCAGCAAAGCTGATTGATGCCGCCTCTCAGTTTCTCTCCATGTGGGTCTCTCCATGGGGGAGGCTTGCTGCTGCTGCTGCTGCTGCTGCTAAGTCACCTCAGTCATGTCCAACTCCATGCAACCCCATAGATGGCAGCCCACCAGGCTCCCCCATCCCTGAGATTCTCCAGGCAAGAACACTGCAGTGGGTTGCCATTTCCTTCTCCATGCATGAAAGTGAAAAGTGAAAGGGAAGTCTCTCAGTCGTGTCCGACTCCTAGCAACCCCACGGACTGCAGCCCACCAGGCTCCTCTGTCCATGGGATTTGCCAGGCAATAGTACAAGAGTGGGGTGCCATTGCCTTCTTTCTTAAAACTTGGAGACTGGCTCCTAAGAGCAAGCATCCCAAGAGATAGGAAGCAAAAGCAACTAATTTCTTAAGATCTGGATCTTACTGTTGTAGCCACACGTTCCGGGAAACAAACTCACTCAGAAGGACAATGCAGATAGTGGAGTGTAGTTTATTACACCGGCAGGCCCAAGGCAGAGTCTCCTCTTAGCCAAGGACCCTGACCAGCATTTGTGAAAATCTTTTATACCCCATGTGTACGTGTCCAAACCCACCACCCCAAATTCCTTGAGACTTATATAAACCAAGGAAAATACAATCCCAACAACACCATCATTCACGTGCTATGTGCTCATGTGCTCAAACAGTCAAACAATTAGCCAGTAATCAATAAACCTGAGGTTACACTCCGATTGATACAGAAAAATTTATGGCCTGTCTGGAGGAAGCGGTGATTAGTGTATGTCTTCTCTTAGGCGATGAGTAACCTAGATACGATCTTCAAGGTTCCCCTGTCTGGAGGGGGTCTTATCCTTCTGTTTTTATTTTCATAGGTACTAAACACAGAATTCAAAATCCATTGGAAAGCTGGCCAAGCATGATCAGCATGAACAGACCTAATATGGAGTCCAGGCCCTTTGAATTCCTTCTTCATTCCCGTCTCTTGATGCTCTTAACTCATATTATGAGCATTATTCATAGGGATATATTGCACCCTGGCTCTCCGACCACCAGTTTGGGAGAATGACATCAACCTTTGGGTTACAAAGTTCATAATACATTGTAAAATCCAGGGTCCACAAAGCAGAACTATCAAGGCAACTATAACAATGGTAAATATAGTTTTCCCCCAATCGCCTTTCACCCAAGATAGGACCGAAGTCCAGAAGGGAATGTTTTCATTTGACATTGCTTTTCCCTGGTTTTTCACGTCATCTAAAGCAGTCGATACATTGCCAATGTCAGGAATGTACGCACAGCATTCCACCTCAATTACAGCACAGGCCCCCCCTTGAGCAGCTGTGAGTGTGTCCAAAGCCATTCTATTATGAATTACTGCTTTTCTCATTTGGATTTGCTCTTCATTTAAGGCTTGGATGGCTTTTGTTCTATCTAGGAGGGCCCATTTTGTGAAATTTGTCAAGGCCTCTACTTTAATCATGATATCTGTTGTCCCTATAGAGGGTACGAATAAGGCAGCAATATACTCATACCATTGAAACACGGATCTTGTCCACCTAGCATGTAAATAAGGTAGATTTACTGGGGCTTGTTGTAGGTTAGGCTTTTGTTACACTGGCATTTATATCAAATGTAACCCCATGACCCAAGTCTATTGCCTGTAGGTCTTACACCAAGAGAGCAAGGAGAGGTTATGATTGATGAGAGAGAGGAAAGTCTCTTTTTGTCATCCCAGAAAAGAGCAGAATGGTTTAAAAATCTCCTTGGAAGAGCAGTGACACCCACCAAGGAAGTCCATCCATCACTGACAGAGGCATAGCCCTACAGCAGCTGGAAGTGTTGTGGAAGTCTGCGTAGGAATGAGCCCATGAGATGAAAACACTGTCATAAGTTGAAACGGAAATTAAATTCAAAATCATGTTGATGAGCCCAAGCAGCAGGAGTTGATTGTGCGGCTTCCTGAAGGGGCTGGTCCGGGATCTTCTTTTCCTTCTTCTAAAGTCTGGTCTTAGTCTCTTGAGGGTCAGAGGGGTCCCTCTGTGCAGTCCATTAAGCATTTTTTTTCAGTCTGCGTGGTATGTTCTCTTCACCCTCGTATGACGGATCCAAGGGACAATACCTGCAACTTTAACTGCAGTAGGGGTAGTTAGAATAACATAAGGGCCCTTTCACCAAGGGGTTCAATCATGTTTCCAATCTTTGACCCATACTTGGTCACCAAGCATAAACTCATGAATCTGTTCCCCAAGGGGGAACGGCACCCTTTCTTGTACAAACTTAGTTACCCGATTTATTGCCTTACCCAGTTCCATCTGTTGTGAAATCCTATCCCCCCTTACCTGAGGTAAATTTGTTGACACTTGTTTTATGATGGGAGGGGGCCTCCCATTCACAATCTCTTATGGAGAATAGCCTTGGGACTGTGGGGTCATCCTGAGTCTGAGCAGAGCTGTCGGAAGCAAGTCCACCCAGGAGCAGTCAGTCTCTATGATTCATTTGGAGAGTCTCTTTAATGTCCAGTTGGTTCATTCCACCATCTCAGAACTCTAGGCCTATATGTAGTGTGCAGTTTCCATTTGATGTTTAAAGTTTTGCTTACTTGTTGTACTAAATCAGCTACAGGAGCCAGGTCATTGTCTGAACCAATGCTGGGAACTATTTCCTTAAGCAGGCACCGGGCTACTTCTGATGCTCTTTCAGTCCAGGTAGGAAAAGCTTCTACCCATCCTGACAATGTACATACCATGACCACCAGGTAATGGTAGTGTCAGTGAGGTTTCATTTCAGTGAAGTCCAGTCCCAGGTGTTCAAAGGGCAACATGCCTTTCAGCTAAATAGCCGGAAGTTTTTGTCTGAGTACCCGAGAGGCAGCATTAACCTGTGAGCAGGCAGCATGGCCTAGGTGGGTCGCTTGGTGTGTTTGGCTTACCAGATTGTATGCCAGCTCCTCCAGTACCGATAATTTGCCACTTTGCAATTCCCACCATCCGTTTTCAATCTTGATGTCCCCTTCCACTCTGGCTAACCTGACAGCCGTTGTCCTTGTTTTATCAGGCTAGTGCCATCACTATATAGGACCCAACTAGGATCTCGAACCTTGTGTCCTCCTTTAAAACAAACCCCAGATACCTTACCTCCTCCTTGCAGATCTGTGCCTTCTTCTTTGACACCTGGTAAGAGAGTTCCAGAAAAACATCTATTTCTGCCTTATTGACTATGCCAAAGCCTTTGACTGTGTGGATCACAATAAACTGTGGAAAATTCTGAAAGAGATGGGAATACCAGACCACCTGACCTGCCTCTTGAGAAATCTGTATGCAGGTCAGGAAGCAACAGTTAGAACTGGACATGGAACAACAGACTGGTTCCAAATAGGAAAAGGAGTACGTCAAGGCTGTATATTGTCACCCTGCTTATTTAACTTCTATGCAGAGTACATCATGAGAAACACTGGACTGGAAGAAACACAAGCTGGAATCAAGATTGCCGGGAGAAATATCAATAACCTCAGATATGCAGATGACAGCACGCTTATGGCAGAAAGTGAACAGCAACTAAAAAGCCTCTTGATGAAAGTGACAGAGGAGAATGAAAAAGTTGGCTTAAAGCTCAACATTCAGAAAACGAAGATCATGGCATCCGGTCCCATCCCTTCATGGGAAATAGATGGGGAAACAGTGGAAACAGTGTCAGACTCCATTTTTGGAGGCTCCAAAATCACTGCAGATGGTGATTGCAGCCATGAAATTAAAAGACGCTTCCTCCTTGGAAGAAAAGTTATGACCAACCTAGATAGCATATTCAAAAGCAGAGACATTACTTTGCCGACTAAGGTCTGTCTAGTCAAGGCTATGGTTTTTCCTGTGGTCATGTATGGATGTGAGAGTTGGACTGTGAAGAAGGCTGAGCACTGAAGAATTGATACTTTTGAACTGTGGTGTTGGAGAAGACTCTTGAGAGTCCCTTGGGCTGCAAGGAGATCCAACCAGTCCATTCTGAAGGAGATCAGCCCTGGGATTCCTTTGGAAGGAATGATGCTAAAGCTGAAACTCCAGTGCTTTGGCCACCTCATGCAAAGAGTTGACTCATTGGAAAGGACTTTGATGCTGGGAGGGATTGGGGGCAGGAGGAGAAGGGGACAACAGAGGATGAGATGGCTGGTTGGCATCACTGACTCGATGAACGTGAGTCTGAGTGAACTCTGGGAGTTGGTGATGGACAGGGAGGCCTGGCGTGCTGCGATTCATGGGGTCGCAAAGAGTCGGACATGACTGAGCAACTGAACTGAACTGAATTGAACCTGCTTCCATCAGCAGCTGGAGTAATGCTTTTGCCCCTTTCCAGCATTTTCCCTTGGTCTCGGCATCCAGCAGCAGGTCATCCCCATATTGTAGGAGCCAACATCCATACTCTTCCGGATGAAATGAGTTCAGGTCAGAAGCCAAGGCTTCCCCAAGGATGGTTGGGGGGTTCTTAAACCCTTGTGGGGGGTCCAGATGAGCTGTTGCTTGGTGCCCCCGACTGGATCTTCCCATTCAAAGGCAAAGATGGGCTGTGACGCTGGGGTGAGGGGTACGCAGAAGAAGGCATCCTTGAGATCTAGGCGAGTATAAACTTTAGTCCTCGGCAGGAGGAGGCTAAGTAAGGTATAGGGGTTTGGAATAGTGGGGTGTAAAGTCACAGTAGCCTGGTTGACTAGCCTGAGATCCTGTACAGGCCTATAGTCCTGTCCTCCTTCCTTTTTGACTGGCGAGATCAGCATATTCCAAGCTGACTGGCACTCCACTAGAATACCTACTTGTTTCAATCTATTGATGTGGGGCAGTATGCCGGCCCAGGCCTCTATCGGTAGCGGGTACTGGCGCTTTCTAACAGGGATGGTGCCTGGTTTGAGTTCTATTATCATTGGGGCTTGATGTTTAGCCAGCCTGGGGGGAGGAGGGATTGTCTTCTGCCCAGACCTTGGGGGATAATTGAGTTAGCTCTCTCTCATGCTTTTCCGGCCCACCTGGTCCTTCCTTCAGAGGCTCATCCAACCTCCACTCATCTTAGGGTGGTATTGATAGAGAGAGAAAATAAGTCATAGTGCCCATCTGGAAGGTGGGCCTCTCCTCAGGGGAGAAAATCACTTGTGCTCCTAGTTTGGAGAGCAAGTCTCTTCCCAACAAGGGTACTGGGCACTCAAGAATGTAGAGGAATTCATGAATCACTTGGTGCTCCCCCCACCCTCCATCTGACATTTTCTGGGCTGGCAAAATGATTTAATCATCTCTTCTCCTGATACCCCAGTTACCCCAGTCTTTTCGGACCGTGGTGCCACAGGTTTTGTTACTACCGACAGTTCCACTCCTGTATCCACCATGAAGTCAATGTTTTGGTTCCCCACTTTTAAGGTTACCATGGGATCTCGGGGACCTGATTTCTCTGAGCCCCGGCAGCCCTATTTAATTTCCAAGTCTGCAAGCCCCACAACTGCGGGAGCTTCCTCTTCCTTCCTTGCCTTAGGGCATTCATTCTTCCCATGGCCAAAACCTTTGCACCAGGCACACTGGTTTGGCTGTAACGGGGCCCAGGGCCTCCGTTGGGACCGGTTGAAGGACTGTCCTGTCCCTGGGGCAGAGGCGGTTTTTGGGAGGGCCCAAGATAGACTTTCCCAGAGCAGCAGCTAGCATTGTAAATCTCTTGTCTGTTCTCTTTCATTCCCTCCAGCTCTCTGGCAGAGCGCAGTCTCTGCTTAATTCCAACATCTCCCTCCCCTTCTTGTCAGTACTCACTGGGAGAGGCAGGTATAGCTTGGGCGGTTTGGCTGGAGCCGGATCCTGGAAGTGTTGGCCAGAGGTGTCACTCTGTCACCTGCTGAGGTGGCGGCTCTATGACCTCAGGGAGAGCTCGAAGAGGAGCAGCGGCTGCTGCAGGACTTCACCTGGCCCTGGATCGGGCATTAAGGCGGCCTCCAGTCCTGGTGGAGCACTGGGCGGCGGGCGCGTCATCATCCAGTATGGGGGAGGGGGAAGGTCATCCCTGTCCAAATCCTGTAGAATTTCCTTTTTTATCATCAGTCAATTTTTGTGCCATTAATATTTTTCCCTTTCCCTTCTGGATACAGAACCGTGTCCAAGTAGGAGGGTCTTGAGCTGACCCTAGCCATGAGCCAATATATGGATATTGATCCGGGTGTCCTGGCTCTCCTGTGACTTCTGTATAGACTGCTTCCACTATTTTTAAGTTCATGGTGTCCTCTGGTGACCATCCTACTCCCAAAGGGGGCCATTTGACCTCACAGAGTATGTGGAGGCAGTTAGGCTTCATCTTCACCCCTAATCATCATCATCTCCTAATCCCTTCTTTAAATTTTTAATCATGCACTCCAATACAGTTGCCTTAGATTCACTTCCCCCCATCTTGCTTACCTTCTCGGACCTTCTTCTACTTTTCCTTTTCTTTCTGTCTACGAAGTTCTCAGTACCCTATGTACTTCTGATATTTCCACTCAATGACACTTAAATTGCCATTCTGCCTCCTTCCTAATTGGGGTGAGAAGAGCCTTACCTGCCAGATCCCAGAGGGAGAAGGGGCATCGGCATGCCTTCACCTGCCAGTCAGCACAGCCAAACCTCAAACACCACGTGGTCCAAGACTGTTTCTCAATTATAGTCCATTCTGCTTTGGTGGGCTTGATCAGGTGTGGATGAAAACACAGATGAGTTAAATATCCCATGTCCCAGGCCATTTCCGGGAAAGCCAATTCATACTCACTTAAGTATCCCCTTCCTTCTAGCCTAACAATTAAGAGGGGGTCAAGAATTTCACAGCAGACGAGACACATCCTGGGGGAGGGCAGAATACGAGCATACAAGGACCAGTTTCCTATCCTAAAAATCCCCTGGCGATTGCTGGTAATAATTTTCCCTGAGATGGCATGGACACACCTCCTAAGTGACCTTCACAAATTTCCTTCCTAAACCGTAGCACGCTTCTTGACCTGTGTACCAAGCAATCGCTGCTTCCTGCCTATTCTAGGCCCCTGTGGGTCCGTGCCTCTTCTAGTCCCTCCCAGGGGGGTGATCAGGCCCCCTCTTCCACCCTACTGGGTGGGTTCCTCCTCACCTGAGCGCTCAGTTCCCTTGCTGCCGTTCACTATCTGCCAAAGCGAAGAAACCTGGAGTTGAAAGGCTGAATTCTTCCAGAGGGGCGAGGCGCCTTCCCCCCTCTAGGAGATTCAAGCCACAAAGCCTCGGGGTGGCCTCAAATGAGACCTGTCTCCTCAAAGTGAGGAGTTTCCCGGCCAATGCACCAAATGTTGTAGCCACATGTTCCGGGAAACAAACTCACTCAGGACAATGCAGATAGTGGAGTGCAGATTATTATACCGGCAGGCCCAAGGCAGAGTCTCCTCTTAGCCAAGGACTCCGACCAGCATTTGTGAAAATCTTTTATACCCCATGTGTACATGTCTGAACCCACCACCCCAAATTCCTTGAGACTTACATAAACCAAGGAAAATACAATCCCAACAACCCCATCATTCATGTGCTATGTGCTCTAACAGTCAAACAATTAGCCAATAACCAATAAACCCGAGGTTACACTCCGATAGATACAGGAAAATGTGTGGCCTGTCTGGAGGAAGGGGTGATTAGTGTATGTTTTCTCTTAGGTGATGAGTAACCTAGATACAATCGTCAAGGTTCCCCTGTCTGGAGGGGGCCTTATCCTTCTGTTGTTGTTCATAGGCACTAAACACAGTGTTCAGAGTCCATTGAAAAGCTGGCCGAGCATGATCAGCATGAACAGACCTAAGATGGAGTCCAGGCCCTATGAATTCCTTCTTCATTACCAGATCCAGTGCCAGTTTCCAAAGTCATATTTTAAGAAACTGGGACAGCAATACTTCTGCCATGTTCTATCAGCCAAGCAATCATAATCCATGAGGATTCAAGGCGAAGAGACACAGACCTTCCACCACTAGAAAGAAGGAGTTTCAGTAACTTCCATGGCTGCATTTTAAAGTCAAGGTACCGCACAATCATTACAGTTAAAAATTACCTGGACACTTTTGCTAGTTTCTCATTAAGTCCTTGCTCCCCCCATCAGAGAGTGAAGGGATTTGTGTATTCACCTGGACCATAACTTCTCTCCGTATTATAAACAAGACCATTCTCTGCTGGCATGTGTGGTCTTGGCATCCAAATTGTTTTCTCACTTTACAAGTAGAACTGGTAACATCACATTTTTAAATAACACTGGGAACAATCAACCTAAAAGCTCTCTTTAGACAGGGATTTGATCACACTTTAGTGTCCCAAACATACTAGACACTTCATGACAATGCAAATTGACATGCCAAGTTGGCCCCACATAATTTTCCAATTCTTCTGGTAAACACTGCTTTTCTCAATATTTGGTGACAAGATAAGAGATAAATAGAAGTTGTGACAGCTTCCTCTACCTCACCATTAGGCAGTAAGCATAGTGCAAGTAAATGTCAGGCCAAATTCTGCCCCCTAGAAATATTTATTAGCTAGAAAACTGCAAAAGAGTCAAACAAGACAATTCCAATGGGCTTGAAAAAGTTCCTGCTCTCTACTTTTCTGGCACTCCAACAAGCTTTACAATAATACTCTAACAATATATCTAAAAAATAGCAAACCTACTAATTGGAGCAGGTCACAGAGTCTTGATTAAATAGGGAGAAAAAGAACAAAATTTTAGACCCAGGACATACTTTGAAGATGTTAGGCTTCTGGGTTTGTTAGGTCCTTCAGTGCTGTTCCTTCAGGGACACTTCTAGCCTGATGCATATATTACCTCCCATCCGGTCCCATCACTCCATGGAAAATAGATGGAGAAACAGTGGAAACAGTGTCAGACTTTATTTTGAGGGGCTCCAAAATCACTGCAGATGGTGACTGCAGCCATGAAATTAAAAGACGCTTACTCCTTGGAAGAAAAGTTATGACCAACCTAGATAGTATATTCAAAAGCAGAGACATTACTTTGCCGACTAAGGTCTGTCTAGTCACGGCTATGGTTTTTCCTGTGGTCATGTATGGATGTGAGAGTTGGACTGTGAAGAAGGCTGAGCACTGAAGAATTGATGCTTTTGACCTGTGGTGTTGGAGAAGACTCTTGAGAGTCCATTGGACTGCAAGGAGATCCAACCAGTCCATTCTGAAGGAGATCAGCCCTGGGATTTTTTTGGAAGGAATGATGCTAAAGCTGAAACTCCAGTGCTTTGGCCACCTCATGCGAAGAGTTGACTCATTGGAAAAGACTTTGATGCTGGGAGGGATTGGGGGCAGGAGAAGAAGGGGACGACAGAGGATGAGATGGCTGGATGGCATCACTGACTCAATGAATGCGAGTCTGAGTGAACTCCAGGAGTTGGTGATGGACAGGGCGGCTTGGCGTGCTGCAGTTCATGGGGTCGCAAAGAGTCAGACACGAATGAGCGACTGAACTGAACTGAACTGAACTGATTCACTTACTCCCCAAATTATGTCAAACATTCCTTATATCGATCAATGAACCCTCTGGTGCAACATATGAAGAGCTCTGGGTCTGGATCCCTGAGCAGAGAACTGCAGGGGTCATAGTGTTGTAGGAGAGCAGGTGGTACTGGCTGTGAACCTATCGTGCACATCCCTGCATTTCATAACCTTACACTGGTAGCTTGAAACTGGCCATGGTGGGAATATTTACACAGGAGAAATCAACAAATGCCAAAAATCAGGACTTCACTCCTCCCTAGGGCTCGTTGTTAAACATTTACCAGCACATGACAATACCTGACCACTCCTATGGTATGAATTAAAGTTAATTTACATCATAGTATTTATATGGGATTATTTAAAAGTAACAGCAATAACATAATAATCAAATTTTAATTGCTTAAATTAATTATTCCATACAGTTCTTGAACTCAAATAAATGCTTATGTGTGTGTGTGTTTTGAGTGAGTGAGGAGTTGTTTGTTCAATCTTACCAGCTTATTATAATCTGTGAAGTTTTCAGTCACATAATATTGAGTAGAATATAAAAACTGAGTCTAGATAGTCAGTTGCTCAGCAGAGCTAAATTAGATAATAATACGAAAGCTTTTCAAAGATTATCCACTCACACTTAAGATAAAATAGAAGAAAATAGAATGACAGGTATCAATCCAATTTTAATTTTACTTTCATTGAAAATTCTGATCTCTTAATCCAAGATTTGGCCCATAATTTTATGTCCTGTATGATGGAAAAGACCAGACTTGAGGTCTCAACTTAAACACATATTATCTGTGTTACTTCAACCAAATAATTTCTGAGTTTCTCTTCTCCATCTGTAATATCGTGATGATAAAAATGAGATTGTCCATGGAAAAGCATTTGCCACTGTCAAAAGCTACAACAAAACACTGGCAATTATCACTCAAGTGCTTCACAAAGAACTAGCTGCTAACAAGTTAGGATTTGGCCAGGAAAGCATTATTCTTTCCTTAATGAGAAATAATAATATTTTAAAATAATAATAATATTAAAAATAAACATTTTTAAACATTTTATTTTGTATTGATGTAAAGCCAATTAACAAACAATGTTGTGATACTTTCCGGTGGACAGTGAAGGGACTTCTCCATACGTATACCTGGATCCATTCTCCGCCAAACTCCCCTCCCATCCAGGCTGCCACATAACACTGAGCAGAGTTCCCTGTGCTATACAGTAGATCCTTCTTGGTAATCCATTTTAAATATAGCAGTGTGTACATGGCCATCCTTAACTCCCTAACTATCCCTTTCCCCTATCCTTCCCTCCATAACCATAAGCTTGTTCTTGAAGACTGTGAGTCAAACAATTAAATATTTTTAGAAGAATTTTTTTGTCCAAAAAATCAGCAGTACTAAAATTAACTTTTCCATGTTCTCTGAGATGGCAAATAAAGCCTGACCACAAAACTATCATCAGACACACTCAGTGGGACGTGCTGAATGTCTTAATCTTCTTTGGGTACACCTGGGATGCGCTACCTGAGGCCCCTGCCTTCAGAGCCGGCTCAGTCCACATCATTCATTACCCATCACTAGCCTAGGATTGCCTTGCTTCCCCAGTAAACTAGATAGTCACATTTTTCTGCCTTTTTACTTTTTTATTATAAAACATCTTCCCTTTCTCATTCCTCCAATCCCACAGACACATATATTAAGAAAAAAACAAAAGACCCTGAAGTCACTGTGTTTAATCCAGTCTTCATTTTCACTAAACACGCCTTCAAACTATCACACCTAATAGGTGCTGGGACTTTATGTGTATTATCCCATTTAGCCCTCCCCCAAATACTCTCCTTTTGAAGGTAAAAACACTAATTGAACTTCAGAAGCTTTAGGAACTTCCCCAAGACTTGCAAAGCCCAGAGGTGGTACAGCCAGGTTTCAAAACAGTACTGTCTGGCTTCAAAGACCATTCTCATTTTCCTTTTCCAATAATACCTCTACAAGTCTTAGAAGTGAATTCATAGACTCTCAGAGATAACTCAATATTTTTAAACGCCTTCTAGGCCACACAGTAGTTTGATATTTTCCACTAGAATGTAGGCTCTTGTCCTCAGTCATGTTCAACTCTTTGTGACCCTTTGGACTGTAGCCCACCAGGCTTCTCAGTCCATGGGGTTATCTAGGCAAGCATACTGAGGCAGGTTGCCATTTCCTTCTCAGGATGTAACTACCTGAAGCGGACTTCTTCCAAATGAGAGACAGGGGCTAGGATACCAAGCAAAGACAGACATTCTGCCTTCTTCATATTTACCCTAAGCAAACCACATTGCGCTCTATAACAAAGGGATATTTTACCAATAAGAGTTTAAAAAAGAGCTTCAGAAGAATCCACCACCCTTAGCACATGTAGTGCTTTGATTCAACAATCTTCTCACAAAAATAAACCACAGTTATCTGTGGAGAATATGAGGCAGATCAGAAAGCGATGAAATAATATTGCACATATGTCATAAAAATAAGCAAAGCTGAAATAAATAAAGGTGATTTAGATCCCAGGATTCTTTTTTGAGTAACACTTATATTTTAAAGTTTACAGAGGTTAGGGATATGCTCACAAATGCTCTGATTCCTCAAACATGTGTAAGCTGGGAATGCCTCTCAACAGGTATTCCTGAAAAGAATTGTATAAATAAAATCTTAACAATAAGATATCTTTTAACTTTTTATTTTGTATTGAGGTATAGCCGACTAACAAACAATATTGTAACAGTTTCAGGTGAACATTGGAGGGATTCAGCCATACATAAATGTGGATCCTTTCTCCCCCAAACTCCCCTCCCATCCAGGCTGTCACATAACACTGAGCTGAGTTCTCTGTGCTATGCAATAGGTCCTTGTTGGTTATCCATTTTAAATATAGCAGTGTGTATGTGTTCATCCGAAACTCCTTAACTATCCCTTCTTCCCATCCCTCCCTTCAGCAACCACAAGTTCATTCTCTAAGTCTGTGAGTCTCTTTCCATTTTGTAAGGAAGTTCATACAATAACGTATTTCAAATGTCCTTTGTCAAATGTACAAACAAGACAACCGAAGCCTGGAGAGGGCTAATGGCTTTTGCAGAATCTTGCAGGTGGACCACCACGGAGTCAGGGTTGGAGGTACTCCTTGGGGTCACATCAGAGCTCTTCATACTCACCAGACTCAACTCTGCTTCTCACCATTTTACTGTCACACATTTAAATATTAGTCTCCAAATATAAATTAAAGAAGAGGCTCCCTTGCCTTTGATATACATCAGAATGAAGAGAGGTCGAGGTGGAAAGAAAAACTATTCCACCTCCTCTCCTGGGTTTCTCTGAAATGCTAAAAAAAATCTATCTTTCCAATTAAAGCAGACAGTCTGTGCCTGTTGTACAAAGTCGTATGTCTATGAAAATTTACAAGAACCACTGAGCAAGGCAACAGCCTAACACTGAACCCCTAAGATCAGAACTACCCGGAGCAGGGGGCCCAAGAAGACTCTTGAGCTCAGCACTAAAACCTTCCAGGATATTTCTGCTGTCTCACATCCATGCTTCTTCCTGCCTCAGGTCCTATACATACGCTATTTCTTTTTCTAAGACTGATCTTCCGCCACTCCTTTTCACTGGTTTACTCTCTCTGAATCTCAGACAGTTTATCTCAGACACTTCTTCCTTGGGGGGAAATAAAGTCACATTCCCCTGTATGTGTTTCCTCCACAGCTCCAACCACAATAATAGTTAAATTGTTAATTTTGTACCTGATGATTAATATATGTCTCCCTCATTAAGTACTGAACTACAAAAGAAAAAGTACTGCTCTTGCTTGCTTGCTACTGTGTCTCCATCACCAAGTCTTGTGGTTGTTCAGTCGCTGTCGTGTCCAGCTCTCTGTGATCCCACGGACTGCCGCACACCAGGCTTCCCTGTCCTTCTACCGTTTCCTGGAGTCTGCTCAAACTCATGTCCATCCAGTCAGCGATGCGATCCAACCATCTATTCTGTCACCCCTTCTCCTCCTGCCTTCAGTCTTTCTGAGTACCAGGGTCTTTTCCAATGAGTCAACTCTTTGCATCAGGTGGCCAAAGTATTGGAACTTCAGCTTTAGCATCAGTCCTTCCAAAGAATATTCAGGTTAATTTCCTTTAGGATTGACTAGTTTGATTTCCCTGCTGCCCAAGGAACTCTCAAGAGTCTCTAGCACCACAGTTTGAAAACATCAATTCTTCAGCACTCAGCCTTCTTTATGGTCCAACTCTCACATCCATACATGACTACTGGAAAGATCATAACTTTGACTATACAGACCCTTATTCAGTAAAGGGATATCTTGGCTTCTCAATACACTATCTAGATTCATCATAGTTTTCTTCCAAGGAGCAAGCGTCTTTTAGTTTCAAATCACCAAGTCTAGGATGATATATTGTTGTTGTTCAGTCACTAAGTCAGTCTCTTTTGCAGCCTCATGGACTGTAGCCCACCAGGCTCCTCTGTCCATGGGATTTCCCAGGCAAGAATACTGGAGTGTGTTGCCACTTCTTCTCCAGGGGATCTTCCCGAACAGGAATCAAACCTGCGTCTCCTGCATTGGCAGGTGGATTCTTGACCACTGAGCCACCAGGGAAGCCCAGGATGACATATGTGTGTGTTAGTCATTCAGTTGTGTCCAACTCTTTGTGACCCCATTGGCTGTAGCCCGCCAGGCTTCTGTGTCCATAGAATTCTCTGGGCAAGAATACTGGAGTAGGTTGCCATTCCCTTCTCCAAAAGATCTTCCCAACCCAGGGAACAAACCCAGGTCTCCCACATTGCGGGCGGATTCTTTATCATCTGAGCCACCAGCAATCCGAGGATGATATATAGATGGTGCTAAATAAGTTTATCTGTTCAACAAATTTTATTGAGTACTGGCTATGTTCTAGCCATTGTTTTTGACACTAGGGGTGCAACACTAAATTAACCCTCAAGAAGCTCACATTCTAGTAAGGGAGAGAAACAAAAACCAAATAGACAAATGTTTACATAATGAGTGCTATAAAGGAAACAAACTGGATGCTGAGAAAGAAAATAATAGGACTTGAGGGCTTAAGAAGATTAAGCTGTCTTGGATGTGGGGATCATGGAAGACATATCTAAAGAGGCAGCATTAGAACTGAGACATGAAGGATGAGAAGAAGCTAGCACTGCAAAGTTCCAAGATAGAGCTTCTAGGCAGAGGAAATGGCAAAGACAAAGATTACATGGAAAGAGAAGTTGGTGTATTCAAGAAAAAGAAAGATGTCAATGTAGCCGGATAGACCGAATGAGGAAGAAAGTGGCTCAAAATGAAGTTGCAGAAATAGTCAAAGCTAGATCATTCAGAGCCTTCTAGGCCATGGAGAGGAGTTAGAATTTTATTTTAAGGGTAATGGGAAGATATTGAATATTCATGAGTAGGGCAGTCAAATCCCTGTTCATGATTATTCTCAAAGCAAGGTAATTCCAGAAAAACATCTACTTCTGCTTTATTGACTGTGCTAAAACCTTTGCCTGTGTAATCACAACAAACTGTGGTAAATTCTTAAAGAGATGAGAATAGCAGACCACCTGACCTGCCTCCTGAGAAATCTGTATGCAGGTCAAGAAGCAACAGCTAGAACCAGACATGGAACAACAGTCTGGCTCCAAATTGGAAAAGGAGCATGTCAAGGCTGTATATTGTCACTCTGCTTATTTAATTTATATGCAGAGTACATCATGCAAAATGCCAGGCTAGATGAAACACAAACTGGAATCAAGACTTCTGGGAGAAATATCAATAACCTCAGATAAGCAGAGGACACCACCCTTATGGCTGAAAGTGAAGAGGAACTAAAGAGCCTGTTGATGAAGGTGAAAGAGGCGAGTGAAAAAAATCTGGCTTAAAACTCAGTGTTCAAAAAACTAAGATCACGGAATCGAGTCCCATTACTTCATGGCAAATAGATGGAGAAACAATGCAAGCAGTGACAGACTTTATTTTCTTGGGCTTAAAAATCACTGCAGATAGTGACTGCAGCCATGAAATGAAAAGACTCTTGCTCCTTGGAAGAAAAGCTATGACAACCCTAGACAGTGTATTAAAAAGCAGAGACATTACTTTGCCGACAAAGATCTGTCTAGTCAAAGATATGGTTTTTCCAGTGGTCATGTAGGGATGTGAGAACTGGACCATAAAGAAGACTGAGCACCAAAGAATTGATGCTTTTGAACTGTGGTGATGGAGAAGACTCTTGAAAGTTCCTTGGACTGCAAGGAGATCAAACCAGTCAATCCTAAAGGAAACTACCCAAGTATTCATTCAAGGACTAATGTTGAAACTGAAGTGCCAATACTTTGGCCACTTGATGTAGAGAGCCAACTCATTGGAAAAGACCCTGCTGCTGGGAAAGATTGAGGGCAGAAGGAGAAGGGAGTGATAGAGGATGAGAGGGTTGGATAGCATCACTGACTCACTGGACATGAGTTTGCATAAACTCCAGGAGATGGTGGAGGACAGGGAAGCCTGGCTTACTGCAGTCCATGGAATCTCAGAGTCAAACACGAATGAGTGAATGAACAACAACAATAACAAACTGAACACAAGTTTTTAGAGTGTAATTTGACTTAGATTTTGACTTTGGCTGCTGGGTGGATAATGTGGTCTACAGTTTGCTGGTTTTCATAGTAGTCCAGACAAATGACAATGATAGCCTGGATAACAATAGTGATGACAATAATGGAATAGAGAGTGCATTTTATAACTGTTTTGGAATCATAGTGGTTACTGTTGGATTGGGTGTGTGAAGTGAAAGAGAGAAAATAAGGATAACTCTTGGGCTTTGGGCTTGACCAGCTAGCTGGACAGTGGTACCATTTACTGTGATGGGTATAGGGTAGGACAGGAAGAAGTTGGAGAAACTCAAAAATTCCATTATGTATATGTGAAGTTTGAGACATCAGCTAGTCTTTTGGATGTCCATCTGTTGATATGAATGAATACTTGTTAAATCAATAAATGTAGTTCTGCTTCCACCTAGGATGGAGAAGCTACCAAAAATAAAAAAATAATAATAAAGCCATTATCACCGAAACAGGAAAAGTTGATAGTCTATACTCTATTTTTAAGTCCGAGTACCCATAATATTTGAATTCCAGGTCATCAGACAGGCTTAGAGGGAAATATTTCTTTGGGCAGAGTATGACCTGAGCAATTTGAGGTTCCCAGTGTCCAGGAGCTCTTTTCCAACTAAATTTTGATTTGAAGTTAATGCAGTTTGCAAAAAGAATGCATTCTATTTTCTTATATTTGTTTTTAAAAAAGTGAAAACCCGTGTCTATGTGTTTGTGTGTGTGTAAAACATATCATTATCATGGATTCATTTAAGAAAATCTTTATTGAGGATCTACTGTGTACTGCTGTCTTCAACCCAGGCTATCATTATTTCTCACGAAGACCACAGCAGTGGTTTCTCTACTTAAACTCTTGCACCCTATGGTCCATTCTCCTCACCTTACACACAGTAGATCTGTTTAAATTCCAAGATGATCAAGATTTGGACACATTTGCTTCATCTATCTGCTTCCCCCTCCTAACCCGCAACCTTTGGAGTATTTTAACGCCAATCCCAGACATCATCATTTCACATCTGTATATTTTATTATGTATTTCTAAAAAATACTGGTTTTCAAACATAATTATAATGCTATTATCTGTTCTTCACAATGAACATTAATTCTATGGTATCCTCTAGTATCTAGGCCATATTCAAATTTTCCCACTTGATTAAGAAACGTCTTGTTACTATTGGTGTGTTTGAATCAAGAGACAAACAAGGTCTGCAAATTACCTTGTGTAATTGTATCTTTTAGGTCTCTAACTGTTGAGTACTTTCTCCTTTTATTTATTTTTCCCATCCCATTGACTTGTTGTAGAAGCTGGGTCAGCTGTCCTACAAATGTCCCAGAAACAATGTGATTTTCTGGATTTGTCTGTTTGCTTCCAATAATCTAGACTCTTAAATAACTTACATTGCCTTAGAGAAGGACAGATGCTACAAAACAATCAGTCTTGAGTTCATCAATGATCTGAGATTACAAAGTAATCAGGTTAACTAAATTCTGAAGGGCAAAACGCAACTCAAAGAAAACATAGAATACTCCATGTTCCACCTCTGAGTGAATATGGAAGGAAAAGGGGCAGCCTTAGAAGTGGGTAAGGAAGATACAACTAAAATTTTAACATGCTGTTAAAGCACTCCTGTGGACTAGTATGAAAATATAGAATCCTCAGGAGCCACAGGCACAAGAGGGTCTGCACCCACTCACCAGTTACTTTCCACAGGCCTCCACTGGATATTTACAAGAAAGCCTAGGATGGTCCAGTGGTTAAGAATGTGCCTGTCAATGAAGGGGACACAGGTTCGATCCCTGGTCCATGAAGATTTCACATGCTGTGGGGCAAGTAAGCCCCAGGAGTTGCAACTACTGAAGCCTGCACTCCCTAGAGCCTGTGCTCCACAACTAGAGAAGCCACCGCAATAAGAAGCCCTCACATCACAACTAGAGAAAGCCCACACGCAGCAACAAAGACCCAGCACAAACAAAAATAAATAAGCAAAAATCAAAAAACAAGGAAGCCTAGGGGCAGATAGGAAATTGGAACACCCTTCTTCATGGCACAAGTGTACAGGGCCTGGTAAAATCTGAAAGTAATACAAGAACACCTATAGAATCTTGTCTCACTCTGGGCTCTGCATGAGTTCAGGATGATAAACAGTTGCCACTGCCCACAGCCCAAAATCTTCTTGATAGGAGGCAAAAATCCATCTGCCTTGAGGGTAGTCAAAAGAACCTATTCATATCCTAGATATGACTGTGCTTTTACATGGAGTAAAATGCATCATGTCCTACGGGAGAATCAAGAAGCATTGCCATGTCCCTATTCCAGGGCAAAAGTTGGCTGCCTCTGGATGAATGGCAGAAACCTTGCTTCTGCCCAAGACCCTACACCGATACAAAGCAGAGCTTGCTACTGCTCAAGGAGGAGTAGTAAATTCATAATTAATTAAAAGATAGAGTTCACCGTCACATGAGTGAACTGATGAACTGACCTGAAGAGAGTCAAAGATGGCTTAGCTGGTCACAGGAGAGAAATAGGAGTGATGAAAAAGCCTGGCATATGAGGCTCCAGAGCACAGTGTCTGCCTAAGACTATCCTAAGAAGGACAGATGCTACAAAATAGTCTCTCTTGAGTTCAACAGTGAGCTGAGATTACAAGGTGATCAGGTGTACTAAATTCTAAAGGGCAAAAGGCAGCTCAAAGCAAACAAAGGAGGCTGGAGCAGGATGGGTTAAAAAAAAAAAAAAATACCCCAGCATGAGCCTTGCACAGAGTAATAAGCAACAGAAGGCTAAAGCTAGGGAAAGGACAAGAACATGGAGAGAAATCTCTTCTATGACAAGGGCACTAGTGATTGCTAAAAGCTGAGGATAAGAGAAGAAAAGTCTAGAAAATCCCTCTAGTCCAGACCTCACACTAAGAACAAGGTTCTTAGTAGTTCACCACTGGAGGAATTTGAAGCCTAGAGTTCACTGAAGTTAACCACAACCTAGCAACAACAATAGCAAATCCAGACCCAGCTCAGCTACAGATGAGATAGCCTCAACTCCCTGAAGAATCATGACCTAATAGAAAAAGAAGCATGCCTAGTTCTGGGCATAAACATTACTTAGCCTAGTGTCTAATGTTCTTTTATACACATTATCTGGCATGTAAATAAAATTATGATAAACATAAAAAGCAAGAACAAAACAACCCATTGTCAAGAGAAAAAACAGACTCAGGACTTGGCATAGATGTTGAAACTAACAGACAAGGACTTCAAAATAACTGTAATTAATGTGTTAAAGGATTTAGTGGGAAAAGTATAATACATGAATGAAGAGATGGCGAACTTAAACAGAGAGATGCATGTATTTCCTAGGGGTTCTGGAACAAATTACCACAAGTTGGGTGGCTTAAAGCAAGAGCAAAGGATTCTTATGCAGTTCTGCAGGCCTGAAAGCTGAAATCAAAGTATCAGCTCTTTCTGGAGGCTCTCAGAAAGACATTTTCTGTTTCTTCTGTCTTCTGGTGACCATCAGCATTCCTTGGCTTCCTTGACGTGAGGCCACATCACTCCAATCGCTGGCTCCATCTTCTTACTGTCTTTTCTTCTGTGTGTCTGTGTCTTCTTCTTCTCATAAAGACACTTATAACTGTGTTTAGGACCCACTCAGGTATTCCAGAATGATCGCACCTCAACAAAATGACATCTGCAAATAAGATTTTCCCAAGTAAGATAACATTCACAGGTTCCAGGAATTTGGGCATGGACATATCATCGGTGATGGAGGGGCAGCATTCAACCTGCTAAAGATAAAAATCATGTAAGAGAGTAAGGCATAATCCTGGGTAGACAGTTTTCAAGGAGGGAACTACGAGCTGTGAATGATCAATAGCAAATATTTGCAGCATCTAGGGAAATGGATGCTTGATTCTGAAGGAGGGCCAAGTCTCTGGATGGTACAACACAAGCATTTTGTGTGAAATGTGACACCCTAATGGGGATATTGGCTTGTGTGTGATTTCTTAGACTGAAGAAAATGAAAAAAGGGCTAATCTAACACAGAGAGATTCTGTTCTGGGTGTCAGAGAATGAATAGCTTGGTTTGAGTCTGGGGTAAGAGAACCCAGTGGAGCATCTTTAGAACTTTATTGTATCCTAACAACAGCTATAACTGGACATGGAACAACAGACTGGTTCCAAATAGGAAAAGGAGTACGTCAAGGCTGTATATTGTCACCCTGCTTATTTAACTTATATGCAGAGTACATCATGAGAAACGCTGGGCTGGAAGAAGCACAAGATGGAATCAAGATTGCTGGGAGAAATATCAATAACTTCAGATATGCAGATGACACCACCCTTATGGCAGAAAGTGAAGAGGAACTAAAAAGCCTCTTGATGAAAGTGAAAGAGGAGAGTGAAAAGTTGGCTTAAAGCTCAACATTCAGAAAACGAAGATCATGGCATCTGGTCCCATCACTTCATGGGAAATAGAAGGGGAAACAGTAGAAACAGTGTCAGACTTTATTTTGGGGGCTCCAAAATCACTGCAGATGGTGATTGCAGCCATGAAATTAAAAGATGCTTACTCCTTGGAAGAAAAGTTATGACCAACCTAGATAGCATATTCAAAAGCAGAGACATTACTTTGCCAACAAAGGTCTGTCTAGTCAAGGCTATGTTTTTTCCAGTGGTCATGTATGGATATGAGAGTTGGACTGTGAAGAAAGCTGAGCACTGAAGAATTGATGCTTTTGAACTGTGATGTTGGAGAAGACTCTTGAGAGTCCCTTGGACTGCAAGGAGATCCAACCAGTCCATTCTAAAGGAGATCAGTCCTGGGTGTTCTTTGAAAGGACTGATGCTAAATCTGAAACTCGAATACTTTGGCCACCTCATGCGAAGAGTTGACTCATTGGAAAAGACTTTGATGCTGGGAGGGATTGGGGGCAGGAGGAGAAGGGGACGACAGAGGATGAGATGGCTGGATGGCATCACTGACTCGATGGACGTGAGTTTGAGTGAACTCTGGGAGTTGGTGATGGACAGGGAGGCCTGGCGTGCTGCGATTCATGGGGTCGCAAAGAGTCGGACACGACTGAGTGACTGAACTGAACTGAAATGATCTGAACTGAACATACATTATCACCCTTCTTGGTGGCCCAGAGGTAAAGAATCTGCCCACAAAGCAAGAGACTTGGGTTAGATCCCAGGGAGATGTGGATTAGATCTCAGGGTCAGGAAGATCCCTTGGAGAAGGAAATGGCAACCCTCTCCAGTATTCTTGCCTGGGAAATCCCATGGACAGAGACGACCGGCAGGACTACAGTCATGAATAGTGAAGAGTCAGACATGACTGAGTGACTAAACAATGAACAACAACAAAGACACATTTGCACATAAAGTAGATAGTATTATGGCTGAGAAGCAATCAAAGGGCTGATCTCTACAGAATTCATCATCTGGGCTCCCATACTCTGGCCGCTGTTGATTTGGCTATAGCAGAGGGTGAAAGGAAGTAGAGTTTGGGGTACTCACTCTCTGGCCCCTCCCTACCTCTCCTGTAGTCCTATGTGTCTTTACATCCATGGCTCCGGAACTGGCTTGTCCTTCGCAGCTCCACCTCTCCCTGACCTGCAATAACACCATTTCCTCCTCTTGCCCTTTCAGAGCAAAAAGCAGTAGTGGCTTCCTGCTATTTCCAGTCCCAGGATACCTCACCATCCTTTGTTGGTTCCTTTAACTTAGCCCTGAAATAGTCCATTCATAAGACAGTTCAACTCTTCCAAATATGGCATGTTTCCTGCCAGAATTCCCTGACTCATCCACTTTTGTTAGCTCATGCTCTAACGTATGGGTTTCCCTGGTGGCTCAGACCTGGTAAAGAATCCACCAGTCTAATTCTTTCTTATTTCTCTTCTCTATCTTTTGGGACCTATCAGCCAATTAATTTCAAGGTCTCTCTGATGATATTTCTGCCTCACTGGGGATTGGGTTATTTATCCTACAGAAATTAAAAGAAGTAAGGGCTTAGTGTATTCAATAATCTAACTTGCATGTTCCTCCTACCCCCAGCCTGCCCATCCCCACAGGCCCATGCTTTTCTCTCTGCGTGTATGAACCTAGGATACATCTGCTGTGCAACATTTGTCTTTTTCCCTCTGCCTGTAGTACCACCTTCTCCTACTCAACCTACGAGACCCACTATAGGGTCAGCTCTCCTACAGAGCCTGACCTGTCCCTCTAACCACGAGTGGATTTAAATGCTTTCTCCTCTTGGGCTTCCCTAGTGGTTCAGTGGTAAAGAATTCACCTGCCAATGCAGGAGATAAGGGTTCAATCTCTGGGTTGAAAAGATCCTCTGGAGAAGGAAATGGCAACTCACTCCAGTATTCTTGCCTGGAAAAATCCCATGGACAGAGGATCCTGGTGGGCCACAGTTTATGGGGTCACAAAAGAGTCAGACATAATTTAGCAATTAAACAAC
Source organism: Ovis canadensis (assembly GCF_042477335.2). NCBI lineage: Eukaryota > Metazoa > Chordata > Mammalia > Artiodactyla > Bovidae > Ovis > Ovis canadensis. The sequence continues at coordinate 177,392,704 of NC_091247.1, read as the reverse complement.
TACCTGTTTGCTACCATAGCTCACACAGATTCCTTTATCATAACACAGTCATTATTCCATGACTGTTGATACATAGTTATCTCTCTTAGACTATAAATTCCCACAGGACTGTGTTCTTTTCATTTTTCTATCTAACACATGCCTGGTACATAGTAGTTACTCAGTAAGTTTATGATGAATTAGTTAGAGAGGAAAATTAGATTCCTCTATATCATGTGTGGGGCCACCCAAGATGGGCAGGTCATGGTGGAGAGGTCTGACAGAATGTGGTCCACTGGAGAAAGAAATGGCAAACCACTTCAGTATTCTTGCCTTGAGAACCCCATGAACAGTATGAAAAGGCAAAATGATAGGATACTGAAAGAGGAACTCCCCAGGTTGGTAGGTGCCCAATATGCTACTGGAGATCAGTGGAGAAATAACTCCAGAAGAATGAAGGGATGGAGCCAAAGCAAAAACAATACCCAGTTATGAATGTGACTGGTGATAGAAGTAAGTTTCAATGATGTAAAGAGCAATATTGCATAGGAACATGGAATGTTAGGTCAACGAATCAAGGCAAATTGAAGTGGTCAAACAGGAGATGGCAAGAGTGAACGTCAACATTCTAGGAATCAGCGAACTAAAATGGACTGGAATGGGTGAATTTCACTCAGATGACCATGTATCTACTACTGTGGGCAAGAATCCCTTAGAAGAAATGGAGTAGCCATCATGGTCACCAAAGAGTCTGAAATGCAGTGCATGGATGCAATCTCAAAAATGACAGAATGACCTCTGTTCATTTCCAAGGCAAACCATTCAATATCAGAGTAATCCAAGTCTATGCTCCAACGAGTAATGCTGAAGAAGCCAAAGTTGAATGGTTCTACAAAGACCTACAAGACCTTTTAGAACTAACACCCAAAAAAATGTCCTTTTCATTATACGGGACTGAAATGCAAAAGTAGGAAGTCAAGAAACACCTGGAGTAACAGGCAAATTTGGCCTTGGAATATGGAATGAAGCAGGGCCAAGGCTAATAGAGTTTTGCCAAGAGAATGCACTGGTCATAGCAAACACTCTCTTCCAACAACACAAGTAAAGACTCTACATATGGACATTACCAGATGGTCAACACCGAAATCAGATTGATTATATTCTTTGCAGTCAAAGATGGAGAAACTCTATACAGCCAGCAAAAACAAGACCGGGAGCTGACTGTGGCTCAGATCATGAGCTCCTTATTGCCAAATTCAGACTTAAACTGAAGAAAGTAGGGAAAACCACTAGACCATTCAGGTATGACCTAAATCAAATCCCTTATGATTATACAGTGGAAGTGAGAAATAGATTTAAGGGACTAGATCTCATAGAGTGCCTGATGAACTATGGACGGAGGTTTGTGACATTGTACAGGAGACAGGGATCAAGACCATAGCCATGGAAAAGAAATGCAAAAAAAGCAAAATGGCTGTTTGGGGAGGCCTTACAAATAGCAGTGGAAAGAAGAGAAGCAAAAAGCAAAGGAGAAAAGGCAAGATATAAGCATTTGAATACAGAGTTCCAAAGAATAGCAAGGAGAAATAAGAAAGCCTTCCTCAGCAATCTGTTCAAAGAAATAGAGAAAACAACAGAATGGGAAAGACTAGAGATCTCTTCAAGAAAATTAGAGATACCAAGGGAACATTTCATGCAAAGATGGGCTCAATAAAGGACAGAAATGGCATGGACCTAACAGAAGATATTAAGAAGAGGTGGCAAGAATACACAGAAGAACTGTACAAAAAAGATATTCATGACCCAGATAATCATGATGGTGTGATCATTCACCTAGAGCCAGCCATCCTGGAATGTGAAGTCAAGTGGGCCTTAGAAAGCATCACTATGAACAAAGCTAGTGGAGGTGAATTCCAGTTGAGCTATTTCAAATCCTGAAAGATGATGCTGTGAAAGTGCTGCACTCAATATGGCAGCAAATTTGGAAAACTCAGCAGTGGCCACAGGACTGGAAAAGGTCAGTTTTCATCCCAATCCCAACGAAAGGCAATCCCAAAGAATGCTCAAACTACTGCACAATTGCACTCATCTCACATGCTAGTAAAGTAATGCTCAAAATTCTCCAAACCAGGCTTCAGCAATACATGAACCATGAACTCCCAGATGTTCAAGCTGGTTTTAGAAAAGGCAGAGGAACCAGAGATCAAATTACCAACATCTGCTGGATCATGGAAAAAGCAAGAGAGTTCCAGAAAAACATCTATTTCTGCTTTAGTGACTATGCCAAAGCCTTTGACAGTGTGGATCACAATAAACTGTGGAAAATTCTTCAAGAGATGGGAATACAGACCACCTGACCTGTCCCTTGAGAAATCTGTATGCAGGTCGGAAGCAACAGTTAGAACTGGACATGGCACAACAGACTGGTTCCAAATAGGAAAAGGAGTACATCAAGGCTGTATATTGTCACCCTGCTTCTTTAACTTATATGCAGAGTACATCATGAGAAACACTGGGCTGGAAGAAACACAAGCTGGAATCAAGATTGCTGGGAGAAATATCAATAACTTCAGATATGCAGATGACACCACCCTTATGGCAGAAGTGAAGAGGAACTAAAAAGCCTCTTGATGAAAGTGAAAGAGGAGAGTGAAAAAGTTGGCTTAAAGCTCAACATTCAGAGAACAAAGATCATGGCATCTGGTCCCATCACTTCATGGGAAATAGAAGGGGAAACAGTAGAAACAGTGTCAGACTTTATTTTGGGGGGCTCCAAAATCACTGCAGATGGTGATTGCAGCCATGAAATTAAAAGATGCTTACTCCTTGGAAGAAAAGTTATGACCAACCTAGATAGCATATTCAAAAGCAGAGACATTACTTTGCCAACAAAGGTCTGTCTAGTCAAGGCTATGTTTTTTCCAGTGGTCATGTATGGATGTGAGAGTTGGACTGTGAAGAAGACTGAGCACCAAAGAATTGATGCTTTTGAACTGTGGTGTTGGAGAAGACTCTTGAGAGTCCCTTGGACTGCAAGGAGATCCAACCAATCCATTCTGAAGGAGATCAGCCCTGGGATTTCTCTGGAAGGACTGATGCTAAATCTGAAACTCGAATACTTTGGCCACCTCATGCGAAGAGTTGACTCATTGGAAAAGACCCTGATGCTGGGAGGGATTAGGGGCAGGAGGAGAAGAAGATGACAGAGGATGAGATGGCTGGATGGCATCACTGACTCGATGGACATGAGTTTGAGTGAACTCCGGCAGATGGTGATGGACAGGGAGGCCTGGCGTGCTGCAATTCATGAGGTCACAAAGAGTCATGACTGAGTGACTGAACTGAACTGAACTGATATATATATATATCATATATATATCTTCTTCATATAATCAAGGTACACTGTGAATCTTAGGCCACGATTAACAAATCCGTGAGTTGTCAGGGTTATGTGCCAGAAGGAATCTTGTCTAATCCAACTTGAAAACCCATGCATTTCCAGCTTTCCAGGTTCATTGGCTCATTCAAATTCTTTAACATTAGCTGGTCTAGTTATGCCTACAGGAACCCTGGTTTAACAGAGTTGAAATTCCTGAATCTCCTATACACACGTGGACATGATCATACCTCCTAGCCCAGGCAGAATTATAGCAAATCACAGGGAGGCATTCTTTTTTCCAGCTTCTCTAAACTGAAAACGTAAGCAAAGGCAGTGAAATTGCATACCTTCTACCATTTGTCCTCATTCAACCTTTTTCCATAAAGTAACTTTGGAAAGTTACTAAAAGTTTCAAGATAGATTTTGAAAATTAGACACCTCTGCAAGGATGCTATTTAAAAGAATTTTCCAAGGTTATCCTCTGGGAGGCTTAAGTTTATATGCTTTCAGCTTCCACCAAAACCTAAGTCAATCTGCTATTTTCTGCTCCATATGGTCTGGCAAGTAACTCCCCCCTTTTCCACTGCAGGGAATTAACCCCACAGCAGAAACAGTGAGTCAGAGGACAAGAACCAAATGATGCAGACGACCCCATCACAACCACTCAAGCTGGTGTAAACACTCTAACATGGCATGGGGATTAGATTCAGTACAGTGCTCCTTCTTCCCAGACCTGAGTCACCTTCCTCCAGAGATCAAATGCAATCACAGTCAGTTTTTAATTGGATTTTTCCGAGTAATGGCATTTATTATGCCTATTGTTTACTGTGATGTTTATGTCAAGGAAGATGTTGATATAATTGCAAAAAGAAAAGTATGCTTTCTTATCTCTAACTACTCCTTTTCAGCTTGTTAGGCTCCAGCCACCCTGCAACAGTTAGTGATGAGTTATTGAATGTGACACTGGTCTCCCTTCACATTGAGTTGGGTTATATCAAGAAAATTCTCCTAAACCAGAGATGACTGGAAACTAGTCTAGAGAGATGCAAAGTAAAATTTAAATTATCTATAAGGAGGAGTGAGAAATTTTTTATAGCATAATGGGACTAAGATTAAGCTGAACTCTAGGAACTGAGTAAACAAGGATGAAAAAGTACAAGAAGCCCTACCTAGCACTTTCCTCTTAGTATTGTATCTTATTCAATCCTTGTAACATCCATGGCTGTTAGATACAGGAACTCCATTTTACAAATAAGGAAACTGAGGCTCAGAGGGTAGGTAAGGAACTAAGGCTTTCAGTTCAGTTCAGTCGCTCAGTTGTGTCCGACTCTGTGACCTCATGAATCGCAGCAGCCAGGCCTCCCTGTCGATCATCAACTGCCAGAGTTCACTCAGACTCACGTCCATCGAGTCAGTGATGCCATCCAGCCATCTCATCCTCTGTTGTCCCCTTCTCCTCCTGCCCCCAATCCCTCCCAGCATCAGAGTCTTTTCCAATGAGGAAACTCTTCGCATGAGGTGGCCAAAGTATTCGAGTTTCAGCTTTATTATCATTCCTTCCAAAGAAATCCCAGGGCTGATCTCCTTCAGAATGGACTGGTTGGATCTCCTTGCAGTCCAATGGACTCTCAAGAGTCTTTTCCAACACCACAGTTCAGAAGCATCAATTCTTCGGTGCTCAGCCTTCTTCACAGTCCAACTCTCACATCCATACATGACTACTGGGAAAACCATAGCCTTGACTAGACAGACCTTAGTCAGCAAAGTAATGTCTCTGCTTTTGAATATGCTGTCTAGGTTGGTCATAACTTTCCTTCCAAGGAGGAAGCATCTTTTAATTTCATGGCTGCAGTCACCATCTGCAGTGATTTTGGAGCCCCCCAAAATAAAGTGACACTGTTTCTACTGTTTCCCCTTCTATTTCCCATGAAGTGATGGGACCAGATGCCATGATCTTCGTTTTCTGAATGTTGAGCTTTAAGCCAACTTTTTCACTCTCCTCTTTCACTTTCATCAAGAGGCTTTTTAGTTCCCCTTCACTTTCTGCCATAAGCATGGTGTCATTTGCATATCTGAGGTTATTGATATTTCTCCTGGCAATCTTGATTCCAGCTTGTGTTTCTTCCAGCCCAGCGTTTCTCATAAATAAGCAGGATGACAATATACAGCCTTGACATACTCCTTTACCTATTTGGAACCAGTCTGTTGTTCCATGTCCATTTCTAACTGTTGCTTCCTGACCTGCATACAGATTTCTCAAGAGTCAGGTCAGGTGGTCTGGTATTCCCATCTCTTTCAGAATTTTCCACAGTTTATTGTGATCCACACAGTCAAAGGCTTTGGCATAGTCACTAAAGCAGAAATAGATGTTTTTCTGGAACTCTCTTGCTTTTTCCATGATCCAGCAGATGTTGGTAATTTGATCTCTGGTTCCTCTGCCTTTTCTAAAACCAGCTTGAACATCTGGAAGTTCACGGTTCACGTATTGCTGAAGCCTGGTTTGGAGAATTTTGAGCATTACTTTACTAGCATGTGAGATGATTGCAACTGTGCAGTAGTTTGAGCATTCTTTGGTATTGCCTTTCTTTGGGATTGGAATAAAAACTGATCTTTTCTAGTCTTGTGGCCACTGCTGAGTTTTCCAAATTTGTTGCCATATTGAGTGCAGCACTTTCACAGCATCATCTTCCAGGATTCAAAACAGCTCAACTGGAATTCCATCACCTCCACTAGCTTTGTTCATAGTGATGCTTTCTAAGGCCCACTTGACTTCACATTCCAGGATGTCTGGCTCTAGATGAATGATCACACCATCGTGATTATCTGGGTTGTGAAGATCTTTTTTGTACAGTTCTTCTGTGTATTCTTGCAACCTCTTCCTAATATCTTCTGCTTCTGTTATGTCCATATTATTTCTGTCCTTTATCGAACCCATCTTTGCATGAAATGTTCCCTTGGTATCTCTAATTTTCTTGAAGAGATCTCTAGTCTTTCCCATTCTGTTCTTTTCCTCTATTTCTACTTCAAATCAATGAACTCTTTATCTAATAGAGTATGGATTGTGAGAATTAGATTATAAAGAAAGCTGAGTGCTGATGAATTGATGCTTTTCAACTGTGGTGTTGGAGAAGATTCTTGAAAGTCCCTTGGACTGCAAGGAGATCTAACCAGTCCATCCTAAAGGAAATAAGTCCTGAATATTCATTGGAAGGACTGATGCTGAAGCTGAAACTCCAACACTTTGGCCACCTGATGCGAAGAACTGACTCATCTGAAAAGACCCTGATGCTGGGAAGGATTGAAGGCAGGAGGAAAAGGGGATGACAGAGGATGAGATGGTTGGATGGCATCACTGACTTAATGGAGATGAGTTTGAGTAAACTCCGGGATTTGGTGATGGACAGGGAGGCCTGGCATGCTTGCAGTCCATGGGGTCATGAAGAGTCAGACACGACTGAGTGGTTGAACTGAACTGAACTTATCTAATGGAATTAGCAGGGGGAGTGGGAAGGTTTTTGCTCCAAACAAATTGATATATTCATGTTATTGCCCTTGGCCCTACCCAAACATGTACTGTACTTTTTCTTCTCACTGCCTTTGCCTGTTTACTCCCTGAAAATTCCCTCCCACTTCCCTCTCTGCTAATCCAGACCTCAGATTTCAACTCACATTCCATTTCTCCCAAGAAGACGTCTCAGATTATGCTGTCCACAGGGATTACACCCTTGTTGAACTCCTATAACTTAGTTTCTCTGCATTTTGCTCATATGGCTCTGGTCGTATTTTTCCATGTACTGGTAGTTACCATCCCAAGTGTATGTTTTTCTTTCCAACTAGTTTGTCAGTAGCCTAAGATCAGGGACATGATCTTAATATTCCTCACCATTCTTAAAAATAATTCTGAGTACTCAGTTGAATATCAATATATAAAACAGCATTTAGGAATCAAAGAATGAATAAATAGTTTATAGAAGAAATACTTGAAAACATATCTTGTGTCTCCTATCTCTACTCATTGTCTACCCTTTCCATATTTATACCACAACACAATCATAATTCTCATTTGCCATAGGAAAATAAAGTAGCAAAATACCAAAGTACCAAAGTAGGAAAATAATTAAATCCTTCTCTAAGATTTTTTTCAATAGCAACAGTTGAGACCAACAAAAAGCACAAACTGCCATGACTCAAGTTAATAGGATTAGCCTGTAATGTACACAGGCTTCCTTTTTCCTCACAAGAAAATTTACCTTTCTAGAAAGGAGTTGGGGGACAAACGGCATTAACTAGGGGCCCCGGTACCACAAGCCAAGTGATTGGGTCAGGAAAGGTAGTCAGAAATACTCAAAGTCTTAATTGGGCCAAAATGAGGAAAACAATCAACTCAGAGCAAATCCAGGCCAAACAAACAGCTTCCCTGAATGATCCATCCCTTCAAGGGAATTGCCCATTCTTGGGAATTGTGAATCCTTTCTGCCTTTCTTTCCTTTGTCATGCTACATGATTAAGTTCTCTAGTTAATGAGAAAAACATTTGACTTAGTTATGTTCAATAAATTCCCATGAAAAAGATGGAAATTGGAAACATTTTCAAGCTGAGAAGCATTTTAAAAAAGAGTTCAAAAGCATCCATCAAGCCACTCTGCACCAAATGGAGGCATTTAACACCATCCTGGCAACCTGAGCCATATGCCCTGCCCTGTCTACCCAGCAAGAAGCATCTAAGAAACCACAGCAAGCTCATCCCAAGCTCCTCCAGCAACATTCCTTATTCTCGGATTGGATCCAACACTGGCCAGGATGGAGCCTGAGAACCAGCAGATGTCCCAGACACAGAACTCAGGATGCAACCTACATGTTTATTCTGGTCATTAAATTATTTTTACTATTGAAGCATCTTTAAGAAAAACTTAGGATCAAAAAAAAAAAAAAACAGGCAGAGAAAGAAAATCACCCGTAATTATACCTTCTTAAGCTAGCAAATATTAACAGAATTCTTGACTTTCTGCCTCAAAACCTTTTCCATCTCCCAACATTCTCATCTTATTGAATGGCATTGTCACCCACCAATTAGGTTAGATGGGCCACAAACCTAGCAGCCAATCTTTATTTCTCTCTATACTCAATTACCATGTTTCTAATAGCTCTCATATATAGAGTTGTAAAATTTCAGCTTAATTACAAATTTAATGGGGTTAATACTTCATAAATATTAAACCAATGTTCTCTTTTTTGCTTTTTTCCATTAGTATTGTTCCAACCGTTGTTTAACTATTATAACCCAAGAGAAATACCCCCTACAGCAAGGAGAATATTGTGACATAGAGAAAGTCCCAACAAGACAGGTTTACCCCCAGACCCTAATGGTTTGTGAAGAAAGGATAAGGCAGAGGAAGCATGTTGTATAAGGAAAAATAAACCTCTAGATTATGAGTCATCAATATTTGGGAGTACTTTGTCATAGCAGCATTACCCATTCTACCCTGACTGATATACTGAGTTATATCAAACTCAGAAAGTCCTAATAAGCAGGCTGATCTCCAGAGTCACACAGAGTCATTCAGAGCTGCCTTGCTTTACTACCTACAGAAGTGGCACAATGCTCAAATCATTCCTAAGAATATAGAATGTTTGAAACAAACCAACAGTATATTTCTCAAGGCTTATATGAATCTTAGGTAACAATTAAGGTTCAAGTCTCACCTCTGCCAAGGTATATACTCATCCTTGTGGACTTGGACCTCTATGTTTCCTGCCCCCTCCCAACCAAGACGAATCATTAGCAGGAAATGTACCCATGTAAATCAGGTTTGAGCAAGCTCCAGGAGTTGGTGATTTACAAGGAAGCCTGGCATGCTGCAGTCCATAGGGTCACAAAGAGTCAGACACGACTGAACGACTGAACTGACTGAAATCAGGTCTAGAAAGAACCAACTACCTCCTTTCATGTGTCTTCATTTTCTTTCCTTTTTTTTCTCCTCATTAAAAACCTAAATTTAATCATTCTTGCTTTTTTCTGCATCTCCTAGAAAGGAAATCTGGTTTTTATCATTGCTTTATACTTATGACCAGAAAATATACTTGTTGTGGACCCCAGAACATCACTTCAATATTCCTTATCCTACAAATTGTCATTTCAAAAGCAGGACAGAGTGTGTAAAGAATGTAAGCTTCCAAAGTTAATAGTTTGACTGACATAGACTTACCCCTTCTTCTGCATGCATAAACTGAGAATAACAGACTTCCAGCTCATCATCATTAACTTTTAACAGACAATCCACCTCCTGCTAGTGATGATTGGAAGAGCCATGTAAAGGTTCAACAATGGGACAGGATTTACAGCAATCCCTTGGGGACAAAGTGTCTTGGCAGACAAGGTACCTAATTTCAAGAGCAAGAAAAGAGGCTGGATTATCCTCTCAAGGTTCTTTTTGGGCTCTGTGGCCCTGTGATTATGTCATAAAGCTATTCTAAAGCCATTTAAGTCAAGTTAAGAGCTTTTTTAGTTAAATTTCTACACTCATTGGAATTGCTTATGTTTGGAGCCCAACAGATTCTCCATTTCCTTTGTAAATTGAGAGATAATTAAAGATATGTACTCATAAAAATAGAAGAAAAGGGGGTTTTTCATTCAAAGCAAAAGCACAAATGTAAATAATTCAAAGTAAACTGAGCAACTGATCTTTAGAAGAAAGTACTTCTTTAAAAAAACAAATAGTTATCGGGGATTACATGCCATGCTTTTAAGTCTTACAACTTTGTGAGAGAGATACCAAACCCATTTTACAGATTGCAGAAAGTAGGCACAGAGAGGTTGGGTAATTTGCTCAAAGATACAAAGATGGTAATCGGCAAAGCCAGGATTCAACCCAGGAAATCTGATTCCAGAGTCTGTGCCCTTAGTCGCTAAACTATGATGCTACTCAAGTAGGAGATACTGAATATAAACTTCAGGTTGACTGGAAATCTCTGCAAGTCTTCTAAGAATCTTAGGGCCCAGAGGGGCTTTTAGAATCACCTCCCAATAATATCTCACCAGCAGACATTCAATTTATTCTATAATACTGCCACCAGTGGAAACCCACTGCTTCTCAAGGCAACTCATTGAACAGATGTAATGATTAGAAAATTTTGGGTTCTATTAAGACAAAATCTATTTCCTTGCAGCATTCACCTATTGGTTTTGATTCTATGCTTTACCATATGTAGTAGTCATCTAAGCCCTCCTTCTCATGCCTGTCTTTCAAATACAGGAAAATTTATGTACTAGTGGGTCATTTTCTTCTCTTCAATTTTGCTCTTCTCAATTCCTTATTCAGTTGTTCCCATGTGTGGCAGAGTTTCAAAAATTATCACTGGCCTTATCACTGTCGCATGAACACATGCTAGTTTATCTGTACACCCTTAAGTGGGATACATAGAATTGAACAAAGTACTAAAGTATGGTGTAATCAGGACTAGATAGAGAAATACCCTCAATTTCCTTAATTCCAGACTTCTTATAATACCATGTACAAGAGTAATTAACTTTTTTGAGTAAGCCATAGCATATCATCAATTCATATTGAACTTACCATTATTTTTGATAGTAAAATATGGCTTGCTTCCAAAAGAGTGTAGAAAACATATGTACAGTTTTAAAAACTGGAATAAAAATGAACATCTGTGTATCCACCACTCAACTTTGGAGCTACGGTATTAAAAGCGGTTTAGAAGCCTCCATACACATCTCTCTAATTGTAGCCCTCTTTCCTTTACCCCAAAGTAACCTTTAGTCTGTATATTGTGTTCATCATTTCCACACTTTTTTCGTTATCCTTTTACTAACCATGTACAATATATCATTTAATTTTTTAAAATGTATTATACAAATGGAGCCATAATGTGCATATTATTACTTCATTCAACATTATATCATTGAGATTCATCCATTTAAGTCCATTTTACACCTATCATTGAGTCTTCCCAAACTTTTCCCATACGTTTTTTGTTTTTGTTATTGCTTTAAACTTTTATTGGAGTATAGTTGATCTTATAGAGTTTTCTCAGGTTAAAAAAAAAAAGAATTTCATGTTCATCTGTATTACATAGAATCTACCCAATGTCTTCCATCTCAGAAAACACCTCTTATTAAATAAGTGTGTGCTGTGCATGCAAAGTCACTTCAGTTGTGTCTAATTCTTTGTGACCCTGTGGACCATAACTGGCCAGGCTCCTCTGTTCATGGGATTTCCCAGGCAAGAATACTGGAATGGGTTGCCATGCCCTCCTCCAGGGAATCTTCCCAACCCAGTAATCAAACCTGTGTCTCTTATGTCTCCTGTTGGCAGGCAGGTTCTTTACCACTATTGCCACTTGGGAAGCCTAAATAAGAAGAACCTTAAATTAATATAGATATATTTTTCATACTAAAACCCTTGGATTGGTCCCCTAGCATCCCTTTAAACACAGAAGCCCTAAGTTTTAAAGAATTGCCTGTAAACAATTATGCTTCCATGATTTAAACCACATACTGAAAAGAATGATCTTTTATTAAAAAACTAATAATCACATGCCTAATGAATTTAAAGCTTATTTTGATTAAGTTTAAAGGCAAACAATCATTTTGCAACTTACTTGTCACAGGTGCAAAGCATATATAATAAGTAATAACCAGTGGACAAAAAAAGTAAAGGGAATCACTCCCTGAAACATTTCTAGTAGAAGAGACCTATCACTTTAAATTAAATGTCCCTCCTAAACTGGAGAATAAATACTGATAAAGATATTTACCTCACTATTGCATCTGTTAAAAAGCAAGCCTAGTATATAGCACAGGATGTTTCAAAAACCACTATCCTGTTCAATTACGAACAACCTCTCTGCCATATCTATTCATTCCTTCAACACTTAAAAGATATATGATATGTTCAATTCTGTGAAGCCATCTGGAGAGATTTTCATTTTGCCATCAACTTTTTGATAGAATCTGAGTTTAGTTGTATAGAAAGAAGATATCAATACATTAATCTAGATAAGCAACTGTTGAAACAAACCAACCCCAAATCTCATTAGCTTGTACCAAAAAAAAAAAAAGTTCACTATGGCTCACACTACTTGTTAAGGAGCTCTAATCACTTGGGTCAAGAGGGTGCCTATTCTAGGGATCCAGTTTAATGGAGATTCTACTGGCCTTCTAGGTCAACAGGGCAAAGAAAAAGAAAGCTGTGGGCTCTTTTAAGCTTCACAAGCCCTTGCCCTTTATACCCATAGTCCATTTCCACAATTGGTTATATGACTCAATCCAACTGTTAGACTCTTGGGAAATTTGGGGGAATATTACAATTGCTGCTATACAAGAGTATCCAAATCTAAATCTAATAATGTGGTAGAAAACTAGCAATCTCCTTTTTGTCTCCTTCTCCTACCACAAAACACCAGTTAAAACCCAGTAAGTAACTGCAAGGGATTCCTAGCTGGTGCTAGTGGTAAAGAACCTGCCTGCCAATGCAGGAGACATGAGGTGCAGGTTCAGTCCCTGGGTCGGGAAGCCTGGAGCAGAGCATGGCAACCTACTCCAGTATTCTTGCCTGGAGAATCCCATGGACAGAGGAGACTGGTGGGCTGCAGTCCTGTGGATCACAAAGAGTCAGGTACAACTAAAGCAACTTAGCATACATGCTGCTGCTGCTAAGTTGCTTCAGTCGTGTCCAACCCTGTGTGACCCCATAGATGGCAGCCCACCAGGCTCCCCCATCCCTGGGATTCTCCAGGCAAGAATACTGGAGTGGTTGTTATTTCCTTCTCCAATGCATGAAAGTGAAAGGTGAAAGTGAAGTCACTCAGTCATGTCTGACTCCTAGCAACCCCATGGACTGCAGCCTACCAGGCTCCTCCATCCATGGGATTTTCCAGGCAAGAGTACTGGAGTGGGGTGCCATTACCTTCTCCGTAGCACGCACACAAGTAACTGCAAAGTTTCCGTAGTCCTGGAACTTGGAAAGTTGAAAAGGAAAGGCAGTTTTCTCTACTATACACACAACTTTCAACATCTCTGTTGCTTTTTTGGTTTTCACCCAGAAAAATTTGTTCTGGTCCTCTGCTGGACACTAACTGGGTATTCTGCAGTTCAACTCAATTCTGACATTGTCTACCTGAAGCTAACTTCAGATCCCATAAGTTACAAGACTGCTCCCCACTTTACATACCAGTCTTGAGTAGTAGTACCCAGGTTACCCTTAATTCTGGATGACTCTTATGAATGAGGAGTACCCATGATCCCCTCCTTCTGCAACTTACTATGACAGCTCACATAGCTAAGGTAAATACTTATTTATATTTACCAGTCTGTTATAAAGGATATGATAAAGAATACGGATGAATAATCAGATGAAGAGGTACATAGAGCAAGGCACATGAGGAGGGATATGGGGTTTCTGTGCCTTCTTTAGGCACACTGTTCACCCAGAATCTCTATGTGTTCTTATTCACTGAATCAGAAATTCTCCAAACCCCCTACTTTGGAGATTTTCACAGAGGCCATAGGCATGATCAATTATTAATTCAGTCTCTAGCCTCATTCCCCTCCCCAGAGGATGAGGGGTAAAACTAAAAGTTCCACGCTGCTAATCATGGCTTGGTCTTTCTAGGGATCAGCCCCATTCCAGAAGTCTCTAAGAGTTACCTTGTTAGAATAAAAGATGACCTTATTGTCCAGGAAATTCCATGAGATTTAGGAGCTCTGTGTTAGGAATTGAGTCAAAGACCAAATATTGGAACAAAAGACGCTCCTAGCACCTCTATAACTTAATAAATTACAAAGATTTTAGGAGCTCTATGCAAGGGACCAAGGGTGAATGCTAGATACATATTTCTTCTTTGTATTGTTTTTTAAAAATTTATTTATTTTTAATTGAAGCATAATTGCTTTATAACATCATATTGTTCTTGTTACATCAGAATATCACAGAAGTAGAAACTCTGAATACACCACTAATCATTGGAGAAACTGAAATTAAAGAACTATATTCTTCAAACTCTTTTGAGTTTACTAGAAAGTTAAGTAATGTGACCATGTTTGAGAGAATTCTTTTTGTGCTTACATGCATGCTAAGTTGCATCAGTCATGTCCTATTCTATGTGATCCTATGGACTGTAGCCCACTAGGCTCCTCTCTCCATGGGATTCTCCAGGCAAGAATACTGGAGTGGGTTGCCATGCCCTCCTCTGTGAGATCTTCCTGACCCAGGGATCGAACCTGTGTGTCCTCCATCTCCTGCACTGCAGGAAGATTCTTTACTGCTGAGCTACCAGGGTGGTTTTGTGTGCATTGCCAAATGCCTTTCTAAAATTTTTTACCAAAGACTATCAAACGTCTCTAATTTCCTATGCATATTTTCTACTGCACCTGTCCACTCTACTAAGATGCCTCACAAACACCTTGAATTCAACACAGCCAAGGCTAAACTCATCATCTTTCCCCTCAACAAATTATTTCATACATGGTTTCTTATCTTTATCAGTTTTTTAATATATAAATTTACAAAACCTAACCCCTCTGGCTTAAGACAAAAGACAACACACTACTATCATAAATCAAAAAGTCCAAAATAAAGGATGGCTTCAGAAATGGCTGGTTTTAGTACTTTAAGGACACCATCAGGATTTTGCTTCTGTCTCTGAGCTTTGACTTCATTGTACTGGCTCCGTTCTCAGACAGACATTCCTGTAATGGGTTCAAGATAACTACAGTAGCTCTGCCAATTGCCATGTCCATGACTTGTTTAGTAGGTCCAACAAAAGCTCAGAGATTCATGCTGACTGTATCAGTTGAGATGCTCTAACCTATCTTGATACGTGTCTAGAAAGAATGGAATACACTGATTGGCTCCTCCGGGATCATGTGCTTCACTCCTGGAAATGGAGGTAGAATCCATTCCATTTAGGAACAAATGGATTGAGATGGAGGAGGGAGCTACATCTGGCTGAAAATTGGGACGTAATTACTGAGGATATATGCTGAGTGGCAACAACCACCATTGTGCACCCACCGCACTCTTTCCTGTCTCAGCTAACATGCCATTCACACGCCCGAGCACAAAACCTGGGAATCCACCCTCAGGCCTTTCTCCTGCTCACGCCCCATCCAGCACCACACTATTACTACATCTTTTTGATTCTTTCCCTGTAAACATCTCCCCATCTCTCAAATTCTCTTTATTTTCACTGTTACACTCTAGTTCCAAGCCTCCAACATCTCTCTCCCGGATGCTATACTGGCATTTTAACTGACCTCCCCATATCTACTTTTAACTCACTTTAATACATGATGTTTGGAATTAGAGGAATCTTTAAAAAACTGAAATCTGAACATGACACACTTCCCTTCTGTGTCTTCAGTGACTCCTCATTCTTCTCAAAATAAAGTGGCCTTGTGTACCACCCCCATTCCCCTGCCCTGAACAGTATGGTACATTTGACCAAGCCTCCTGAAGTGCTTAAATGTGCCGTGCTCTCTCTCCTCTATGGAAACTTCTCGTAATAGGTTCTCTGGCTACTCTGTCTGCTTGAAACTCTATTCCTCCACCCTGTCCATGAGCACATGGCAAAAGCAAACACATCCTTGAGATCCTGGCTTAGATACTCTTAATCCAGAAAAACCTTCCTGGTCTCCTTAGCCTGGATAAAGTGTCCCCTATTAGGTAATGGTGGCACCCTACACTACCCCATCAGAGTAGTTTTTATTGTATTATCACACCCTATGTATTTGTCTGAAGTGAAGTGAAGTTGCTTAGTAGTGCCCGACTCTTTGCGACCCAATGGATAGTAGCCTGCGCCAAGCTCCTCCGTCCATGGGATTTTCAAGGCAAGAGTACTGGAGTAGATTGCCAGTTCCTTCTCTAGGGAATCTTCCCAACCCAGGGATCAAACCCAGGTCTCTCACATTGTAGACAGACGCTTTACCATCTGAGCCACCAGTATTTGTCTGAATCTTGCACTAAACTGTAAATTCTATAAGAAGAGTAACTATGACTCTTTTACTCATTGTGGCACCCCCAGAATTTCTAGGACAGCATCAGTGTAATAGGTGCTTGATACATACTTGTTAAAAATAACAGCTAACATTTACTAAGAATTTGTTATGTGCTAGCCACTATTTTATGTGATTTACATGTGCTAATTCTTTCAATCCACAAACATTTAATGCAGCTCCCAGTTTATAGATGAGAAAACGAAGCACAACAGGTTTGAATGAATTGCAAAGGTTATAGAGCTAAATGTTGCAGAACAAGATTTGAACCCAGGCAGTCTTGCTACAGAATCCAAGTTTTTTAACAACTACACTATATTCTTATGTATATGCAAGCATGCAAAAATGCTGTCCCAGATATTTTGAGGAACACAAAAATGACAAGTGGAGTGGAATAAGAAAGTACAGAGATACATAAAACACCCAACAGAGTATTATGTAATACAAGGCTTTTTCGCTTGTAAAACACACAAACAGTAACAAAATCTTTCTGTTTGGTAACATGGGATTTGTCCACAGAGAAGTATTTCAGTATAAAAATTCCTGAATTCAAATGTGTTTGTGACTCAGTTACCCAGTGGCAGTTGATATTTATGTTAAAAATGAAAAACGAAACCAAGAAGTTATTCTGGGCACTAAACCATGTTTGAAACTGCTGCATTTATGTTTTTGAAATATTTTTCTATAACTACTAACCTTTCCAACAGGACTAGCTCTTTGACATTTCTTAAGAATTTCCATGCAAGGCCTATGTTTTTCTGCTTTAAAAGAAACAAAGAGATATTATGACTGTCTGGTACTTCAGTCTATAAATAATTAAAATAAAGGAGGCTTCACTCAACATGCCCCCAAATTAAGTTATATCTTAGGAGAAATATTTTATAAGTGTGCCTAATAACAAAAAGTTATTATTTAAACCTCAAATGAGTTACTTCTCTATTAAAAAAATTTAATAATTTTAACTCATTTCATTATAACACTGTTCAAGGTAGTTGAATCAAACATATAGAGAATAAAAACAGACTTAGAATATTCAACTGAAAGAAATGTTGCTGGTGGTATAAGCTGTGGGTCTCTGAATCCAATTTAATGAGCTGCAATTAAAACAACAGACTTTTCAGTGACAAAGAATATCTTCCAAAAGGAACAATGGCCACTTGCTGATGATAATCCAAAATGATCTTGGTTCTTTGAACTTTTCTAAGAAGTGTAAAATAATAATACTATCTGCTTACATTGGTGGAAAATGATAAGCTCATAGCCTATAGCAGATCCATGATAAATGTAATGTGAGCAAGCTTGATTTCCTCTCTGAAAACTGGAGAAGTGAATGGATTTAATGAGACTTAAATAATATTCTTAAAATAGCAAATGTTAGGATAGTCTGCACAGAAATATATATTTAATCTCATTCTCTTTGGAGAAGGAAATGGCAACCTACTCCAGTATTGTTGCCTGGAGAATCCCAGGGATGGGGGAGCCTGGTGGGCTGCCGTCTCTGGGGTCGCACAGAGTTGAACACAACTGAAATGACTTAGCAGCAGCAAGAAGTATTTAACTGGTCCAACCACTTGAGAGTAAAAGAAGGCTTCCCTTAGAGACTGAATTGAATGACCACCTTTGAAGCTGGATGAACATCGCACATGATTAAAAACTAATTTACTGGAGTTAACTTCCAATTTGGGTCTATTTAGGAAAAGATCATTTGAAACAGATAAAAAGCTGGACTTTAGGGTAATTTGAAATAAGGTGTTAGTATTTTGAAGAATTTTTTAGTAATTTGAAAGAATATATTTAACAAAATTTTGGTGAGTAGAGATTCTTAGAATCAAGATTTAATTAAAAAAAAAAAAAAACATAGCCAGTACCCACAATTCACTTTTCCATAGGAAAAGAGTTTATTCCCAGGTTTAAAATGCTCTCTATGCTTTTGTTTTAATAAATATTTCCTTAGGAAATCCTTTGTTCACAGGTAGCCCAAAATTAAACTTGCATTCTATCTTATACAAATGGTTATAAATTTTTAATGAAAAGAATTTCTATGCATTACAAAATTACCATGTAGCCATTTCAACATATAAGAATATAATATCTGCAAAATAAATAGTTACTGTGACTGGTTCCAAATGGTTCAAGAGTATGACTCTGTAAAACAAAACTGCAGATTTTCAATAAAAATTACATTTTTTAAGGAAAATGTAATGGCTGAAAAAGAAAACAGAATGTAACAACAACAAAAATTTATATGTTACTGTCTATGAATGCTAAACTTGGATAATTTATTCATTAACTTTGTTAGCTGAAGAGAAAGTAATTTTGAGTAGTTAGTGTAAAAGGTCAGATGGAAAACAAATTTCCTCCGTGTCAATAGGTTAACAAAATGTTATGCTTGCTGACTCTGTATAAAAAGGGCAACTCAGAGAACACTTGACCTGATTAGCTCATCATCAGCCCATTAGGAGGTTTTTCTTGGAAAAGAAATGGGGAACCCATTTGCACCATTTTTATTACCTTCTAGATTTTTGTATACTATTGTGTAGCAGATGTGTAGCTACTAGTAGGTACTTGATGTGAAATTATTGGAGTATCTGAGTTCTGCTTTAAAATTTCAGGAATCCTGGTGGTTTCTAGGTTCTACCAGAAACTAACAGGGCAAAATATTTCACACAAATGTTGTCTTTGTGACTAGCTTCCTTGTATAGATACAGATGATTCATTTTCCTCTGTATATCCCAAGATATAAGATCAGTTCAGTTCGGTTCAGTCGCTCAGTCGTGTCTGACTCTTTGTGACCCCATGAATCGCAGCACGCCAGGCCTCCCTGTCCATCACCAACTCCCAGAGTTTACTCAGACTCACGTCCATCGAGTCAGTGATACCATCCAGCCATCTCATCCTCTGTCGTCCCCTTCTCCTCCTGCCCCCAATCCCTCCCAGCATCAGAGTCTTTTCCAATGAGTCAACTCATGGTATGACTATTTATTAATGTTTGTGTTTATTAGCCCCCAATTCTCAAAAATAAAATCTTTGTACCCCAAGTTCTAACACAGTGTCTGCCACATTGTAAGTTCAATAAATGTTTTCTGAATGTATTCTTTTATGGACTGGATATTCACAAGTACTTTCAAAAGGAATTTATTCTTCTTAAAGTGGTATCAACAGGTACACCCACTTGTTGTCTCTATCTTGCTTTAATCTTGCTCACTTATCCCCATTTCTCCACTTCTTTTAATGAGTAAGAATTAATTAGACAAGCAGAAAGCATCTAAACATCCACATTCCTAAGGCTTGTTATTGGAATTTTTCACTTCTGACTTCTTTTTTGATCCAAATAACTTCACACATTTATATATACTGTTAAAAATGTTGTACACAAGTAAAAAGCTAAGGCTTAAGTTCCTTCAACCTGATGTTTAGCTTAAAAATTTTTTTATGTTTGAATGCTTCATTTCAACTGCTTTACCTTTTATCATATAGCAGATGTGTACATTTCATTTCCCTAGCTAGTTCCTTTCAATGGAATTCACCATTTAAATGTTTATTGTTATCTTAGTTTTTTAAATGACTATCAAAATTTTGGAAAATAAATAAATAAAATCACAATGGACCAATACAAAGATTCTGAAAACAAGGAAATATATCAGTATAGTGATTAATAACAGAGAAGAAATCATTTTCATAAAGGATTTATGCCAGGAAGTAATTGCCGACTAAGGTCCGTCTAGTCAAGGCTATGGTTTTTTCAGTGGTCATGTATGGATGTGAGAGTTGAACTGTGAAGAAGGCAGAGTGCCGAAAAATTGATGCTTTTGAATTGTGGTGTTGGAGAAGACTCTTGAGAGTCCCTTGGACTGCAAGGAGATCCAACCAATCCATTCTGAAGGAGATCAGCCCTGGGATTTCTTTGGAAGGAATGATGCTAAAGCTGAAACTCCAGTACTTTGGCCACCGCATGCAAAGAGTTGACTCATTGGAAAAGACTCTGATGCTGGGAGGGATTGGGGGCAGGAGGAGAAGGGAACGACAGAGGATGAGATGGTTGGATGGCATCACCGACTCAAGGGACATGAGTTTGGGTAAACTCTGGGAGTTGGTGATGGACAGGAAGGCCAGGCGTGCTGGGTTCATGGGGTTGCAAAGAGTCAGACATGACTGAGTGACTGAATTGACTGACTCACTGAAATAGATGAAGGAGTAAAGGTAAAGAGATTTTAGTTTTGCCTTTTGCATTTACTATTCCCAAAAGCAAATGTATTCATATTTTGTTATATAATTAAAAATTAAATTTTTAAAAAGTTTAAGGATGATTAAAAATTAGTAAGCATGACAACAGGAAGAATTCTTGTAAGAATTTTCATCAATGTTAAACTTAAATTCAAAGTGCCATCTTTTGCAATGTCATATTGCATTAATATTATTATTTGTTATCAGTTAAAGTACATTACTTTATGTCCAAGGTCTTTGATTCAGCCTTGATTACAGTAATAGTTGTATGGTAGCAATGTGTTTCAATGTTATTTAATGAGAAACTTTCAACTGTTAGCACAAGTGCTTTTAAAAATGCAAAGCACTAAGCTAGCCATTACCATTTGTTTTAGCTAGGTAATGAAGGAGTTTAGAGAATATTTATATACCAGTTACCATAAAATTTAAATTAAAGCTATACTTATTCTGTATCTTGTTATCTTAAAGTGGAATTTCTGCCTAAGTTTACATAAGACAGTTTAAATAAGACAGTTTTCCTATAATATTCAAAAGTTTGTTTTTAATAATTTCAAAGATTGTTGATTTGTAAAATGTTGAGAATATAAATTCTTGTTATAGGAAACTACATTTTTTACAATGTTGGCCCTAGAGAATTGTCTTTGTTCACATAAAACTGTAAACCATGTTTGTCATAGTTTGCATTTGCTCACTAAGTTTACAATAGTTAAACACTCCCTGACCTTCTCCCAGCTCCAGTCTTGTTACAATTAACTCAACCAGACTGGTTGACTTCTTTTGAAGAATGAAAAAATATATTTAAGACTTTCCTTCTTGCAGAATTTATTTTTGCAATTAAACAACTGATTCAAACATCATTTTGAAGGTACAAAGCCAAATCTTATTCCATTGCACATGACTCATCAGGAACCTAATTTAATGCAAAAGTTATAAAAGGAATATCACAGGATGGTAATTAACAGCTTGCTTTCTCCTTTACAACAATAAGATTTAAACATAAAAATGAAAACAAAACAAAATGAAATACTAAGGAAAGCATGAGGTTTAAAAAGAAAATATTTTGAGTAGGAAAGATCTGACTAAAACTATAAAAGTTTTTTATTGGTGAGTTCAACTATATATGAATGAAAACTCTAAATTGTCTAAAGAAATAATCAACACAAAGTACAACAATAAACTAAAAGGAAACATTTACAATACAAATTACAAAGGGTTAATTTCATAAAACGTACAAAGAATACAAAAAGGCAGTAAGAAGAGTAAGCAAAGGTTATAAACACATAACAGAAGTAGGAATACAAAAGAAAATACAAATTAATTTTATTTTTAATATAAATTTATTTATTTTAATTGGAGGCTACTTTACAATATTGTATTGGTTTTGCTATACATCAACAACAAAAAATTAATTTGTACTTTCTTTTGTTAATTTTTAATAGAAAGAAAAACTATAATGAGATACTAATTTTTATTTATCAGATGAGAAAAAAATATTATGTTTGATAATAAGAGGAAGCAGGCACTCATACATTCAGGTGGGAATTTCACTTGGTATAATCCATATGAAAGCCACTGAGCAATGTCAAAATTTTAAATACACATAATTCCTATATTTTCCTATATTTTCTATATTCCTATATTTTCTTCTAGAATCAGGACTTGGTATATTCAAATAATATGCAAAGAAGTATATACAAACAATTCATTATAGCACTACTCATAATAACACAAATCTAGAAACAACCTAAATTCCCACCAGTAAAGATTGCTTAAACAAACCACAGAGTATTTCTAGAATGGAATGTCAAACACAACGCTGAAATAATATCCAAGACATCTTTTTATATGGATAACAAGGTATAGCACTATATGTGAAATATTATTGTGGGTCTGTTTCTAGATTATATATACATATGAGAATATGTACACATGATATCATAGGAAACAAAAAACTGATAGCTGGTAGGACTGAGAGGAGGGAGACCTATTTTTCATTGTATACTAGCTGATGACTTTTGAATTTTTTACCAAGTGCACATATTGTTGTTTAGTTACTAAGTCATATTGCTGACTTCACTGACTTTTGAAATCCCATGGGCTATAGCCCAGCAGGCTCCTCTGTCCATGGGATTTCCCAGGCAAGAATACTTGAGTGGGTTGCCATTCCCTTCTCCAGGAGATCTTCCCAATTCAGGAGATCCAAATCTGGAGATGGATTCTTTACCATTTGCATCATCAGGGAAGCTGATGTGCTGTGCTCTGCTGTGTTTAGTGGCTCAATCTTGTACGACCTTTGTTGAACAGGACTGAGTGACTAGCACAGATATAGAAAGACAGATATAGAAGACAATGTAAAAGACACTCTCTTACTTACTTTAACCTCACGGTCAGTGAAATTTCCCTCTCTCCAAGGTAGACGACACAGTGGAAATGGGTAGAAATATGCTACCATTGACCAGCTCAATCCCACATCCTTCCTCAGGCCTCTTTCCACAATCTGATTACTGAAAATTCTTCTTGGTATAGGCTAGAAAGGCCGTTATGTTTGGGATTTAGTGCTACTATAGCTTCGTATTTCCTCTATTATCTTTATTAATATTTCAAAGGGGAGTTTGGAGACTGTTTCTCCCTGCCTCCTTGTTAGGAGGATATATAGGGGAACAATAGCTATAACCTGATGTTTTCCACTAACAAACGAGTGAAAGTGTTAGCTGCCCAGTTGTGTCCAGCTATTTGTGACCCACAGACTGTGGCTCACCAGGCTCCTCTGTCCATGGGATTTCCCAGGCAAGAATACTGGAGTGGGTTGCCATTTCCTTCTCCAGGGGATCTTCCTGACCCAGGGATCAAACCTGGGTCTCCCACATTGCAGGCAGATTCTTTACCATCTGAGCCACCAGGGAAGCCCCCATTAAACTAGCCTCCTATGAAATAAATTACTACTCAATACTTCTTCCCACATGCTACACTGACATCTGCCAACACGGAGGTTCAGTGTTCTCAACATTTGACAGCACGGAGCAAACAGATTGAAACAGAAAATTAAGGTCTTGCAAAGTGAAAAAGGAAGGAAAGTCACCTCGAAGAGAATATAAAATATGAAACAAACCTGTTGGGAAAAGTGGTAAAGCCCTTGAAAATGTTTGCCCCCCCCCAAAAAAAGGACTAAATATGATTGCACTAAGAAAAAAATTTAAAACTTGGAGAGAAATAAGTCATATCCTACCAACATATTATTTATCAGGGAATATATGCCAAAATACCAATACTTGATCCATTTCTTGCTTTAAATCAATGCATAGTTATGAGCTGAATTTTGTAAGTGAAATAATTTTTATGATTTTATTTCTTTTTCAAGCTTACAGCCTAATTAAATCTTTTTTCATTATTTATCTTAAAATTTTTGTCACTATTTAAAATGGACTCCAATTAAAAGTACGCTTTTTCTAGGACCCATTTTGTACTGATTGTGGTGACATAAGAGCGTAACAAAAGTGGAGTCTAAGGACTTTTAAACTTAAACTGTTAAGTCCCTTTTCCTTGTTCTCATTTGAGAATCTCACACGAAATGAAAGTCTTGCCTATTTTTCCAAACCTCAAAAAACATTGCACTTAGAGAATTAGGTACAATATGTTCAACTTTTGAACAATGTGTTCACTTCTAAATTATAAGGACAGCCTCAAAGCCATAATATTTGGAAGAAACACTAGACCAAACGTTGTAAAGCTACTTTCCACTCAAGTGATTGTTACTATATATAGCTCAATTATACATATCTGAAATGTATATGTTTAGAAAACTCAACATAGATTACAGGATTAGGGTTCACTACAGCATTCTGACTGGATCTAAGCCTATAACAGAAATAAAGTTTCTTTTTTCCCTACACACTATCTCCATTAACCCAAAAAAAGAAACTAAACAAATCCAGACTAGTTGCTTTGATTAAAACCATAAATTCAGAGTATGCTTTGCAGACTAGCTCTGTTAGGCTAACTATACCTCTGGGGGGCCAGATATCACACCATGTGTCTCTGATTCAGATCTTTCCTTGTGGTTGACAAAGAAAAAGGTTCAACATGGAAACAAAAATGGGCTCAACCTTTAAGTCCTGAAGAAAAGCAGGGCAAGTTTGTTCTTAAGAGCAAGTCACTTTTTAGATCTGAAAACAACCAGACTCCACGGTTTCTGGCTTAGTTCACTATTCTCAGATTTCGCCAACTAGAATCAAATGTCTTTGCCAAAAACACCTTCTTTAAGATTCAATACCAATTAAATTAAAGCAGTATAGCAGAGAAGGATCTGAGATCAGTTCCCATGTTATTATCTAAAAACTCTTGATTAATATGGTAAAGGGTCATGAGTGAAACTAGAATAAAGAATCTAAGACAAACATGCTCAACCTAGAGTCCAAGGGTAGAATTGGAGAGGTTTGTGATCATGCATGGAAGACAAAATACATCTTTTCTTTTTCACTAGACTCTAACTTGACATTTCCCTCAAGTACAAATACAGGCAACACATCACAGTAATATTAGCTGCATCTGTAACTGTGTTACCAATAGAAATCACAAATATTTTTATATCGCATTATAGTTACTACAAAGATCTAAAAATATCACTTACACTGTTTCACTACTTCAAAACTATGCTAGTAGCCAACTTGTGGCTAGAATTGCATGTGATTATATCTTCTTGCTCACAGATGCTCAGCAAAACATGGACACCAATTCTGCTGTTCATAGTCATCCGGCCTCCATATTTTCCAAATGTTTTACCATGAAAGCCACGTGGTCTCACACAGGGGACCCAGATCCATGTTGCTTTTCAGTGTTTCCTATATATAGTGATTGGCCAATCATTGAAAGAGATGACTCAGATATTACACCAGAGTTTAATGTTCTTATTCAAGCTAAGCAACAAAAGTTTCTATACTATAGTAATACTGTCTTTAATAAATAAAATTAGCTTTAACTTAGCTTTTTAAATGTAGTATCTTGTGTTAATAAAGTACATATATGTCTATGCCATGAATTTAATACTTTGATAGCCGTATGTAAAATATAACATTCTCTTTGTAATTCAGTGTATTTCATTTTATTCATTTAAGTTCTACCAGATGGCCAAGGGGCCCATTGGCACCAAAAAGTTCAAGAGATGACGACTAACAGATAAGGCCAAATCAGCTTTCTCAAGGAAATTTGGTTCAACCAGTATAGCCAATTCATATCATATACGTCAAAAATGCTATTTTTTCATTGAAATTTTATATATAATCATCCCCTCCTATCCCTCAAGTACCAGCTTTTAAATCTGGTAGGTAATTGCTAATAAGTTTTCTCTTAGCTATCACTGCAAGCACTATGAACCAAGGTTGGAATCCTAGAGAGTATTTCATTTAAATACCCTTCTCCCAGGTGATGCTAGTGGTAAAGAAGTCACCTGCCAGTTCAGGAGATGCAGGAGACATGGGTTGGGAAGATCCCCTGGAGGAGGAAATGTCAACCCACTCTAGTATTCTCAACTGGAAAATCCCGTAGACAGGGAAGCCTAGCTGGCTACAGTCCATGAGGTCACAGAGTCAGACACGACTAAGCATACACACACACACTCTAACCACTACCCAATATATTATACAGAAGTGCAGACACCAATGGAGAAGGCAATGGCAAGCTACTCCAGTACTCTTGCCTGGAGAACCCATGGATGGAGGAGCCTGGTAGGCTACACTCCATGGGGATGCAAAGTCAGACATGACTGAGTGACTTCACTTTCACTTTCAAAAGAGATATAAACAGCAGGAAGAATTTTGAGGCTCAATTTAGAATGGAATGATTCAAAGAAGAATTTATTGGCATTCTGTTTACAGAACTGTTTTTCTATGTAATGTCATTTACTGGCTTTTCCCCACAATGCAATGCACACGTTCTTTTTACTCAGTAAAAGCCTTTCCCTTGTTGGCCTCTGATAAATGCTCCTGAACTCTTGTCATGCTTCTTCCTGCCCCACCTGTCAATAACCCTAACCCTAATCCTAACTGTCTTAGAAAGTCTTCAATTTACTGTGATACAGTCACAATTTTTTTCTTCACTTCTTTTTTGTGACTCATCTAATCAGTAACCTCTTTAAATCACACTGTATAAGCTGTTTACTCCATTATATATATTAGCTGCATAAAATGTGCCTCAAAGTATTTGTAGCCAGGGGAAAAACACAAAGCAAAACTTCGTTTGCGAAATGCTGTTAGGAGTGCTATGCTGCTGCTCTGTTTATTTGCTAAGTCATATCTGACTCTTTGCAATCCCATGGACTGTCACCTGCCAGGCTCCTCTGTCCATGGGATCTCCTTGGCAAGAATACCAGAGTAGGCTGCCATTCCCTTATCCATGGGACTTTCCCTGACCCAGGGACCGAACCATGTCTCCTGTGTCTCCTGCATTGCAGGCGGATTCTCTACCATTGCACTAGCTGAGAAGCCTGATGAGTGCTATACTGCAGGATTATTTAAAGTCCTCTGGAAATACAGAGAATGTAGAGATTGGCTCTGTTTGGGTAGGTCAGATTTGGTTCACAGGAAAGGCAATCTCAGAAAATGGCTTTAAAAAACAGAGCATACACTATAATCAGTGATAGAATAAACATTTCCTGTGCTAAAAAGACATGTCTAAGGTTGAAAGGTCTCTGAAATCAGAAAGAGAGGGAAAGGTAGTTCTATATAAAAATAAAACTCAAGCTAGACAAATTATAGTTGAACCAAGAAGACAAAATTTAATGTTAATTTTGACTCACTCCTGAAACCTCACTAAAATGGGATTAAAGAAGTTTAAGATTAACAACTCACAGGTATAGAGAATAGCAGAGGACATGAAAGCAATGCAGGTTTGGAAACATGAAAGCTGATGGACAAGTAGAACTGACTAGCAGACCAGGAAAAGCTGAATCCAAACTGAAGCCCAGAACTAAATTGATTTGTGCTGCAGAATCCAAGAGAGCCTCGGAAATTCCTCAGGTATCCAGAAACTGAATGGTGGAGCTAAATAGGGGTGAACTCATTGAAAAATCTGAACAAGAAGCAGTAGGATTCCTGGGCCACCGGTTCACTGTACAAGTTGAATGTCTATTCTTCTACAGCCTTGGTAGAAGTTTGAAGGCTCTCTTCTGTTACACATTGAAATGGACCCTGGACTTGGGAACACCATTCTCATTGAGAATTAAGGTAAGGTGTGTTATTAAAAGAAGAACATGAGAAAATATTGGAAAGAACATACTAAATGGTGATATGTGGGAGAATCCATTCTTAACTTCATTCCCAGAATACTAATAGCCACAATTTTACAACATTCAAGCAGTGAATTAAAGAACTTTGCTCTGGAGAAATTGACCCACTGGGGAAAAATCATATATATATATATAATATGTATATATGAATATATGTATCATAATCATGATATATATATACAGGTTTCCCAAAGAAACAGTCCTTTTCTATTAACCAAAAGTGAAGCATATCATTTAAAACCTCTACACAAACACACAAATACAGAACCTCTTAGCTTTTGAATATGATGGGGCTACCAAGTTCAACAAACATCTGAGAAAAGACTATAACACTTAAGGGAAAAACAAAAGCAAACAAAGAGGCCAATAGAGAAACTTAGAGTTTCTTAGAATACTGGAAACAGAATAAAACTTCAAAAATAGATTAATACCTTTCATAAGGTAAGATGTAGGTGATAGGTCTTCATACTCCCCTTGATCCCCTCCACCCTCATGCTGATTTGAATTCACTCCAATTAGGTTTTCATCCCCAACACTCCATTGGAACTGCTAGTGTCAAGGTCATTATGACACCAGTGTTTGACAAATCCAATGGTCATTTTGCATTCTTATCTTATTTTAACTAATAAGCAAAAGTTGACACAGTCAATCATTTCCTCTTTGAAACCATAGTCTTCTAGGTCATCACATGCTGCTAGTTTTGCTCTTACCCACTTGATGTTTCTAAATGTGTTGATTCTTCCTCATCTCCCTGATACTTTAAAGTTGCCCAAAGACTCAGTATTTATATTTCCTCTCAATCTATACTAACTCTTTAGATGATGCCACCCACTTCAAAGCTTTTTATATATTTATGTTAATGAATACCAAATTTATGTCTACAGCATGGACCTTGTCCTTGAACTCCAATTTCATGTATTCAACAGTCAACCATACTTTGCTATCTGGTTACTGAATAGACATCTCAAATTTGACATGTTTAGACATACAGTTCTTACTATGATGAAGTAATTCATATCATATTTATCTTCCCACAATAAACAATTGAAAATTGAACAAAAATAATTTTGTAACATATACAAATATTGAATCATTATGTTGTACACCCAAAATTAGTATGTCAATTATACTTTCATAAAAATTGAACAACAATAAATGAAGAAACTACTTTAGGCAGTAGACAAAACAATACAAGTATTATTCTTGAGAGAAGAAAAATGCATGAGGTGATCTTCATATGTCACTTGCTTTCTACATTTTACAAATAGCAGCACAAAGAGTGGATCACAAATAGAAAGGAGAAATGTTAACAAACAGCAAAGTGAAATTTGTGAGCAAAGATACCAAAGAAGAGAGAGCTATATGGAATAGCCCCATATATCTGCACAGAGATCCCCTTTAGTCTCTGGATGAATACTAAGTTATGCATGGACAGAGAAAGACTCCAAGAGGTCTTATAGGGAGCAGCTGCTTCAGAGCCATGAGATTAATGCAGATCCAAAAGCTCTCACAATACTGAGAGATGTTTATATTTTCACAAGCCAAATGAAGAGATTTGACTGAATACCCACAGATATCTAGTTGCAACCCCAGAATGGACACACGTTAAAGGAAGGCTTATTTCATCACTAGATTAAGGACTATTCTAGACTCTCCCAAAGAAAGCTTAAAATCAAGTAGGATCAAGCTGATTGAGTAAAGTTCCTGCTAGCTAAAACAAACTTCAACATTGTTTAAAGAAAGACATAATGTTAAACACACTCTCATCAGATTTGCAACAACATTGCATCTTAAATGTCTCACATACAATTAAAAAGTACTAAACTGATTAAGAAGCTGGAAAAATGTATTAAAACCCAAAACTAGGAAGAAAAAGTCAGTAGAAATTCAGAGACTGCACTAATGTTGGAATTCAATAACAAGGACTTTAAAATAACTGGGGCTTCCCAAGTGGCTCAGACAGTAAAGACTCTTCCTGCAATGCAAGAGACACAGGTTTGATCCCTGGGTTGGGAAGATCCCCTGGAGAAGGAAATGGCAACCCAGTCTTGACTGGAGAATTCCATGGACAGAGGAGCCTGGCAGGCTACAGTGCATGGGGCCACAAAGGGTCAGACATGACTGAGCAACTAACACTCTTGAAATAACTACAGCTTACCCCTGAACAACAGGGATTTGCACTGCATGGGTCAACTTATACACAGGCTTTTTAGATGAATATATAGTCAGCTCTCCACACCAGTATGTTCTTCATCCACAGACTGAACTAACTGTGCATCATGTATACTACATTTACAATCTGCAATGGTTCAGTCTGTGGATACAAAATTTGCAGATTCAGAGGGCTAACTATAGAACTTGAACATCTACAGATTTTGGTATCTACAGTGGGGCCTGGAACCAATCAATCCTCTGTGGATACCAAGGGAATACTATATTATAAATATGTTTAAGTGTTGAGTGAATAGAAGCAGAACCTAAAAAGAGAAATAAAAATCAGGGCGAGGGCGGGGAGGAAAGAATGGACATTCTAGAACTCAAAAAGAAATATCTGAAATACTTAGGATTAACTATAAACTACACATTGCAGGTGAAAAGATTAGTTTTGGATACTGGACAAAAGGAACTATATCTAAACCAAAGCTTATAAAAAATAAAATAAGACTGAAAAAAAATGAATACAGCTGCAGTGGCCTGTGAAACAATATCAAGTTATCTAACATATATATATAGTTGGAATTCTAGAAGGAGAGGGAAAAGACATTGGAGTCAAAAAATTTTCTAAATTAAATAAACAATGGCCACAAATTCTTCAAGAAGCTCAACTCTAGCCAGATAAACCTAAGAAAAACTAGACCTAGGCACATAATAGTCAAATTGCTGAAAACTAAAAAGTGAGAGAAAATTTGCAAAGGGACCAGAGAAAAAGAGTCCATTACATAGAGACAAATAAGATAACTGTTCTGTTCTCATTAGAAATAGTACAACCAGATAACAATGAAATGGCACATTTAAAACACTGAAAGTAAAATATCATTGACCTAGAATCCTATATCCAGAAAAAAATATGCTTTGAAATTGGAGGCAAAATATATAGTCAAATAAAATCTGAGAAAATTCATGAATAGTAGACCTGCACATCAAGCCCAAGGAAAATATCAGACAGAAATTTAGATCTGCAAGGAATGAAGAGTAATGAAAATATATATGGGCAAAAATAAATGACTTTTCTCAATTTCTCTAAAGATTTGACTAAGTAAAGCAAGGATAATAGTTTCCTGTGGAGTTTATAAGATGTGCAGAACAATTCATCAAGAAGACAATTTAAAATGTGTATGTGAATAGTAACAAAGTTTAAAAAGAAATGAAGCAAAAACCAGCAGAACCAAATGAAGAAATGTATAAGTCCATACTCATAGTTTAAGGTGTTAACCCTCTTCTCTATTGTCAACAGAGAAAAAAACAAACAAACAAAAAAAAACTGGCAATATTAGAAAAAGATTTGAACAATATTGTGACAAGTTTTACTTTCCACAAATGTTCTCAGCAATATTTACAGCCTCATATGCTCTTCTAGAACCTCCTCACATCCCCATCAAGACATGGAGTCAATGGACTCTCTTCTAGACTGAACAGACAGCATTCTGTGACTGCCACTACAAACAGAACATGGCAGAAGTAAGCTCTATGACCTCCAAGGTTAAGTCAATAAAGGTAATATATCACCTACTTAGCTTTCTCCCTCTCTCATAATACAAAACTTGAGTGCTTTAAACCAACATCTTCCCTGAGCCACCATGCCGCAGAGGTCACACATTGAGACCACATTAAAATAGAGATGCCTAAGAAGCTTAAGATGATTCCAGGTTCCAACCCAGCCCCAATCAGCTAATGCTGAGTGGAACTTGCCTTTGAGATGTCCCAGCTGATGCTGGTTGAGGCACAGTAAACTATTCCCACTAAACCTTGCTGGGACAACAGCATTTGAGCCAAATAAATGTTGCTGTTTTAAGCCACTAAATATGGGAGATATATGTTACACAGCCATTGATAAGAGATATCTTTACCAGCCAACATGATCTAACTGAAAAATATAGGATGCCATACCCAAACAACTAAAGAATCTAAGTACTCATGGTACATTCATCAATATAGATCATATGTTGGGCATAAACAAATACGAATGAGTTTAGAAGGACTAAGTCATATTAAGTTAGAAATTAATAAAGAGAGAATTCCTTGGTGGTCCAGTGGTCAGGACTGTATGTTTTCACTTCTGAGGACACATGTTCCATCCCTGGTCAGGAAACTGGGATCTTGTGGACCATGTGGAATGGCCAAGAAAAAGAAAAAAAGAAACCAAATTAAAAATTAATAACAAATACATATCAAAAAATTTCCAAATATATAAAATTTTAAAAACAAGGCTTCCCTGATAGCTCAATTGGTAAAGAATCTGTCTGCAATGCAGGAGACCTGGTTCAAATCCTGGATTGGGAATTGAATTCCTGGATCTGCTGGAGAAGGGATAGGTTACCCACTCAAGTATTTTGGGGCTTCCCTTGTGGCTCAGCTGGTAAAGAATCTACATGCAATGCAGGAGACCTAGGTTCGATCCCTGGGTTGGGAAAATCCCCTGGAGAAGGGAAAGGCTGCCCACTCCAGTATTCTGGGCTGGAGAATGAGATGGACTCTATAGTCCACGGGGTCACAAAGAGTAGGACATGATTAAGCGACTTTCACTTTCACTTCACTTTCACTTTCAACACTTAAAGAAGCCAACATCAAAGAAATCAAAAAGAGAATTTGAAAATACTTTGAAATAAATAAGGAGAACAAATATGTCAAAAACTATGGGAGGCATCTAAAGTATCGTCTAAAAGGAAATTTATATATGTACTGGATCTTTTTCCTTTAAAAGAAAGATTGAAAATTAATTGTCTAAACTTATACCTTAAAACTCTAGAAAAGAAAGAGTAAATGAAACCCCATATATGAAAATGTAGACAATTAATAAATATGAGAAGAAATCAATGAAATTAAAAAGTCAAACAGTATACAAAAATCAATAAAACCAAAAACTAGTTCTTTAAAAGTTTAATAAACTTGACATTATCTTGCCAAAACTGATCAAAAAAGAAGAGAAAACAATGTGGGGTGGGAGAGGAAGACAGAGCATCTAGGATGAGTCATAACAAGGATGCTACCTCATGGCTAAGTGGTTTTCATTGCAGCGAAAACCAAATCAATACAATTCACCAAGTTAACAGAATAAAATGATTACCTCAATAATTTCCCCGATAGAAGTAGAAAAAACATTTAACAAAATTAACACTTTTTCTAGATAAGAACTTGCAGAAAAATCATAATAGAAGGAAATTCCTTTAAGGTTTTTCCCTTTATTGGCAAGTCTCCCTACTTTAGCCTTTCACTCCTAGAGCCTATTCTCAACAGAGCAACAAAGTTATCTTGTTAAAATACAATTAGATTAATTTAGCTCTTTTGCCCCAAACACTCTGTTACTCCAAATTTTGCTTCTGCATTTTGCTTAAATTGAAAAGATATTAACTTAGTTATATATATCATAATCTCTAAAAGAAGCACTAAAAATACTAAGAGATATGGCAAGTCAATGAATTAAAATAGGTTACCAAAAAAATAAGGCAGGAAAAGGAAAAAGGAACAAAAACTACAGGAGACAAGCAAAAAAAGCAAATAATTTATAAAGGAGACAAATGCAATAATCAGTAGTTACATTAATGGTAAATGATCCACATACCAATTAAAAGTCAGTGATTGTTAGATGAGAAAATCAAAATATTCTAATAGACAACTACAAAAAAGCTACTTTAATAGTAAAATAGAAGCATCACTACTATAACCAAGAACAAGTAAAATATGTCTGCTAGATCTATTATTAATTAACATTGTTCTGGAAAAGTTTGCCAACATAATTGGGAAAGAAAGAAAATTTAAAAGTACAAATATTGGAAAGAGGAAGAAAAAGTAACATTATGTAGAGGACTTCATTGTATAAGTATAAAACTGAACAAAATAATCTGAAAAGCAACCAGGGTTTATACAAAAGATTAGTAGAGTAGTAATTAAAAAATAAATAAAGCTCAATAAGTGTCTACATTCCAGCAATAAGAAGTTAGAAAGTAAACTGCATTCCTAATAGCAAAACATATATCGCCTAAGAGTTAAACTCATGAGAAATGTACAGAATCTCTGTGAATAAAACCACAATATTGTTACTGAAGAACATAAAAGAAAACTTGTCTAAATGGAGAACTATATCATGTTACTGGGTCAGAAGATTTAATATTATCAAGATGTCATTGCTTCCCAAATAAATAAATAAACTCAGTGCAATCTCAGTGGGTTTGAGGATTTATTTTTGGAAATGCAAGAAATGATTCTGAAATTCATCTGGAAGAATAATACATGAAACTAAGTGGGATATTCAGGAAATTATAGTAATGACAGGACTTTATTCTACTAGGAAATAAAATGTATTCATATACAAAATAATAATTACAACATTGTAGTACTTCCATAAAACAAGCAAGAGTGAGAGAGAATTTAAAGTTTAGAGCAATTTCTTCATAAGCATAAGATTAATTTGTTAATAGTGGAATCTTAAATCAGTGAGAAAGTAAATTAGTCTATAAATAGGAATGGAGAGCTTGACTATTGCTTTTGGGGAAAATAAGTTAGATTAATATTCAACACAATTCAAAATAAAGTCCATTTTTGAGATTAGTTGTTTGTCAGTTGCTTCATTTTCTATTATTTTCTCCCATTCCAAGGGCTGTCTTTTCACCTTGCTTATAGTTTCCTTTGGTGTGCAGAAGCTTTTAATTTTAATTAGGTCCCATTTGTTTATTTTTGCTTTTATTTCCAGTATTCTGGGAGGTGGGTCATAGAGGATCCTGCTGTGATTTATGTCAGAGAGTGTTTTGCCTGTGTTCTCCTCTAGGAGTTTTCTAGTTTCTGGTCTTACATTTAGATCTTTAATCCATTTTGAGTTTATTTTTGTGTATGGTGTTAGAAAGTGTTCTAGTTTCATTCTTTTACAAGTGGTTGACCAGTTTTCCCAGCACTGCTTGTTCAAGAGATTGTCTTTAATCCATTGTATATTCTTGCCTCCTTTATCAAAGATAAGGTGGCCATAGGTGTGTGGATTTATCCTGGGCTTTCTATTTTGTTCCATTGATCTATATTTCTGTCTTTGTGCAAGTACCATACTGTCTTGATGACTGCGGCTTTGTAGTAGAGCTGGAAGTCAGGCAGGTTGATTCCTCCAGTTCCATTCTTCTTTCTCAAGATTGTTTTGGCTATTCGAGGTTTTTTGTATTTCCATATAAATTGTGAAATTATTTGTTCTAGCTCTGTGAAAATTACTGTTGGTAGCTTGATAGGGATTGCATTGAATCTATAGATTGCTTTGGGTAGTATACTCATTTTCACTATATTGATTCTTCCAACCCATGAACATGGTGTATTTCTCCATCTATTAGTGTTCTCTTTGATTTCTTTCACCAGTGTTTTATAGTTTTCTCTATATAGGTCTTTAGTTTCTTTAGGTAGATATATTCCTAAGTATTTTATTCTTTTCGTTGCAATGGTGAATGGAATTGTTTCCTTAATTTCTCTTTCTATTTTCTCATTATTAGTGTATAGGAATGCAAGGGATTTCTGTGTGTTGATTTTATATCCTGCAACTTTACTATATTCATTGATTAGCTCTAGTAATTTTCTGGTGGAGTCTTTAGGGTTTTCTACGTAGAGGATCATGTCATCTGCAAACAGTGAGAGTTTTACTTCTTTTCCATTTGGATTCCTTTTATTTCTTTTTCTGCTCTGATTGCTGTGGCCAAAACTTCCAAAACTATGTTGAATAGCAGTGGTGAAAGTGGGCACCCTTGTCTTGTTCCTGACTTTAGGGGGAATGCTTTCAATTTTTCACCATTGAGGATAATGGGTTTGCTGTGGGTTTGTCATATATAGTTTTTATTATGTTGAGGTATGTTCCTTCTATTTCTGCTTTCTGGAGAGTTTTTTTTTAATCATAAATGGATGTTGAATTTTGTCAAAGGCTTTCTTTGCATCTATTGAGATAATCATATGGCTTTTATTTTTAAGTTTGTTAATGTGGTATATTACATTGATTGATTTGCAGATATTGATGAATCCTTGCATCCCTGGGATAAAGCCCACTTGGTCATGGTGTATAATCTTTTTAATGTGTTGTTGGATTCTGATTGCTAGAATTTTGTCCAGGTTCAATGCAGGATACAGGATGCTTGGGGCTGGTGCACTGGGATGACCTAGAGGGATGGTACAGAGAGGGAGGCGGGAGGGGGGTTCAGGATGGGGAACACGTGTACACCTGTGGCAGATTCATGTTGATGTATGGCAAAACCAACACAATATTGTAAAGTAATTAGCCTCCAATTAAAATAAATTTAAATTTAAAAAATAAATAAAGTCCAGGATTATTAGAGATTTAAATAGAAAAATAAGATCTATACCACTAAAGAAATA
The DNA here is from genome assembly GCF_042477335.2 of Ovis canadensis. Taxonomy (NCBI): domain Eukaryota; kingdom Metazoa; phylum Chordata; class Mammalia; order Artiodactyla; family Bovidae; genus Ovis; species Ovis canadensis. The sequence continues at coordinate 177,356,285 of NC_091247.1, read as the reverse complement.
CATATGTGAATATGTAATCTTGGTGTGGTGAAGAAAATGACACCCAAGGCATACAGGAATATATTAAACTTCTTTATATTTATTTCTATAAATATATTTTATTTGGCAAAATAATACATTGAATATAAATCCAAACACGCAGATGATTAACTGAGAAAAATATACCTTTAAGAAAAAGCTCATATGAATCCATAGAAAGCTGACAAAGAGTCTTTGTCATAAATAAAAATCACTAACAGACAATGATAGAAAACTCTCAAAAGATGTAATTACCTGCCACATAATAATTAAAAGTGCAACTTAATGAGCATGCCATGTTAGAATATCAAATAGGCAAAGCTCTATATATGTATTAGTAAGGGTATAGGAAAATATAGTAGTGAAAGGGTATGCTGCTGCTGCTGCTGCTGTCACTTCAGTCGTGTCCGACTCTGTGTGACCCCATAGAGGGCAGCCCACCAGGCTCCCCTGTCCCTGGGATTCTCCAGGCAAGAACACCGGAGTGGGTTGCCATTTCCTTCTCCAATGCGTGAAAGTGAAGTCTCTCAGTCGTGTCTGACCCTCAGTGACCCCATGGACTGCAGCCTTCCAGGCTCCTCTGTCCATGGGATTTTCCAGGCAAGAGTACTGGAGTGGGGTGCCATTGCTTTCTCCGGTGAAAGGGTATGCTGCTAAGTTGCTTCAGTCGTGTCTGACTCTGTGTGACCCCATAGACGGAAGCCCACCAGGCTCCCTCGTCCCTGGGATTCTCCAGGCAAGAACACTGGAGTGGGTTGCCATTTCCTTCTCCAATACATGAAAGTGAAAAGTGAAAGTGAACTCGCTCAGTCGTGTCCAACTCTTAGCGACCCCATGGACTGCGGCCCACCAGGCTCCTCTGTCTGTGGGATTTTCCAGGCAAGAGTGCTGGAGTGGGGTGCCATTGTGAAATGGTATAGATTTGTATAATTTTTTTGAAAAATAGATTGGAATTCTTGAAATTTTGTAAATATACCATTTAAGGGAGTTAATCCTAACAAAACAATAATAGATTCCTCTAAATGGACATCCATAGTACCTGATTATAAAACATCAGACCAAAAAATGGCTCTATTCACTTTGTTTTTTAAGAAATCAAATCAAAACAATGAGACAGAGAGAGAGGGGGATGATCTTTGGTAAAACTAGTATATACTTGTAACTTTGAACTATGTTTGAGAAAGAGTTACCAAAGCCAGGAAAGTCAAACAGGAGTGCAGGGAAATGCCAAAAGAGACATCTGTGGGAGAAGATCTCAAACAAATGAGGCAGAGCCCAGTTAGTTATCAAAGCATGGAGCACAACATGAGGGGCAAAACCACAAGTGTTGTCTGGGACAGTGGGAATAGGATGCCTGGGTCTTTAGAGGAAGTCTCCCAAACCCTGTAGAATAGAAAGACAAAAAAAAAAAAAAATGAACGAGGAAACACACATTTTTTTGAGAAAAGCAATGTGTTGTTAAGGAAGGGTAAAGGATATAGAGCCTGAATTATGAGCAGTCCAGAAACTGCTGATTTCTTTGCACTGGGGAGAAATGAAGATTAGAACAATTCACACACACACACACTGCTGAGCCATAAAGAGCTTTATTGTGAACCAAGGAAAGTTAATGCTTACCTGGAACACTACTCTAGGGTCTTCGCTGAAGAAATATCTCAAAAATAACTGGAAGAATTCAGCTCATTCACAAAAGTAATAAGCAAAAAGGAACCAGACAAGTATGCATGCAAAGTTATTCCAGGAAAAGGAAGAAAAATGTGGGGAAAACACATGGCAGGTGAGGAACACACACCAGAAAAACATGACCACTGCTCAGATAAAAGTCACGACCAAAAACAGGGTCATAAATACAAGGCACCTAATGAATCAAAGAGCTTAAAGCAGAGAAATGGAGGAGATGAAACCCAAGCTGGCAGATTTAAAAAATGAATAGAAAAAAAAAATCCGTCCAACAAATCATGGCGACATTAAGCAGTACAAAGAGCCATCATTGAAATCACACTAAAGGATAGAAGAACAGGATTAAGGAAAGCAAGTGAAGTGATAGATATGAATCAGAGATAAAAACATAAATCAATACAAAACAAAAAGAAAAAACAAAGACATAATTTTGAAATACCTGAAAAACTTAAATCTATAACTTGTCTAGCAATCCATAACACCCACCACCAAAAGAAAAGAAAAAAAAAAGAAGCCTTCATGCAATATGATCTACACTTCAAAGACGAAAAACAAAAACCAAAACACTTCAGGTGTGCAGGCAAAGTGATTAAGCAACCTACAAGCCTGAGACACATTCCTATTTGTTACCCCTAAATTTACTCTTATTTCTGGCTGTATAACCACCCAACTAGACACTGGATCTCCTAACCTTCCTTGCAGTTAGTTAGGGTGGCTATATGAGTATGTTCTGGATAACTAGATACACACTAAAATGAAGTGTGCAAAGTAATCGAAAATTTAAAGAAAAGCTATTTTCTCCGAATTTTGCCACTTCATCTCTCTTGCAAACTGGAATATAGATGTGCCAGCAACACACCTTTAATCTTGGGAATGAGAATAATGCCCTAGGGGATGGTGGAGCAATAAGACAGAATAAATTGCTCCCTGGATGACTATGCAGTAGTTGCTCTGATAACAGACCAGACCAGATAGATGAGAGAGATATAAAGTTCAGTTCAGTTCAGTCGCTCAGTCATGCCCGACTCTTTGTGACCCCATGAATCGCAGCACGCCAGGCCTCCCTGTCCATCACCATCTCCCAGAGTTCACTCAGACTCATGTCCATTGAGTCCGTGATGCCATCCAGCCATCCCATCCTCGGTCGTCCCCTTCTCCTCCTGCCCCCAATCCCTCCCAGCATCAAAGTCTTTTCCAATGAGTCAACTTTCACATAAGGTGGCCCAAGTACTGGAGTTTCAGCTTCAGCATCATTCCCTCCAAAGAAATCCCAGAGTTGATCTCCTTCAGAATGGACTGGTTGGATCTCCTTGCAGTCCAAGGGGCTCTCAAGAGTCTTCTCCAACACCACAGTTCAAAAGCATCAATTCTTTGGTGCTGAGCCTTCTTCACAGTCCAACTCTCACATCCATACATGACCACAGGAAAAACCATAGCCTTGACTAGACGGACCTTAGTCGGCAAAGTAATGTCCCTGCTTTTGAATATGCTATCTAGGTTGGTCATAACTTTCCTTTCAAGGAGTAAGCGTCTTTTAATTTCATGGCTGCAGTCACCATCTGCGGTGATTTTGGAGCCCAAAAATATAAAGTCTGACACTGTTTCCACTGTTTCCCCATCTAATTCCCATGAAGTGATGGGACCGGATGCCATGATCTTCGTTTTCTGAATGTTGAGCTTTAAGCCAACTTTTTCACTCTCCTCTTTCACTTTCATCAAGAGGCTTTTTAGCTCCTCTTCACTTTCTGCCATAAGCGTGGTGTCATCTGCATATCTGAGGTTATTGATATTTCTCCTGGCAATCTTGATTCCAGCCTGCGTTTCTTCCAGTCCAGCGTTTCTCATGAAGTACTCTGCATAGAAGTTAAATAAGCAGGGTGACAATATACAGCCTTGACATACACCTTTGCCTATTTGGAGCCAGTCTGTTGTTCCATGTCCAGTTCTAACTGTTGCTTCCTGACCTGCATACAGATTTCTCAAGAGGCAGGTTAGGTGGTCTGGTATGCCCATCACTTTCAGAACTTTCCACAGTTTATTGTGATCCACCCAGTCAAAGGCTTTGGCATAGTCAATAAAGCAGAAATAGATGTTTTTCTGGAACTCTCTTGCTTTTTCCATGATCCAGCGGATGTTGGCAATTTGATCTCTGGTTCCTCTGCCTTTTCTAAAACCAGCTTGAACATCAGGGAGTTCACGGTTCACGTATTGCTGAAGCCTGGCTTGGAGAATTTTGAGCATTACTTTACTAGCATGTGAGATGAGTGCAATTGTTCAGTCTTATTTAAATCACTGTATCTTATACTTTGTTTCAGTATCATATTCTTTATTATACCTAATACAAAGAGAAAAGCTAGACTGGCTTCATACTTCACAATAATACTCAACACTGTAGACTTAGGTATGATACTGTCTTAGTTAGGGCTACTCTAATAGAATGCAGATTCACTGGTGGCTCAGACAGTAAAGAGTCTGTCTACAATGCAGAATACCTGGGGTTTGATCCCTGGGTTGGGATGATCCCCTGGAGAAGGGAAAGGCAACCCACTCCAGTATTCTTGCCTGGAAAATCCCATGGATGGAGGAGCCTGGGAGGCTACAATCCATGGAGTCGCAGAGTTGGACACGACTGAGTGACTTCACTTTCTTTCTTTCTTTTCACTCTAATAGAATTCTATATAGTGGGTGCTTATAAAAAACATAAATTTATTTCTCACAGTTCTGAAGGTGTCTAGTAAGGGCCTGCTTCCTGATCTGTAGATGGCTGTCCTTTCATTGTATCTCCCTATGGAAGAACAAGTGAGGGAGCTCCCTGGGGTCTCTTTTACCACAGCAGTAATCCCATTCCTGACAGCTCACCCTCATGACACCATCAATTCCCCAGATCCCTACCTTCAAATACTATCACTTTAGAGATTAGTTTTCAACAAGTGAATCTTGGAAGGACACAAGCAAGACCCAATCAAAAAGCTATTACAAGATGCAAATTATTATATATAAAAAAGATAAACAACAAGGTCCTACTCTACAGTACAGGGAACTATATTCAGTATCCTGTGATAAACTATAATGGAAAAGAATACAAAAAAGGATGTATACATATTGTATAATTGAATCACATTGCTGAACACTAGAAAATCACACAACTTTGTAAGTCAACTATATTTCAATAAACTAAAATTTTAGAAGAAGCTATTATAGACATATAATATATAGATGGTATTATAAGAATACAATAGATGGTATTATAAGAATAGATAATACATAGATGGTATTATAAGAATACCATCTTTAATAAGATAATGCTCATCCTTTTCTTTTAGAGAAGGAAATGGCAACCCACTCCAGTATTCTTGCCTAGAGAATCCTGTGGACAGAGGAGCCTGGGGGCTGCTGTCCATAGGGTCGCACAGAGTAGGACATGACTAAAGCGACTTCAGTTCAGTTCAGATCAGTTCAGTCGCTCAGTCATGTCCGATTCTGTGCAACCCCATGAATCGCAGCATGCCAGGTCTCCTTGTCCATCACCAGTTCCCGGAGTTCACTCAGAGTCATGTCCATTGAGTTGGTGATGCCATCCAGCCATCTCACCCTCTGTCGTCCCTTTCTCCTCCTGCCTTCAATCTTTCCCAGCATCAGAGTCTTTTCAAATGAGTCAGTTCTTCGCATCTGGTGGCCAAAGTATTGGAGTTTCAGCTTCAACATCAGTCCTTCCAATGAATACTCAGTACTGATCTCCTTTAGGATGGACTGGTAGAGTCTCCTTGCAGTCCAGTTCAGTTCAGTTCAGTCGCTCAGTCATGTCCAACTCTTTGCGATCCCATGAACCACCGCATGCCAGGCCTCCCTGTCCATCACCAACTCCCAGAGTCCACCCAAACCCATGTCCATTGAGTTGGTGATGCCATCCAACCATCTCATCCTCTGTCATCCCCTTCTCCTCCTGCCGTCAGTCTTTCCCAGCATCAGGGTCTTTCAAATGAGTCAGCTCTTCGCATTAGGTAGCCAAAGTATTAGAGTTTCAGCTTCAACATTGATCTCCTTTAGGATGGACTGGTTGGATCTCCTTGCAGTCCAAGGGACTCTCAAGAGTCTTTTCCAACACCACAGTTCAAAATCATCAATTCTTTGATGCTCAGCTTTCTTTATAGACAGTAAAAGAATTTAATAAAATGTCTAAGTTAAAAATTAATATAAAATTATTCCAGTTACAGCTTTGATAGACATTCTTATATTAAACCAAACCATAGAAAACAAACAAAACCATACAAAAGCAAACAAAACCATAGAAAATTTGGATAAAATGAAAAGTACATGTTTGAAAGCATGAAGAACTATCAAGTCACTAGAACTTGAGAGGTGAAGTTCTACAAGAGGCAAGAAGGGTGTTGAGATAAACCCCAAATTTTGCTCCATTATTCCTCTGAATGCATTTGCTGGTTCACAAGCAGTTTAGAGTTTCACGTCTGAGAACCAAACAGAAAGGGATGGCTATGAGGCTGGAAGCTGAACAAAACTTTCTGTGGTCTCGCAAGACTGAAGGAAAAAACCTGGAATTCAACAAAACAACTAAGACTTGAAAACACAAGATCATCATCAGGGGGAATGGAAGTGTATTAATATTAAAATGAATCCAACGTTCAGCGATGCAGTTAACCTCTAGGAATCTGCTCATTTGTAAATAATATGGAGATGAGAACATAAGAAGCCAAGCAGAAAGTGGCAACCAGGATCCTGTATCAGTTTGCTTGGGCTCCCAAAAAATAAAGGACCTCAGACTAGGTGGCTTAATTCTCACCATTCTGAAGTTAGGAAGTCCAAGATCAAGGAGGGTATTAGTAGAGCTGGTTTCTTCTCTGGTCTCTCTCTTTGTCTGGTAGATGGCCATTTTCTATCTGTGTTTTCACATGGTCTTCCCTGTGTGCCTGGCTCTGTCCTAATCTCATTTTATAAGGACAGCAGTCATATTGGACTAGGGTTCAATGTAATGAGTTCATTTTTAACATAATTACCTTCTTAAAGGGTTTATCGCCTTCATCTCCCAATAGAGTCTCCTTCTGAGATACTAGTGGTTAGGATCCCAATATATGATTTTAGGAAGGATACAGTGGAGCCCATAAGAGGGCCTAAGAAGTAGAGAAAAACTTTAGGCAGTTCACTGACGATAGAGAGACAAAAATTGGGCCTCAAGGCCCATAAAAGGGAAGGAACTCTAATAAACATGCTCGACATTTAGTTAGGTCCCCTGAGAGGTTACATCTTAAAGCCAAATTGGAAATGGATTAGTCTTCACAGTGGAATCCATCTTTTTTTTTTTTTTTTTTTTTGGAATCCATCTTTGAATCAGCTCAGTCCCAGGCTGGATTGAAGCAAATTGCCTGTCAGAAGCAACTGCAAATCTTCTTTGAAGGAATGGACAGAATTTAGACCCTCAAATTATTTCTAAAATTTTTTCATATGCAAGTCTTATCACTCAATAAAAAATTATAACATATATCAGGAAATAGAGACAAATAGCTGAAAATCAAGAGGAAAAGAAATAGAAGAAATACTGAAGATCCAGAGTTACTATTCTAGATAAACTATATATTTTATTTTAGTTGTTCAATCATGTCTGACTCTTTTCAACCCCATGGACTGTTTTGCAACCTCCAGCTTCCTCTGTCCATGGGATTCTCCAGGCAAGAATACTGGAGCGAGTTGCCATTTCCTTCTCCAGGGGATCTTCCTGACCCAGGAATAGAACCCAGGCTTCCTGCATTGCAGATAGATTCTTTACTGTCTGAGCCATCAAGGAAGCCCAACATACATTATACTGGTTTTCAGAAGGGCTTCAAAGATATCAAATATATCTGCAAGTAAATTAACCACCTGTTGAAACAAAGCCTAACAATTCCTTAAAGAAGACAATAAAAGAAAAACACTGAACAATGCAAACCAGACAATAACCTGTGTTTAATACAAAATTAGTGGGCATGCCAAGAAAAACAAAAATTTGACCATAAACAAGGTGTTTTAGAAAGACACATGTTCAGAAATGATAAAGATGATGGAACTAGCAAATAAGAGTGTTAAAATAGCTATTGTAAACTACTCTGAGGGCTTCTCTGGTGGCTCAGTAGTAAAGAATCCACCTGCCAGTGCAGAAGATTCAGGTTCAATCCCTGGGTGGGAATGATCCCCTGGAGAAGGAAATAGCAACCCACTCCAGAATTTTTGCCTGGGAAATCACAGAGACAGAGGAGCATGGTGGGCTACAGTCCATGGGGTTGCAGCAGAGGCAGACACAGCTTAGTAACTAAACAACAACACTATATTGAAGTATTTAAAGCAAAACACACACACAGTAAGAAAAGAAATTTTATGAAGTCTGGAGACAGTTTCAAAGATAGGAGAAAGCTGATAAGTTGTAGGAAACCAATGATGAAGAAAAAAATCTTAAAAAAGCAGCTAGGAAAAAATTATGTGATAAACAAAGGAACAAAAACAAAAATAATTGAACTTATTATTATAACTATGTAAACTGGAAGATAATTAAACAACATTTTTAAACTACTAAAATAAAAAAGAAAACATGTCAATATAGAGTTCTACAATCAGTAAAAAATATCATTCAAAATAAAGATGAAATAAACATAGCATAGTTAAAGACATACATGTTGTTGAAAGTATTTATCACCAGGATATCTGTATTAAAAGAAACGTTAAGCTTTCAGACAGAAGAAAAATAATACCAGGTAGAAAGTTGGATCTACAGAAAAGAATGAAGAAAAGAATAAATGATAAAGATATGGATAAATATAATATTTTATCTCATTTTAAAAATGTATTTAAAAGATGTCTATTTAAGGAAAAAGTCATAATAATGTATTGTGGAATTTGTAACATTCAGAAGTAAAATGCATGGCAACAATAAGATAAAAGAGCACAGGCAAATGGAAGTATACTGTTGTTTCTTACATTATATGTGAAGTGGTATATTATTTGACAGAAAAGTGTTAGAAGTTACAGATGCATGTTTCAAACCTGGAGCACCCATCAAAGCATTAAAGTTAACAATGAAGAGATACTGGAATTTGAAAAATACTCAAATCAAAAGAAGGCAGGAATGAAAAAAAAAAAGCTAACAATGGAAATGTCCAGATTGAATAAACATGAAAGTAGCTCAAACTTCACTCGTAAATTTATAAAAAAAATTTTTTTTAATTCAGCTGCAATGAGAAGTAATTTTTAACTTCAGTTTGGCAAAAAAAAAGAATGTCTGCTAACACTATCGTCACTGAGATGTGGGGAAACAACCACTCATTGTTAGTAGGCAGGTTAAACAGGTACAACCTTATGAAGCTCAGTCAGCAACATTTCTAAGGATTAGAGATGCACATAGTATTTGATCCAGAAACATTGCTTATAGATATTTATGCTACAGGTAGCTTTGTTCATCCATGAATGTGCAAAAATATGCAATAATATTAACTGCAAAATTATTTCTAATAAAAATTAGATTGGAAGCAATCTAAATGACCATCAAAAGGAGAATGGCTGGATAGGAGTAAAACTATGTACATACATACAAATAGACTACTATATATAGTGATCTATCCAAGTAATTCCACAGACTATCTCCCTAGTTAATATGTTCCTGATGAAACAACTCTTGGGTTTTAATGACCAAACCTCAGAGATGTGTGTATCTTCCAATACAATATTTTCTAGCCAGAGTTTATATAGGAACATTTAATATTTACCTCATAAAACATAATATATTTTTTACCAAAATGACAAGCAGGAAAAGCCTCCAATACTGTGAGATAGTAAATTTCTGTTATGTTATCCAGTTTGTGGTATTTTATTACATCAAAGTAACACAGCAAGGTATTACCAGAAAGAGTGGGGCTCAGAAAAGAACTGATCAATGTATAAGCAGGAATAAAAGAGAATATGTTCAGAAATTTGAGGATTTACAGGGTTAGAGAAAGCAATTGCTTTTTTTTATACCAAATGGTAAAAATATGCAACTTAGCAATAAATACTGGTTAAAACTCAGACTCAAGGGAAGGCGCAAACCAAAGGTATGGCCATTATCTTTTTTGTTAACTTTGCTGAATACATGACAATGTCCCAGAGAAAAACTGTGATGGATGCCCACTCAGTCTTTTCAGTGATAGGAAATGGCTTACAAAAAAGAGATTCAGGGCACGATCTCTCACATCTGAAGAGAAGGGAGACAGCTCAAAGAATGCTCAGCTCTTCTCCCTCCCACAACCCAGACTCAGAGAACATCAAAACCTTCAACAAAGGGGTTATCTGTTAAACAATAGCAACAAGAAACAGAAAGGGTGGTATTTTTACATGCAGCATAAAATTCAGTGGCAGTATTTTTATCCAAGGAGTTAAAATAAGTTCACCAGGAGGGCTTTGTTTTGTCTGCAATTGCATCCCCATCACCTAAACCAGAACACCTGGACTAGTAGCTGCTCACCAAATATTTGCTGATTCCAAGAATATGTAATGAAAAGGCAGCCAGAAGAATAAAGGCATTTTCTCTGCTTGCTTCTCCTAGTCCCATGATGAGGAGGGAGGGGGAAAATGGGAAGCCCACTTGAGCAGTATTCTCAGAAAGAACTGAATTTAGTGACAGTAAAAAGGTGGTGTGTGTGAGCTAAGTTGTGTCTGACTCTTTGTGACCATATGAACTGTAGCCCACCAGGCTCCTCTGTCCATGGGATTCTCCAGGTAAGAATACTGGAGTGGGTTGCTATGCCCTCTTCCGGGGATCTTCCCGACCCAAGGGATTAAACCTGAGTCTCTTACATCTCCTGCACCTGGGAAGCCCATAAAAAAGAGGGAGATTTTATTTGAGAAGTTTGTCTAAGATTATGTAAAGGTTCTTTGACCTTAGCCACTAATAGGCAGCCTTGCCATTAATTTATCATTTCCTCCCTAGTTTACTTCTCCCAGAACTAGTCCAGATCTCTTGTGAAGCTCACAAACTTCTTTAATCCCAACTCTAATTCACTTCATTACTGAGAGGACTGAAATTATTTAACACAAGTGTTCTCAATGAATCCTGTTATCATCTAAGCCCCTAAATTGGGACTCTCCCATTTCCATACCACCGATGAGGACATGGCCCCATTTTTTTAAAGCCAGCATAGCTGTATTCATATTTATCTGCAAAGAGGACATTTTTGCTCTTTTTGCCCTTCACATTCATGTAAAATGTCTGTTCTTTTCTGAATTTAAATTAATGCCTTGCATCTCCCCATCCTCTGCTCCTTCAGACTAAGAAAGCTTTCTCAAGATCTTAAAGCATTTCCAGATATAGAAAATTCTTCTTTTTGGTTCTGGCTGTTAGATTAAAACTATCCATATGAACTACAATTACATATTGCATATAGGAAAGGGAACAGAAGCACTAGATCTTAGTTAAAATCATTCTTCAACTGGGGCCAAAGCTGGAAATGCTTCTGAAGGTTCCTTATCTTTCACCCCCTCTATTTGCAAACATTCTTGTTCACATTTACTTTCTCAATATGTACCTTTATTAAGACAGATCTAATCAAATCCCAGTTCAGCTCAAGCCATCAGAGTACTCCAAAAAATAATATTTTCTATAATGTCCTCATGCTGCTGCTGCTAAGTTGCTTCAGTCGTGTCTGACTCTGTGTGACCCCATAGATGGCAGCCAACCAGGCTCCCCCACCCCTGGGATTCTCCAGGCAAGAACACTGGAGTGCGTTGCCATTTCCTTCTCCAATACATGAAAGTGAAAAGTGAAAGTGAAGTCGTGTCTGACTCTTCGAGACCCCATGGACTTCAGCCTACCAGGCTCCTCCGCCCATGGGATTTTCCAGGCAAGAGTACTGGAGTGGGGTGCCATTGCCTTCTCCGGTCCTCATGCTAACTATCGTCTATTCACCCAGATGCCACCTGATCATATCCATCCCATAGGTAGCTAGGTGCAGTGAGTTTAAGTCTGCAGTTCTAGTCTGAGTTCTCCCCAAGATTTCTTCAAATCACCAAGAGTTCTTATGGTCTCTTCTGCTCAGTTCTCCATTATGTCATTCAGAAGTGAAATTCAGTCTCTTCATTAATTCCCATAGAAAAGCCTCCATTCACATAAAATACAGCTTAGCTGAATACAGAAGGACCACAAGGAAGGATCATAGCCTGCACCCAGAGCAAACAGCTTCACATCAACCACTCTTCTTCACCGGGGTCCTTTCTAGTAATCCCACCACCAGGGATTCCCCAGTTGGTTCTTTACATAATCAGCACTTAGCTTCATGTCTTTCTGTAAATTCCCCTCTATTCTTACTCTTTTCCCTCTCCAGAAAGCTCAGACCCTGGAGGTTTCACTTTTCCCCTCCAAGGTATTTTTCCAGACAGATACTGCTTCTTCCATAAGAGGAATTCCAATATAAACTGTTAAATTTAGATTAGAATCTAAGTTAATTTCTGGAGATAATTTAATAATTCTAGTCTTGTTTCTTTTGTTCTTTGACTTAGGAAACAGAGGCCTAGAAATCTTAAGTGCTGTGCTTACTTTAGCTCTTACAACACTATTTACAGAGACCATCTGATTCAGAAACATGTGGGTGGTTTTTATGAAAAATACTAAATTTGAGGCTGCACCTTCCATCTGCTAAACCAGGATCTACTGAACAGCTCCCCAAATAACTTCTAGGCACACAAAGTCACTGCCTTTTAGTTATAATTTAAGGACTGGGCAGGGGAGGGGGGTACAAAAAAATACTAAAGCTGTTACAAATTTAATTAAATCTGAGCTGTAAGAATGACAGTTTGGTTTCACGCAGCACCTGAAAAGACCTTAGACAGTTTTGACACAGGACAAAGTAAATACTAGTGTCACTTTAGTGGAAGTAACGGCAGACTAGGAGTCAAAGCTAATGTGTAACCTTGAGCAAGTTACTTAACATCTCTGGACCTCAGGTTCCTAGGGGAAAATACTGTTTTCCCTACTTAACTCCAAGGACTATTTGAAGGGTAAAATGAGATCATGTATGTGAAAACACTTGTAGAAGGAGGAGAAAATAAATAGCTCTCTACAACCGCTACGTATTATTTCAAAGTCCTACTTGGGCCTGGAAAACATCAATCTTCTGCCTGTTACCAGTGTGCTAGTAATACAGGCTATGGAGTTTCTCAAGAAGCCCGTAGGATCCAAGTTAGGCAGCTCATTGCTCAGGCTGAGTAGCCAGAGAGGGGAATTCTTGATTCAAAGCAGCATCTGTTAGTGATTAAGGTTTCAGAGGCATGTGCCTGAACTGAAGGCAATGCTACAGAATTGGTCATAGCAGCAGTCCCAGTTGTAAAACAGATTCCATCCTTAAAGTGGATATGAAAGGTAAACATGAAAGCACTATTCTGCAGTCATATGAAACAAAAATGATGCTTGTTTAACATCCCTCATAGCACACGTGCAAGCACACACAACGGGAAACAACAACAGCCAGAGGCTTATGGGAAAGAAACAGATTCCCCCAAGCCACAGCCACCACTGTCAAACTCAGAAGAGCTCACTTGCAGTCTAACAATTGCACATGTTTGCAAAGTGGGTATCTCTGGCATTCACTCTCTGATGCTCTCTTCCTTGAAAACTCAAGTTTGATTAAATTGGATCCTTAGCAAAAAAAAAAAAAAAAAAGAATCCCCATATCCAAAACTCACTATAAATTCTGTCTGTGTCAGAGATCTGACTATAGTTAACATGACCATGTTTACTGTGAGTTAGAAGACAGGATGGACTTTGAACAAAGTCCAAAGATCTGGGCCTGGTGTGAAGAGTGATCTTAGGACTTCTAGGCAAGCTGGGTGAGAAATTCTGAGAGTGTTTGGGATGGCGGTAGAATGAGACCCCAAGGTTTTCATTAACGTTATTTTGGGAAAGTGTGCACTATCTATAAAAGTGGATGTAGGTGTGTGCTTGAGTTGAACTTAGAAAGCTTAGAGAGAGGGCTGTTAAAAATTTTAAAGAAAAAGTCAAGATGAGCAGTTTAAGGTGGGTCAGAATTTACTGTTCAAGCTATAAATTTCAGTTGAAAGTACATGAATAAGAAACATGATGTCCCACACCAGGGGAGAGTCCTGGTTTTTACGGGGAACACCTTGAACATACCCAGGAAGTCAGCAACTTGGATGACCTGGCTGGCTTAAGTTTAGCCTTTCTGGAAGCACTTGTGAAACAGAAGGGAGAGCTGTACCCAAGGCCAAAGCAAGTGACCAATAAGAAAACAGAATAAGAAGCAAAAAACTGGGACTTCCCTGGTGGTCTAGCAGTTAATACCTCACCTTCCAATGCAGGTGGTGTGGGTTTGATCACTGGTCAGGAAGCTAAGATCCCACAGGCCTCTCACCCAAAAAAGCCAAAACGTATAACAGAAGCAATATTGTAACAAATTTGATAAAGACTTTGAAAAACTTGTCTACATTAAAAAAATCTTAAAGAAAAATAAAGCGTATGTTTATTTAAAAAAAAAAAAAAAAGAAGAAGAAGAAGCACCAAAAGCTGACTGTATGAGAGATGTATCTAAGGACAATCTTAATATAAGAAAACTGTTCCAGGAAGGCAGAGCACGGGGCCTATGGGCCAGTCACTGAGGCCAAAGAAAAAACAGAGGCGAACCATAGCCATCTATTTGGTTAGAAGTTTGTTTGTTGGTTTGTCTAATTGCTTGTTTTCCATCCGAAAATGAATGGTCACCTTGTAAACTAAATTTGCCCATAAACCACTTGAATCTATCTTATAGAAACTGTTTCTTTAGGTCATGAAACAGGCTAAGAAACTAAATTGTGGGATGCAGCAGAAAGGTCATTTAACCAGGACTGAAATACCTGGGCTCTAGTCCAAGTTATGCCAATCACTGGCTGAGGTGGTGTCTCAGGTGGGGCATTTAGCCCATGCATCTTCTGGAAGCCTGCCATGGCAGGGCTAGGAGGGCAGCAGGAGGGAGTAAAGAGAGATGGAAAGATGATCTCCAAGGTCCCATCCAGTGAAAACAGTCATGGTTCCAGTTAGCGTATAAAATAATTGAGGAAGTCTGGAAGGCTATATATCAAAACATTACTAGAATCTACCTCAAGAGAATGGGATTAGGGCAGAGGCAGAGAGACAAAAGAAAACAATTAAGGAACCCTTTCAGTGGGGAAAAAATGCAAAGGGAGAGGGGATTATAAGTGAAATATTAAACAGGAAAATTTCCAGTTAGCATATAAAATAATAAAGTCTGGAAGGCTATATATCAAAACATCACTAGTAGTCAGAGCCTAAGCACGAATTAGAAGGAGCAAAGGCACTTGGGGGAGCTGACAAAGTGATTATTTTATTTCCCTGCCTTCTCCCCTGCCCTTCTTGGAAAAGCTCATGGTAGAGCCATTGGAAGCCTGTCAATCCCATCTAACTCCTCTTCATCCTCTGGGGCCCAACCCTCCTTGCCCACTAATGAGGGAAGGGGACATGGGAGGGAATTGCCTGGGAACGTGCTCTGATGCCTCCTTTGCAATACACCATCTGATTTTCTGGCACAATGTGAAGAAAGCTGAGCTTGGATCTTACCCCACACTGATAGTGCTGCTTACCCTGGAGATTTCAGCATCATCAGTGTGGCTTCTTATATCATCCTGGCTTCCCTCTTTCTCACTATCAACTTCAGGGTCTACAAGTTTGTCATCCAAGCTGTACAAAATTCAAAAGGCCATGCAATAGAGCTATCTTCAGAAGTTTTCCATAATTATGAGAGTAACCCCATAAATATGGTCAACATGGTCCCAAAACTCATTATGTGTGTCTTTCTGGTGAAAGATCTGGCTGTGTTCATGTGGCTAATGACCAACATTGGCTTAGCTCCAATGAGATTGCCCTCCTGATCTTTGCCTAACTGTAAATTTTCAGTATTCCAATGAAAAGTGCAAATCCCAGTCTGACTACTATGTTATGACCAAGCCAGATGTTGAAGGGCCCAGGCAATGCTCTCTGGCATTTCAAAGAAAAAAAAAAAAGAATAAGCACATGGAAATTAAAAATCCAACAGTTACCAAAACACCATTGAAGAGTTATAACCCTGCTCTTGTGCCATGAAGGAATATGTCCAGTGTTCAAACTTTTTTCATCTGGTGTTTTCTCGCCTTCTTTCACTTACCCAAGTACTGGGTTTTGAACCAATGTCTTACAAGAGTTTTGTGATTATTTTCAGTTTAAGGAATCATGATTACAAAAAAATTTATTTGGGGGTGGGAGTGGAATAATGACTATGGAGTTAACTTTTATATATTCCTCAGACTATTCTTACCCTCCTCTGACCTCGTAACCCTGTTTCATAATGTGAGCAGCTACTAGTGTTATTGTCTGTCTTCTCCCGCCTCACTGGTACAAAACTTTCAATTCTGTTAATAGCTCATAGGTGATACTGATAGTCACTGAATCCTAGAATTGTTGTTATTGTGGTTTAGTCACCAAGTCATGTCTGATTCTTTGTGGCCTCATGGACTGTAGCCAACCAGGCTCCTTTGTCCATGGGATTTCCTAGGTAAGAATACTGGAGTGGGTGGCCATTTCCTTCTCCAGGGGATCTTCGTGACCCAGGGATCATACCCGCGTCTCCTGCATTGGCAGGCAGATTCTTTACCACTGAACCACCAGGGAAGCCTGAATCCTAAAATATCATCTGATAAATGAGATCAGAAGCAGAAAGTTGGCCCACTGAGCTGACCACCACTCCCTCTCTGCTCCTGCTTAGGAAATTAAAAGCCCCACCATTTGGGAAGGTGGTTTCTATTTCATTTCACCTGGACATGAGTTCTGAGCTTGAGTATGAGAAAAGTGCTTCCTACCTTCTTAAATACCTGCCTCATGCTTAATAGACAAGGCTATGCTTTATTTGTGAGCTGCTGGCTCAGAGGTTAAAGCGTCTGCCTGCAATGCAGGAGACCCAGGTTCAATCCCTGGGTTGGGAAGATCCCCTGGAGAAGGAAATGGCAACTCACTCCAGAACTCTTGCCTGGAGAATCCCATGGAGGAAAGAGCCTGGTAGGCTACAGGTGCTTTATTTGGGAAATTAAATGTATATAATTTCTATAAAAAATAATATTAGCAGTTGCCTCTGGGTACATGAACACACACAGAGTTCAGTTCAGTTACTCAGTTGTGCCTGACTCTTTGCAGCTGCATGGACTGCAGCATGCCAGGCCTCCCTGTCCATCACTAACTCCCAGAGCTTGCTCAGACTCATAACCATAGAGTTGGTGATGCCATCCAATCATCTCATCCTCTGTCGTCCCCTTCTCCTTCTGCCTTCAATCTGTCCCAGCATCAGGATCTTTTCCAATGAGTCAGTTCTTCACATCAGGTAGCCAAAGTATTGGAGTTTCACCTTCAGCATCAGTCCTTCCAATGAATATTCAGGATTGATTTCCTCTAGGATTGACTGGTTTGATCTCCTTGCAGTCCAAGGGACTCTCAATAGACTTCTCCAATTCCATAGTTCAAAAGCATCAATTCTTCGGTGCTCAGCTTTCTTTATGGTCCAACTCTCACGCAATTCACTGTAAGTTATTTGAGAGAGTATATATGAATAAGTGATTGTAGTCAGGTGATTCATGATTTGGAAAAGAGCTTGAATATATTGGGGGCAGGAGGAGAAGGGAATCACAGAGGATGAGATGGCTGGATGGCATCACTGACTCGATGGACGTGAGTTTGAGTGAATTCCAGGAGTTGGTGATGGACAGGGAGGCCTGGCGTGCTGCAATTCATGGGGTCGCAAAGAATCGGACATGACTGAGCGACTGAACTGAACTGAACAATTAATAGAGCAGAATTTCTAGATGCTCTGTCCCTGATAAAGAAAAAATACCTACAAACTGAGATTTATGTTCTACCACATTTTAAAACTACTTAAAAATGGTTTAAACACTATCACCATGAACACTATGGAAAGAAGTCTTATATTTGGCCTAATCATTGCCCTCTGGTCATCAAAACTCACTTACAAGGGTCAGTGGTCTCCATCAGTCCGTACTGTAACTGACTGTTCTCCCCAACATCAACACAAATATCTGATGTTTTTATGGAATGAAAATGAAATGAAAAGATGCAGAAAAATGGTGGAGTAAAGCTAATAAGTAACTATACTCTCAGTCTCTTTGAGTTGATGATACTCTTAGACCTAGTTTGAAACTTCATCTATCTTTAAAGCCCAATGGATGAGACTAAACAGAAAAAGACAAGGTCAGCATTCCGGTCCACACCAACACTAATTCTGAGTCCAAGATATCGTATGTGGTTCATTAAAGGAGATGTAATTTAAAGATACAAATCCCTAAGCTTATCAAGTCTAGAACAACAATAATTAAATACATGTTCTGATAACACTAAATGGAAAAAAATCTCATGAAGCCCATGTAGCCAAGCACTGTCCTAATCTAACTTTGTTTTCCTTTCAACAGGGTTACAGAACCCACAGAGGCAGAAACGAATGGGTTTTGTATAACCCTGGCCTTCTCTTAGAGCCTAATTATTTGTTCTCAGAAACTCAAACCACTTCACTATACTCAAACAGGCCAGAAAGTTTGCAGGTAGAGCTGAGCCAAAGAGTCTGGTTTGGTTATATTAGCCAAAACATGAGTCGACCCATTTGAGATGACTAGACACAAAGGCAAAAGAAAATACAAAAATTTATATAGATGTGTGCCTGTGTGTGTCTTGCTGCGTGTCATGTTTTTGCGAATGCTCACTGGAGTTGACAGGGAGTAATGACAGTATTTTCACTGGATTGTCTTTTCCTTGGCTCATCTTTACTTTTGGAGGTAGAGCAGCAATGCTAGATCCTGACTGATTTTAATCTGCTTACCTCATTTCTTGACAAGCAGGACAAGAAATTACAGTACTCTTTGTTATTATTGCAGCTGATAAAACCCTTTCAGAGGTGTCCCACCCTCACTCAAAGCATCCTTCTTCTCACCCAAATAGGCTTCCAAGAGTCCATGTAGTATTTGCAGCAAGAGAGAAAGTTATGTTTCATTTATTAAATAAATACTTGAGCTTCAAGTTACATTGAACTATGCTAGGCACTGTGAAAATAAAATAAGCAAATAATAAAAAAGAAAGAATAACATAAAGTTATAAAATCTAAATGTAGGATAAGAAAATGTTTTTAAAAAATATTTAGTTGCTTTTAAAACTTTTATTTTGTATTGGAGTATAGCCGATTAACATTTGTGGTAGTTTCAGGTGAACAGCGAAGGAACTCGGCTGTTCCTTCATACATGTAGGAACATACACATGTATCCATTCTTCCCCAAACTCCCCTCCCAATGCTTGCTAATAATGTAACATTTCCTTAAAAAAAAAAAAAGCCCAATACAAATCTCTCTTTCAAATAATAGATATAGGTATAAGTACAGATGAGCTTCCCACGTGACCGCTAGTGATAAAGAACCTGCCTGCCAGTGCAGGAGACGTTAAGAGACATGGGTTAGATCTCTGGGTTGGAAAGATCCCCTGGAGGAGGGCATGGGCACCCACTCCAATATTCTTGCCTGGAAAATCCCATGGACAGAGGAGACTGGCAGACTACAGTCCATAGGGCCACATAGAGTCAAACACGACTTAAGCGACTTAGCACACATGCATCGGTATAGATGTAAATGTAGAGATACAGATGAGAGATACAGATAAATAACTCCCTGTTACATAAGGATTTTCTTTCTGCATCCCATTTGGAAGCTTTTGCATACACAGTTCTGGCCCTGGACAAAAAATGAAGTGAATGACCTTCACCTTCATCACTTTCAGTGTTTCCCAACATTCCTGTAGCTTTCCTGTCCTCTTAGGGTCTGTTTTGCTCATAATTACCCTGGCTTCGAAGGGTCCTCTACTGTACTCCTACACTGAACAGTCCACTGTGGTCCTTTATAAATTCCTTTTCTTCCCATCTCCACTGTCTAAAGAGTGCAGCTTTGTGAGGATAGCTTTTCAGATATACCAATTTTGCTAGATTACCAGAAGGCAGAAGGGTGTGGTTGTAAACATCAGTCCTGGATTGAATTAATTATATCTGTGTGGAATCCTGGCTCAAATACTTAACAGTTCTGTGATCTTGAACAGTTTACTTAGCTTCATGTCCCAATTTTCTTTTAGGTAAGGTTGGATGAAGGGGAGTGGTGGCTAGTACCATATTTCATCTAATCTATGATGCCGTCTCTTGTCAGTCTCACCATGATTTGACAAGCCCCAAGGCTTGTAAAAGAGAAGAATATGTTCTAAATTATGCTAGTAAAGACACCATTAATTCTAAAATACATACTAATTTCACTGTGAAAATGTGTGTGGGGGAAAGTGAATCTTAAAATGTTTAAATACAGTAATATCAAATTCATAAAGGTATGGTAAGTATTAACTAAGATTTAGGCACTTGAATGTTAGCCAGTATTATTCATATGTTACTCCTGCCAGATAATATAGTTCATTTTAACAAAGGTTCTTTAAACACAATATACAAAGTCACTCAGGGTGGGGTCTGGGGGTTTAGAGCCAATGGAAACATACCTTATGGGTGGCTTAGATTTTTTTGATGCCCTCATTCAGATCACACATCTTGGAAGTCATTTTTAGGATTGCTGCTGCTGCTGCTGCTGCTGCTAAGTTGCTTCAGTTGTGTCCAACTCTGTGTGACCCCGTAGATGGCAGCCCACCAGGCTCCCCCATCCCTGGGATTCTCCAGGTAAGAATACTGGAGTGGGTTGCCATTTCCTTCTCCAATGCACGAAAGTGAAGTGTTGCTCCCACTCAAAAACTAGTGACACAAATCTGGAATCAGAACTTTTATCACAGTTTAGAGATTTATCCCTACATTAAATAATCAAATCATTCAAAGACTTTCATAATGAGCTGAAGTTTATAATTGCCTCCCCCAGATCACTTTCCAGGCTACATAGCTTTCCATTACTCTTTACATCTGGAAGTTTAGTCAGTGCACCTATGACTATTTATCCTCAATATTCTAATTTCTGTCTTTTGATGTGTTAAATTGAAAAAGAATATATAAGCACCAAACAGGAAAGAATACCTTTTCACTACCAGAAAACGTAGTTATCTTTCAGATGAATGACATTATAGAACAAGAATATTTTAGCAAGCACTCTGAATGACATAAATGTCATATATTTATTTATAAATCTAACTTGGTCACCTTTATGTTAAATTCAACACAGGAAATCTAAAAATGACACTCATCCAGAAGTTGGATATAATATATGTAACAAATATGGTATTCATAGAATGTTCTGTAAAGCATCATTCTTTTATAGGTCTTCAGTTTAGTCTGCAGCTTGATAACTTGTTTATGTCAGCATGCCTGTCTGCTAAGTAGTATACTGACAATATTGATGTGATTTTCCAATGATCTGAATACTAGTACAACAGTTGACAATATCTTGCCACAACTGTATAACTTCATAAA
Source organism: Ovis canadensis (assembly GCF_042477335.2). Lineage (NCBI taxonomy): Eukaryota > Metazoa > Chordata > Mammalia > Artiodactyla > Bovidae > Ovis > Ovis canadensis. Next base: position 177,335,109 of record NC_091247.1, on the reverse strand, counting down.
AGCTTTCATCTGCATCTTGCCAAAAATGTAGTGTCTATTTATAACTAGTCAATCATTTTCAGTGAGTCAGTCCTTTTGCATATCTAGCACAAACAATATGCTGTGATCTAAGTTGATTATTAAGATAGACTAAAAGCTTTCATAGACATTTGCTCAAAATAAATCAATCACCTACTTTAGACCCAAGACTTGAAGGATACTGACTAACAACCACATGCTCAGGCAGTTTAGGAACAGCACATACCAGAAGATAGTTATTCCAGTTTGCAACAGGAGGCTGGCATCTCAGTCACCCTACACTCAGTGCTTCCTTCTACTGTACCACCCTTTTCATGTACTCATGTGGAGTATTTACTTACATTCCAGGTTCTCCTATGAGCCAGTAAGCTTCCCTGAAGACAGAAATTGTTCCTTATTCATCTTCATACATTTATTTATTATTATGCCTAGAAGATACTTAAAATTTGCTGAATTGCATGTCTCCAACCTTTTAAACATCCGTTGGGTCATAGAAAAAGCAAAAGAGTTCCAGGAAAACATCTACTTCTTCCTTATTGGCTACATCAAAGCCTTTGGCTGTATGGATCACAACAAACTGTAAAATTCTGAAAGAGATGGGAATACCAGACCACCTGACCTGCCTCCTGAGAAATCTGTATGCAGGTCAAGAAGCAACAGTTACAACTGGACATGGAACAATGGACTGGTTCCAAATTGGAAAAGAAGTACGTCAAGGCCATTATATTGTTACCCTGCTTATTTAACTTACATGCAGAGTACATCATGGGAAATGCCAAGCTGGATGAAGCATAAGCTGAAATCAAGATTGCCAGGACAAATATGAATAACCTCAGATATGCAGATGACACCATACTTATGCAGAAAGTGAGACGAACTAAAAAGCCTCTTGATGAAAATGAAAGAGGAGAGTGAAAAAGCTGGCTTAAAATTCAACATTAAAAAAACTAAGACCATGGCATCCGGTCCCATTAGTTCAGTTCAGTTCAGTTCAGTTGCTCAGTCATGTTTGCCTCTTTGCGACCCCATGGACTGCAGCACGCCAGGCTTCCATGTCCATCACCAATTCCCAGAGTTTACTCAAACTCATGTCCATCGAGTCAGTGATGCCATCCAGCCATCTCATCCCATGTTGTCCCCTTCTCCTCCTGCCTTCAACCTTTCCCAGGGTCTTTTCCAAGGAGTCAGTTCTTCACATCAGGTGGCCAAAGCATTGGAGTTTCAGCTTCAGCATCAGTCCTTCCAGTGAATATTCAGGACTGATTTCCTTTAGGATGGCCTGGTTTGATCTCCTTACAGTCCAAGGGACTCTCATGAGTCTTCTCCAACACCACAGTTCAAAAGCATCAATTCTTTGGCCCTCAGCTCTCTTTATAGTCCAACTCTCACATCCATACATGACCACTGGAAAAACCATAGCCTTGACTAGACGGACCTTTGTTGGCAAAGTAATGTCTCCGCTTTTTAATATGTTGTCTAGGTTGGCCATAACTTTCCTTCCAAGGAGTAAGCGTCTTTTAATTTCATGGCTGTAGTCACCACCTGCAGTGATTTTGGAGCCCCAAAAAATAAAGTCTGTCACTGTTTTCACTGTTTCCCCATCTATTTGCTATGAAGTGATGGGACCAGATGCCATGATCTTAGTTTTCTGAATGTTGAGCCTCAAGCCAACTTTTTCACTCTCCTCTTTCAGTTTCATCAAGAGGCTCTTTAGTTCTGCTTCGCTTTCTGCCATAAGGGTGGTGTTATCTGCATGTTCAAGGTTATTGATATTTCTCCCAGCAATCTTGATTCCAGCTTGTGCTTCATCCAGCCCAGCATTTCTCATGATGTACTCTGCATATAAGTTAAATAAGCAGGTTGACAATATACAGCCTTGATGTATTCCTTTCCCGATTTGGAACCAGTCTGTTGTTCCATGTCCAGTTCTAACTGTTGCATTCTGACCCACATACAGATTTCTCAAGAGGCAGGTCAGGTGGTCTGACCATCTCTTTCAGAATTTTCCACAGTTTGTTGTGGTCCACAGTCAAAGGCTTTGGCATAGTCAATAAACCAGAAATAGATGTTTTTCTGGAATTCTCTTGCTTTTTCCATGATCCAGCAGATGTTGGCAATTTGATCTCTGGTTCCTCTGCCTTTTCTAAATCCAGCTTGAACATCTGGAAGATCATGGTTCACATACTGTTGAAGCCTGGCTTGGAGAATTTTGAGCATTACTTTATAGTGTGTGAGATGAGTGCAATTGTGCAGTAGTTTGAGCATTCTTTGGCATTGCTTTTCTTTGGGATTGGAATGAAACTGACTTTTTCCAGTCCTGTGGCCACTGCTGAGTTTTCCAAATTTGCTAGCATATTGAGTGCAGCACTTCCACTTCACATCTCTTCATGGCAAATAGATGGGGAAACAATGGAAACAGTGACAGACTTTATTTGTTTGGGCTCCAAAATCACTGCAGATGGTGACGGTAGCCATGAAATTAAAAGGTGCTTGCTCCTTGGAAGAAAAGCTATGACCAACCTAGACAGCATATTAAAAAGCAGAGAAATTACTTCGCCAACAAAGGTCCATCTAGTCAAAGGTATGGTTTTCCCAGTTTGGATGTGAAAGTTGGACTATAAAAAAGCTGAGCATTGAAGAATTGATGCTTTTGAAGTATGGAGTTGGAGAAGACTCTTGAGGGTCCCTTGTTCTACAAGGAGATCCAACCAGCCAATTTTAAAGGAAATCAGTCCTGAATATTCATTGGAAGGACTGATGCTGACACTGAAACTCCAATATTTTGTCCACGTGATGTGAAGAACTGTCTCCTTGGAAAAGACCCTGATACTGGGAAAGATTGAAGGCAGGAGGAGAAGGGGACGACAGAGAATGAGATGGCTGGATGGCATCACTGACTTGGACGTGAGTTTGAGCAAGCTTTGGGAGCTGGTGGTGGACAGGGAAGGCCTGGCGTGCTGCAGTCCATGGGGTCACAAAGAGTTGGACACGAATGAGTGAGTAAGCTGAACTCAACCTTCTAAAAATGACTGTACGTGGACCCTTGTACAATGCAGGGGTTAAGGGTGCTAAAACGCATGTACACCCGTGGTGGATTCATGTCAATGTATGGCAAAACCAATACAGTATTGTAAAGTAAAATAAAGTAAAAATAAAAATTAAAAAAAAAGAAAACCATAAGGAAAATAAAATGCATTTACAGTACTGTACTATACCTCATTGATACTATAGGTTTACTTCATCTGTTTATCAGATGAAACCATTTGTCTGTCAGCACCTCCATTAATATTGTCTTATATAATATAAAATACTATAGATATCATACATATCACTAACACTAAACATCAAAAATAAAAACATAATATGCAAGATAAATTCATATATGCTTACAAGTATAACTGAATTCATGAATTGATAATGAGGAAGCAACAATATGACTACTTTATGGCTTTTATTCTTATGGTAGCCCATAATTGATATGACTGTTTTACAGAGTGTATCTTATATGCTAATGGCTGTATCATTATAAATTTTTATGTGATACAGTACTATTGTATGACTATATTCATAATACAGTTTTAGAAACTTATTTAAAATAAAAAACAACAGTTACCTGTGCTAATAGGCTAAATAGGCTAATAGGCTAATAAGCCTCTCCAGAGGCATACAACACAGTGATATAATTATTTAAAAGTCATAAAACTATAAGAAAACAAACACATTATTAAGTTTATATTAAATACCATTCACCTTATGCTTATGTAAGGATAGACTAGCACCTACATATATTTTATTCATTTGTGAGATACGTTTTCCTTATTTTTAAAAATATTTCTAGGCTACATGGCTTACCTGTGAATTTTTCAAATTGTTGTGAATTTCCAAATTTTTTTCAATATACTTACTGAAAGATATGTGTGTAAGTGGACCAACACAATTCAAACTTGTGTTGTTCAAGGATCAACTCTACTTTAAGATATATATATATACACTCATTAGTCTACACCAAGTTCTTGAAACTGAAATTCTAGAAGGACTCAACACTGAATCTACCTTTAAGTTTCTCCTAGTAGAGAAGCCTTGGGTAGAGAAGAGAACATGTCATGTAGCTGCTGCTGCAGATAAATCATTTCAGTTGCGTCCGACTCTTTGAAACCGTATGGACCATAGCCCACCAGGCTCCTTTGTCCATGGGATTCTCCAGGCAAGAATACTGGAGTGGGTTGCCATGCCCTCCTCCAGGGGATCTTCTCAACCCAGGGATCAAATTCACATCTCTTATGTCTCCTGAATAACTAATTCGTCACAACCAGCTTTCATTAACTCAAAGATTTTTGCTTGATATCCAGCTACTGGAGATTGTAAAAGGCCTCTAAAAGGATTATAAATATAAGACTTTTTCCAAGATAATGTGGATTTAGGAACACTGCTAAGAACACCCCCTAGACCATCAGTCCTCCAAAGAGATAGCTATGCCCTCAAGAAATTGTGGAATAGTCTGCTCCCTGCTGGTAAGACTCAAGTCAATCAGCTAAATACCCTAGAAACCGACACTAGAGAAATATCCTAGAAATTGACACTAGGATTGAGGAACTGGAAGGGACCTTAGAGGTCATCTGAGAATTCTAGTCAACACCCTTATTTTACAAATGAGAAATTTTTGGCCCCAAACTAGCTATATGACTTGAACAAGTTCAGAAAACTTATCAGAGGCAGAAACATGGAGAAACATTTATAAAAATATTTTCATTGAGTTGAATTTTTAATCCTATTTGACCAGGACACAAATTGATAAAGCTATCTCCTAGACATGTTGTGTATGTTAAAAAGAATACACTCTTCTGAGTTTGACATCACAGAAGAAAATATCATTCCAGGGGCAAATAGTAGGCTCTGCACATAAACCTACTCCAAATCAGTGTTCCAGGAGACAATTCCTCACCTTGCACTGCTTGTGCAGATCCTCCTCTAAAATATATCTCCCCAATTTCAACTGTTACTTACATACAGACAATATCAAAATCTTTATTACTAGTCCCAACCTTTGTCTGTCTATCTGTCTCTCACAAAATTGAGCCCCGCATTTCCAACTGCTTACTAAAGAGTATGCCATCACCTCAAAAGCAACAAACCTAAAACAAAACCTATTTTTCTCCTCCAACCCCAACCTAAGCTACTTTTCACATTTCTCATTTATGAACATGAGAAATGTTTTGCAACCATTCTGATACCCAGGTCTAAAATCACACATTAAACCAAAAGATGACATCGTAAATTGTCCCTTACTTTCCACATCATATAATCTCACAGCTGTATTGATTTCTCTTTCTCTTCCTAATGATGTTTTTCCTCTCCATTTTCCTTTCCACTACTGTACACCAGACTTTTATCATTTTTTTAGGCCAGTGAAAGGGTTTTCTAATCAAATGTTCTGCCTTCAACCACTTCCTTTTCCATCTATTCAACCTATTATTACCAGCATTATCTTCCTAAAACATTACTTCACTATTTCATTTCCCATTTCAAAAATATAGAATAACTCCTTGTATCGATTGGATAAAACCCAGAGTCCTTGGCTAGCCTTCCAAAATCTGATTTTACCCTTTCTTTCAAGCTCTAATTCCCACTATTCTCTTACATTAATTCTCCCCTTCTATACTGTATTTTCAAGTCTCTGATGCTCTGATTCCTCACATCTGAAACAACCTGTTTACTTTACTCCAAATTTGTATAACCTTCAAAGTCAGTAAAGAATTCACCTGCAGTGCAGGACACCCAGGTTCCATCCCTGGGTGGGGAAGATCCCTTGGAGAAGGGAATGGCTACCGACTCCAGTATTCTTGCCTGGAGAATTCCATGGACAGAGGAGCCTGGCGGGCTACAGTCCACTGGGTCACAAAAAGAGTCAGACATGACCTAGTGACTAAACCACAACCACAAAGGCCAACACAAATCTCGTATTTTCCATGAATCCTCTGACCATCTCCATCTGGAAATGATTATTTCCTTGTTCAGAACTGACTGTCCCTGACACTTAGTAGGCATTTAACACTTATATTTATTTCATTTTCTCAACCATCAGTTCACTCTTTGAGCACAAGGCTCTACTTATTTATTGATTGCCTATTAATAGCTTTGATAAATATTCAGTACCAAAAATTTAAATCCTCAATTATTAAAGAATGTTATGCTCCTATATTTCCACTGTTAAACTGTAAACATTACAGTATCACTATTTGTTCGGAAAATAGTTCTAGGGAATCTCCAAATTTTGAAAATTTAACTAGATGTATTTACATTTGGAGAAGGCAATGGCAACCCACTCCAGTACTCTTGCCTGGGAAATCCCATGGACGAAGGAGCCTGGTAGGCTACAGTCCATGGGGTCGCAAAGAGTCAGACACACTGAGCGACTTCACTTTAACTTTTCACTTTCATGCACTGGAAAAGGAAATGGCAACCCACTCCAGTATTAGGAAACGGAGCCTGGTGGGCTGCTGTCTATGGGGTCACACAGAGTCGGACACGACTGACGTGACTTAGCAGCAGCAGCAGCAGCATTTACATTCTGAGAAGCAGACTTGCTTCCTGTAGTTCTAAAGTTCAAATATGAAGAAGAAAAGGAGTTAATTATTGATGTCATTACAGAGTGTAACAGAAACACTAATAGAAAATTTTCAAGTTACAACAAATATTATTAACCACAGCTCATCAGCTTGTGATGCATATCCGATTTCATGTGAATTAGTTCAAATTTCACAGTAACATGATTCCATGTAATAGCAGAAACAATCACCTAAAAGGATGGGGAATGCCTAATATAATCCAACCAAAATTGCTAACGAAATACATTCCCAATTAAGAGAACCATCCAGTTTGATAAGAATATGGATACTTTGGGGAATATTTATGTTATTTGCCAACTGGAACTTTGTCAACTTAGTCATTTAATGGGCCAAGTCAAAGTCTCTACCTAAATAAGAAAAGGCATACTTTATTAAATTCTTGGTATCTCTGAGCACACTGAGGCCCCAAATCTTCCTAAAATCCTTTGAGATTGTGTACTTCAGAAATTCAGCAGGCCCCTCTTGACTCTTTGCCCCTCCAGGCTGTCTTCTACACCTGCACAGCCCGAGGCTTGACCTCATTTTTGCTTTGCCATATTTGTTAAGTGAACAGCTATAAACAAGGTGAGATACTCTATTGGGTATGTTTAGAAATCAACTTAAGCTTTCTAAATTATTGCAGAATGAATCCTTTTTTGTATTTGTTTTTGTTCTAAGAGGTCTTCATTGCTGATTATAGACTGGTCCATTAGATATTTGAGAATCATATATATATTTTTTTCTATGTTACATACCCTTGCCTGAAATACATTCTCCTGTGCTGGATATAATAAAGCCACTAAAGAAACAGTCATTAAATTGAATTCTTATCCCTGGAATAAATAAGTGGTATCCAAGGAGGATAGGGTCTAAATTATTGGGCTCTCTTTAAAGTAGAAAATTTGTTTCAGAAGTCAGCTAGGTAAAGAACTACAGTTGTTCTCCTGGGATGACTTTTGAAATGAAAACTGACCATGATGGGAGATCACTATGACAGGCCCTAACCCTGCTGGATTTAATCACCTATGAAAGATCTTTCCCTGTTGTACACAAGAGGCTTATAAATTGGATGCAGGCAACTCAATTGCTTTCAAAAGTCAGCTTTCTCTGAAGGAATTGGAAAGAACGGTTTCATAATTCCTATAGTAAGAGGAGCTGCCACAGTGAAATAGCACCAGTTCGGGTTAGGTAGGCCCCTTTTCCCATGCAGATTCCCCAGTAAGTGTTTTTGTTTCTTGGTTTTGTTAAAATAAGATCCAAGTTATGGTTTCATAATTTCCCCGTCACTAGCCCTGAAATGAAGTTACTACAGCCCTTAAACTGGAATGACTCCACTGGCTGCATAGCAAACCTTTGTCCAAGATTCAAACCAAACTGAATGTTTGAGGGTTTGGGTTGTTTTGAGTTTTCTAAACTTCAAGCTTAAATTTTCATGAACCTTATGGCACTTCCTGATCTTTTCTGGGGGAGAGAGTGGAAAAACTGACCTCCTTGGTGCCAGTGTGAGAAGCAGCCCTCCAAGTGTGGTGACTAACTGCAGGGAGAGAAGGTAGGCCTCGATAGGAATAGCAAGGCGGTCAACTCTGGAACTAATTTTTTTTTTAATTTTCTCTGAAGGCTTCTCTTATATTCTATTCTCCTAATATCTACCACATGATTAAAACATCCAGTGGCAAAGCTGGAGTGCAATGTTTCTAAAAACCATAGCATAATGAAAAAAGCAAGCCAGTAATTTTAGTTCAGACTTGAAATAAAATAGCTATTACCCATCATAACAATCATAACTAAGAATTAAACAAACATGGTAACATCCTCAATGCCACCTCGGAAAAATAACTGGATAGAAAAGAGAGAGGTGCCCAGATTTAAGCCTTTGGACTTGGAAGACTCACTGAAATCTACAGACCCCTGAGGACAGAGTAGTTTTGTATGAGGGAAAGAAGCAGAGAGAGTAAAGGAAGGAGAAATAAGATTTCATGGCAGAACCATTTGCTGTGGTGAAGACAATGTAATCCATGGATCAGACATGCAATCAAGAACTGTGTCATTCTCAATAAGCATACTCCAGTCTATTCCTGGCTTGGGTGCACGCCAGCTCAGGGATCCGCTCCATCAGTGAGAGCTCAGAGTTTCATATTGACGGTCAAGAGAGAGTTTCAAGGAAGACCGACTCCCCAGAAAATCAAGGATGAAAAGGGCAATTGTAACCACAACATCACTAGCACTGTCTCATTTTTCATCACTATGATGATAAGTTGCTCATACAGAAATCCACAGTGTGGCTAAATACAAAATCAAATGCATTTGAAGTTGCCATGAACTTTTGTTTAATAAACAAACATCATACTGACCCAGCCAGACACTCTCTCTTAGGAATTGTAAAGGGAGTCATTTGCAAGCAAGCCAAATTCAGAATGAGATGCTCCTCAAGTCCTGCTGAACATCTTTATTGTGGAAATACTGGGACCCAGGTCGCCTTATATCATCTGATAGAAACCCCATAACCAATATAACCTAGATGTTTCTCCAAAGAGCATTACGAGGGCAAGTCTGGTGCATTAGATTCAGATTCTTAATCTCCCCTTACCACCAATATTGAAGAGATAAAAATGTCTTTCATTCAAATCTTTGTAAATATTATCATGAGCAGTCATAACTATCTATAACTGCTCTCTGAAGAAGAGAATGTCCAAACAAAACTGACCATAGGGCAATCATCAGATGTGGGGAATTCTAGCATCATGATTAAAGGGTCACTGACAAATCAGGAATGTTGACAGTCTAGGGAGCAGATCAAACTATGCATCAGTACAGGAGGAGGGCAGTCTCAATCTAGAACTGTGGAATCACTGAGAATCAGTAACAGGATGGCCAGGAATCTCTACATTAAAGCACATCCCTTATATGAATCCTGATACGATTAAAGTGAATAGAGGAGAGCTGGTTTGTTTACAGTTTATTGTTTTTATGTAAAAGATTTACTATAGAAAATTTAAAATACAGATAAGCACAAATATCTATAAATATAATCCTACTACCCAGAGATAACACTGAATATTTTAGTGTATAATATTTTAGACACACACACAAATAAATATATGCTTATAGTTTTTAAAAGCTGTCTTATAATGGTTTTATCATTTTTCCATTAAATAATATACTAAAAACATCTTTCTATGTATACAAATACATACCTACAACATTATTCTTGGTGACAATATTGTATCATAATTTGCTTAGCCAATTTCCTATTTATAATCATTTGAAACAGTTTATAAGTTTTCAAAGCACATTTTTTTCAGAGGTGAAAAATAAAAGTGAAGTCACTCAGTCTTATCTGACTCTTTGCAACCCCATGGACTGCAGGCTCCTCTGTCAATGGAGTTCTCCAGGCAAGAATATTGGAGTGAACTACCATTTTCTTCTCCAGAGGATCTTCCCAACCCAGGGATCAAACCCAGGTCCCCCACATTGCAGATTCTTTACCATCTGAGCCACCAGGAAAGTCCATGTTATATGTATATTGTACTACAATTTGATTTCATATTCTTTTCCTTTATGGTTTATTGCAGAATATTGAATACAGTTCCCTGTGCTATATAACAGGACCTTGTTGTTTTTCCATTCTAGGTATAATAGTTTGCACCTGCTAACCCTGAATTTCCAGTCTAACCCACCCCCACTCCCCCCCTCCCCTGGGCAACCACAATCTGTTTTCTGTTTGTGAGTCTGTTTCTGTTTTGTAGATAAGTTCATTTTATCATATTTTAGATTCCACATATAAATGACATCATATGGAACGTGTCTTTTTTTTTTTTCTGACTTACGTTACTTAGTGTGATAATCCGTAGGTCCATCCATGTAGCTGCAAATGGCATTGTTTCATTCTTTCTTATGGCTGAGTAATATTCCATCATGTGTATATATATATACCCCATCTTCTTTATCCATTCATCTCAATGGACCTTTAGGTTGTCAAACAGATTTTGTATATATCTCGTGGCATATCTGATGATACCCTTAGAAAGGATTTCTAGATGTGGAATAGTAAAAAATACACATTGGTATTTGATACAGATTTTCAAATTACTCCCAGAAATCCTGTATCAGTATGTTTCCACTGACGGCATATGGAAATTCATATTTACCCACATCTTCACTAATCCTAGCCTTTATCATTATTCTAAATCACTGCCAATCTAGTAGGAAAAATCTAGGAACTTATTGGAGTTTAACTTGCATTTCTTTATTGGAGGGATGGCTTCTTTTCAGTTTTGTAGATCTGCCATAGGAATCAGATTTGAATATTTACAAGGTATAAATATTTTCTCTAATAGTATAACAACTTTGGGATTATATATAGGTCTTTTCCTACCATGAGATCATCTAACCATTTTATGTTTTATTCAAGTCCTTTTATACTTTAGTTTTTCCTAATTTAAATATTTATACCTGGGCTGGATTTTCCTAAATGGACTAATAGGTTTCTAATTTGACTTTTCCTAAAAAGATTAGCCGGTTTTCTTAACACCAGTCATCAAATAAAACAACTTTTCCTCATTGACTTGAATGCAATCTTCAGCTTATACTAAATTCTAATAAATATCTGGGTATATTTCTGAGCTTTCCATATAATTCATGTATATATCTATTCCTGGCTTTCTCGGTACTATACTACTTTAATTATTATAGCTTTTTAAAAACCAAGTTTTATTATCTAGAGAAAAGGCCTTGCCCAGAACTCTTTCTTTCAAAATGTATAGGCTATTTTCTCAGGTGATCAAATTTTTTAAAAATTATAGTTTTAGTTGGGACTGTGTTACAATTTTTAATACTCTCAGGAGAATTGATATTTTCATAAGTGCTCTCCCCTTATTCAAGTCTTCTCTTAAATTTCTCAGAAAAATTTTTACCTTTTGTTTTATCCTACTTAAAAATTTTTATAGTGTTTTATAAGTGGAATATATATTCTAAAGGGGCTTCCCCGGTGGTTCAGATGGTAAAGCGTCTGTCTGCAATGAGGGAGACCCGGGTTCAATCCTTGGTTGGGAAGATCCCCTGGAGAAGGAAATGACAACCCACTCCAGTACCCTTGCCTAGAAAATCCCATGGACAGAGGAGCCTGGTAGGCTACAGTCCATGGGGTGGCAGAGTCAGACACGACTGAGCGAAGCACTGTTTTATCACTCTGATAAATGGGATCTTATTTTTTATAAAGGTATTCCCAATATACAGAGATGTGAGGAGTCTCCAAGATCATCCTCAAGCTCAATGGTTCACTAGGACTCCTATATAGGATCCAGAAGTTGTTATACTCATGGTTATGGTTTATTTCAGTGAAAGAATAGAGAGTAAAAGTAGGAAAAGGAAAGATCATATGGGGCATTTTCAGAGGAAACCAGGCTCAAAGTTTTAGATATCCTCTCCCAGTGGAGCCACACTGAACCTACTTAATTCCTCCAGTAACAATGTGTGACAACCATACGCAAAGTGTTGCCAGTCAGGGAAGTTATCCTAAGCAGGCTTGAATGCTTGAATTCTTTACTGGGGTCATTCATGTAGACATATAGCATTGCCTCACAGATTTGTTACCCAAGTTCCAGACCCCATAAAGAAAGCAGGTGTTCATCCTAAATCACATTGTTAGCATCAGTTATTTGAACAAACAGGTATAGCAAGGCTCAAGGCCTTGAGCATGGAAAAATATTATTAGACAGAACATTCCAAGATCTCAGCTCCCAGGAGCCAACTAAAGGCCAGTCCTGAAAATGGGCCTTTCTTGGGAAAGTACAGGGTTTGAGCAACCCAGCCTTTTGAGTTAACCCTTTCCTATATAATAGGAGCACTAATGATTTTTATATATTGACATTAGCCAGGTATTATACTGAACATATTTCAGAGAAGGCAATGGCAACCCACTCCAGTACTCTTGCCTGGAAAATCCCATGGACGGAGGGGCCTGGTGGGCTGCAGTCCATGGGGTCACTAGGAGTTGGACACAACTGAGCGACTTCACTTTCACTTTTCACTTTCAGGCAGTGGAGAAGGAAATGGCAACCACTCCAGTGTTCTTGCCTGGAGAATCCCAGGGATGGGGGAGCCTGATGGGCTGCCATCTCTGGAGTCGCACAGAGCCAGACACAACTGAAGCAACTTAGCAGCAGCAGCAGCATACTGAACATATTTGTTTCTTTTTTGTTGGTTTTTGTAGTCTTTCTAGCTAGACATTCATATCATCAGTGAACCACAGCAATTTTGTCTCCTGAATTCTGATAAATACCAGAATATACTGTTTCTTATTAAAGCATTTCCAGAACAATGATGAATAATAGCAGTAACAAGGGCATCAAGTCTTGTTCTCATCAATTCTGGAAATGTTTCTAAGTTAATTATCATATTGATGTTGGTTTCTGGCTTATGTTCTTTGTCATGTCATTTCTAATTTATTAAAAAGAATTTTGAGGGGAGGAAGTCCATGGCAGTCTAGTGATTAGGATTTGGAGTTTTCATTGCTGGGGACTGAGTTCAATCCCTGGTCAAGAAACTAAGTTTCACAAGCTTTGTGGTGAGGCTGAAAAAAAAATTTTTTAATGAACATCTGTGAAGTTTCATCAAATGTTTACAGAGTATCAGTCAAGATAATCATAACTAACATGCTCAAGGAAATAAAATGTGACCTAAGAATTTTATACCCAGTAAAACTGATCTTCAATGATAAGAGGTACAAATGATTAAAAAATGGAGTGAGCATATGGAAAAAATCATACACCTTTAAAACTCTTCTCTCTAATTATACTGGTAGTAGAAATATTAGTTATAGATTACTATTTTGAGATTGCTATATATAATTTAAAATAAATAAGTAATTATGAGATAGTCTAATATCCTTTGTATCCTTAAGAACTAGGATTTTTAGCAGAAAGAAAAAAGGAGACACAGATAAATATAGAAGAGGTAAATTTAAAATCCTTATAGCTGAATTTTAACAGGAAGCATCAGTATGAATGCATCAGATATTTTATTTAACATACTGTTTTTATTTGTTCTATCCACTGAAGAGTTTTAGAAGAAATGATCAGCCCATAAGCAATGAGCATCTCTGCTCTCCAGATTGTGGCACTGAAATTCCAATTCTAACTTCAAGACTTCTTGAAGAAATGACAAATTCCAGGTCGGGGGAAAAACCTGTACAAGATGAACCTGGAATAGAATGTCACATTAGATAGCAAAAAAAGCTGTCAAAGACTCAAGATTCACATAAAAAAAGCTCCCATTGGCAAAAAAAAAAAAAAAAAAGGGACAATTTGAGTTACAAATTGGATAGTAATCTCAATGGATTGAATGAAACACAGAAAATATGTTTAAATCTATGAATTCATATTGAAACAGCGAAAAGAAAGTAAATAATCACCTTTTGAGGAATGAAAGGGAACCAACTCATTGTTTTCAACACTGTAAATAAAAGAGAATAATGAAGCAATATTCTGAATATCAGCAGGGTCAGTATCTAACAATAAAAACTACACACAGATCCACCACTTTAGAGAAGCTGAAATGAAGTTGCAAAAAAAGGAAAAGAACCCTCAGAGGTGGAAATTGCATTTCATATTTCCTTTCATATTAAAGAAGAGGTACTAGAACTGAATAGCATAAACAAGCCTTGATAATTTGAAGGGGGAAATGGAATTTAAATAATCAACGATGTTAAAGTGCCAGTCTTGATGGTTTATCTTCTAGAACTTTCTTGAATGTCATTGGCAACATGATTCAGCAGCAGCATCAAAACATTTATTAGGCATCTGATTAGCTACAAATTATACAGAGTTAAGTACTGCTTGAATGAATTTGACAGCACCATCTCTGCCTCACAGGGAACATTCATATATGCACACGTCACAACATATGAAGAATTTCAAAGACACAATGATTGCCATGAACAAGAAAAACATACTTTTTGGCAACTTCCAGGGCACATCACTTCTTTCCATCATTGGCAAGACTTTGGCTGGAATTCTTTTGGATCAATTACTGCTCAGTGATGGCCACTGTGTACTCCCAGAATAACTGTGGCTTTAAACCACAGGGCAACTGACATAATCTTTGCTCTATGTCAGAAATAAGAAAAATACAGAAAACAGCCTGACTATTACTAAACTTATTGACTGCACTGAAATTTTTTATGTTGTCTGTAGACCTCAAATATGAATTACTACATTGCTTTTTTTGACTACAATTTGTCAGGATCTAAGAAGCAAGTAAGACTGGGCACCTTAATTAATCAGCACTCATTTAAACAGCTACTATGCACCCAGCACTATGCAGATTATAGTTACTTATATGACTGTTTAATTATGATCTCTCCCAATAGAATATAAACTTCACATAGAAGGGTCTGAGGCTATCTTGTCCACTATTGAATTCTCAGTGCCTAGCACAGTGCCTGGCATATATTATTAGATCCATAATAACTACTTGTTGAATGAATAAATGTGCAAGTGAATTATAAGATACAATACTTATATTTCCTCACTAAAGAGATTAAACATAAAATAATATCTTAATATCTAGACTAGTCTTCAGTTTCCACTGTCTAAGGCAGTAAATCCTTCATGGATCACGGCCGTGGGGTGGCGAAGAGGCTTGTATAATTCAATGAAGCTATGAGCTATGGCATGCAGGGTCACCCAAGAAGGACAGATCATAGTGGAGAGTTCTGACAAAACGTGGTCCACCTGAGGAGGGAATGGCAAATCACTCCAGTATACTTGCTACAAGAACTCCATGAAGATATGACACCAGAAGGTGAGCTCTCCAGATCATAAGGTGTCCGGTATGCTACTGGGGAAGAGCAGAGGGAGACTACTAATAGCTCCAGGAAGAAAGAAGAGGCTGTGCCAAAGCAGAGATAATGCTCAGCTGTGGATGTGTCTGGTGGTGAAAGTAAAGAACAATATTAAATAGGAACCTCGAATGTTAGGTCCATGAATGAAGGTAAACTGGATGCAGTTAAGCAGGAGCTGGCAAGAGTGAACATCGCCATCTTAGGAATCAGTGAACTAAAATGGATGGGAATGGGAGAATTTAACTCAGATGACCATTATATCTACCACTGTGGGCAAGAATCCCTTAAAAGAAATGGAGTAGCCCTCATAGTCAACAAAACAGTCTGAAATGCGTGTGGTACTTGGGTGCAATCACAAAAACGACACAATGATCTTCGTTCATTTCCAAGTAAACCATTCATCATCACAGTAATCCAAGTCTATACCCCAAACAATGATGCCAGAAAAGCTGAACGGTTCTATGGCCTTCTTGAACTAACACCAAAGACATATGTCCTTTTCTTCATTTTTCATCAAAAATGTCTTTTTCATCAACACCAAAAAAAATATGTCCTTTTGTATTTCACTGGAATGCAAAAGTTAGAAGTCAAGAGATACCTGGAGTAACAGGCAAGTTTGGCCTTGGAGTACAAAATGAAGCAGGGCCAAGGCTAACAGAGTTCTGTCAAGGGAACACACTGGTCATAGCAAACACCCTTTTCTAACAACACAAGAGATGACTCTACACATGGACATCACCAAAATGTCAATACTGAAATCAGATTGATTACATTCTTTACAGCTGAAGACAGAGACGCTCTATAGTCAGCAAAAACAAAACCTGGACCTGACTGGCTCAAGTTATCAGCTCCTTATTTCAAAATTGAGGCTTAAATTGAAGAAAGCAACATGGATGGACCTACAGGTATCATATTAAATGAAGTCAGACAAGTATCACATCACTTATATGTGGAATCTAAAAAAAAAAAAAAAGATACAAATGAACTTATTTACAAAACAGAAACAGATTCACAGACAAAAAAACTTATGGTTACCAAAGGGATATCAGGGAGATGGGGGGAGAGATAAATTAGGAGCTGGGGATTCACAACTACACACTACTATATATAAAACAGGTAAACAATAAGAACCTAGTGTATAGCATAGGAAACTATATTCAGTATCTTGTAATAACCTATAATTGAAAAGAATCTGAAAAAGAATATATATATTATATAAGAATATATACATTTTATATATAGTATTTTATATATGGGATTCCCTGGAGAGGGTAAAGAGTATGCCTGCAATGCGAGAGACCTGAGTTCGATCCCTGGGTCAGGAAGATCCCCTGGAGAAGAAAATGGCAACCGACTTCAGTATGCTTGCCTGGAAAATCCCATGGACAAAGGAGCCTGATGGGCTACAGTCCATAGGGCCACAAAGAGTTGGACACGACTGAGTGACTTCTCTTTCACTTATGTGTATGTATGTATGAATCACTCTGTTGTACACTTGAAACTAAAATGTTGTTTCAATTTTTTAAATGGTTTTTACAAAAGGCTATACAGATTCATGGTTTCGATTCCAAGTCACATCCTCCATAAATCTCTGGTTTTCCTGGAAATATTAATCGCCAAAAGAAATCTCACAGCAATTACTGTAAAATAATAGCAGCACCAGCAGAGAAGCTATGTATGAAGTGGCTAAGAGCACAGACTATGAGCTTGACTCTTACCTCTACCACTTTTTAGATGTGTGATCTTGAGTGAGTGGCTTAGTCTCTACCTCATAGGGTTGTTGTGAGGATTAAATTAGCTAAGATAAAAAATGTGTTTAACACAGAGCTTAGCATATCAGAAATGCTCAGTAGGTGTTGCTTTACAACTGTAATGATAAGCATCAAACACATACCATGTCCCATCAATTCTCACAACAATCTTTTGAAGAGGCTACCATTGTCATCCAGAGAAGGCGATGGCACCCCACTCCAGTACTGCCTGGAAAACCCCAT
The DNA here is from genome assembly GCF_042477335.2 of Ovis canadensis. NCBI lineage: Eukaryota > Metazoa > Chordata > Mammalia > Artiodactyla > Bovidae > Ovis > Ovis canadensis. Next base: position 177,317,650 of record NC_091247.1, on the reverse strand, counting down.
GGATGGAGGAGCCTGGTAGGCTGCAGTCCATGGGGCTGCGAAGAGTCGGACACGACTGAACGACTTCACTTTCACTTTTCACTTTCATGCACTGGAGAAGGAAATGGCAACCCACTCCAGTGTTCTTGCCTGGAAAAACCCAGGCCCAGGGAAGGGGGAGCCTGGTGGGCTGCCATCTATGGGGTTGCACAGAGTTGGACACGACTGCAGCGACTTAGCAGCAGCAGCAGCAGCAGCAACCATTGTCATCTGGATTTTGCAGGAGAGGAACTAAGCAGAGAGATTAAGTAACATGGCCACATGCATACAGTAAGTGGCAAAATTGAGATTCAAACCCAGACACTCTGGCTCCACAGCACAGGATCTTAAACTATGTTGTTCTGCCTCCCACGTGCTTGAGTTGATCATGTCCATATTTTCTGGTTTAGTCATTGTGTCTGACTCTTTTAGTGATCCCATGGCCTGCAGCGTGCCAGCATCCTCTGTTCATGGAATTTTCCCGGCAATACTGGAGTGGGTTGCCATTTCTTTTCCTAGGGGGTTTCCTAACCCAGGGATTGAACCTGCGTCTCCTACATTGGCAGGTGGATTCTTTTACCACTGAGCCTTCTGTAAAGCCCCATATCTATGCTTACTATAGGCCAAAAAATGGCTCCCTCACTCATGTAAATGTATTCATATCAAAAACCATCTTTGCAGATGTGACTAACTTAAGAATCTGGAGATAAAGAGATAATCCTAGATTATCCTGGTGGGCTCTAAATGCCATCACATGAATAAAAGAGGGGCAGAGGGATATTAGGGACAGACACACAGAGGACAGATACAGGTAGAAGACCATGTCAGAGCCTGTGGAGGGAGTGTGGCCCTGACTACAGATTGACTTCAGACTTCTGGCCTGCAGAACTGTGAAAAGTAAATTTCTGTTGTTTCAAGCCATTGCATTTATGGAAATTTGTTTCAGCAGCCCTAGGAAATTAATATAATACTCTATCACATTCTAGAACCTATATACCTTGTCCCATCTGTCCTCTTAATAAAAATTTATTCATAGACTTATCTCATTTATTGAAAGTCTGTTAGGTGCTAGACTCTATTCTTGATGTGCTAAGCCGTTTCAGTCGTGTTCAAATTTGTGACTCCATGGACTGTAGCCCGCCAGCATCTCTGTCTATGGGATTCTCCTGGAGTGGGTTGTCATGACCTCCTCCAGGAAATCTCCCCAACCCAGGGATCAAACTCACTTCTCTTATGTTTCCTGCATTACCAGGCATGTTCTTTACTACTAGAGTCACCTGGGAAGCTCCTTATTCTTGATACTAGGGATAAAAAAAAATAAACTCCCTACCTCAGGAACATTGGGGAAGATGGACAATAAACATGTAAATAAATAAGTTGAGAAAATAATAAACAAAGTGAAGAAAACACAGTGAAAAGGAATAGGGAATAGCTGGGAAGAAGGCTCCTTTAGGCAGTGGGGTCAAGGGAGCAATCTCAAAGTAAGACATTAAAAAACTCATGATGATGCCCCCACAAATAAGAGAAGGAAGATGCTCCTGACGGAACAGGGCAAAGATCTGAAGCCAAAAATTATCTTGGTATAAAAGAGGAAATAAAAGAAGGCCAATATGGCTGCAGAGTGATGAAAGTAGACAAGAGTAAGAAATAAGTTTAGCAAGGCGTGGGTCACACTATGTAGGATATTTGTATCAATTATCTACTGCTATAGTAATGCTGTGAACACACACAAAACTTCATCCTTATAGCCTGTGCTTCTGAGGTGAGCTGGGAGTCTGCTAGGCAGCACTTCTGACCTCAAGTGACTGACTTGCTCTACTGTCTGGTGTTTGAATGGATGACTGCTGAGGATGGCCTCAGTGTGACAACTGGTGCTTTGTTCCATGTGGCCCTCTCTTCTGCAGGCTGGCAGGGGAATGACCTCATGGTGATGGCAGAGGTTCAAGAGGGAATCCTCCAGTGTACAACTTCTTCATTAGTTAAAGGAAGTCATCCACCCAAGGCCAGAGTCAAGGAGTGGGCAGGTGATCCTGCCCAAGTTGGGAAAGCAAAATTACATGGTACAGATATAGGAAACAATGAACAACTGAAGCTATTAATGCAAGTTTCTGCAGGTATGTAGGGTCTTGATAAACTTATGAATATAAACAACTATTTTCTAAATGGGATGTTATTGCATTACAAATATAGGACTTAAGAAAAAGAGAAGGGTCTTGAAGAATATTTGAGATTTAGATGCATGAATCAGGGCTTCCCTGATAGCTCAGTTGGTAAAGAACCTGCCTGCAATGCAGAAGACCCCGGTTTGATTCCTGGGTGGGGAAGATCCACTGGCGAAGGGACAGGCTACCCACTCCAGTATTCTTGGGCTTCCCTTGTGGCTCAGCTGGTAAGGAATCTGCCTGCAAAGCAGGAAACCTGGGTTGGATCCCAGGGTTGGGAAGATCCCTTGGAGAAGGGAAAGGCTACCTACTCCAATATTCCGGCCTGGAGAATTCCATGGACAGTCCATGGGATCTCAAAGAGTCAGACATGACTGAGTGACTTTCACTTTCAGATGGGTGGAGGGACAAAATGGGGGAATTCTAAGAGTGGAGAATTACATGAACAAATTTATGAAAGCAGAAGAGAGTGCTGTACCTAAACAGAAAGAAAAGAATGTCATGTATATCAAGATGCTTCTATCTTGTCTAATCTCTGTCACAAACAGAAGAAAATGAAGTAAAGCAATTTAATCTCATATTCATCCTACATAGTAGAAACCACTGCTTTTAAAATGTTATGAGTACAGAGTTCTCAATGTGATAACCAGGTATGTCTGAGGGCTAGAGAGTACAAACATTAGGATTCCTAATATGTGTGACAATGAAGATTCAATGCAGTATTCACTGAAATGATGAAGAAACCTAAAATTATGAATAAACATATACAATAATTTTTTTTTGGTAGCCCAATGTTAAAAGCTATAATCAGATTGTTATTTTGGAAGGATGCTATCATATGTCTCCAAAATTGCCAAGAATCAAAACAATATCCAAGGATCAACTTTGAAAGAAATTGAAAAATTTATCCAGAAACCTAATCTCAAGTATGTTCATATAACTCTTGATGTTAGTTGTATCTTGATTTGTGGCATTAAGGTTTTAAGTCAATTATCAAGATACCAGTCTAATCTCTAAAATCTGGTAATGTGTAATTCACTAGTTCCGGCTCTTCATTTGGCTCTTTAAACATGCTATTAATTCTGCTTGTACGACACTAATAGCAACATCTCATCTCATTATGAGACTCAGAGAAATGCCAGTCCACTAGCCTTCACAGACAAACATGAATTCAAATTTTTATATAATTAACTAAGAGGGAAATGCATGCAAGGCAGGACCGTAATTCAAATATATATTTGCAATATAAATATTTAGATCAACTCACATTTAGCAGTTGCAACAGTAGAACAAAGCTTGAGGATACCAATATTCCTACTCACCTGGGCTCATAGTCCCTGAACTAATTCTGATAGAACATCACCAACTCTCTCCACATCTCCCATCTACCATACCACAAATCCCCTGCGTGATGGGAAGAACCCCTACCTATCTCCACTGTTGGAGCAAAATTGAAGTGTTTTATGGCCTCCACAACTCTCAGCTGGGCCCCATGTACATGAAGAGTCTCTAAACACTCCCTGCCAAGGCTGGGTTCTAGAAGCCTTCAATCTCTTCTCTGAACCCTCAAATTAAAGACAGACTCAAACGGATTCTTTCTGGAAAGGGAGACAAGAAAGTAACCAGATTCAAACTCTTTCAGAAGTGTAACCTCCTAATTCCACTGCAGAATTCTGAGTGGCATAAATGCCCACCCAGAGATACCTTTCTCTGCCAACTACATAAACATCAGAGAGAGTGAACCCCTCTTCTAAGGAAATGCCAGGAGTAATTCTCTTGCCAACCCAATCTACCACTCCATATACCAGTGTCCTTTCTCTCCATCTAAATGTGACCCACTCCAGCCATCTATCTCCCCCATACTCTCACCTCCAAACAGCTCTGTGCTTCCCCTCTCCTCCTTCTCCAGTCTTTGCACTATGCCTCCTTGGTAATGAACACTCTATGGCCTCCATTTCACTGATCTTTTTACCACCACACATACTTAATTGTTGGGAATGAGGATTAATGTCCTTTTTTATTTCACACTGTCAGTAGCTTGTAAAACCTTGTTAGTTCAATCCCACAAATTCAGCAATGCCACTTCTTTCTCTTCCTTATCATCATGCTCTATCTTCCATCTTTAAATAGAAATCCTCCCTTGGTGTTACACCCCTTTTCTGGATCCACAGCCTAATTTTTCTGCATTACTCAGTGTAAATTACTGGCATGCTGTCTGTATTCACCATCACCACTTTTTCTCTTCCCATTCTTTCTTAAATCCTCTTTTATTGGTATTTGATCACTACCAGCATTGAGAAACTTCATTAAGGTCACCAATGGCTACCACATGCCCAAATCAAAGATAAATTCTCAGTTATTATCTTATACACTCAGCAGCATTTGGCATAACTGATGCCACTGTGCTTTTCCTCACTGACTAAGACAATCATGCTTTTTCTCCTTTATTCATTTAATGTGCTGAATTTCACTGAATTTTTTAAAAAGTTAAACCATTTTACATTGCTGAAATAAACTTTACCTCATCATGAAATGTGATCTTTTTCATAAAACTACATGAAGGTGAATGGGTTTTGCACTGTATAAATCTGAGAAGGAATTCTAAGTTTACTTATATTTTTTGATAATGTAAGTGAGCAATCTTTGCTTTGGGACTTATAAAATTAGCCATTAAGAAATTCAGGGTTCTCAGTAAAACAATGACCAATCTCTAATTTGGGGTGCACTGAATTTATTGGCATTACATGGCAAAGATATGTTAATTGAAGGAAAGAGAATTTTGAAAAAGTTATTTACAAATATATAGTGTTAGTAGTAGTTCTTTAAAAAATTAAGATTTCATTTGATATAAACTTTTTGCCTTTCCAAGGTTTTCTGAACCACCCAAGCCCATCTGGCAATAGTTTTTCTTCTTCAAAGTTCCTCTCTACCACTTGGGGACACTTAATTTTCAGCATCAATGGAAAAGAAATCTACTATGCTCCATTGCACATCAGAGTAACCAATGTTTAAAAAAATTATCATTAAAAAAAATTGGAAACTATCTCCATAATTAAATGGTTATGGGAAAACCTCATAATGTTCAGAGACTATGACAATTTAAGCAAAATAGAGGAAAACATTAACTAACTTTTCTAAACTGTCAAAATGGTTTGGATTTGGTCCCAATTTTGGGTGAAGATCAGCCAAACCAATTCATCTGGTGGAAATTTAAAACAAAATACATAATTGCTAATATTTATTACACTTCCAGAACAACAGCTAAGAAAAAAAGTTACCATTAATAAGGACTTTTGTAGATTAAACAACCACCTCAAAAGCAGGTTCATACCCTGGGAAACAAACCAAGGCACAATTAGCTACATTAAAAAAATAAAGAAGCCCTAAGAGCAAAGAAGTCAGAGGACTTTGAAATCTTTTATTTATAAATACAGTCTCAGGAAATATGTGCCTAATTAGATTTAAATAGTCTCCAAGAGAATTAGCAGCTAACTATACTCATCTCTGATCCAATATAAAGGAATTAGAATATTAAACACTACCATTTAAGAACTTGAAATATAGCCCCATAGCATGAGTTTAAAAGGAAATAATTTAATACACAATATATACATACATTTTATGTAAATGGATTCAAACTCACTTGCAGAGAGAATTTTCCACTGAAGAATGAACTAAGACATCCATTTCTAGCAATATGGCAGACTACTTGTGTAGAGAACACCTCTCAGTCAAAAACACCTTAAAACGCTAAGTATGGCTAGATTGGTGGTAAAATAAGGAGAGCAACAGAGGACCAGAAAAAAGGAAGTACAATATTTCACAGGAGTTAACAAGGACTAGAGTCTGCATTGTCTCTGAGAGATTCTGTGAATCCCTGGTGTCCTAGCACTTGGTGTTAATAGCCCACACAGGCTGAACAGAGGACAAAACGTAGGAATCATGTAAAATGAGAGAGCAGATAAGAAACTCCCTCTTAAAGCTCAGAACCCGCCTAAGGAAGTACACTAGAAAGAAAATCAGCTAGTAGAAGGAAATGTGTCTGTGTCAGGAGTGGTTCTGAGAAAAGAGGGATAAAGTTATATATATGTATATGTATACATATATATGTGTGTATATATATACATGTATACATATATATGTATATATATACACACACACACATACATACATACACATACACACACACACACCCCTACATCCCAAAGAATTCCTAATGACAAAAGAATATTCACTTAGTTTAGGATTTGCACTGACTCTGGGGCCTAAAAAGCTTCAAGAAGAAATTTTGGTTTGAAGTGGCCCTGTATACTGTTCCAGGTGCCAGGCAGAAGAAAATACAGGAATTTCAAAAATTCCTTGGGATACAGTTCAATGAATATATGCACAAAAGGAAAATTCAGTGAATACATGAAGAAGATACCATGAGCTAGGATCAGCAGAAATAACAAACTGTAGAATCAAACAAGCAAAGACAGCAGACATTGGATAACTAGATACAAATATAAAATGTTTAAAAATAAATATTAATGTTTAACAGATTTAAAGCAATAAAATAGGTTGAAAATATGAATAAAAATAGAAAACCTAACTGAACCAGGCAGATCTGAAAAGGAACCAACTAGAACTTTAAGAAAATATGTTAAATTAAAAGCTCCATACACAGTTTAAATAGCAGATTAACTACAAGTGAAAGTGTACAGGTGAAAAGACTCTGCCCTTCTACTGCAGTGTGCATGGGTGGGTTCAATCCCTGGTCAGGGAGCGAAGATCCTGCATGCAGTGCAGTGCAGCCAAAAAAAAAAAGAAAGAAAGAAAAACAAAGAAATATTAAGTAATACTTTTCTAGAACTCATGAAAAACATCAACCCTCAGATTCAAGAATTTAAGCCGGGATAAATTATAAGGAACTCATGCCCAGACACATCATATGAAACTACAGAACACTGAAGCCAAAGAGCAGATTTTAAAAGCAGCTAGATAGAGTACAGAGATTACCTATAAAGGAATCGTGATTAAAACCAATAGCTAAATTTTCTGCAGCAACAATGAAAACCAGAAGAACTGAAATAAAATAAAGTACTAAGTGAAAACAATCATCAAATGAGTAATTGTATAGTCAAGAAAGTATTTTTCAAGAACAGCAAAAGACATTCAAACAAAACTTTTTTTATTTTGTTTATTGCTAACAGAACTTCACTAAGTTAGCATCTAACTTAGTATACTTTAAAAACATGTACATCAAAAAGAAGAAAAATGGTTATCCAAAGAAGATCTCAGCTATAAAAGGAAATGGTGGGGAAATTATAGTAAACCTGTAGGTAAATCTAAACCAATGTTAAATGTATAAAATAATAAGTGAAAATCGCTCAGTCGTGTCCGACTCTTTGCGACGCCATGGACTGTCGTGGAATTCTCTAGGCCAGAATACTGAAGTGGATAGCCTTTCTCTTCCCCAGGGGATCTTCCCAACCCCGAACCCAGGTCTCCCACATTGCAGGGGGATTCTTTACCAGCTGAGCCACAGGGAAGCCCAAGAATACTGGAGTGGGTAGCCTATCCCTTCACCAGCAGATCTTCCCAACCCAGGAATTGAACCGGGGTTTCCTGCATCGCAGGCGGATTCTTTACGAACTGAGCCATCAGGAGAGCCCATAAAATAATCCCTAATTTGTTTCATTAAAAAATCAAGATAGAACTTAAATCTTTGAAAATAATTGCATACAAATTAGGAATAGTGGTGACCAGATTTAAAGATTTTAAGGTCTTTACATTATTTGGGAGGAGGACAAAAATACTGATAACTTTAAATAAATGTAAATAACTGAAGATTACACTAAAATGTCTAGTGAAGTGTTAGTGAAAGTGTTATTCACTAGGGTAGTCCTTAAAAGAATGTATATATACGGGAGTATCATTGATTTACAACATTGTGTTAATGTCAGGTGTACAGCAAAATGATTCTGTTATACACCCATATATGTATATAACTATATCCTTTTAAAAATTTTTTCCATTTTAGTTATTACGATATTTTTTTTTAGTTTTTTATTTTTTAAATTTTAATATCTTTAATTCTTACATGTGTTCCCAAACATGAACCCCCCTCCCACCTCCCTCCCCATAACATCTCTCTGGGTCATCCCCATGCACCAGCCCCAAGCATGCTGCATCCTGCGTCAGACATAGACTGGCGATTCAATTCTTACATGATAGTATACATGTTAGAATGTCATTCTCCCAAATCATCCCACCCTCTCCCTCTCCCTCTGAGTCCAAAGATCCATTATACACATCTGTGTCTCTTTCCCTGTCTTGCATACAGGGTCGTCATTGCCATCTTCCTAAATTCCATATATATGTGTTAGTATACTGTATTGGTGTTTTTCTTTCTGGCTTACTTCACTCTGTATAATCGGCTCCAGTTTCATCCATCTCATCAGAACTGATTCAAATGAATTCTTTTTAACGGCTGAGTAATACTCCATTGTGTATATGTACCACTGCTTTCTTATCCATTCATCTGCTGATGGACATCTAGGTTGTTTCCATGTCCTGGCTATTATAAACAGTGCTGCAATGAACATTGGGGTACATGTGTCTCTTTCAATTCTGGTTTCCTCGGTGTGTATGCCCAGAAGTGGGATTGCTGGGTCATAAGGTAGTTCTATTTGCAATTTTTTAAGGAATCTCCACACTGTTCTCCATAGTGGCTGTACTAGTTTGCATTCCCACCAACAGTGTAGGAGGGTTCCCTTTTCTCCACACCCTCTCCAGCATTTATTGCTTGCAGATTTTTGGATCGCAGCCATTCTGACTGGTGTGAAGTGGTACCTCATTGTGGTTTTGATTTGCATTTCTCTAATAATGAGTGATGTTGAGCATCTTTTCATGTGTTTGTTAGCCATCCGTATGTCTTCTTTGGAGAAATGTCTATTTAGTTCTTTGGCCCATTTTTTGATTGGGTCATTTATTTTTCTGGAATTGAGCTGCAGAAGTTGCTTGTATATTTTTGAGATTAGTTGTTTGTCAGTTGCTTCATTTGCTATTATTTTCTCCCATTCCGAAGGCTGTCTTTTCACCTTGCTTATATTTTCCTTTGTTGTGCAGAAGCTTTTAATTTTAATTAGATCCCATTTGTTTATTTTTGCTTTTAGTTCCAGAATTCTGGGAGGTGGATCATAGAGGATCCTGCTGTGATTTATGTCTGAGAGTGTTTTGCCTATGTTCTCCTCTAGGAGTTTTATAGTTTCTGATCTTACATTTAGATCTTTAATCCATTTTGAGTTTATTTTTGTGTGCGGTGTTAGAAAGTGATCTAGTTTCATTCTTTTACAAGTGGTTGACCAGTTTTCCCAGCACCACTTGTTAAAGAGATTGTCTTTACTCCATTGTATATTCTTGCCTCCTTTGTCAAAGATAAGGTGTCCATATGTGTGTGGATTTATCTCTGGGCTTTCTATTTTGTTCCATTGATCTATATGTCTGTCTTTGTGCCAGTACCATACTGTCTTGATGACTGTGGCTTTGTAGTAGAGCCTGAAGTCAGGCAAGTTAATTCCTCCAGTTCCATTCTTCTTTCTCAAGATTGCTTTGGCAATTCGAGGTTTTTTGTATTTCCATACAAATCTTGAAATTATTTGTTCTAGTTCTGTAAAAAATGTGGCTGGTAGCTTGATAGGGATTGCATTGAATTTGTAAATTGCTTTGGGTAGTATACTCATTTTCACTATATTGATTCTTCCGATCCATGAATATGGTATATTTCTCCATCTATTAGTGTCCTCTTTGATTTCTTTCATCAGTGTTTTATAGTTTTCTATATATAGGTCTTTAGTTTCTTTAGGTAGATATATTCCTAAGTATTTTATTCTTTTCGTTGCAATGGTGAATGGAATTGTTTCCTTAATTTCTTTTTCTACTTTCTCATTATTAGTGTATAGGAATGCAAGGGATTTCTGTGTGTTGATTTTATATCCTGCAACTTTACTATATTCATTGATGAGCTCTAGTAATTTTCTGGTGGAGTCTTTAGGGTTTTCCACGTAGAGGATCATGTCATCTGCAAACAGTGAGAGTTTTACTTCTTCTTTTCCAATTTGGATTCCTTTTATTTCTTTTTCTGCTCTGATTGCTGTGGCCAAAACTTCCAGAACTATGTTGAATAGTAGCGGTGAAAGTGGACACCCTTGTCTTATTCCTGACTTTAGGGGAAATGCTTTCAATTTTTCACCATTGAGGATAATGTTTGCTGTGGGTTTGTCATAGATAGCTTTTATTATGTTGAGGTATGTTCCTTCTATTCCTGCTTTCTGGAGAGTTTTTATCATAAATGGATGTTGAATTTTGTCAAAGGCCTTCTCTGCATCTATTGAGATAATCATATGGTTTTTATTTTTCAATTTGTTAATGTGGTGAATTACATTGATTGATTTGCGGATATTGAAGAATCCTTGCATCCCTGGGATAAAGCCCACTTGGTCATGGTGTATGATCTTTTTAATGTGTTGTTGGATTCTGATTGCTAGAATTTTGTTGAGGATTTTTGCATCTATGTTCATCAGTGATATTGGCCTGTAGTTTCCTTTTTTTGTGACATCTTTGTCAGGTTTTGGTATTAGGGTGATGGTGGCCTCATAGAATGAGTTTGGAAGACCAAAAATTTAGAGAAGAGCTAACACCTATCCTCCTCAAACTCTTCCAGAAAATTACAAGATATTGAATACAGTTGCTTGTGCTATAGAAAATCCTTCTTTACAAAGTTGGCTTTAAAAAAAAAAAAACAAAAATAAAAAAACCCAACTACAACAATAACAAAAATTAGTTAAGATCAATTCTCCCTGAAAAGAACAAAAAATATATTAAATTTAAATCAGAAGGCAATAAGGGGAAGGAGAAAGCAATTAGAACCAATAAAAATCACAAAAGAAAGTAGCACTGAATATTAGTAATTCAATAAATAAAATAAACATAAATGGACTAAACTATCCAAGCAAAAGACAAAGATGACAAAGACAAAATATTCCAAATTCAGCTATATGATATTTACAACAGACACATATAAAACATACACATACAGGAAAAGTGATAGTAAAAGACACATTATTAAAGCTAGAGAGTCACGATACACGGTTTAGTTTATGGGAAAGGCAGAACAACTTCTACTTGTAATGTCCTAATAACATAAGCTCAAAATAAATGAAGCAAAAATTGCAAACCAGAAATAGAATTAGATAAACCCATTATCATAATGAAAGATTTGCAAATACTTCTCTATAATTCATGCAGACAAAAAATCAGTAAGACAAACAAGATTTGAACAACATATTATCATGTTGGCAATAAAAGAAAGGAAAATTACAGATTAGTCTCACTCATGATAATAAATGCAAAATGTATAAGTCAAATATTACCAAATTGAATTCAATATTTCAAAAGGTTTGTTTCATAAATACATGGTTGGTTTAATATGGGGAGAATCTGTTCACTTTCTAAATGAAAGACTGGCAGAGAAAAAATATAATCATCTCAAGAGATGCAGAGAAAGCATTCAATAACATTCAATAATTCACGATAAAAATTATTTATAAGCTAAAAATAGAAAAGAACATCCTGCAAGTTATAAAGGGAGCCTACAAAAAAATCTAGAGCAAACATCATGTTCAATGGTGAAAAGTTAAAAGCATTCTCTGTAAAATCAGTAATACTGCACAGAATTATTTCCATATCCAACATCCACAGGTTTGAGTCAGTCTGTTTGCACACATGGACAGACACAGAGATAAACATACACAAACACACACACTTGCAAGAAGGAAATAACATATCATTATTATTTATATCAACTGTCTTCATGGGAAATCCCAAAGAATTAATATAAACTACTGAATTAAAGAATTATTGTTACTATTGAATTCAAGATTTTAACAAGTGTTTTGTATATAAGAACACTAGAGAAAAGCCAACTGCATGTGTTCAAAACAGCAATAATCTTAGAAAAGGTAAATTTTTAAAAGATACAACTTATAATAACTAAAAATTAAGAGCTTAATTAAATTCTGTAATTAATTGCTCAGTTGAGTCCGAATCTTTGCAAGGCTATGGACTATAGCCCGCCAGGCTCCTCTAACCCTGGGATTGTCCAGGCAAGAATACTGGAGTGGGTTGCCATTTCCTCCTCCAGGGGATCTTCCCGACCCAGGGATCGAACCCAAGTCTCCTTCATTGTCAGATGGGCTCTTTACCACTAGTGCGACCTGGGAAGATTATAAACAATTATAATTCTTACAACAAAGATATATAAGAAAAAGATATGAAGGAAACAATAAAATATCATTAAAAGATTAAGGAAGATATTAATAAATATGGAAAAGTACCATATTCATGAATAAGTAAATTATCTTAAGAGTATCAATTCACCTCCAAAATTAATCTCTAGAACGGATGCAATTCCCTTCAAAATTCCAAGATTTATATGGAAAAGAAACGGACAAAATCAGCCAAGAAACTTCTACGGAAGAAAAACTGGTCACTGAGTAGAGGGCTGAGAAATTTGACCTACCAGATATCAGAAGTTATTTCAAAGTTATAACAATTAATACTGTAGATCTGGCAGTAGAATAGAGAGTTCAGAAAGAGACCTACACATACATAGGAACCTAATACACTGCAGAGATGGCATTGCAGATTGGTGGGAAGAAGATGAGTTATTTAAGAAGTTAAGGACGTCTGGAGAAAGTTAAAATTTAGTTCTTAAACAGAAGATTCTAGATGAATTAAGAATTTAAATCTGAAAGTCAAAACATTTAAACTTTTAGAAAATATAGAAATATGTTAATGATCTCAGGGTTTGGAAGGACTTCCAATAACAGCATATTAAAAATATTAACCACAAAAAGCACAAAAATAATTAAAACATTAAAATTAAGGAGCTTGGTTCACCAAAAGACATCATGAAGGGATTCAAAAGATAAGACACACTGTAATAAAAAAATATCAAAACACATAACAAAGAATTAATATCTAACATATATTAAACTTCCATAAATCAACAAGAAAAAATCATCAACCCAATAATGAAAATTTTTTTCTTTAAATGGTATAAGCATATGAAAAGACATCCAACCTCCTTGGTAATTAGAGAAATAAACATTAAATGACAATAAGATAGCCAAGTGTTAACTAGAACCTACAGCAGTAAGAACTCTCATACCTTGCAGGTAGGGGCTTAAACTGGCTACTACTATTCTGTAACCATTTCCGCATTAATAAAGCTGAAACGCACATACTATATGACCCAGCAATGCCAAAACTAGAAATATACCCTAGAAAAACTATGGCACATGCATACCAGAAGAATACATACAAGAATGTATTCTCTTAGTTGGCAGGGTCACCATTAGAAATTAACTCTGAAATGTTTAATTAAAAATTTTTTTTTGTTTTTATTTTATTTATTTTTTTTATACTTTTACATCCCTTCCCAATTTTATTTTATTTTTTTTTTAGTTTTTTATTTTTTAAATTTTAAAATCTTTAATTCTTACATGTGTTCCCAAACATGAACCCCCCTCCCACCTCCCTCCCCATAACATCTCTCTGGGTCATCCCCATGCACCAGCCCCAAGCATGCTGCATCCTGCGTCAGACATAGACTGGCGATTCAATTCTTACTAAATACAACACACTCATTATCTAAAATTAAGGTTTATGGATAATATAAATATTCTCTTTGTGGACCTGCTAAATTCACTAATAAATATTAGTAATAATCTTCTGTAAATACAAAGATAGAAACACATCTGATAAGTCAATATAGCACATGTGACCTTTTTTTCACACTGACAGGCATATATACTTTAAACACCAAAGACTACTCCCAAGCATTTATGGAAAAAAAAATCTTTTTGAAAATTATTTCAATTTAATCAGGATTGAAAGTATTTAAACTTTGACCCTTATAATCCTGAGTGAAGGGCTTTCCAGGTGTCAACAGTGGTAATGAACCCACCTGCCAATGCAAGAGTCACAGGTTCTATCCCTGGGTTGGGACGGTCCCCTGGAGTAGGAAATGGCAACCCTCTCCAGTATCCTTGCTTGGAAAATTCCAGGACAGAGGAAGCTGGTGGGCTACAGTCCATGAGGTCACAAAGAGTTGGGCATGACTGAGCATGAGCACACACACACACACACACATCCTAAGTAAAAGAAGTAACTTTAGTTTTAATATTGTACTTAATTGAAAATATACAGAAGGAAACAATATAAATAAACAAGAAAAGAATATGGAGAGTCTGATGTCCTGTGGTTTTCCTTAATAAGAACTCACTTTCAAGAGAGTATAATCTCCTCAACACTAAGCTTTCTACCAAGGATCTTAATAAGATTCTGAGAAAATTCACACTTAAACAATATGCCACTAAAACCAAAACAATGTGGGTATTACCAGCTATACAAAAGCTTGGTTTCTATCTGATGAGTCATTTCTAAAATGATGAAAGTTTTTCAAGTGCTTTTTATTCAAGCTGGAAAATATATAAAGGCAAGAATCATTTACAAAGCAGGATGACTGAGAAATTTCACTTCATTTTATACATCCTTGTTTGACTCTATGCAAACATCAAACTAAGGATGGCAAAAATGAATTTCTCTTCCTACATATTAATACTAACTTTTTCTTTGCTTTCTCAAGGCATTTCACTTTCAGCATCCAAGTCGATAAGAAATTTAGAAGATGACATGGTATTTAAAACGTTGAGGCTGGGGAAAGCCTTTCAGAAGGAAGATACTGCAGAAAAATCAATTGTTGTTCCTTCCCTGGAGCAATATAAAAATGATGAGAGCAGTTTCATGAATGATGAAGAAAACAAAAATTCAAAGGTAAGTGTGTGACTTGTCCTTTATTTCAATGGAAATTTGAATGATCTTTATGAATCATTTGAAAGTAAAGTTGATACTTTTATAAGCAGAAGCATGTAAAAACAAGTCACAGTATGCATTAGAACAATTAAGCAAATTTCATACATACCAGGTTGTTCTTCCATTCTGGGAAATATCTCTTATTCAAAAAGTTTTTATTCCCCGAAAATCTTGTATCTAAAGTATTTCTTAAAGAGTCAAAACAGTGCAGGGCATCTTTAAATTGATCAATAAGAATATTACACAATTATATTATAGTTCCATTTACAATAGAAGTTAAAACACATATCAACCTTTTCTTTACAGAATGCAGGTTCCAAACATAATTTCTTAAATCATGGCCTGCCACTGAATCTGGCTATAAAACCTTATCTTGCACTAAAAGGATCTGTAGCTTTTCCAGCTGAGAATGAAGTTCAAAATACTGAATCAACACAAGAAAAGAGAGAAATTGGGGATGAAGAAAACTCAGCTAAATTTCCTATAGGAAGGAGAGATTTTGACAGTGAGTAGTTTTTTTAAAAATTGAATTCTTATACCTTAATATCATAAAATAGAACTTTGAATTTAATGGAATTTGGGTCCACTCATAACAAAATCAATTAAGACCATGGTTCAACTTGTACTTGATATTAAGTGACTCCTGCAAAAGATGTGAAATTAAAAAGCATTTAATTAGTTATTATAATTGTAATTTACTCAGATTTAGCTATACCAAACCCATTCTTTTATTTTTAATCAACTTTGAGTGATACTAGTCCTTTAAACAATTTAACTTTTTTTTTCCTTCAGTGCTCAGGTGTATGCTGGGAAGAGTCTATCGACCTTGTTGGCAAGTCTGATGCCTGCTGGTCTACATCATCGTTTAAAAAGAAAGCAAAATCATTTAATTGCCTCTAGGGAAAAAAGCCCTTAATGTTACTATAACTTGTATTATTTTAAATGTCTGTTTTAAAAGAAAGTGGTATTAAGTTATACCTAAATGATTGCTTTACTTGTGCATTAAACTTTATGAATTTTCTGCATAATTATGACTTACTAGTATTTTTTTAAATGCTTAACATGCTAACCATACATACACTGCAGACCAAAATAATAAAGCACTATAACTTACACCTTCATTTCTTAAAAATTAAGTAGAATTTGGTAAATGGTTTTATATATATATATATATGTACATATATATATATACACACACACAAACCTAAAGAACATAAAAGATAATTTCATAGTCTAAAAAACTGAGTCAACTTCGTCTGGCCAGTAATCAATTTGTCCTTGGTGGTACATCTATTGCTTTTTGCAACTCTGAGTAGTTTGCCATCCAATTTATTCTGCAAATCTTTTGATGTCTTAGGTATCTTAACAATTTTGTATTGAAGTGGTTCATTTCCATTATCACAGAGAATATTTTCATCATCCAAATCCACCTGTCTCCTTTTTGAGCTTGTATTTCCTGTCAGACTACTTGATTTTCTTGCTACTTTTTCTTTTTCATTTCTGCCCAGATGAACATTTCCAGAACTTGTTCCAATTGTTGGTCTTCCAACAGAAGAATTTACACCTTCTGTTATGCAAGATGAAAAGAGGAAAGAAATTATATAATACTTGAAATTATTACACATGAGATTTTATAAACTTTTAAAATAGACATAGAATATTTTAAAATTTATGATTTACAATCAGATAATGCTATAAATTACATTACTAACAGATACAGCAATATTACTATCACATTTCATTTCATTTTACCATATCACTTTTCATCCCTACAAACAATAAATTTGCTTTGTTTGAATGCACAACACAATCCTTAAATGCTACTACAAGTTATTTCTTAAATACATTTAGCTAAGTCAAACTAAGTCCTAATTCTATACACTAATTTGTACTTAGATATAACTTTTAAAATAAACTCAAGTCTTTAAAAATATAAACTTTTACATTACAAAAAAAAAATCTAGTTTTACTTAAGTTAAAACCAATCAGTACACTAGAATTAAATTGTTAATTAAAATTGTTCAATTAGGTCAATTACCAGAAAGGTCATTTTCCATGTGAAGAACACACAAAGGCTTTGATGCTGAATTAACATTATTCCATTTATCCTTGCTTATCATGCAGTCATCTTTATAAGTACAGGCAAACTGAGATCTAATTAAGGTTTGCTTCGTCTGGTAACAAGAAGAAAGAAGAAGAAAATATGCAATTTTCCCTTTATTTTGACTTACTTTTTCATCTATATAGAAATATACTCTGTAGTAATTGAGGTACCATAAAAATTTCCCTTAAAAATTTCATTATCTATTGGGAACGTTTAATCCTTAATATTCCATAGTTTGCAAACTCATTCACTGCTACAATTAGCTTTTCTTTTCCCAGTAATATCAGTTTTGTGTATGTTTTTGATAATTTTTGTAAAAGCTTACCAAATCAATTATAAACTCTACAAAGGCCTTTGTTACACATTCCTATGTCCGAGTTGCCTTAGAAAGTGGGTTTTATTATAAGTTTAATAATGATATACATGATATACATAATCCTAGAAAAATAGAAGCTTTTAATCTTAAAATACAGAGCAAACTCTTTTAGGAAAAAAATGAAATTAGAGAAACTAAGGAAGGGAGAGATACTAGGATGAAATAGAGAAATAGGAGAAGGTAAAAGAAGCAAAAATAGGCAACTAAGAAAGAAACAAGATAAAACAGTACTGAATGAAAGGCTTTATTTCTTAATTAAAAACTTGAATATTCAGAAAATTAAGAAATAAGATGGGCTTCTCTGGTGGCTCAGTAGTAAAGAATCTGCCTGCAATGCAGGAGACGTGGAATCGATCCCTGGGCTGGGAAGATCCCATGGAGAAGGAAATGGCTGCCCACTCCAGTATTCTGTCCTGGGAAACGCCATGGACAAAGAAGCCTGCAGGCTACAGTCCATAGGATTGCAAAAGAGTCAGACAGGACTTAGTGATTAAACAACAACAAATAAGATTTGACCAAGTGATTTAATAGTTGAGTATTCAAAGTATACTCCTGTAATTATCTTAAAACATGAGAAATAGGAGAAAATTAGAAGGCTAAATTTAATTCTTAAGCACTGAAAAGGATGTCAAGAAAACACTTTTGGAAATGCATTCTGTAAACATAAAACCAGCGGCTGTTTTAAGAACAGGAATTAATTTCAAAACAAAGTAATCCACACAGATAAGGCAAATTTCAACAATTGCAGCTGCTGTATAATGCCATTTAGTTATTATAATAGTGAGATTTCTCCAAATAATTAGAAATCATCTCAAATCCTTTTCAGAAATAGACAAGTTTAAATTTCAAATACATGATTAAATAAAGAGGACTTCAACAATTCAAAAATTAATACTTCAAAGTATAACTACATCATGCTGAACAAAGCTCACAGAGCATATATTGATACATTTCACGAAGTCTAAAACAGCAAGATTTTATATTATATATTCAGTAATTATATATTGTGTTTTATATTCAGAGAGATAACTGCATTAACCCCCTCAGAGGTTTGCAGAGATAATGGCAGTGAAACCCACTGACTATAATTTAGAAGAAATTAGAATAGTCCCCAGTCCAGCTGCTTGATAAAAGCAAGTTTTCTCAGGATGACAAATTTTATATCTTTTTGAGTAATGGTATTTATGAGAGCCTCTAACTCCCAGAACACTAAAAATTATGTTTAATTTGCTTGAAGATTCAGACAATTAGAATTTATCTTCCATTTAAGCACAAAAATACACAAAACTGAAAAAATGTGAAAATGTAAAAGATCAAAAATATTTTTTTTTAAAGTGAAATACAGTAGGCTTTGACAATGGATGGAGCTATAGCCCAAGATCTTCATGAATCCACAAGAATGCAACTATTATTAAATAGGTTCTACCATGAGATGCCCTAAAATACAACTGAAGGCTTTAACTAGGGATTTAACTTTAATCCCTTTCTGGATTGTATTAATTTCATAAGTAGAGAATTAAAACCATTAATAAAGCTATTAAAATAGTTAATGAAATAAATTTTATATTACATCATATCATTACTGTAGCAAATTATCCAAAAACTTTTACTTCCAATACTAACTGTTAATATATTTTTACACAATGTTTCTTTCATTTCACCAAGGTGACTGCCTATATAGAAAATTATAAATTTACTGCTTGCAAAGAGTTATAAAGAGTATAATAAGACCATGAAAGCAAACGGATGCTAAGTGACTGGCAAGCAGCACTCCCATAACACCCAAACAGTGATGGCACCTACAGGTTGCTTGAGGGACTTCAACCTCCCACCAAAATACCTTCATCAGTACCACTTATGTGTGCGTGCTTAGTCACTCAGAAGTGTCCGATTCTTTGTGACCCCATGGACTGTAGCCCTCCAGGCTCTTCTGTTTATGAGATTCTCCAGGCAAGAATACTGGAGTGGGTAGCCATTCCCTTCTCCAGGAGATCTTCCTGACCCAGAGATCAAATCCAAGTATCCTGCAGGCAAACCTAAAATCTGGAGACAGATTCTTTACCGTCTGAGCCACCAGGGAAGCCCTAGTAACACTCATAAAACACTCTACATAAAAAGACAATAATTATATTATTGAACACAGACAACTGACATTGTCTCAATTTTATACCTCATATGAATAAAAATTTCTTTAGAAGTTATTTGTGCTAATTTTAAACTTGAGTGAGTGAGTGAAGTTGCTCAGTTGTGTCCGACTCTTCATGACCCCATGGACTGTAGCCCACCAGGCTCCTCCCCCATGGGATTCTCCAAGCAAGAGTACTGGAGTAGGCTGCCATTTCCTTCTCCAGGGGATCTTCCCAACTCAGGGATCGAACCCGGGTCTCCTGCATTCCAGGCAGACGCTTTAACCTCTGAGCCACCAGGGAACTTACATCTGAGTAAAAACCTCTCTTTGCTATATAAATACAGTTGTAAAATAAGTTCAATAGCCCTCTTGACAACTAGATTTCTTCTCTCCAGGGCCCCAGTAGAAATTCTCTAGTCCTCAGCCAGAGTAGGCCAGTTTCAGGAAACTAGAGTTATAAGGCAATGGATTCTTAAAATACTGATAACAAGTTGATATGAGAAAGGAAATTAGTTAGCCACTATATTTACCATGAAAAACATTATTTATAAACATAACAAAATATAAGAGAGAACCATAATGGTGCTATGGTAACACTGCAACATTTATATACAAAACTGAAAGTAGTTATATTGAGGATTTTTTTTTTTTTGGTAAGAGATTCTATGTGAGTTTTTTCTCTGCCCTGTACAAATATCTTTTTAAACCAATTATCACTTATTAAGTTCCAACTATGTAACAGGAACACAGAATACTAGACTACTAGGATGGCTTCTATAATCACAAAGACACTCTACTTATAAAATTGGATAATAGAATCAAGACTGAAAAGATCTCAGAAGGCTAGAACAGTAAGTAGAAAATAACAAAATGAAAATGAATGAGGATAAACAAAGTCCTATATTTAAGTTCAAAATACCAATTACAGATGTACAGGATGAGAATCTGACTTAAAAACATATGAAAAAGATTTACAGATTTTAATTGATCATGAACTTGACTGGAGCCAACACTGTGATATCAAACTAAGAAATGCACATAAAAAGACAAGATGATATGATGCAAAAGGCATCAGATTTGCCATCAAAGGACCTGGCTTCTTATACTGGTCCTATCACTTACTAACTAGATGATCTTGGGTAAACCTCAAAATCTCTCTTATCCACACATAAATGGGAATATTTGCCTCATAGAGTTGTCAAGATTAAGTGAAGTGAAAAATATGGAAGAGTTATATATAACTCTAAAGATATATGCAGATACTCTATAGTTATTAGTGTAGTAACACATAAAGAGAATATTCCTATAGAGTAGGAAATCCGTTGAATTAGGTTTCTCAGGACACAGTCAACTCGAAAATGATTCTAGGAATGTAGTTCAAACAATGAACTTACAGTCAGCTTCTTCATTTTAGTTATTAAAACAATACAAGCTATACTGACTTGTATTTATAACTTAAAAGAGATTGCTTTTCCTTTGTTCATAAAAGTTGAATTTTTCTGCACCAGATTAGTGGCTACATAGAACTGAGATTACTTCCTGTTGCAAATTTTCCAAATCTCTCTGTGTATTTGATTTGGAATCACAAATAAGCAAAACAATTCCCTTCTGAAAATGCTTTTGAAGTACTAAACAACTAAGAATAATGTTCAGATTCATACATGGCTGTTAAAATCATTTTATGTTCAAGTCACATGAGAGAAAAGGATTCAAAGTTTTCCTTTGTAGAGTGATTTCCCCACTTTGGAAACATTTCTATCCACAGTAAAATTGCAATGAACTTCAAACCTGCCAAGAATTGGAAAAGTCCTTTTGCCACAACTTTTTTTAAAACTGAAATTAGTAGTAGGTTCCCAGTTTAAGGAAAATAGTACTTCACAAAGGAAAGCCTGACTCCAGTTAAATTAAGACTAATGAGCCAGAATATTAAAACATCATAGAAACTTCCAGTTACCTGTATTAATAAGGGAATGAAATTTCTAAGCCCCCACTATACTGATATATTTTATTAACAAGTTTGGAAATTACTCAACATACCTATTTGACATATAACTACTCAGAATTTATCTTTTCACTCTTACAATACCACATTTTCCAAAGAAAAGAGATCTGCTATGATTTTTTTTATAATTTTCTTTATTTATTTTTGATTGTGCTGGGTGTTTGTTGCTGCAGGCTTGCCTCTAGTTGTGGTGATCGGGGCTACTCTCTAGTAGCAATGAGAGGGCTTCTCATTGCAGTGGCTTCTCTTGGTGAGGAGGACAGGCTCTATAGGGCTCCTGGGCTCTCAAGCACAGGCTTAATAGTTGTGGCACATGGACTTAGCTGCTCCATGGCATGTGGGATTCTCCCAGATAAGGGATCACACCTGTGTCTCCTGCACTGGCAGGCAGATGCTTTACCACTGAGCTACCAGGAAAGCCTGAGATTTGCTGTCCTTAGTGAAATATGAACTTGTGAGTATATCAAATGATCCATTTCTTCATCAATAAAATTTCATATAACTTTGCTAAATAACGGAAAGATAATATTATGACCTAGGTAATAGCATGATATTTTTATGACTCCTTATTATAATTACTATGCCTTTATTTACTCTTTAGAAACAGCACAAACTATGAAGTTGTTATTGTTCAGTCACCAAGTCCTATCCAACTCTGCAACCCCATGGACTGCAGCATGCCAGGCTTCCCTGTCCCTCACCATCTCCAGGAGTTTGCCCAAGTTCACGTCTATTGAACCGGTGATGCCACCCAACCATCTCACCCTCTATTGCTCTCTTCTCCTTCTGCCTTCAATCTTTCCCAGCATCAGTGTCTTTTCCAATGAGTTGGCTTTTAGCATCAGGTGGCCAAAGTATTGAAGCTTCAGCATCAGTCCTTCCAGCGAGTATTCAAGATTGATTTCCTTTAAGATTGACTGGTTTGATTTCCTTGCTGTCCAAAGGACTCTCAAGTCTTTTCCAGCACCACAGTTCAAAAGCATCAATTCTTCAGCACTCTGCCTTCTTTATGGTCCAGTTCTCACATCCATACATGACTACTAGAAGTCTTACATCTAAACACAATCCTTACTCTGATACTTACTAGGTATATGGACTGGAAAATAATGCCTTTTAGACTTCAGCAAGGATTAATTGGAAGGAGGTATATAAAATATCTAGTATAACACTTAGAAGGTATGCAATAAATCCCACCCTCATTCTGTCAGTCAAAATGAGTTCAAATTTTAGTTCAAACTAATACAAACATTCCATATCATTCTAATGAAAAATACTCTTCAGTCACCTTCTTAAAGAGACTGGTACTGATCATTCTCTTTAAAACCAAAACACACACAAAGAATATACTCTCCTTATAACCCTTCCCAGCTTTATTTCCCTCCATAGCACTGATAACCATCTAATACACTGATACAATATAATTATCTTATTTATTTTCTCCCTCTCCCAACTAAAAGGTACGCTCCATGAACAAACCCTTAGTTTGCCAACCGATGGTGTCCTCTGGTCCTCTTACAGTGCTCTTCATTCCCACAGGGTGAGGAGTAAGAGACTATGACCTCTCTTTTTAGATCCTGTTCCAAGTGTCTAAGGGCCCCAGAATTCCTTGCACAAACTGCCAAGGTGCTGGGCCAGCACTGGCCTCTTCCTCTTGCAAGGGCTTACTGCTTATGACACGGGTATTGGGGAATGGGATGTGTATGTTTCTGGGTGGCGGGTTTCTAAGAGCAAGGAACAGAACCAGGATTAAAGGAATTGTAGGGGCAGACCAGAACCCACTCCAGTGTTCTTGCCTGGAGAATCCCAGGGACGGGGAAGCCTGCTGGGGTGCCGTCTATGGGGTCGCACAGAGTCGGACACGACTGAAGTGACTAAGCAGCAGCAACAGGGGCAGACCAGAGGTTTCCATTTATATTCTTGCACCCCAGTCCCATAAATACTGGGGGAAGACTTGTCCATCAGGGCAGGGCAGGGAGTGTGTGTGTTTGCAGATGTATTTCCAATGCTTAGGACAGAGCCTGATACTCAGCAGGCATTTAATACATGTTTGTTGAGTGAATTAAGTAAAATTATAACAGATTCTAACAGGTGTATATGAGCAGAAGGTATGAGGTAACAGAAACCAAGAGGAAGCAAAAGCTTAGAGGTAGGAAAAAATATGTACAGAGAGTAAAGAAACCACAGGGTTCAGAAATGAGAGAAGTAGATTGGTGAAGAACAGCTAAATTACCCTAAGGACAAAAGCTCTGAAATAGAAAAACAGGTACAGAGTAAACTCTACTCTGTTCAGTATAGTAAGAAAACCATTTGGTACAGAAACAAGAGAGAGATATACATGCACAGAAGAGCTATATCACATTCAAGTGGAGTGAACCATGCAGCTAAAGTCCTTAAGCCCCACTGTATCCACCATTCCTTTCGTTTTTAAATATTCCGCCTTTCTTAGGTTCTCATGTACACATCCTTAAAATAAGCCCTACAAAAAATAACTGTTCCTTAAAATCACAAAAGCCACACCTTCCTTAATCTTGCCCCATATTTTATTCACTCTTTTTGTATACTACTGAAAGCACAGTTTCTTTAAACTAGAAAAGAAATCTAATAGTTTCATCGGGTTGCTTGCTCAGCCTGAAATGCTCTCCTCTATTCTCTCTTCCTATTTAGATCCTATTTATTCTAGTCTCTCATGGTCAGAGCACCATTTCTTAGTCTTATAAAGGGTTTCTATTTATCGCATTTGTGTGTATCTTTAATCTACTAGAACCGAAACTATTGAATATGCTGGAGAAAATTAATTAAAATTCAGTTCAGTTCAGTTCAGTCGCTCAGTTGTGCCTGACTCTTTGTGACCCCATGAATCGCAGCACGCCAGGAGGCCTCCCTGTCCATCACCAACTCCCGGAGTTCACTCAGACTCACGTCCATTGAGTTGGTGATGCCATCCAGCCATCTCATCCTCTGTCGTCCCCTTCTCCTCCTGCCCCCAATCCCTCCCAGCATCACAGACTTTTCCAATGAGTCAACTCTTCGCATGAGGTGGGCAAAGTACTGGAGTTTCAGCTTTAGCATCAGTCCTTCCAAAGAACACCCAGGACTGATCTCCTTTAGAATGGACTGGTTGGATCTCCTTGCAGTCGAAGGGACTCTCAAGAGTCTTCTCCAATACCACAGGTCATAAGCATCAATTCTTCAGCACTCAGCTTTCTTCACAGTCCAACTCTCACATCCATACATGACCACTGGAAAAACCATAGCCTTGACTAGATGGACATTTGTTGGCAAAGTAATGTTTCTGCTTTAGAACATGCTATCTAGGTTGGTCATAACTTTCCTTTCAAGGAGTAAGCGTCTTTTAATTTCATGGCTGCAATCACCATCTGCAGTGATTTTGGAGCCCCCCAAAATAAAGTCTGACACTGCTTCCCCATCTGTTTCTCATGAAGTGATGGGACCAGATGCCATGATCTTCGTTTTCTCAATGTTGAGCTTTAAGCCAACTTTTTCACTCTCCACTTTCACTTTCATCAAGAGGCTTTTTAGTTCCTTTTCACTTTCTGCCATAAGGGTGGTGTCATCTGCATATCTGAGGTTATTTGATATTTCTCCCAGCAATCTTGATTCCAGCTTGCGTTTCTTCCAGCCCAGTGTTTCTCCTGATGTACTCTGCATATAAGTTAAATAAGCAGGGTGACAATATACAGCCTTGACGTATTCCTTTTCCGATTTGGAACCAGTCTGTTGTTCCATGTCCAGTTCTAACTGTTGCTTCCTGACTTGCATATAGGTTTCTCAAGAGGCAGGAATTTTCCACAGTTTATTGTGATCCACACAGTCAAAGGCTTTAGCATACTCAATAAAGAAGAACTAGATGTTTTTCTGGAACTCTCTAGCTTTTTCCATGATCCAGCAGATGTTGGCAATTTGATCTCTGGTTCCTCTGCCTTTTCTAAAACTGGCTTGAACATCTGGAAGTTCACGGTTCATGTACTGCTGAAGCTTGGCTTGGAGAATTTTGAACATTACTTTACTAGTGTGTGAGATAAGTGTACCTGTGCGGTAGTTTGAGCATTCTCTGGCATTGCCTTTCTTTGGGATTGGAATGAAAACTGAACTTTTCCAGTCCTGTGGCCATTGCTGAGTTTTCCAAATTTGCTGGCATATTGAGTGAAGCACTTTCACAGCATCATCTTCCAGGATTTGAAATAGCTCAACTGGAATTCCATCACTTCCACTAGCTTTGTTAGTAGTGATGCTTTCTAAGGCCCACTTGATTTCACATCCCAGGATGTCTGGCTCTAGATGAGTGATCACACCATCGTGATTATCTTGGTCGTGACGATCTTTTTTATACATTTCTTCTGTGTATTCTTGCCACCTCTTCTTAATTATACAGTATTAAAAATGGAGTTCCTCAGTAGCAGTAGCACATTTCAAGTGCTCATGAGACATGTGGCTAACACCCACAATATTGGACAGCAAAAACTACAGAACATTCCCACAGAGAGTTCTGTTGAACACTACTATGTAACAAAGCTTTACAATCTATTTCCCATGGTACATACACGAAGGGCAGATGGATTTTCAAAAGACTCAGGGACATTTTTTAGTTTTCTGGGTCCATAATATTGGAACCAAGACGTAGCTTTACATTATTAAAGGAAACCATGCATCTGTTCCTCCCATCTTTAACTACTACCTGATGTGAAAGGGCCAGTTAAGCTTCAGAAAACATTATAATCGTATATCTTCAAATACTATCTCAATTCTATTTTCTCCTCTCATTCTGGGGATCCAATTAGGCATATGTTACGCATATTCTGTGTTCTTATCTTCTCTTTTGTTTTTGCATTCCTTATTCTCTCCTTGCTTTAGTTTGTATATTATTCTAATGACCTATGTTCATGTCTACTTGTACTACCTAATGCTATGTCTAATTTACTATTAAATTTACCTAATTATTAATTTTAGATAATGTTTTTACAGTTCTGGAAATTCTATTTGGTTTTGATTTAAAATGTTTGGTTCTCAGGAGTTTCAGGTGGTCTAGGAATTAGGATTTGGCGTTTTAACTGCCGTGGCCTGAGTTCAAATCCTGGTCGGGGAACTGAGATCCCACAGGCCGCATGGCATAGTCAAAAAAAAAAAAGATTCTCTGTTGGAATTTCCCAATTTTACATCCAATTTGCCCTTCTATCCCTTTAATTACTTTTAAGTGTTGAAGGACTCTGTCTTTCAAAGGTTGTTAAACATCGTGTTCTTTGGTCTCCCAACCCACTTCATTTCCAAATGTGGGAAATATCTTGAGAAGCAACAACCATGTGTTTGAGGCAGGTCCCACTCCTCAAGTGGAGCCGTGTCTTCTGAGCAACTGCAAGACTGCAGGTGATTTTAGTCTACTGGACTGAGACTCCTTAACTTCCTACTCAGTTCTAAAATTCAGCATAGGTATCCTAGGTAAAAATAAGTGTGCATCCAGTGTTTCCAAATTGTTGCCAGCCCCTCAAGACACCAAAATATTTATCAGTTCCTCTTTGCTTCACTGAAGTTCCTTTATATGGGCCAAGAGCAATCCCCGGCTCATACCCAAAAGTGGAAAAATAATCCCAGAGAAGAAAACTCTGATAATAGACTGTTCACCTCAGAACTTTACCCTCTCCAGATTTTTTGTTTATTTAAACTGCTTTGCTTACACAGCTTTCCTATGTCTTTCAAATATATTTTCCCCAACTTGTCTGCCTTTTATTTTGTTACTGCAACAGAAATGGTATTTTGCGATGATCTACTATATCCTAGTTAGAAACAGAAGCCTCCAAATCTGAGTCATTTCTTGATTCTATTCCCTCCTTGAGGGCATTTTACTTTCTCTTCAATAACATTTTGAAGGCTGCATATTTTCTGTTATCCCCCATTTTTCTGTAGCCTGAAGAATGATGGAGGTAGAAGTAATGCTCAATAGAGGAGACAGATCATCTGAAAAAATGTCTGGGTTGGTTCTGTACTTTCTTCTAAGAATTTATTATGTATCATATGTACTAGAAAAAGTCCCTCTACTTAGAGTCTGTATTTCACTCAAATGGAAGGTGATCATTTGGATAATTGCCACAATTCAGTATGCAGCACTAGAGCCTCCAAAGAGTCAATGTGTAAACTCCAGAGTTCATTTTCCACATTACTATGCAGTTGCCACTTCTATTATTTCTCTAAAAAGGAAAACACACACACACACACACACACACACACACACCACACACTTAGCTGGCTTCTCAGTTTTGGAAATATTTCAGTAATAATTCTCAGGACTTTGTCAACTCACTAGCACACTATATGGACACTGGAGCTAGATTAAGCTGCTAAATCATGTTGTGCCTTTTCCCTCTGAAATCAGTTTCCTTGCTTAGCTATCATTTTTGAAGTTTACAGTATCCAATTACATTATTTTCTGTTGTTTGCTTCTGGTGAATATTTTTACTAGGTTTTGCTATTCTGTAATCATTTTAAGTATTGAGGAGGGAAATTCTATGACTTGAACTCAATCCACCATTTTAATTTGGATATACTCAGTTTTCAAGTATCCTAAAGGTTAAACACGGAGTCTAATTTTCTAATGCCATGTGCATTCTATTGCCTGGCTGCTTATAAAGGTACTAGAGTTAGATCCAGCCTATTTTTCACACTACCTATGCTAGTTTTTACTGTCCCAACTATGCCAAGCTTTAAGGATCCAGTGTTTTTCTGATCTGTTGACTTAAGCTATTTAGTTAACACTCATAATTATTCTGACATACATATAATATGAAGGAAAATACTAGACTCAGAATAAGGAAAAGAGATGTATAGACAACTTTTCAGTTGCATCTGATAAGCAAAATGCTGCTAAATCAAGCTGGAAGGAACAAAACTAATTAATTTACAAGAATCTAAGAAGGTAAATATCTCTAAAATATACTGTAATAAAAAAGTATGAAGGTACTTGTATAAACCACTTGGAAACTGGCAGTAAGAATGGAGAGAAAGCATTCCCTAAAGGTTCCTACCAGAACCATGAAGGTTCAGGAAGAACCTTCTAATTTCCTTCACGGGGGATTTTATTTGACCATCATAGACAATTTTTCAAATAAGGTACAGTAGGAAATAAAACTTGAGCACTTAAAATGAGCTAATGAACACTTTCCAAAGTGGTTTCATAGGATTTTGTGATCAAGAGTGCCCACTTCTATTTATGAGGAAATGAAAATCCAAGAAAAGTTAATTTGCCCCAAATAGTAATGACATGGATATTTCACAATCAAGTATGATTTACATCAAAGTTCTAAGTTCTTTAATATTATCTACTGTTGTCTTTCCAAGACAGTATTTCAAGCATAGATCATATATTCTTTCCATGACTAAAAGAAAAGAACTAAATACCAAAAGAGAAAAAGTAACAGGATAATAAAGTAATAAAAGTTGTTAAACTACTTTTCCATAGTTACTCAGTAGTAAATATTAGCAGCATTTTTTTGTTATTCCAGCAAGTATTCAACCTGGCCATGGTTCAGCTATATACCTGGCTAAACCAATTATTTTCACACTTTGCTTTCATAAAGAGTACTGTACTATAAAATATAACCATAAACATCAATTCCTTCCTTTCTCTATTGCCATTTAGTTTCAGAGCTACGTAGACTAAGCCAGCTCCACTATTAAGTAACAAAAGCAATGTAATTACAGTCTCACTAGTACTTATCCATAGCTTCCCACAATGGCATAAAATATGTCCTGGTAGTTATGATATCTTGGATAAGGTGCTTTCTCAAGGATTTTGATTTCCTCATCTATAAATAAGACTGGATCAGATAAGCTGTTTTCTACTTCCCAAACTTTACAAATTGGTTAATAAATTTTATAGCAATTAGTTGACTCATCAATTTCTAAAAAGACCTTCTCTTTCTTCAGATAGATTGTCTTATTTTGATTTACTTAGTTTAACAAAATACCCCAATGATCTTTAAATGAAAATATTAAAGTTTGTCATTATCCATAGAAGGGAAAAATGAAAGAATTTGTTACATTTCTGTTTCTAATCAAGTCCAAAGGAGAGATTGTTTTTCAAAAATCTTATGCCTTGGCTATAAGTACTTGGGTTAACAAAGAATTGGAAAAGTTTTTCCAAAGAAAAATTATGCAAAACTCAATGATGTATTCCATAGATGTTAATTACTAATAGCTACTAATAATCAATAGAAAGATCAGGCTTATTAATCTAAATAAACTAAATGGATTTACAGTATGTAGATGAAACAGATAACTATAAGTTTTACTAACTAGGACTAACTTGCCAAATATGAATATAAAGAACAAATTAGAGTTCTCAAGTTTTATTAAGAGATGAATAATTATTTGATAATTTAAGGATAATTGTAAATTTTACGTGAAAATTTTGTTAAATGAATGAATTCCCAACCATAGAACAGTGTCTGGCATATAGCAGATACTCAATAAATATATATATTAAATGAATAAGTGAGTTAAAAATAAGCTTCTTTTTGAGAAAAAGATTAAGAAAAATTTAAATGCCTAAAAACATGTTATTAACTACATATAGGTGCAACGTTTCATATGTGAACAGGGATGCTAAATGAAAATATAAAGAATAGCTTTAGTGAATGAACAATGTGAAATGTTCTCCTTGTCTCAATCTACAATCAATTACATTCTGCCATTATGTCTTCAGACAGGAACAAAACTGAAACTACACAGACTCTCAAGACTCAGTGTAAGATACCAGAAATGTAAATGAGAAAACCATGTTCTCTTTAATTTCCCCTTCATTCACTGAACAGATATTTATTGACCACTTACCATATCAGGTACTTATTCCTTTCCTTCTTTTAGGTCCAGGGTATTGAATACATCAGAGACAGATTAGCCAAGATTGTATTAAAAGGAAAGTTTCTGTATATCAACTGTCATAATGTATTTTCCATTTAATCCCTATAGTTCCATGTATAATGTATATTTATAATACCCAGCTCAGCTTTATATATTTATTTCTTCTAAAAGCAAAACAAATTTTTATCATTTTCATGATAGTACATTGAATTGTACCTTGATTTTTTTCTCTTCCATTGACTTATGGATGCGTTCTCTTAAGGGTTTCATCGATGAATTATCCACTTGTGTGGGAGATCTACATCCAAAAAAAGTAAAAATTTACAAACCAAAGTAGCTTTTAAATTTGTTTTCACCTCTCCTTGACCTTACAGTTGGAGAATAAAAGTTTATTCTGAACCTAGTGGTTTACAGTACTATATAAAAGTGTTCATATTCCTATTCTCAGAGTTCTAAATACTAATAATTTGCTTAATTAATTAGTTCAGTAACTAAACACTTGAGCTTCTACTATATGTAAGGCACTGTATAAGATGTTGTGAAGAACAGAAAGTTCACTCATTCACTGACTCTGAATTCAGGAATCTTGATCTAAGTGAAATAAGATAAACACATAACTAAAATTCAAAGTAAAAAAGGACAGATGCCATAGCAGGGAAATTCAAAAGAGAAAAACATAGTTTAGAAATAGGAGGGTCAGGGAAGACACAATAGAGAAGTAGACACTGGCACTTTGGAGCCAGTCAAACCTGGACTCCTCAATAAATCCATTTTTAGCTTAATAGAGCCAGAGTCATAACCTCTTAGAGTCAAAAGACCATTATATAAGAATAAAGGATAGTCTATTATAAGAAAGACTAGTTTATAACACTACATTGACTTACATTCATATACACTGTCCTTAATTTTAACATTTCAATGCAGACCATTATTTCCTAGTGGCTCAAATGGCAAAGAATCTGCCTGCAATGCAGGAGACCTGGGTTTGTTCCCTGGGTCGGGAAGATCCTCTGGAGAAGGGAATGGCAACCCACTTAAGTATTCTGGCCTGGAGAACTCCATGGACAGAGGAGACTGGTGGGCTACAGTCCATGGGGTCGTAAAGAGTCGGACGCACTTGAGCGACTAACACACACACACACACCATGGACTGGTACTTGTCTGCACAATGACAACCGAAAATGCTAAGGTAACTATAAACATGTGTTTGGGCACATGACTGAGTAAAGAAAAGTATCTCTTTAAAATGGATATGGGGATTAATTTTGTTTAGAAAATCCTATAAACACAAAATAACTTTTTCTTAGAAAATTACATAATTCAATCTAAGAGAAAACTTAAACCATTAATATTTCTACCTAAAAGCAAGCTTTATTAAACAGAAGTAAATTAACAGGAGGGGGAAAAAAAACAAGGTTCATCTTCTTTATACTGTTCTCTGGGATTCCAACCCAGGGTATGAGTAAATCACTGATAAAATAAACCTTTATTGTAAAGGAATTAGAAGACAACACTGAATGATAGAGAATCATGAAGTTAGTCTTTCAAGAGAAAAGACAGTGAAGCACAGGAGAAAGAGCATAAAGCAATCATGGATGGATCTGAACAATTTTAGATGAAAGTCAGATTTCTAAAAGGTAGTTCAAGCAGAAAATAGAAAAGATCAAACAGGTTAATTTTTAAAAATCCTTCACAATGTACTAAATACAATTTTAAATGGTTGTTCTAAAATTTTAAATGTTTCTCTAAATAAATATTCATTAATTAAAATATCACCAACTTACTCAATGTTTTGACTAAATTGTTAAAACTGGAGAGTATCATAATGTCTTGTACAGAATACCAAAGGTAATTTAGTATTTTCTTTCTAATGTGAGGAAGAACAAGTAACTGTCAATTCCAGGGCAAGTCTGGAGTATAGCAACTCTCCTATTCCCAGGCAAAAGAGCACAACCCAGAGACTTCAGGTTCTGGAGAAGTACAACTCTGCCACTTGCTAACTTGGACAAATTGCTTACCATCTTTCTCAAATCTAATTCTTTACTTATAAAGTGGGGATACTACTAAAAGAGACTCTTGTGAAGGCTGAAACAAGTGAAGCATTCAGCAATGTTTTTGACACAAATATCTTAGCAAACAAATATTTCCAAAACAAAAAACAAGAACGAAGAAACAAAAATTATTGGCCATAATCTCACAAAATACCATTTTATATATGACTTCCTCACATTCAAATGTTCCATCTCCCTTTAACTAACTTTTGTTTTTTCTCTTCACACTTTTCCTGTAGTTCCCAAGTTTCCTACCATAATATATACTTCTTTTATAACCAATGAGGTGCTTTTTCAAAAATTTTCTTTATAGACCTAACATTCACATACATATAACTTCCACATTACTTACCGAAAAAGTGTAAGAACAGAAGTTCCATTAGGATGAATTGTGTTTTCATCATCATACAAAAGCTCTGCTTTGTTTTTGGTAGGAGCACTGGCTGCTTCTTCATCCAAAAGAACTAGCAAAGCTTTCACAGTATCTCTGCCACAGTATGCAGTGCCATGGTTTATGGTATGATATTTTGGCTAGAACAAGAAATAATTTCAAGTAAATGTAATAATCACTCCAGCTGGGTCAATCAACCATTCTTTTCCATTTCATGTGCTATTGTTATCCCTCCTCTTCTATTAAGCTATAAAAAATCAGCCACGAGAAGTGGCTTTAAGGCTTGTGAATATTTCTCCCTCGAGCCATATTAAAATCTACCTTATGAGCTTCCAGAAGCACCAAAAAATATAGAAAATAATATTATCAAATGAAGACATTAGATTTTGGACAAAATAACACTAAGCTTTACGTCAAAAAGTTTAACTACAATTTATGTGACCGAGCAAGGTAATGTCCAAAATCTTTCAAGCTATGCTTCACAATATGTGAACCGAGAACTTTCAGATGCACAAGCTGGATTTAGAAAAGGCAGAGTAACCAGAGATCAAATTGCCAACATCTGCTGGATCATAGAAAAAGCAAAAGAATCCCAGAAAAACATCTAATTCTTCTTCACTGACTACGCTAAAGCCTTTGACTGTGTGGATCACAACAAACAGTGGAAAATTCTTAAAGAGATGGGAATACCAGGCCACTTTACCTGCCTCCTGAGAAACTTTATGCAGGTCAAGAACAGGACAGTTAGAACAGGACACGGAACAACGGACTGGTTGAAAAATTGGGAAAGGATTATGTCAAGACTATATATATTGTCAACCTGCTTATTTAACATATGCAGAGTACACCATTTGAAATGCTGCACTGGATGAATCAAAATCTGGACTCAAGATTGTCAGAAGTATTAATAACCTCAGATATGCAGATGACACCACCCTAATGACAGAAAGCGAAAAGGAACTAAAGAGCCTTTTGATAAAGGTGAAGGAGGAGAGTGAAAAAGTTGGCTTAAAACTCAACATTCAAAAAACTAAGATCACAGCATCTGGTTCCATCACTTCATAGCAAACAGATAGGGAAAAAATGGAAATAGTGACAGATTTTATTTTCTTGGGCTTCAAAGAAAGTCACAGACGTTGACTGCAGCCACGAAATTAAAAGAAGCTTACTCTTTGGAAGAAAAGCTATGATGAACCTAGGCAGCATATTAAAAAACAGAGACATCACTTTGCTGACAAAGGTCCATATAGTCAAAGCTATGGTTTTTCCAGTAGTCTTGTATGGATGTGAGAGCTAGACCAGAAAGAAGGCTGAGCACTGAAGAACTGACTTTTTCGAATTGTGGTCCTGAAGAAGACTCTTGAGAGGCCCTTGGACAGCATGGAGATCAAAGCAGTCAATCCTAAAGGAAATCAACCCTGGGTATTCACTGGAAGGACTGATGTAGAAGCTGAAGCTCCAATACTTTGACCACCTGATGTGAACAGTCAACTCACTTGAAAAGACCCTGATGCTGGGAAAGATTGAGGCAGGAGGAGAAGGGAGCTGCAGAGGATGAGATGGTTGGATGGCATCACCGACTCAATGGACATAAGTTTGAGCAAACTGTGGGAGACAGTAAAAGACAGGGAAGCCTGGGGGAGCTACAGTCCATGGGGTCGCAAAGAGTCAGACACGACTGATCGACAGAACAACAACAAATGAGACCTCAGCCGCATGACTTAATCTCTGTTTATTTTTTCTCTCTTATACCAGAAGTGGGATTCTGGTGATCTGAATACCAACCCCACAGATGGCTGTAAAGATCTACTCAAATGCAAAAATAAAAAGACTGGTTGATCTTCATTCTTTCAGTAATCACCCGTAAGTACATCCTAAGTCCCAAGAACTGTGTTTGAAAGGCAATAACCAATACCTCAAGGGACCCGTAGTCTCTTTGACAAAACAAGCAAGTAACCAATAAAGGCATTACAGAGTGCTAAAAGCTATTTTGAAGACCATGTATACCTTATGCAGTGGGAGCACACCAAAGGAAGCACACCAATTTACCCTGGTATCAGGGATGGTTTCACAGAGGAGACACACAGGGGTAAGAAAGAATTCGGTATTTTCAGGGACCAGGTAGCAAAGGGCAACATAGAGGGAGTCATGTGAGATGAGGCTGGGAAAGCTTTGTATATTACACAAAGAAGTTACAAGTCAGTCTATTACAAAGTTAAAACCTCTTACTTTATTAAAAAAAAGGAAATAAAATGATACCTTTTACATTTTAGAAAAAAGCAATGATGGAAATGTATAAAATATATTCCAGGGTAAGATTGTTATTAAACATGGAGCATATGTGTGTGCTCAGTCCCTGCGTTTGTGTCTGACTCTTTGTGACCCCGGGGACTGTAGCCTGCCAAGCTCCTCTGTCCATGGGATTTTCCAGGCAAGAATACTGGAGTGGGTTGCCATTTCCTTCTCCAGGAGATCTTCCTGACCCAGCGATCAAACCCACATCTCCTGCTTGGCAGGCAGTTTCTTTACCACTGAGCGACCTGGGACACAGGACCACAAATTAAGAGACTGTAATAGTCCAGCTCAGAAATGAAGAAGGTAGTAGCAGTGAACTAAAACGGTAGCAGTGGAAATAAAGAAATAGTAGATTAAAAGGGGAGAGCTGGAAAAACTTAGTAACAAGACAGAAGAATAGGGAAAATATATGATAATACTATACATAGATACACATTAAGAACTTTGATGGCATTTCTGGCTGGGTTCATACCAATTAACTAGTTGTGTGTGCTGTAAACCTCTGGAAAAGTTGCTCAGCCTCATTGTGCTTCAGTTAAATCACAGGTAAAATAGGAATAATGATAGTGCCTAACTAGAGGGTTGCTGGACATTGTGCTTAAATAGCAAGAGTTGCCCTTTTGGGGTCATCTGTTATTGATGTACCATTTTCTTCAAGTTTCATCAACATGGTCTTGGCCTCCTTTCTCTACTTGGCTGACTCAGGCTACCAAGAATTGGTAGCCTGACTCTAGCTACACCAGAATTTTAACAAACTGCCTATCAAAAACTGGTGCTTAAAACACATTTATCATTGGTACCGAATAAGTCCATACTGTTTAATACTAATTTCATTGAGAATTATAGGATTATATTTTTCAAAGATTTTCGGTTTGGATGAAAACATGAAATGAAGAACCAAGTTGTCTACAACTTCATTTCTTGTGATAGGAAATGGCAGAGATCGATGCTCTTATATATCTGCACTGTGATAGTTCCTGACATAATAAAACCTGGTGGTCATTTGAGCCAAGTTAGCCAAAGGAAGTGTTAACACACACAAAATACATGTGAAAACAACCCAGAATCTCTCCTGCCTTCAAATTAAGCTAAAAGCATGCACTGGTACAGAAAACAGCTAAAAATAGTGCACAAAGACTGGAAATAAACAAATGAATTACAAAAATTAAGTGAAAGTCTTCTTTCATCCACAGGCTATCACAATTACACCTAAGGAAAAGAGGATTTTGTTACCTGAAGAGTTAAATTGCAACAAATGAATTATTGTAACACATACTCCAAAATTCTGTTTTAGAATTAAAAGAGTGGTAGTCAATTTCCCCTATAAAACTATACTTACAAAACCTTATAATGTTTGACTATCTATGTGAAAAAAAAAAAAAAAGAAAGAGGTAAATTTTCTGGAACATATAATTAAAAGATTACTAAGTATAGGAAAAATTCCTAATATTAGCAGTAAATTGGCAACGGAGGTAGAAAATAAGAGATCATGGAAATAGAAAAATTCTATAGAAGAAAAATAAACTGCTGAATAAAAACCATTTCTGTGGTTTTTCTATGGAGTGCCTAGCCCTGGGATCATAACCAGAGAAACCACTCTTCTTTCACATCTGAGTACATGAGGAAATAATTGTTCTGTAAAAATAATTATTGAAAAATATGACAAAACACCTTAATATCCCTCAAGAACTATAAATTTCTAGTGCTACAAGGGATGCTAAAGATTATCCAGTGCCTTCCTTTGATAAACAGAGATAATTTGTCCCATAGATGTTATGATTTCCCCAAGTTGAACATAATCCTGTATAATCCTATTGAGAAACTCACATTTTCAACATCATCTTATAACAGAGGAAACAATCTTCTGATTTAAGTAGCAATAGTAAATCATTTCTACAGCCACTAGAAAAGATAATGTTTTGTATAGAAGGATAAAATAAAAACCTCATTACCCGTGCAGGACTGATGTCAGTGGTACTAAGAGCTACATCTCCTTGTTGAGAATTGATAATATTTTTAATCCTCAAATCCAAATCTTGAGCAACTTCCTCTACTGCTTTATAAAAAGGATCCCTGCTGTTCTGGCCTTTAGTCAGCTGCATCTTTATCACTGAGAGTATCCGACCCCCCGCAATGCTGAAAATAGAAATAAGATCACTTTTATAATAACATTTTGAGATGACAATATGTTTATAAGCTTGAAAATATAATGCTCAGAGCTAATCAACACTTTTCAGAGAATATGGCTTTGATCTTATGAATCAAACAGTAACACATTTAAGAAAAGCATAAGAACCATTAGAAACAAAATTTTAAAGTTTTTCTAAAAGCAAGTTATTTCAATAAGGTAAGTTACTTCTTCCTTGATTTGAAAGCTGAAGGAAATAATTTAGTTATATATGATATCTGATCAACTCCAGAGCCTACCCTACAGAATCACAATTTTCAAAAAAGGGTACTAAAGAGCTGCATTTATTTTGCAGTTACCACAGGTGTTTCTTATGACTAGACAAGCTTGGGAAAATTTTCATGAAAAAATTAGCTCCTTGAGAAAGGAACCATATTTTACTAATCTTCACACTAACTTGGCAAACAGAAGAAATAATTGATATTTCTATTGAATAAATGACCACTATCACATGCAACAGGCTTCTCTGGTGGCTCAGACAGTAAAGAATCCACCTGCAAGGCAGGAGACCTGGGTTTGATCCCTGGGTTGGGAAGATCACCTGGACGAGGGCATGACAACCCACTCCAATATTCTTGCCTGGAGAATCCCATGGACAGAGGAGCCTGGTGGCCCACAGGCCATGGGGTCACAAAGAGTTGGACATGACTGGGCAACTAAGCAGAATAGCATCACGTGCAACGGGGCTTCTTTAGTGGCTCAGTGATAAAGAATCACCTGCAATGCAGAAGATGTGACAAGAGCTATGGGAAGACCCCTTGGAGAAAGAAATGGCAACCCGCTCCAATATTCTTGCCTGGAAAACCGCATGGGCAGAGAAGCCTGGCAGGCAGCAGTCCACGGAGTCATAAAGAGTCAGACATGACTGAGAGACTAAACAACAACAATCACAAGCAACAGTCTGAAGTTTTTACTTGTAAGACAAAAGACATATGTTTTACTATTTTTATATTATTATTTGTGGTAGAAAAGCACTTAGTTTCAACTTACACTATGGCAGACTAGTTACTCTAGGGGAACATTCCACTAGGCTTGGTAGGAATCAGGGAAAATGTCCAAGTACAACCCAATTTCATCCCTAAAAAGTGACAAACAAAAGTTGGAGTGGAAAGCTGGAAGCTGTGAGTGGTAAGCAGGATGAATGAAGGTTTTGGTGAGGACAAAAAGCTCTAGTAGCAATGTGATCAGGACCCAAACCCTACGTGTGAAAAATTTCCAGAGTCTGAACCTTCCAAGTGGGTAGGAACTAGTATCAGTTTTATTTATATTTATTCTACAATATTTTGTATTTTTGAAGCTTTAAAAAAAATTGTATTTTCTATTTGGTTATGGCATAGATATACAA
Organism: Ovis canadensis; assembly: GCF_042477335.2. Classification (NCBI taxonomy): domain Eukaryota; kingdom Metazoa; phylum Chordata; class Mammalia; order Artiodactyla; family Bovidae; genus Ovis; species Ovis canadensis. Next base: position 177,278,801 of record NC_091247.1, on the reverse strand, counting down.
TTTTTTATATTGATATGTGTCTAGCAACACTGTTAAACTCTACCATTAATTTTAGTAATTTGCATTTCGATTCCTGGAGTTCTCTACACATACAATCATATTCATATTATCACTAAATAGACATTTATTTCTTCTCAATTGTTGTATCTCCTGTTTCTTTTTCTTACCTTAGTACACTGAACTGGACATCCAATGCTATGCTGAAAAGAAATGTTCTAAATCTTAAATAATATGCTAAAACATTTTATCATTAGGTAGGTTTTCAAAAAAACCCTTTATCAAGTTAAAGTCCTTATTCTTAGTTCATTTTACACTGAAAGGGTAGTAGCCCTATAAGCTGGGTATATCCCAATAGACATCCCACCTTGAGTAATCCCTGGGCTTGTCCCCCTGCCCCTTTAGACTTTAGTGGCTATAAAAAACAGACCGTCCAAATCACCAAATTCAGTAAGTACTTTCAAAATAAAAGCTGGCTTCCCTTCTTGACTTTCCTCTCTGGCTTTCTTCCTTCCCATTATTTTTGGCCTGTATTTTCATTACATTCACCTCCTAATCAATACATCTAAGAATTAGTTTATAAATATGTTATCCAACAATATTATTTTCAATGGAATGGTCAATCAGGTGACCTAGTCTGCTACATATCTGTAATCAGAAGTCTGAACAAACTCTAAGAATTCTTTTATGTAAACAAACATTCATTTTACAACTGGTTTTTCTTCTTAATTTTCAATTAAAACCATAGAAAATAATTAGATGAAATGTAGTCAAAATGAAAATATAGTTAAACACTGTGTGCTTTTTCTGGGAATTAATCTCTAATGGAAGAGTTCTGGAAAAGATTCAAAAGCATAATCAAATATGAAAGAGCATCACAGTGTCAGTTATAAGAACAAAAGAAAAAGCTTTCAATAATATTAAAGATAAAAGTCACCTTTGCCTTCTTTTCTCATTCCTTCTATAAGACCAAATATTCTAAATTTTAAAGATGATATAATCCCCTGGATGAACTGTACTTAGGAAAAATTTGTAAGATTTGTATTTCACATGCTTGCCAAGCTCAGCATTTTGACCCTTAACAAAATCCGCAAACACTGGTGCTATGACTTCTATTGCTATACATTCATGACAAGAGCCAATATTAGCTCTTCAAATATCTGCTCAGCAACACAATAACATAATTCAAATTCTTACTTCTAGAGTCTAAGAAACTCCTGAAGTTTTAACCCAAATGATGCCAGGACATTTGTGCTAAGCACTAGAGATACAAAATGAATATTTCTTTTTAAAAGGTCACAGTTGATCATTTGATACAATGAGATATGGAAGGTATAGCAGTAATTTAAGTGGGGAGGTAAGAAAGAAGGGGGTCTTCAGGAAAGCACTCAGAAGAAATTACTACTCTGGAAGAATGTGGATGAGAAAGACATAAACTAAAGTTCCTAACTAATAAATGCATCCCATTAAAGCCCTGAGGCAGAAATAGAAAAATGAAGCAAGTGAGGAAAAGCACAACTAAATCCTTAGACTGAAGACTAATCAAAACATAGTGACTGAAAGAGGATAATAAGCAATAATACAAATAATTGGCAACATTTTACTATAATTATTGACTATCTTTACTATATAGAATGGAGAAGGAAATGGCAACCCACTCCAGTATTCTTGCCTGGAAAATCCCATGGACGGAGGAACCTGGTAGGCTACAGTCCATGGGGTCGCAAAGAGCTGGACACGACTGAGTGACTTCACTTTCTTTCACTTACTATATAGAATGACTTGCCTTTTCCCTAACATCTTTAAGAATTTGGTAACTATTTGCCATAGTAAATTATATCTTTAAAAATTAAATGTGATTAAAGGTGCTATATGAAATATATCAAAAATGCTTCTGAACTATTTTGAAATGAGAAATGTAACATTAGGATTCTGGACTGGCTAATTTCAATCAGACTTAACATTCTATAAATGCACAATATTTAGTCCAATAAATATAATGCAGGTGTGCACTGAAAAGTTGTGTAATAAAATGGAAACACAGAATTTTAAACATTTGAACAACAGGGAACTAACTAATCTATGTAACCTGAAACCCCTAATTTAAGATGTTTTTCAGGTGAAAGTATAGAGTGCATTTTATGGTGGCACCTACTGGCAAAGTATAGAAATGCAGCCATACTATAGCTTAGAAGGTCTGATCAACAGCTAGCAGTGGGGAGGCAAGCGTGATCTTGATTCCTTCCCTGTCTGTCTATCGTCCACCTTTCCTTGAACTCAAAGATTACTGTGATTCCCCACCACCACCATCCTATTATAAGACAAGCTACAAGGGTTAAACATATTTTTCTCTCTGAGTTTTAAGGTTGAGAGACAGAGGCCAGGGTAAGATACAAGCAGCGGGTGGAGAGTGTAGAATGTGTCCATCACACTGACACTTCTGAAGTTTCATCCTGTACCTAATATTGAATCATTGAAGGGTTTTAATTAAGGGGGTAACATCTGTTGTTTTAAAAACCCTGGCAGCAGTGAGGATGACAGGATGGAGCAACTCAAGACTGGAGGCAGAATGAACAACTCAGAGATAAGTAAACCAAAAAATCCAGGCAAAAAAGGATGAAAGACTGAAAACAGACTTTCGATGAAAAAGGGGAATATGATAGTAGCAATAGGAATAGAGATTTAAAAAAAGAGAGAGAGTATCAAAAATGCTAAGTAAGAAGAACTATTGGATCTTCGCAACTGAAGGGATAGTAAAAGGGGAAAAAAGTAGTTTAAGATGTGTTCCAAATTCTGTTTGGATGGCTAGAGGGAAAGAGGCTTCATCAAGCTAGGTACTTTAGGAGGATAAGCAGGCTCGCCAGGAAAGACAAAGATTTAGTTTGGGAGACGCTAAGTCTGAGGTCCCTTTGAGGTAACAATATACGGGAAGTTAAGGAATGTATTTTTGAAGCTAGGAAAAGAGTTTGAATTTCGTATTTTTGAAGCTAGGAAAAGAGTTTGAATTTCACTGAAATATGGGTTAGAATTTGCACATATAAGTCAGGGAGGCAGATGGAAAATAAGAGGATGACACCTCAGAAGTTAATGGGGAAAGAGTTCTATGAAAGAAAACGATCAAATTTGAGGACTCAAAAGAGACCAGAAACTATGACAGCTAGAAGATCATAAAAGATTTTTGGTAGAATAGCTTCAGAGGAACGGAAAAGTGAATGAGTGTGAGTCAGTTAAACACAGATAAATAAATATTGAATGCCTACTCTATGCCAGAAACTGTGCCAGGGCTAGGGAATATTGGTGAAGAAAACCAATAAAGCCCTCAGAGTTTACAGCCTCACGAGAAACATATTTCAAACTATTAGCACTTGGGAGGGAAAATAATTGGGAATTGGAATAAAAGACAGCATTTTTTTTCAAGAATTTGAGCTATAAAAGAAAGGAACTGACAAAAACAGAGAAAATGACTTGTTTTTTCTTATAATGTTGATAGACTGGGGCTACAGGACTAGTTGGGGAAGGAAATGGCAACCCACTTCAATATTCTTGCCTGAGAAATCCCATGGATAGATACCCTGGCGGACTACAACCCATGGGGCCACAAAAGAGTCAGACACGACCAAGCGACTAAACAACAACAGAAGGACTGGCAGAAGCTGAAATTACGAAACAAAATGAATAATCAATGAACCCCTGTCCCAACAGGTTACCTATATTAATTATACTCACCATAGGAAATATCCTCCCTTCTCCCCATCTGAACTTCATGTCACCCCCATTCTCCATGTATGTTTAACTCTTTCAAGTTCATCCTTCAAGATTTCAAGATCCTTCAATCCTTTCAAGATTAAGCTCAATTTTAACAACCACTCAGGTAAACTCTCCTGACAATCTTATCCCTGGCTCCCACAAACTAGGTCAATTGTCCTTTCCTCTGTACATCCTTCTATTATTATATAAACAGAATATATGTCTTTGGTTTGTAATAACTTTACTATTTAAAATCATGAAATGAATATATATTTAACACATGAAAACATCACGTTACAGAAGAAAATAAGGAGTACTCAATCAACTATTATTTAGACACCCACTTCTTCAGTATCTTCTCTAGAATATAGAATATTAATAATTACTCATTATGACCAAATAATCCCACAGGAAATCAGTCCTGAATATTCATTGAAAGGATTGATGCTGAAGCTCAAACTCCCAATACTTTGGCCACCTGATATGAAGAACGGACTCCTTAGAAAAGACCCTGATGCTGGGAAAGACTGAAGGCAGGAGAAGGGGACAACAGAGGATGAGACGCTTTGATGGCATCACCAACTCGTTGGATATGAGTCTGAGCAAGCTCCAGGAGTTAGTGATGGACAGGGAATCCTGGCATGCTGCAATCCATGGGGTTGCAAAGAGTCGGACACAACTGAGCAACTGAACTGAACTGATGACCAAATAGGATATTCAAAATAATCAGCTGCTAAACTGAAGAACTGAAGGCTGTTCTCTTATCCAAGAGATGTCTTCTCTAAAACATACTTCTACCCTGTTGTACAAAAGCGTATGTACAAATGTACTTTTACCCTGTTACTTACGCCAACCAGAAATTCCTCCAAAAAAGAATGTAATTACAACAAATGGATTAAATATACGCACTTATATCTGCTCTCTTCTAAAGTACCACTAAAGCAACAAAAAAAGGCAAAGATTTTAAATCCATAAGGGAAAAGAGTGTGAGAGAGGAGACAATAGTCAAGAGCAGAGGCATGTTATGAAACTACAGAAAGAAGAAGAGCAGATGGAAAAGTAGTAACTGACTACCCAGAACAGAGAAAGCTACAAGCCAAGTAACTGCTCAGAGAAACACCAAGAAGTAGTCATCTCAGAAACTGAAGGCTATGGTGAAGGTGTCATTGCAAATAAGAAAGCTGATTAACAAGGAACACTTAGACCCCTAAATCTCCTGTCTTATTCTGAGCAGTCAGGACTAGTGAATTTCAGAATGGAAAGCAGGATCATGCTGAAGTAACTAAGCCAGGGAGGCTCCAGACCTAGAGGCACCAACAACTGAAAAGAGACACTGAGTAAAAGTCTGCATGTTCAATTGGGCGACTCAAAATCAAGTTACACTACTTCAAATCCCAGAATATTGCTAGCCAGATGGACTATATTCAGAAGGAGACTAAAGGATGCCATTGTGCAAATTTGGGGATAAGTTCCAAAGGAAAGACCTGTAGTTATTCACATTTGGAGAATTCCCAATAAACAAGCCAACTGGTGTGACTATGCTGTCTAATCAGGCCTCATTCTTAAATATGAAACAACAGTCTAGAATCACACCACATTTTAGGAGCACCTTTAACTTGAAAGAGGGCAAAAGAAACAAAAGCACTCAGCTTAGATAAAACAAAGACTATCCAGGAAGCAGATAAAAATTATCATAAAAATTAAATAATCTTAAAGAGATAAATAAAACATAAGACCGCATACAATCACATGGGAGAATAATGATACTTATCTCCCATTTACTCTTTCTCAGGAAACTACTTGAGCAAAATAAAAGGTCTAACCAATAAAAAAAACAAAGTCATGAAATCCAGGAAACAAAGCAGAGGCAAAGAAAATTCACAAGGTGATAAGGCTTCATGGGTGACACTCTGAAACAGGCCTGGCAAGCAAAAGTACATAGACTAAATGAAGAAGACAGATGACTTTCCAGAGAAAAATGTCTGCAAGGGCAAAAACCAGAACTGATAGATGACCTAATAAAAAGAAGAAATTGTATAGTTTCATCAGCAAACTTGATAAAGAATTAATGATAAATGTATAAAAAGCAAAGCAGAAGAAAAAAGTAGATAATCATTGACTTCAGAAAAAACAAAAATGTACACAAGATAGGAAGTATAATAATAGTATATAATATAGTTTAGCTGCAAGCAGTAATTACAGAGCTATAACAAGTGTGCATATGTGTCTATGTGTGTGGAAGGAGGGGGAGAGGAAAAGAGGAGTGTTGGGAGGTTAGTGAGTAGGTGGCAAATCCTCATCTGCCATGGTAGGAAATTAACAGGTAATGTCTAAACTTGGAACTTAAGTATAGCTGCATAGACTGACAAGGGTTTAATACCCAAAATATACAAACAGCTCATAGAACTCACTATCAAAACCCAAATAATCCAATCAAAAACTGGGCAGACTTGAATAGACACTTTTCCAAATAAGACATAGAGATGGCTAACAGACACATGAAAAGATGTTCAACATCGCTAATTATTAGAGAAATGCAAATCAAAACCACAATAAGATATCACCTCACACCTGTTAGAATGGTCATCATCAAAAAGTCTACAAATAACAAGTGCTGGAGAGGATGCAGAGAAAAGGGAATCCTCAAACACTGTTAGAGGGAATATAACCAGGTGCAGTCACTATGGAAGACAGTATGAAGGTGCCTTAAAAACTTAAAAATAGAACTACCATTATTACCCAGCAATTCTACTCCTGGGTACATATCTGGAAAAATTGAAAACACTAATTTGAAAAGATATAAGTACCCTAATATTCACAGCAGCTTTATTAGCACAGCCAAGACATGGAAGCAACCCTAGTGCCTAACAACAGGTAATTGGATTAAGAAAATGTGGTCTATATTCACAATGGAATATTACTAAGCCATACAAACAGAATGAAATCTTGCCATTAGCAGCAATGTGGATGGACCTAGAGAATATCATGCCTGGTAAAGTCAGAGATACTAAATGATAGCCCTCACATCTGGAATCTAAAAATGAACGTATATACAAAACAGAAGGAGACTCACAGACATAAAAACAAACTTATGGTTACCACAGTGGGTAGGGAATAAATTAGGAATATAGGATTAACAGATGCTACTATACATAAAATAGATAAGCAAGACGTATTTACTGTATAGCACAGGGAATATACACACTATCTTATAATAACCTATGATGGAATATAAACTGCAAAAATACTGAATGCTTTGTACTTGAACTAACATAACACTGTAAATCAACTATCGCAGGAGACCCTGGTTTGATCCTTGGGTCAGGAAGATCCGCTGAAGTGATAGGCTACCCACTCCAGTATTCTTGGGCTTCCCTGGTGGCTCAGCTGGTAAAGAATCAGCCTGCAGTGTGGGAGACCTGGGTTTGATCCTTGGGTTGGGAAGATCCCCTGGAGAAGGGAACAGCTACCCACTCCAGTATTCTGGCCTGGAGAATTCCATGGACTGTATAGTCCATGGGGTTGCAAAGAGTTGGACACAACTGAGCGACTTTCACTTTAGTTACTTTAGCTTTAGCTATGTAGAGACGTGGATAGACTTAAAGAGTCTGTCACACAAAGTGAAGTACGTCAGGAAGAGGAAAACAAATATCATATATTAACACATCTAAGGTCCGTCTAGTCAAGGCTATGGTTTTTCTATTAGTCATGTATGGATGTGAGAGTTGGACTGTGAAGAAGGCTGAGCACCGAAGAGGTGACGCTTTTGAACTGTGATGTTGGAGAAGACTCTTGAGAGTCCCTTCGACTGCAAGGAGATCCAACCAGTCCATTCTGAAGGAGATCAGCCCTGGGATTTCTTTGGAAGGAATGATGCTAAAGCTGAAACTCCAGTACTTTGGCCACCTCATGCGAAGAGTTGACTCATTGGAAAAGACTTTGATGCTGGGAGGGATTGGGGGCAGGAGGAGAAGGGGACGACCAAGGATGAGATGGCTGGACGGCATCACTGACTCGATGAATGTTGAGTCTGAGTGAACTCCGAGAGTTGGTGATGGACAGGGAGGCCTGGCATGCTGCGATTCATGGGGTCACAAAGAGTCAGACACAACTGAGCGACTGAACTGAACTGAACACATATTTGGAATCCAGAAAAATGGTACATATGAACCTATTTCCAGGGCAGGGATAGAGATGCACATGTAGAGAAAAGACATGTGGATGCATGGGGGATGGGAAGAATGGGATGAATTGGGAGATTAGGATTGACATACACACACTACCACATGTAAAATAAGTAGCTAGTAGTGGGCTGCCATCTATGGGGTCGCACAGAGTCGGACACAACTGAAGCGACTTAGCAGCAGCAGCAGCAGCAGCAGGAACCTACTACAGAGAAGGCAATGGCACCCCAGTCCAGTACTCTTGCCTGGAAAATCCCATGGACGGAGGAGCCTGGTAGGCTGCAGTCCATGGGGTCGCTAAAAGTCAGACACGACTGAACGACTTCCCTTTTACTTTTCACTTTCATGCATTGGAGCAGGAAATGGCAACCCACTCCAGTGTTCTTGCCTGGAGAATCCCAGGGACAGGGGAGCCTGGTGAGCTGCCGTCTATGGGGCCGCACAGAGTCGGACACGACTGAAGCAACTTAGCAGCAGCAGCAGCAGGAACCCACTATAGAATACAGGAAGCTCAGTTCGGTAGTCTGTGATGACCTAGATGGTTGAGATGAGGGTGGGAAGGAGGTCAAAGAGGGAGAAGATATATGTATACATATAGCTGATTCACTGTACTGTATAGCAGAAACTAACAAAATGATGTACAGCAATTACATTCCAATAAAAAAACAGCTGTATATAAATTCCATTTAAGTGAGGTGAATATAGAAACAAACACAAAAAATATTAAAAGTTGATTCCTCTGAGGACTTTATTACTGTAAGTCTGTAGTACCATTTGATTTTAACAAAAATATACCTATTTTGTTTTACTAAAAATAAAATATTCTTTAAAATTAATTATCTGCTGTGAAGAAATGACCAGTCAATATATTATTTGGAAGTGCAGAAGATGTCACTGATATTGACTATAAGTCATATTCAAATCCTCTTCCAAATTCACTTCACTGTAATAGATATCCATATAAGAAAATAGGGATTTCCCTGGTGGCTCAGCAGCAAAGAATCCACCAATGCAGGAGACACGGGAGACGTGGGTTTGATCCGTGGGTCGGGAAGACTCCTTGGAGGAGGAAATGGCAACCCACTCCAGTACTCCTTCTGGGAAAACCCCATGGACCGAGGAGCCTGGCTATAGTCCATAGGGTCACAAAGAGTCCGACACAACTGAGCGACTGAGCACAAGCATAAGATGATAGAAGGAAACAATTCAGAACAAAATCCTGAGAATAATTCTTCCTGGAATCTTAAAATGGAAAGAAGTTTCACAGAATAAGAAACAGTGATTAAGAGAATGGGTTCCAGGGTTAGAACTGAATTCAGGTCCCAACTGTGCTACTTAACAACGATGTGACTAAATTCAGTTTTTTCCTCTCTAAATTGAGTATTTATCTAGAATTTAGGTGGAATAGTCATGTGATTATAATTTATTAATCTAGATTTTTAAAATTGAAGTACAGTTGATTTATAATGTATTCATTTCTGGTGTACAGTAAAGGGATTCAGTTATAATATACATATTCTTTTTCATATTCTTTTCCAATACAGTTTGTCACAGGATATATAGTTCCCTGTACTAAACAAGAGGACCTTGTAGTTTACCTGTTTCATATATAGTATTCAATAGTTTGTATCTGCTAATCCAAAACTCCCAAATTATCTCTCCTTCCTAAATTCTGCCCCCCTCCTTATCTGGATATTTTGTTTCTCATTCCTAGTTTGGTTTGATGTTTGATCATCTCAATAGCTCCTATTTTTCTATCCGCTTGATTCTGTGAATTTTAAAGACAGACTAATAACACATATTTGTCATACCTTGGATTTGATATTTCTCCAAGAATTTCATCTAATTTGTCAATGAAATTAATAAAATTAGACAATCCTTTTATATGTGCCCTTAAAGGATCAGATGGTGATGGTGCATATCCTTTCCCTCCAAGCTCTATTGTTCTAATAAACGATGTGGCCACCTATGAATTAAAACAGATGGTTATGTTTAATGACTTAGTAAGTTAAAACTACATCTTATTTTATGAATTAAGCACATTTACATATTTCTATGTATATAGGTAAGGTGATGCATTTTTTTATGATTCATGCTACATTTTCATTCAGAAGCAAAACAAACAAACAAACAAACAAACAAACAAACAGGTGTCCTGCAGAAGGTGTGCCAGCCAGAGTGATGGCAACATACAGATGGAAACTGAGACTGAAGAGTTGAGTTAGGGACAAATTAAGGGCATAAGAATATGTTCCCAAGAGTAAATCACTGTTGAGAATTCCCTGGTGGTCCAGTGGTAGGACTCCACACTTGTACTATAGAAGGGACAGGTTCAGTCCCTGGTCTGGGAGCTTTACAGTGTAGCAGCAGCAAAAAAATAAAAGAAAGTATATCCCTGTCTATAAAGAATTAGACAGTGATATTCTATAAAGAATAAATATATTCTTCAATAGATTAACTACTGGCTACTGGAATTGTTATATGGAACAAAGGGAATTTTCAGTGCTAACTGTGTTGAGTTCTTCAAGGTTGGACAATTAATTCAACTCTTCTAAATCTTAGCTTCTTTATTTGTAAAATAAAGATTTAGATGAGATAATTACTAAGCCCCATCTAGCTTTCACATTTTAGGATTATTTGACCACGTGTAGTTCAAAAGGCCTTGCTTTTACCATGATAAAAAATACACGCTTGATGGTTATACATTAGACCATCTCCATCAAAAACAGAATGTTCTAAAGCTGCATTTTCCAAAGTATATCCAAAGAAAGAAAAAGAAAAATCTCTGAAATTTAAACAATCTGAAAAAAGTTCCATAGTTAAATTATTTAGGAAACAACAAATTAAATAGCAAAGTTAACTTAAGCAGAGTTCCTTATGGCAGGACTTCTCAGAGCTTTTGATATAAACTCATGAATTCTGTATATCCAAAAAGGGTATACATGATTTCCAACTTTTTGCCCTTGGAAATATTTATTCAAGGAGCCCTGAATAGGAACTTCTGCATCTTGAAATTATTTATTTCAGGAAAATTTAACTGCACTAGCATTCTACAGAACACATGTAGGCAAACACTGCTTTAGAAAATATTCCCTTATTAACTTTGAAGGATATAGTAAGAAAAAAAATACCGAAGACTTTCAAATACATGAGGTAGAACACATATTCACAATTTAAAAGTTGTACTATCATAGCTACAAGAATTCTACATTAAGGTACATGGATCCACAGTTCAGAATCTCTAGAAAATCTTGAAAATGTAACATGTCCATACCAAAAAGATAGACATCTGTTTCTCTCGAGCAGCATGTTTCAAATCAGTGAAGGCTTCTCTTCCAAGTCCTCTATCAGGAATATTGAGAATATGAGCCAGAGCCAAGTCATTCTTCGAATTCACTAGCAGGTTTAAATATGAGTAGATAATTTTCTTTGCTAGTAACCGTACCTGTACAATAAAATATTTCCTTTATTGAATATTTCTAAATTCACAAATCTTTTAAATATACAGTAAAATACTTATGATCATTCAATGACAAATGCTCACTCAGCTCTTTGGGAAATGAGAATTGCCGTATAAACGAAAAATTTGGTTTGAACAAAGAACATATCCTTGCTCATGAAACTAACCTGCCATCAATGAAAATCTGTAAATAACAACTATCATAATTGCTGGAAAATGTCTTCTAAGAAATTATATAAAAGGTACAGCTGCGTTTCTGATGAGACCTGATCTCATTCCCCTACATATATTTGCCACTAAATAATAGCCAATAATGAACTCCCCTGAAGCATAAGGGATGGGCCTATGGGCACTATTTGGTACTATACCCATGTCTCTTTACAGGGCAAGATATAAGGGCTGAAGTTAAATTGCTAAATTTCTTAAGTATTACAAGATACTGACTTAATACCAAGAAACCAACTGAGTATTAAAAGAGATTCAACCAAATGTTAGCAAATAATATCAAGTAGTTGTTGCTGACATTAACTACCCTAAAACACAGAACTAGAGACTGTTGAAGCACAAGATAAAAATAATATTTGGGAGAACCTGATATCAGGTTCTTTCATATATGCATAACCTGATATATATAACCTTTCATATATGAATAACCTGACATCAGTTCTTTCATATATGAATAATCCTTCACAGTCAAATGATAAACTGGGGCATTCAATGATCTTTTTCTTCAAATTAGTTAACTATAGCTTTTCAAGGCCTTGCAACTTCTACTACTACAGAATTAATAATATTAATTCCCACAGGTAACAACTACAAAATATTAGGTAAATTTTTTAAAACTTAACTATGTAAAGACACTGGATGGCATCCAGGAGCAGATACAAGCTGGAGAAGAACTTAATTTTAGAAGAACTGCAACAAAAAGGGTAAGAATTTCAAGTTTGTGGTTATTCAATACTAGGGAATTGTGATTTCCAGTAACAGTGACTGATCATGTGAACCCTTTAAATAACAAACATTAAATAGTAAATTAAAAAATTTAAATACTACTAAAAGATACTGGGAAGTATCCAAAAAATAGAAGCTGGAGAAACATTTAGTTTTAAAAGAATTCCAATAAGAAGGGTATGAATTAAGTTTGAGGTTTACTGGCCCAAGTTTCATGACTATGGCTGTGGAAAATAGACGTGACTGAAGGTGCCAGAGATTAGAATTCAGAGCTGGGAAAACAGCTAGAAATTTAAAAGAGGAAATTCTGGAAACAACTGAGATCATAAATAGCCAAAATCCCTAGCTGACAGCGAAATTATGCAAGCATAGGGAAGATTTCAAAGGCTCCATCTAAAACACAGACAGCAATCAGAAAGAAATATATACTAGAAAGATTGAGTTATAAAGAACTGGAGCTATGGGTCTGAAGGTTTCTTAAACCAAGTGCACTCCACAACTGTGGATAGCTTAAGTGACAGAAAGCTGAAGCTGGACAGGCTTGAAATATTCAATATACAAAGCCAACACCTGTCAGAACAACTGGAAAATTCAGGAAAATCCCTAGGAAAAAGGAATCCATGGAAAGAATAAGCTCCATATCGTCCCCAAATACTTGGCTACCTGCCAAATTTGGCAGGCAGAGGGAAGGGCTACAAAAGCCAAGCTTAAAAAAAAAAAAAAACAGTAAAGGGAAATCATAAGAGAGATATCCAAAAAGCTGCACGCCACCAAGGAGACAAAATATAAAGTTGGAATCCAGGCAAGTCACCTGCATACCAGAACAAAAAACCAATGTTCTGAACACAAGAAAAAACTAGAGTTGCTATAAAATATTACCTGAAATGTCTTGGTTTCATCCAAAAATTACTAGACAGTCCAAGAAAAAGGAAAGTGTGACTTCTTTTCAAGATAAAAAGCAGTCAATAGAAAATGTCACCAAGTGGACCTTAGAGTTATTAGAGTTATTAGAATTTAGCTGACAGAGATCAAAGAAACTGCTGGAGTCAAAGAACTAAAATAAAATGTGTTCAGTGAATTAAAGGAAAGTATGTTATTGGTGACTTAGAGGAAATGACAACAGAAAAGTGGACACTCTAATGGAAGAAAATTCTACAGACAAAAAGTACAGTAACTGATACACAATATTTGCTAGGTGTGCTCAACAGCAATTTGGAGAAAGTAAAAGAAACTATGCAAACATACAGATGTATCAATAGAAATTACCAAATCTGAAAAACAAAAGAGAAGGAAAAAAAAAAAGAAGAAAAAACCAACATATCTATAACTGAAATCTCTGTGGAGGAGTTAAAGAGAAAATATATTTGCTGAAATTATAGACAAAAGCAACCCCGATTTGGTGGAAAACATTAATTTATTGACCTAAGAAGCTACTCAAGTAGGAAAACACAAAGAAACTCACTCCTGTAACTTACAATTGAACTCTGACATCCAAAGATGAAAAATCTTAAGAGCAGCCAGAGCAAAATGACACATTAAGTATGCAAGATAAGGTGAACAGATCATCAAAAAAAGTAAGCGAGAAGAAACAGAAACAACATATTAAATATGCTGAGACGTGATCTTAAAAATTACTTCATAATTACAGTAGTCAAGATGGCATAGTATTGATTTCCTTCCCATGGCAGAAACTTTGGAACCCAAGAGATACTCAGTCTTAATTTTCCTATTTCCTTTGAGGCACTAAGGGGTGCTCCCCCTCTTATTTTTTAACAGATACTTTAAATAGAGTAGAAAATATGTTTTAATGAAAAGACTTCTCACAGGAGTATATATATTCCTGGAAAATACACAAATTTTCTTGCAAATTGCTAATATGTTACAATTTAATTCCACCTACTGTGAAAAAAAGGAAAAAATATTACATAATGAATATCAGGAAGTTTTCAGGCCTATAAAGATGGACTTAACCTGTCTTCATATAAACACTAATATAAGCCTTCTAATATAAAAACATTACAATTTAGTCATTCCCCTAACGAGGATCATTTAGATTCCTCCAAATTTTTATTATAAACATTGCTGCCTGTATATTCTGATATTGATCTCCCAGTATACATGTTGTGTTTTTACTGTACTACTTTATTATTTTAATACATACTGCCAAGTGTCGTTCACTTGTACCTACTTATACCCTCACCAATAGTGTAGGAGAGTTCCCATTTTCCTATACCCTGGACAATGCTTAGTGTTATAAAACTAAAATTTTTAATGATTTCCTCTGATTACCTGAAAGACTAGGCATCTTTTTAAAATTGTGGTGGCCATCTTTTTTTTTTTGTATTAATTGACTGCTCATTCTTTTGCATAACTTTCTATTGTGTAATTTGTTTGCTTTCTTATTATTAACAGTAGTTCTTTTTATACCCCAGCAAAGATCTCCTCTCAGTCTGTTGCTTACTTTTTACTACTGTTAACAGAACAGGTCAAGAAATTTTACGCTTTATAATGATTAAATTCATTAATCTTTTCCCTAATCTTTTTTGTTTTCTGGGTCTTAAGAAGCCTTCTCAACCTTGAGATTATAAATATTTCTTTTTAATAAGTAAATAAAAATTGTTAAAAAAAAAAAAGATAGCACAGTATTTACACTCTCTGAGTTGGGTGTCTTTCTGGACTATTCTGTTTCATTTATCTCAGAGAGTGGGGGCAATTGGTCATCTACATATAAAACAAATGAACTTCACCTATACCTCACATCTTTTATAAAAATTAACTCAAAATAGACCACAGACCTAAATGTACCAGAAGAAAACAGGAGAATATCTTCATGAATTTGAATTAGGAAGTTATTACATATGAGACCAAAGGTACAATCCATAATATGAAAAAAAATTGATAAATTGGATTTCATCAAAATTAAATTACCTGTATGCACTCTCTTCTTATTCTCACCCTTTCAACTACTTTCACCCTGCTCTAGAATCCTGTTTTTACTTTCTTTTTTTAAATTCTTAGATGTTTCTCTTAGAATCTTCACTTGAAATCTTCCCCTTGGCTATTATCTTAAGAAAATAGATTCAGAAAGGCTAACCTCAACTTATGTTCAAAACTTATAAAATTCATAAACTATGCAGTGACTGATAACTTAGCTAAAGACACAATAATTTATCATCTGTAAACTCTAAGAAAATATTTTCCTTATTAAAATTAAGATTTCTTCATATTCTGTCTAATCTCATTAAAATTAAAAAGCATAAAAGAGTTAAAAGGTAGAAATTAAAACTTACAAATCAATAGAAAGTTTCTTAGACAACTATTAAGGAAGCTTCAAGTTCATATATATCTTAAAAGCAATTTTAAAGATAACATGCTTTAGGATTACTTAAATTTCACGTTAAAAAAAAAAAAAATTCTTGAAACATGGGAGGCAGTCAAGGTCAATTAAAAAAATCTCAATGGACAGGAAAAGGTTACCTTAAATATGGACTCAAAATATAATTTAAGCAAACCTGATTAAAACAAAGTTTGAATCTTAACTCTATGAAATTATTTTTCTTAAGTATTAAAGATACTAAACGTTACCTTTGCAGAGAGGATCTCTGATTTTCCAGTATAAAGTAGCAATTCACATATTTTCCTTCTTATCACCTGTTATAACTCTGCATATCAGTCAATTATAATTCTCTACATAAGTATCAATACTTTCTAATACTTTGTTTTCTTAAGTCTTTCTACTACTTTATGGGTTCTGTGAGAGCAAATGATGTATCCTCAGGGCTTAAAAGAATGACTGGCATTATAGCAGGTAATTAATCCATTTTTATTAATAGGTTCTCAATCTGCTTTTATTCAATGGTAAATGAAGGAAAAACTAATACATGTAGCTGGCCCTTTTAGATTATTTCAAAATTGAAATTATTAACAAAAACTTGTGTGCTAAGTCACTTCAGTTGTGTCTGACTCTTTGTGACCCAATGCACCATAGCTCACCAGGCTTCTCTGTCTATGGGATTCTCCAGGCAAGAATACTGGAATGGTTTGCAATGCACTCTTCCAAGGGATCTTCCGGACCCAGGGATCAAACCCATGTCTCTTATGTCTCCTGCATTGGCAGGTGGGTTCTTTACCACTACCATCACCTGGGAAGCCCTTATCTGGGATCAAATTAGTGATTACATATTTTTTATTACATTGGCTTACAAAGAAAAGTACTGAGGTACAACTGAACTAAAATTGTCATTAAGATCTAAAATTTTATTGTAATAAAAGGTATAACATAGTTCTCTGCTTTATTTCAAAAGTCTTTCATCTCTACTTTCACAGTAAATCATAATACATCATGTGAATCTATAACGCAAAAGTTTCCATTTTAACCTCACAGTGCACAGTCTAAAACACACAGAAAGGGTGACACAAATTCCCAAAAACCAAAGCAGAGAAAAGAGACGTTGTAGTCAGAAACTTTTTTACTCTTTCTACATTTAATTTCATGCAATCTCTATTTCACTGTGCTTCTCCTGTCCAAAAACAATGAGAGTTTACCAATATGTATAATTGTGATCCTCACTGGGTATAAAATCAGGGCTTAAACTCCCACGTCTCCAGCTATAGGAGATTTTCTTTAGGGTTAGAAAATTCTGTCCTTTTGTGATGTTAGGAAAACATCAGGCAAAAACATCTTGGAGTCCTCACAGAGTGTTTCTTTTAACTCATGGCTACAATTGGAAATCTACCCCTATCATTATGGTCAGATAACATGGCAGTTATGGTTTCCCTGCTCTTGTATTTGCAAGTAGGTTTTAAAGTGGCTCTCTGGAAAAGCATTCCACATAAATACAGTTATGATACCCAGAAGCAAGGGCCTAAATTGAAAAAATCCACAAGATTGAAGCTTTTACCAAGATACCAAAAATAAAGATACTGTTCCATTTATTTGTTTAATAAGCTGATTCTATCCATACCACAAAATACTTGCAATGTTTGTTTAGGAGTTGAACAATTTTATTTAAACTTTCTGAGAACTTCAAGTTTCTTTTCCTATCCCTTAACTATTATTGAAATGCATATATACTCAATCTTAATTTGAAGAAAGTCAGTTTTTCTAACTTGAGATTAAAATTTATACAAGTATTTTTTTATTTCTTTGTCAATACATAAATTCTTACATTTAATGAACAAAAAAATTAGACCAGAACTAATATACTCATAGAATTTTTTATTTAGCTGATTTTTTGTGTGTGTGGCCTTTATTCTATTTTTCCCTTCATTACTTCAGAATTTCTAAAGCAATAGTTTAATACTTCAGGGAAAAACAAAATGAAGTAAAATAAAATAAGGCAACAAAAACATTGTTTCTCCAACTCATTCCATTCATCTACTTGAGGAACTGGTATGGCATTAGTAGGCACACTTGGTGATCAAAATATATCTTCGCAAGACTACAGCCCAAAAACTTATTTTGGAATTTTAATAGAAATATATTGCCTTCCAAAAATACTCTGCAAAAGAAAAATTAGAGTTCTGCAAGTAACAGAAAAATGGTTGAGAGGATGGCTGTTACTTTAATAGTCCTCATAAAATCAAATCCATCAGCTAACTGGTGGATAAAAATCTCTCAGAAAATATAATCCAAGAAGGCAAAAGATAAAAAGTAAAAGATTGAAACTAAGAAACTACCATTGTTGTTTTTTAAAATTTATTTTAACTGGAGGCTAATTACTTTACAATATTGTAGTGGTTTTTGCCATAAATTGACATGAATCAGCCATGGGTGTACATGTGTTCCCCATCCTGAACCTCTCTCCCACCCTCTCCCCATCCCATCCCTCTGGGTCATGCCAGTGCACCAGCCCTGAGCGCCCTGTCTCATGCATCGAACCTGGACTGGCGATCTATTTCACATATGGTAATATACATGTTTCAATGCTATTCTCTCAATGCTAATCTCTTCGCCTTCTCCCACAGAGCCCAAAAGTCTATTCCTTACATCTGTGTCTACTTTGCTGTCTCGCATATAGGGTCATCGTTACCATCTTTCTAAATTCCATATATGCGTTAATATACTGTATTGGTGTTTTTCTTTGACTTACTTCACTTTGTATAATAGGCTCGAGTTTCATCCACCTCATTAGAACTGATTCAAATGCATTCTTTTTAATAGCTGAGTAATACTCCATTGTGTATATGTACCACAGCTTTCTTAGCCATTCATCTGCCAATGGACATCTAGGTTGTTCCACGTCCTGGCTATTGTAAACAGTGCTGTGATGAACATTGGGGTACACCTGTCTCTTTCAATTCTGGTTTCCTCGGTGTGTATACCCAGCAGTGGGATTGCTGGGTTGTATGGCAGTTCTATTTCCAGTTTTTTAAGAAATCTCCACACTGTTCTCCATAGTAGCTGTACTAGTTTGCATTCCCACCAACAGTGTAAGAGGGTTCCCATTGTTTTAAATAAAAAACTAAAGGCTTACAATGAAGGCCTTCAGTTTCTATGTACCAAGTACATAAAAAGTTCATTCCAGTTATCCTGTGGGCTGTTAATAAAATCCTTTTTCATGGTTATCCCTTTAAGATAATTTTTTATTGTAAAATAAGTTTAGTGGTGATAACTTTATATAATTCACACCCAGTATTTGAAGCTACAAATATTAGGATCTTTGAGTTATGCTGGATCCTTATATGCAGCTGGCATAAACCCCATTATTTGGGCTCTCTTAATCATTTTTATAATTTCTTTTTGTTTCTTCTAACAAAGACCTATTATATCCCTTCCATAAATTCATCTAGTAAATAGAGAAATAAACTGGGATAAAAGCTGTACATTCTTATAATCTACCCATTTTCCACAGAAGATATAATTTTTTAAGAGGCTCCTTATTAGGATATTCCATTGGAATAGGCTGGACCTCATTGCTGGTCATTTAGGTCATTTTACATGTATAAATTAGTTCACTCCTTCTAAATAAAAGGCACAATAACAATTATTGCTTCCTCCCTGTAGTCTTTAAGATAGATCAAAAAGACCTATAAGTGATCTACCCTCTTGAGGTATGAAAGTACTTCTTAAGTATCACAAGAAAAGATGAGGCAACTTGGTAAGCATTTTGTCAAGGTAGGAGGAAAAAACAAGCAAGCAAGAGAAAACAGTTAGAATCACTGAAAGAACCTATGCCTAAGCAGGAAACAGTCAAAGGTAGGCTTGGATATTTTCTTGTACCAGAAAAGAAGGAAGTACTCAAAAGTCTAAGAGGACCCAAATTGAAGTGGACCCCTACATTTTAGCACCAAAGATTAATGACTAATTGATTTTAAAATTCTGAATAAATAAAAATTTGTAAGTACATAGTAATATAAACACACATAAAAAGAGAAAGAAAACAGAAAAAAAAATCTAATTTGCTTCCTATAAGTAACTATTACGCTAACTCCTAAACTGGTAATTAAAGGGAATAGTGATCCTGCCATTTTTAGGGAACTGTACTTCATCCCAGTTAATGAGATAAAGCTCTTCTTCACTGAGAAATGACAGAAAATTAGTGCAAAGACATGACAGACTTGGAAACTAACCATTCTGCAAGTTCTAAAAAAATAACTGATTCATACCAGGATTATCAATGCATGCTCAAAACCATTTGGTGAAAGGTTACTGGGAAACAGGATATTTATAGTGTCAGACTATCACTAGACCTTTTTTGACAGCAAAAGAAAAACTACATCTTTATATTGGGAAGAACTCACAAATTCAGGACAACTTGAGTTTGTGTCTCTTGTGTATTGGTTGCTTAGTTGTGTCAGACTCTTTGAGACCCCGTGGACTGGAGTGCACCAGGCTCCTCTGTCCATGGAATTCTCCAGGCAAGAATACTGGAGTGGGTTGCCATTCCCTTCTCCAGGGGATCGTCCCAAACCAGGGATCAAACCCAGGTCTGCTGCATTGGCAGGTGAATTATTTACCTTTTGAACTATCAGGGAAGTCTACTGGTATGATACCAAATGAAATACTCAGCATTGGTTATGAAGTATTTATCAGGAAATGTTAAACCTCAACCTAAGCAAGCAGTTAGGTGTTTCCAGTTTATTGGAAATAGAGGAACAAGTTAAATAATACCAGGAGGAACTCAACAGAAAAATTAACAAGGGAAAAAAAAAGAATGGAATGCTAAGAATCTACGGAGACATAAAACTCATTATGGGGACAAACGGAGAAATTTGAACTGGAAATTTAGTAAATGGATGATATTAGGGACTACTTCAGTTTTCTTGTATATGATAATGGTATTGTAGTTCTGCCCTCATTTTCAGGAAATAATATGCTGAAAAATTTTAGGGCTTAATCGTCATGATGTCAGCAATTTAACTTTCAAATAGGACAGAAAAAATATTAGATGCAGATATACACCACATTGTTGCTACTGTTTAGTCACCATGCTGTGTTCAACTCTTTTGCAACCACATGGACTGTAGCCCACCAGGCTCCTCTGTCCATGGGATTTCCCAGGCAAGAATACTGGAGTGGGTTGCCATTTCCTCCTCCAGGGATACTCCCCACCCAGGGATCAAACTCACATCTCCTGCTTGGCAGGCGGATTCATTACCACTGAGCCACCTGGGAAGACCATAAAGTACATTATTCAGTTTAAAAAGTAGGCATACAGGTATTTACCTGAGGCTTAGTCACTCAGACATGTCCAACTCTTAGCGACCACATGGACTGTTGCCCACCAGGCTCCTCTGTCCATGGGATTCTCCAGGCAAGAATACTGGAGTGGGGTTCCATTCCCTTCTTCAGAGTAACTTCCAAAACCAGGGATCAAACCCAGGTCTTCCATATTACAGTAAAATTTTTTACTATCTGAGCTACCAGGGAATCCCATAGTGATAAAATATATTTTTGAAACTGCAATCTGGAAAATATCCTGGTAGTCCAGTGGTTAAGACTCTGTACTTTCACTGCTGAGGGCCAGGGTTCAATCCCTAGTCTGAGAACTAAGATTCCACAAGCTTTGAGGAGCAGTTAAAAAAAAAAAAAGTTGAGGGATTACTACTGTTATTAGGAATCCAGCAAACTGTTCAACTGAAGGCAAATTACAGTAGACCAAGCCTGTATTACTTTTCTATGGTTTGTTTGCACAACAAATCCTGTTATCAGAACTCATGATACATCATTTATTCTGCTGCCAAGAGTAGAGAATAGATTTTTCAATTGTACATATCCTCCTAAGAATCAACCATTTAAAAGGCTAACTGGGAAGTATACCAAATACAAAAATTCAAAGAACTCTGGCCACCCGTATCTTTAGCTACTTTTCTAAGTATCTTTAGATACTTAGAGAGATACCTATTTTGCACAGTGCCTGTTACCATGTACAAAACAATAAACTGATTATTACTGATATCATGCTCTTGCCAGTCTCTAATGTACTGCTCTTTGCAAATATATTTTTACTCAACAAATTAAAAACTTGTAAAAAGTAACAAAAAAAAACTGTAATATACAATCAAATTCATAGCGATTTGAAGAGGATCATATCCAGCTTTAATTTACTCAGTTTACCCATACCTTTTCATTTTCCTGGTTGTGTTTACTCATTGGTGATGCTGGTTCAGAAAAATCAGTCTCATCATCTACTGCATACTCTCTGCCAGACAGAAAATCCAATAGGCGACTCTGTAAGAATTACACAATATTACTACAATCAGCTGAGAATTCCACTGCTGCTCCATAAGGAGTAGTACATGTGTGCTAAGTCACTTCAGTTGTGTTTGACTCTGTGCAACCCCATGGACTGTAGCCTGCCAGGCTCCTCTGTCCATGGGATTCTCCTGGCAAGAATACTGGAGTAGGTTGCCATGCCCTCCTCCAGGGATCTTCCTGACCCAGGGATTGAATCTGCATCTCCTGCATTGGCAGGCAGGTTCTTTATCACTAGCATCACCTGGGAAGCCCCCATAAGGAGTAGAGATCGTTTCAACTTCCATTATTCATAGTACTGTCATCATTTAATATACCTAAACAGTCAACTGAATCCCAAAGACCTTTTTTTCACTAGTTCTTTGAGGCTCAGCTGACTGTAGAGAAATAAACAGGCTGCCAGTCACCTGCTTAGGCTGAGAAAGTCTTCTTGTGGTCTCTCAAGCCTCACCAACAGTAAAACCATCTGTTGGGCTACTTAATGGCTTCCTGAGAGTCAGGGAACCCTGGCACACTCATAGAAGGCATGTATTGACGTTCCCGAGATCTCTAAGGACTGCTAAGCTCTTCTCAGGACTTTTCTCGTAGCTCAGCTGGTAAAGAATTGGCCTGCAGCGCAGGAGTCTGCCTGCAGTGAAGGAGTTTGCCTGCAATGCAAGAGACTGGGGTTCAATTCCTGGGTTGGGAAGATCCCCTGGAAAAGGAAATGGCAACCCACTCCAGCATTCTTACCTGGGAAATCCCATGGACAGAGAAGCCTGGAGGGCTACAGTCCATGGCATCATAAAAGTTGGACATGACTTAGTGCCTAAACCACCACTACCACCACCAAGCTCTTCTCAAGATTCACCATATTTGCTCCTCAGCCTAGGTCTCCTGGAGGATTTTGTCCTCCAGATAATTGTTCAGTTTATGAAAGCAATCACTGTACCAGTTCTCCCTAGAGTTGAGTTAGAAGAAAGACTTCTATGCTCCTAGATGGGGCTTCCCTTATAGCTCAGAGGGTAAAGCGTCTGCCTGCAGTGCAGAAGACCAGGGATCAACCCCTGGGTCAGAAAGATCCCATGGAGAAGGAAATGGCAACCCACTCCAGTACTCCTGCCTGGAAAATCCCATGGTCAGAAAAGCCTGGTAGGCTATAGTCCATGGGGCCACAGAGTCAGACACAACTGAGCAACTTCACTTTATGCTCCTATATGCCCATGGGGCCCTGCATCCATATCCCTCAGGAGCAGAATTATAAAAGTAGGAAATAAAAGGGAGAGGGGTATCATTCAAATTATGTTCCCAGAACTTCCCTGCATTACCTTTATCTTAACTCCTTATAATTCTTACCTTATTTAGGCTACAATAAATCAAAAACAAAGAATGCTTATCAGGATCATGAAATTTCAGGATCTTTAAATTCAGAAATCTTTAAAACTTTCTGATACATATCTTTAAAGATACTTTAAGATATTTAGCATATTTTTAAAAAAATCAATCTAAGGATATTTTCCTGCTCATTTTTTCCTCACTCCAAGTTTCCTTTGAGTAATGTAAGTATCGACCAAGTTGTTAGTCTTCTAAGATTTAAACGCAGAAAATGTTCTACTTCATATATTACTATCTCAGCAGTTCCCGCTTCTTTCCTGATGTTCTGCAGAGGAGACATACTGATATCTGGAGGCAGAACATCTTCAAATGTAGAACCTTATATATCGCACACTATTAGTTAATTCACTTAAATGAAGAAACTTGTTAGAGAACTTAGAGGCAAAGGATAAAATGAAAACAAAGACCTCAGGCAGATAATACTCTCACTGGCTTTTAAAAACTTGTGTTTCATTAGTCTCTCTAAATTAGCTTTGTGAAAAATAGTTAAAAATCATCTCTAAAAGTAAGCACATAAAATATAACTAGAGGGGAATTATTAAAAAAAACTGTCTTCAATCACAAGTATCCTTATTATGGTGGGGGTGTGTATGCCAGGATATGCATGTACCTGAATGTATTTTGAGAAGTTACAAATGGGCAAGGATTTTCATGATGGCCCAATGAGGCAAGGACAACAAACCAGCTGCCAGTATCCATTCTCCCCTTCTTCCTTAGTATCTGAGCTTTCTTTTTGTTTCTGGCATGTTACTACACAGAATAAAAACTATATTCTCCATCCTGGCTAGCATCTTGGTGTGGCCATGTGACTAAGCTTTGGTTAGTGAGATGGAAGCCAAAGAGGTACACCACTTGAAAGGAAAAGAGACTGTCCTCTCTTACCACTTCCTGCTGCAAGAAATGCTGATACAACATCTGGAGCTCCAACAACTACCTTGAACCACAAGTGATCTTGAGAGTAGAAGTGAAGAACTAAGATGGGAGAGAGGGCAGAATGACCGAAAACCCCTACGTATCTGATAACCATGAACCAATCATACAAATCCTAGATGCTTACTCACCTTTAGACATCTTTTACAAAGGAATGAAACAAACTTCCATTATCTTAAATAACTGTTATTGTGGAGTTTTCTATTCTAAGAAGCCAAAACATTACTGCCAAGTTATTGAAAAGAAATATTTGTAAAATATTTTATTATCTTAGAAATTCCAGGAAACATTTTCTTCTAATTATGGCTACAATTATTATTATTTTTTACCACTGTTTAATTACTACTTTAGTGGCACTTGGTAAATATTAAGATAAAGAAATATATTTCAATATGTTAAAACATACTAGATATATTCAAATATATTCTAGAATAGTATATCAACCAAGCTATGAAGGATGATACTCCATTAACTTTAAAATTCATACTCTATAAAAAAAAATAAAGCAATGAATATGTCTGCAAAAAAGGAATAGAATATTACCTCATACAGAGTGTATCATACTGAACATTCTCATTAAATCATACTCCACCTTAGTAAAAAACTATTAATCCATAGTCATAGCAATTATTTATACTATATATGCCAAATGAACAGATGCACCCTAAACCAAGAAAGTAAAATACAAAAGCAATCCTTGACATTATTCAAAAAGAAATCACACATTTGGTATTGATTTACTAACAATGTTTTAATCTAATAATTAGCTGTCCTTATAATTTAACAAAATATTAATAACACAAGTTCAACAAAATTTACCACCAAAATATTTCTCTCAAGTAACGACTAGCTTTCAGGTAGCAAAATTTTCCACTCTTAACATGATCCAAAAAGCAAAAGCATCATCAAGTTACTATAAATGCTAATACCATCACTTAAAATAAAAATAAATCTAGCCAAATTTTAATTCAACTAAGACAGAATTATTTAAAAAAATGCTTACCGGGGATATGTTCGCATAATTTTCACAATTAGAAGTCAAATCACTATATTTTTTATAAACATCAATCAGATCTAACATGTTACTATTCTTTAAGAAATCATCATAAATCTTCCTGATGTCTTCATAATGGTCAATCATTTTTATATTTTCAACTGGTAAGTTTAATTTCTCATGTAGAAAGTATTTCCAGGTCAATATGATATCACTGAGAGAGACTGTAAACTCTCCACTATGCTGAAAGAGAATAAAAATTAAAAATTACCCAAAATAAAATGATTAAGTTGGATGCTAGTTACTCATTAACTTACAATTAAGATCAGTTCAGTTCAGTTCAGTCACTCAGTCATGTCCAACTCTTTGCAACCCCATGAATTGCAGCATGCCAGGCCTCCCTGTCCATCACCAACTCCCGGAGTTTACTCAAACTCATGTCTATTGAGTCGGTGAGCCATGATCTTTGTTTTCTGAATGTTACAAATTGAGTTTTGTCATAGAAAACTCTACATTGAATTCCACCGGATTTTAAAAGAACAGCCAAGTTGAACTAAAGAATAATATTAATACCTGATATAAAAGAAAAAGATTTTGACGATTTTTAAAAATACTATCAACTATAAAAAGTTTGCACTTGATAAAGTTAACAAATACGAAAGAAAGTCAAAGTGTTAGTCGCTTAATCATGTCCAGTCCTTTGAAACTCCATGGTCTGTAGCCCATTAAGTTCCTCTGTTCATGGAGTTTCCCAGGCAGGAATACTGGAGTGGGTTGCCATTCCCTTCTCCAGGGGATCTTCCCCACCAAGGGATCGAACCCAGGTCTCCTGCATTGCAGGCAGATTCTTTAACATCAAAGCCACAAAGGAAACCCTTAACATATATAGTCATCTTATTTCCTGAACTTTACTATATTTACTCTACCAAAAATGGGAGAGGATGGGTGAGTAGTGAGTTGTACTTAAGTGCCATTGATTAAGGAAACATTAATTCCTTTTAGTTCTTTTTGCTAAGGTATTTTTAGTCTCTTATTTAAAAATTCAATGCCACACTGGATTCCCACATACTCAGTTCAGTTCAGTCGCTCAGTCGTGTCCGACTCTTTGCGACCCCATGAATCGCAGCACACCAGGCCTCCCTGTTCATCACCATCTCCTGGAGTTCACTCAGACTCACGTCCATCGAGTCTGTGATGCCATCCAGTATGTCATCCTACACACTACATTATCCCAAATGTTAGTCTTAAAACATGATCATAAAACTTAAATTTTAAAAAATTATGTTTTATTACTATTTCCAGGGAAGCTAAAATATCTGCTAAAATTTAGGGTCAGTGAAGAATTTTGAACCTTCCCTGCTTATCATCACACTTAACTATCACAAACAAATGCTAAAAAGCAACAGTTCAGGTTTCTCCTATAAGTGTCAGATGTTACTAACTAGGCAAAATTGTTCATTTTTCCCTCTTATTCAATATCTTCATGATAAATTATCTCAGTGGTCATGTTGAAGATTTTTTTTTAATTGATTGTATTCTGTTCCACTTAAGTATCCAAGATATTAACAATGATGCCCTCCAAAACATGCTAGACCTTATTTAGTTAAAAAAAAAAAATCTAAGTACTGCTTTCCAGTGCAGGATGAGTAACAAATATTTTTAAGTATCTGTATGTGGTTTTGAGAAATATATTTTGCTGCCCTCTTCCACAGTTAAGTTTAATATGTTAGCATTTTTGCTAACACTAATATCTTTCCATTAATAGCATTTAAAAATGGGTGGGTATTTACATAGCACTATTCATTAGAACTAAATTATAACACCATCTGAAGCCAATGAAGATTAATAGAAAGAAATAAAAGGAAGCCAAATAATGTTATTTTCTACATATCTGATTCTTTCAAATCTCTGTATCTTTTATAAAAAGTAGCCATATTTTCTAACTAATATCCAAATTTAAGACAAGATGCCCAAACTGCCTTAAAGTAAGTAACTTTTTATTTATCCATATGGCAGCAACTAAGAAAATTATCTTTATTGTCTTTAAAGTAAGGATCCGTTATATAAAAATTATTAAAATTAATTTGAATTCATGAAATTAGTTCAATGCACAATCAAAAAAAAAAATCAGTAACTCTCAAACACTGGACCCATAACCCAGATGTAAGACAGATTTGTAATTTCTCAGCATTGCATCAAAATTGTATACTTTACTTCCCAATACCACAAAGGTTACTTACACACCAAAGAATTTCCAAATGGTATGTAAGTTTAACTAATTTAATTAATTAATTAGTTAGTTAAACTAATTCAATTATTTAGAGTTTCAAAACTACACTGTTATATCTCAAAAATTCCTAAAAACCATTTTGGAATAACAACCTTTATGTTAAAAATAACTTAAGATTTTGCCTAATATAAATGTACAGATTTCATCCTAATGACTCTGTGCTGTTCTCAGTCATGTCCGACTCTTTGCAACCCCATGGACTGTAGCCTGCCAGGCTCCTCTGTCCATGGAATTTTCCAGGCAAGAATGCTGGAGAAGGTTGCCATTTCCAACTCCAGGGGATCTTCACAACGCAGGGACTGAACCCACATCTCTTGTGTCTCCTGCATTGGCAGGCGGAATCTTTACCACTGCACCACGTGGGAAGTCCTATCCGAATGACTATAACTAAAGGAAACTATACAAGTTCTTAATCTTGTGAGAAAAGGTTTTGACTACATTAACAGTGTTTATACTGGGATTGTAAAAACATTTTAAATCCAAATAAAAATGCACTCCAAATATCAGTTTTCATGATCAGGTGTCCATCATGACAGCATATTCTATTATTCAAACCAGTAACAACTGATTGAGAGAGTTTGCGGTCAAATCAGAAAATGTTTTGCTAAGAAAACATGCCAGCTGGCAAATATCTGAAGGAAGTTCAAAACGTTCAATCCTTTAGTTCTCTGATGGACATAAAAAGGATTGCA
Source organism: Ovis canadensis (assembly GCF_042477335.2). Taxonomy (NCBI): domain Eukaryota; kingdom Metazoa; phylum Chordata; class Mammalia; order Artiodactyla; family Bovidae; genus Ovis; species Ovis canadensis. The sequence goes on along the minus strand of NC_091247.1, from coordinate 177,250,485 downwards.
TTTCACAAGAATAAAATGAGAAAAAATGAGTTACACTTATCAGAGTACTTGTACTTTTTACATTTTACCGAATGTATACTTGTATAATTATTCAAAATTTTAAATAAATTTTATTTTTTCACTAACTGGAATTCTTGTTATTGAAAGAGAAAAGATAGTAAGTTTACTTAAGAGCATTAATTGGATGTATGACCTTGAATAAGATACTGAAATCCCTGAGTCAGCTTCCTTGGTTATAAAGTAAGACTGTACATATTAAATAACACCTGATAAACTGTAACCAACCAAAACTGTCAGTTTCCTTTCTCTTTTCTCATTCAATGTAATATAACAGTTTGTTGCGGGAAGGGTGGTAGATAAATAGAATACAATTTTTAAAACTGTTTCTTATTTGTTATGTCACTATTGGATCATTTTCAAATCTGATAACCGGTGCAAAGAAATAGAGGAAAACAACAGAATGGGAAAGACTAGAGATCTCTTCATGAAAATCAGAGATACCAAGGGAACATTTCATGCAAAGATGGATTCGATAAAGGACAGAAATGGCATGGACCTAACAGAAGCAAAAGATATTAAGACGTGGCAAGAATACACAGAAGAACTGTACAAAAAAGATCTACATAACCCAGATAATTACGATGGTGTGATCACTCACCTAGAGCCAGATATCCTAGAGCCAGAATGTGAAGTCAAGCGGGTCTTAGAAAGCATCACTAAGAACAAAGCTAGTGGAGGTGACGGAATTCCAGTTGAGCTGTTTCAAATCCTGGAAGACGATGCTGTAAAAGTGCTGCACTCACTATGCCAGCAAATTTGGAAAACTCAGCAATGGCCACAGGACTGGAAAAGGTCAGTTTTCATTCCAATCCCAAAGAAAGGCAATGCCAAAGAATGCTCAAACTACCACACAATTGCACTCATCTCACATGCTACTAAAGTAATGCTCAAAATTTTCCAAGCCAAGCTTCAGCAGTACGTGAACCATGAACTTTCAGATGTTCAAGCTGGATTTGGAAAAGGCAGAGGAACCAGAGATCAAACTGCCAATATCCGCTGGATCATGGAAAAAGCAAGAGAGTTCCAGAAAAACATCTATTTCTGCTTTATTGACTATGTCAAAGCCTTTGACTATGAAGATCACAATAAACTGTGGAAAGGTCTGAAAGAGATGGGAATATCAGAGCACCTGACCTCCCTCTTGCAAAACCTATATGCAGGTCAGGAAGCAACAGTTAGAACTGGACATGGAACAACAGACTGGTTCCAAATAGGAAAAGGAGTCCGTCAAGGCTGTATATTGTCACCCTGCTTATTTAACTTCTACGCGGAGTACATCATGAGAAACGCTGGGCTGGAAGAAGCACATGCTAGAATCAAGATTGCCGGGAGAAATATCAATAACCTCAGATATGCAGATGACACCACCCTTATGGCAGAAAGTGAAGAGGAACTAAAAAACCTCTTGATGAAAGTGAAAGAGAGAGTGAAAAATTTGGCTTAAAGCTCAACATTCAGAAAACTAAGATCATGGCATCTGGTCCCATCACTTCATGGCTAATAGATGGGAAACATTGAAACAGTGGCTGACTCTATTGTTCTGGGCTCCAAAATTACTGCAGATGGTGACTGCAGCCATGAAATTAAAGGATGCTTACTCCTTGGAAGGAAAGTTATGACCAACTGAGACAGCATATTCAAAAGCAGAGACGTTACTTTGCCAACAAAGATCCGTCTAGTCAAGGCTATGGTTTTCCTGTGGTCATGTATGGATGTGAATTGATGCTTTTGAACTGTGGTGTTGGAGAAGACTCTTGAGAGTCCTTTGGACTGCAAGGAGATCCAACCAGTTCATCCTAAAGGAGATCAGTCCTGGGTATTCATTGGAAGGACTGATGTTGAAGCTGAAACTCCAATACTTTGGCCACCTGATACAAAGAGCTAACTCATTTGAAAAGATCCTGATGCTGGGAAAGATTGAGGGTAGAAGGAGAAGGGGACAACACAGGATGAGATGGCTGGATGACATAACCGACTCGATGGACATGGGTTTAGGTGAACTCTGGGAGTTGGTGATGGACAGGGAGGCCTGGCGTGCTGTGGTTCATGGGGTAACAAAGAGTCGGACATGACTGAGTGACTGAACTGAACTGAATGAAGTTATTGAGAAGGAAAGGCAATCCACTCCAGCATTCTTGTCTGGAGAATCCCATGGACAGAGAAGCCCGGCAGGCTACCGTCCATGGGGTCGCAAAGAGTTGGACACAACTGTGGGACTAAACAACAACAATGAAGTTATATATATCTGCCATATAATGAAGTCAAAACTCCTCAGTGAATCTATTATAGGTTAAATCTTTAGTGGTATAAAACTGCTAGAGATATGTTACATTATTTAAGCTAAAATATTTCTCCTCCTCAGAAAATATGCCAAAACCCTGAAACTCAAAGGTTATTTTATTTCTCCCCACCAAAGCGGTTAAGAATGCAAACACACCAATAAACAGACTAACAACCAGGTATTCAAAGGCTTTACTGTCGTCAAATTCAGTTGTAAAGACTATACTTTAGGGACTTCTATTCTTAAACTTCAGAGAATTAAAAACCTAAAGCTCAAAGCACAGGATGGAAAATATAGATGAAGGATATGTACAACCAAGTCCACCTTACTACCCGCTACTTGTGAACACAGCTGCAGGCAGGTGTATGCTGCACATTGCCAAGTGAGAAAGTCTAGGCACAGATGGAATGCTTGAGCTGAAACTGCCCATGAAGAGTAAAGCAAAACTCATCCACAACCCACCATCTCCACTGCAAACGTGCATATATACACACGAACTGCGAAAAGTTCAGCTGTCTTTCATCTTTCCTCTTCTTTCCCACCCAGAGCCTGCATTTTCAGTAAATTAAGAGAATTAACAAGTAGAAAATTAACAAAGAGAAAGAGATCTTGAGTGAACTCTACACAGGCAAATCCTAAAGAAAAAATGACTTGGATTGAATATTTTAATATGTCAAAATTTTTACAATGAGAACTAAATTTTCTTCAGGGTATATATCACTTAGCTTGTGGATATATTTTTAAATTATTCATAAACCAGCAAAAGAGGTAATTTGAATATGATCTGTTTGATTCCAGAACACCCCTCCTCAATCACTATACAATAGTGATTCTTAATAATTTCATTTTCTCTCTCTTATTTTCTAGTGCATGGTGACCAAGGTTTAACCTTCAGCTAGCCCATTCCATTACAATATTACAATATCCTCATACTCTTGTTATTTACCTTAGCACCATTTCTCCAGATTACTAAAGAAGGACATATTCCTTTTTAAATACTCAGACAGTAAATTTGGTAAGATTTGGAAATCAACTGCAAAGGGGAACAAAGGAAAGAGACCCTATGATATTCCTTGGGTGTCCAGCTTCAGTGACTGAGTAAACAATGGAAGGTTAGGTTGAGAAGTTCAGGGAGCAAACAATGTAATCTACTTTTAAAAACTGATGTGGACAGAAATGTTCAGCAAGTATCTGACCATATCAGAGTAAGACTCAGTAGAGAGGTATGACAAGAGTACATCGTGAGAAATGCTGGGTTGGATGAAACACAAGCTGGAATCAAGATTGCTGGGAGAAACATCAATAACCTCAGATATACAGAGAGATGGCACCACCCTTATGGCAGAAAGTGAAGAACTAAAGAGCCTCCTGATGAAAGTGAAAGAGGAGAGTGAAAAAGTTGGCTTAAAGCTCAACATTCAGAAAACGAAGATCATGGCATCTGGGCCCATCACTTCATGGCAAATAGAAAGGGAAACAGTGGAAACAGTGACAGACTTTATATTTTTGGACTACAAAATCACTGCAGATGGCGACTGCATCCATGAAATAAAAAGACACTTTCTCCTTGGAAGAAAAGTTATGACCAATCTAGATGGCATATCAAAAAGCAGAGACATTACTTTGCCAACAAAGGTCCGTCTAGTCAAGGCTATGGTTTTTCCAGTAGTCATGTACGGATGTGAGAGTTGGACTGTAAAGAAAGCTGAGCACCAAAGAATTTATGCTTTTGAACTATGGTTTTGGAGAAGACTCTTAAGAGTCCCTTGGATTGTAAGGATATCCAACCAGTCTATCCTAAAGGAAATCAGTCCTGAATATTCATTGGACGGACTGATGTTGAAGCTAAAACTGCAATACTTTGGCCACCTGATTCAAAGAATTGACTCATTTCAAAAGACCCTGATGCTGGGAAAGATTGAAGGCAGGAGGAAAAGGGGACGACAGAAGATGAAATGGTTGGATGGCATCACCGACTCAATGGACATGGGTTTGAGTAAACTCCAGGATTTGGTGATGGACAGGGAGGCCCGGCGTGCTGCAGTCCATGGGTCCCAAAGAGTCGGACATGACTGAGCAACTGAACTGAACTGAAGTATAAGGGAAGTATATCCAGTGAACATGGGTAAATGGAGCACACTGAAAGATACTGACAAAGTGTACAAGAGGGCATCTAAAATACATGCAGAACTCTTTCAAAGAGTAAGAAAGAGGCAAAAATAAGTCAACGGTAAAGTAAGCAAGGAAGCCTGGCACAGGGTCCCAAAGAGATGGACACAACTTAGCGATTCAACAACAAAATAAGCATAGGATACGAATAGACAGTTTAGGAAAAAGATACCTCAAAAGATATCCTTTTAAAGGTGTACTTAAGCACCATTTAAAATTCCTGATTTTTAGGTGTTAAATTATTCTTTCTATTTCAAAATGATGGTTCTAGTCACTATTTTTTCTCAATGGCTTTATGTGCTAACATGAGAAATGTTCAAATCTGTCAATGTCTAATTTGAGAGGGAAATTTCACTAGTATATGAAATTTAAAAGTCTGGGAACTACTGACATATAGAATTAAAATAATTCATCAGAATGTCATTTCACTATCTAGCCCAACAGACTCATTGAAAACATTTTACCCTTCAAAAATTTTCTTCTCTAGTCAAGATAATGTCGTCTCCTGACCATTTTCAGACCATCATGATTTTAATCCCCCTGGATTGCTTCCTCTGAACTGATTATCTCGTCCTTCACCACTTCAAATTCTTCCCATCCGAAGACTTCCTTCTTTTAAGTATATTATGTAAAGTCCAAGAAGACTTTCCTTACCACTCCAGCCTAGGTTCATCCTTCTTTCATCTGAACATCTCTCAACCCTTAAGTAGAACTCATTCCAAACACTCTTATCCCAAGCCAACTGTGCAAAAATCACTTCAGGTTATAAAGATTAAGTCTGCTTAAAAAATAAGATAATTTCCAGAGTCTCAGTGAAGATAAGGAAAATCAGTGTCCAAGATTAGGGCACAGGAGCCAGTACTTTTTAAAAGCCCTCCCAAGTGATTCTGCTTCACAGCCTGGCTTAGGAATAATTAATCTATACCACAGAGTCTGAAATTAGTCATACAATACTTGATTACATTTAAATAAACAGTATTTCTGTGTGGCTTCTAGAACTTTTTGCAGAAGTCTTATAAAAATAATTTTTAACCATAATAATCATAATAGTTGTATGTTTACCTTAAAATTATAAATTAAACATCAAATGTGCATGTTACACATTAAATTATACATATAAAAGCTTCACTTTTGACAAATTAACCAATCATTTCAAATCCAATTGCAATATTTTGACACAGACATGCAGAGGCATTTGTGAATGTAGTTTAATGACATTATCATAGAAGGGCACATATTGCCCAGAAATTAATGCAATTAAGCTTATTCAAATGGGCACCAACCAAAATTCACTTTTAAAAAAAAGTTAACCTAAATACAGTCTACTAACCTGTTTGTTGTTCTCTGCCATGGAAAGCTGCAATGCCAAGAGCATGGAGTCTGCACCACACACAGTAGTTCTCTCAGAGTTACAAAGAGTGTGCCAGTTCCTTCTGAACTCTTTAATCATATCCAAGATAGACTTCTGATTAAGCCCAGCCATTCTCTTAATGTAGGACAGAATGCAATGTTAAAAAGCCACATTTTAATTGGGAATTAATATTTAACATGTGTAAGGAAGCAGAGTAAGAGAAAAATAGTGAACAAGAGGTCATTTCATATTTACTATGACTGTTTTTAATTAAATTTAGAAAAACAGAGTAATACAGTTTCCACCCAATCATATTTCCCTCTCCGTTAGTTTTCTTGTAAATCTTGTAAAATAATGAAATCCAACCATCGATCTGAAAATTAATACGAAACAGATAAAGGCAAATTCTGCAAACATGATTATAGACACAAACATAGTGAGCTGTATTTTTAAAAATATTTATTTTGAAATAGATGGTAACATCTATGGCAGAAGACAAAACAAAGAAAGTCAATTTCCTCTCATCCCTGTATTATCCCAAAAGAGGTGGTCTATTTTCCACCCCTTTGAATCTGGGTTAGCCTTGTAACTTGATTTGATCAATAGAATGTGACAAGAATGACATCACAGGAGTTCCAAGCCTAGACCTAGTTCCCAAAGGCCCATACAGAAACAGTTAATATGGCAGACCCGACTACTATCTTTTAAAAAGCATGTTTACAGGGTTGGCCATTGGTTGGCATCTGGAAACTTCAGATTTCAGGAAGATTTTCAGTAACAATGGTTCACTGCACTTAAACTATTTGTACAAACAATATAGCTTATGCTGATAGGCTTTTCTTTTTAGTCTAGAATTTGGGAACATAGAAGATATCTACACGTTCAAACCCCAGTAAAAAGCCTGGGCACTGAATCTCTAAAGAGCTACCCTGACAGACAACATTTCATGTGCTGTCATAACTTGTTGCTGGGAGAAGTAACTATATCCTGTGTGACTCCCCTAAGAGAAGACTTTTGGAAGTTTGTGCTTGATTTCTCCTGGAGTTCACCCCCATGTAACTTCTCCCTTTGCTGATTTTGCTTGGCATCTTTTTGCTGTAACATATTACTGCAAGAGTACAACTATATGCTGAGTCCTATGAGTCCTCTTAGCAAATTATCTAACCTGGGGTAATCTTGGGGGCCTCCTGACATAAGCCTACAGTTTTAGCTCTTACTCTCTCGCTATTCTCAGAATGCCATATGAAGAACTGCAAATTAGCCTGCTGGAAAGGCTGTGTGGCGGAAAACCAGCTGATAGGCACTCCAGCTGATAACCAATACTATGAACAGACATGTGAGTGAGGCTATCACAGATTATCTAGACCCAATCAACCTGTGAGACGACATACAGCACCCTAAGTAATCCTAGACAAGACCAGCAGAACCACATATCTGAGTACAGCCCAAATCGTTGATCCTCAGAATCATAAACATTTAAAATGGCTGTTGTTTAACACCACTTAAAACTTCAGAGTGGTTTGTTACACAGCAACAGACAATCAAAACAATAATAGCTAATACATAGAAGGTTTCTCGGTGCCAGGTACTTTTCAAAAGCTTAATATTTATTACCTCATTTAATCTTCACAAGAGTCCTGAGGAAGGTCTGTTATTATCCTCATTTCACACCTAAAGAAAGTGATACCCTATACTGCTGAGCTAGCAAATGGCCAAACAAACCTAAATTCAAGATGCCTAACTCCAAAAGTGGTGCGCTTTTATATCACTACAACATTTTTTCCATACTTTCTTTTAAGTACCCTAGTCTCCAACATAGTCACATGCCATTATTTAATTTGGGGTATTTTACTATTCACATTCAATCAATTTACTCCTGTTATCTTTTTCTTCTTTTTTTTATATGACATAAACAGAATCCAGGATGTTTACTAGGTATCTTGGGTTTGAATGATTAAAAAAAAAAATGGGTATGTGCCATTTACAAAACAATAATTTGCAGACATAATCAGGGATGCAATTTAAAGATACAGGTAGAAGACTACAAAGTACCTACAAAAATACAAATCCAAGTAAACAGTAAAATTGTCTTCAAAATATCACCTTAATCTCTTATAAGAAAAAAATATAAAGTAAAGAAATAAAGTTTCAGTAACATGATCAGTTTGTCTAGAATCAATATTTAGTAGTAAATTATTTACTGGCATTATTTAAACATACTATGAGTTCGGATTGCTAAGAATGAAAACTAATCTGGAATTAGACTGTTCTGAATTCTGGCTCCACCACTTACAAACTGTGAGAATTCCAAGTTATGTCACCTCTCTCCGCCTCAGCTTCCTTGTACTGAAAACAAAAATAATAATAGTACTATCGCAGAGGGTTTTGTGAAAAGTAAATGATGTAAGTACAAGATAAGTTTTTAGAACAACGCCTGGCACATATAAAAGTCCATCTCATTCAGGAGTTAGAACACTTTCGGGAAGGTTCCAACAGTAAACACTGAGGCATGCAGGACATAAGGTCTCTTACAACTATTCAAACTTCATCTTGGTGGGTGAAACTAGCCACAGACAATACATAAACAAATGAGCACAGCTCGGCTTTAGCAAAATTTTACAGAAATTTAAAGATCATAAAATTTTCACATATTATAAAATATTATTCTGCTGGACTTTTTTTTTTTTCAACCAACCAAACATGTAAAATCCATTCTTAGCTCACGAACTGGCTGCACAAAAACAGGCAGTACCACGAGTTCACCAAGCCTCTAGCCTTGACTCTTTCAGTAGCTAGCTGGCTGCGTGAGCCCAAGGAATAAGCCCTGACTGCCTAGGAAGAGGTAGAATACTTCCAGAAATCAAGGAGACAATGATTATACAAGTATTCTGAATGTCAGGCTGCAACATACAAAGAGTAGTAGAAGATAGCAGCGATATTAAACACTTGTTTTTAGCATTTGGATTCCAAGCTGCACTGAAGCAAAAATTGTAAGGCAGGAAAATGTCACTGGGGAGCCAGTATGAGATGGATAAGAGACATACTAGGGTCCTCATTTACTGGCTGTATGTCCTTCAGTATTTAAAACCTCTGATGAGCATAAATTTCTTCATCTGTAAAACGGAAATGATTATCTCCTAGTTCATAAAATTAGGACACGTTAGTGAGACAGTAAATGGAGGTGCTCAATAAAAAAGGGCACCGTTGCTGCTCATGGTATGCAGGTCCTAACAGTCCCTTGGGCGGAAGTAAAACGGAGAGGGCGAAAGTGGAGTCTACCTAATCCTGGTTTCCTGCCTAATTAACTCATCTAAGTAGGGCTCTGTGGACCTTATTCTTCCAGTCAGCAGATGATCCCTCAGCACCTTCCAGCTCCATCAATGGAACATAAGAACTCTGTTCAATATCCCCAGACCAAAACAAAAACACTCCACAAATATTATTTTAGGCAACCACATGGCGCTCTACTGTTACCGAAAAACCCTCACAAGTCGCAGCTTAAAGCCTGCAGACGGGAGAGAAAAAGGTGACACTCACCTGGCTCGGGGAGAACCCAGGAGGTGCAGACTCCCCTGAAGAAAACTCCAGCCGGCTGCACAAGGGTGACTGTTCGAGAGAGCGCAGGTTTACATTTTAAATCTCGCGGGAGGGCCCGCCAGCCAATCGCAGCTCCCGCCCTCTGACCCGGAAGCAGAGCCGGCGCGCGCCGCAGCAGCCCAAGGTGAACAGCAGCTCGGCTCCATCTGCTTCCAGGCGCCCTCCGGTGCGTATCGCGCGTCAGCCCAAGGGGCATGGCTCGGCTGCCGGTCGCCACGCGCCTTCAATCTATCCCTGGGAGTTCCTCCTCTCCTCGGGCCGTTCCCCACCCCTCTTCCTTTCGACCTCGGGCTCCGGGAGGTAGTGGCGGGGTATCGCGGTATTTGCGTGGCTCTGGAAGAGGTGTCAGGGCTATGCGGGGACTTTTCTTGTTCCCTCTCTCCGCTGTTTTCGCAATTTTAGAGGGGCAAGTCCAGCCCGCTTTGTACAGTGAGACCCTGAGACTGTAATTAGACTGGACACTGCTTTAATGAACAGTTAGAAACGGAGTTTCCTAATCTGGAATCTTTTGCACTTCCACACTGCTGCCTTACCTGTTGGTCACTTTTTACAACTGTTTAGTCCCAGATGCCCACTCTTAAGGTTACTAGGTTATAGACTTCCCGAGGTGGAACTCATATGATTTCTTAGTAGATACTCACAAGATATTTGATGTGTTTGCTATCAAGCCCAGCTGTTTTCAGGACAACTCCTACCGTCCTATTAAAAACAAAAACAAAAAAGTGACCTCTTCAGAATCTATAAGTCTCATCTGGGAATGCTACTTTCAGAATGCACACCAGGCCATGAAACGTTAGCTGAAGTTTTGTTCCTGGTTTTATGAATACTATTTTGTATCCCATTTTGGCATTCCTTCCTCCAGATTGTATATTTTGTATCTGCTTATTTTATAGTATTGTTCACACTGAATCATAAATAACCCTGGATTGTGAGCTTTTTCAAAACAGGCTTTTGTGTTTCTCTTTCTTGTACTGGTGTCCAACATTTAGAAAGTCTCACATTCTGGCTCCTCTTATGAGATTGGCAAGCAAGTTAATCTGAAGTCCCGATTTCTCCATCTGTAAAAAGGGGACCATAGTACCTCCCTCTTAGGTTTGTGCAAGTATTAGGCATGGTAATGTTAGTAAAATACTTAATGGTGGCGCTTGCAGGTACAGCTCCATAATGTTAATGATCATTAATTTTTTATGAGTATATTTCCTAGTAGTGTAATTCCATCTTTAAGTACTCCCTGTCCTTAAAATAATCTAGACAGAATTTTGTAGTGACTTTCTCTGCAAGTACCGTTCACAAAGTAGTTGAATAATTTTTTTTTGAGCTGCCTGTCATCACATCCTAACACTTTGATGGTTTCTGTTTCTGTGCTGTAATCCACAGTTCTGTGACCTTGTCCAATAGAAGGCTGTTTTTGCAGCTGCACAAGTTTTGCCATACAAGATGAAGCAAGATGCCACAAGAAATGCTGCCTACACTGTGGATTGTGAAGATTGTGTGCACGTGGTAGAATTCAGTCCCTTTGAGAGTGGGGATTCAGGAAACCTAATTGCATATGGTGGCAATAATTTTGTGTTCATTGGCACCTGTACATTTCAGGTTAGTGTGAACCTGAACATTTCAGGTTAGTGCACTGAGTGACAGTGAAGATGTTTCACTGAAAAGAAAACTTACACAAACTTTGGTAATTTTCACTAAACTTTGAAAGCATGAGATGAAGAACTACTGAGAAAGACATTCCTAGTAATATATGCCTAATATTTGTGCAAACATTGAATAAGTATTGAAAAGGAAGAATACAGTTGACCCTTAAACAACACAGATTTGAACTGCATAGTTCACTTATACATGGATTTTTTTTTCAGTAGTAAATACTAGGATACTGTAGAATCTACAGTTAGTTGAATCTGCAGATGCCAAGGAATTGCCCACAGGGAGAAAAATGAGAGTATTAGTCTCTTAGTGCTGTCAGACTCTTTGCAACACCATGGACTATAGCCTGCCAAGCTCTTCCTCTGTCCATGGAATTCTCCAGGCAAGGGTACTGGAGAAGGTTGCCATTCCCTTCTCCAGAGGATCTTCCTGACCCAGGGATCGAACTGAATCTCTCGCATTGTCGGCAGATTTTTTACTATCTGAGCCACCAGGGAGACTTACTGCAAGTTAAACCAGGATTTTCAACTGTGTGGAGTCATTGCCCTAAACCCCATTATTCAGGGGCAAGGCTATATACATATATACGTATATAAGGCCTATGTATGCTTTATGCTTTATGATTAGAAATGGAATATTCTAGTAATTGAAGGTTATGATTAACTATACCTTGTTATGTGCAGGAAAAATACCAATTAGATCTGGTTAATTACTAAATCCAGCTTTTCTGTATTCCACTTTGACATAGGAAAAAAAAAAACAAGCTAGTAGTATTGAGAGCTTAAAAATGATCTTCCAGGAGATTTTATAGCTGTGATGATATCAGCTTTCCTAGTCACTTTCATGCTTTTTATATATCTAGAGTATACAGAGTATGAGCTCTATGAATTGAACAGGCAATTCAGCATAGTCATTAAGACCGTGAACTCTTGAGCCAAAATGCCTGGGTTTTTGTTCCTGCCCGGCTTTACCTCTTAATAGCTAGGTGACCTTGAGCAGGTACTTAACCTCTCTGCTATAAAAATGAGAACAATTATACACTTGACTCTTGGACATTGTGGAGGTAAGGGACAATGGATGCAGTCAACATCCACGTGTAGCTATAGTTCCCTGATTCCTCATCCATGGATTCAATCAACAGCAAATCATATAGTCCTCTAGTAGATATGTTTTGAAAAAAAATCTGTATATAAGTCAACACAGTTCAAAATCATGATTTTCAAGAGTGAACTGTACTTAACTGTACTGAATGTCATAAGTTAGCGTGTAGAGTTCCTACATAGTGTCTGAAACATTTAATACATATGACTCATCGATTTGGTCAGGCACACTCAAGCACAGCCCCATATTTAATGGTGTGGCACACATCACATTTTCTCACAGGAAAGCTAGTTCTATGTGTCAGAATTTGAACAATAAGAGGTCAACCCTCAGGAATCTCTGGTTAATCCTTTGTTTATCAGAATGTTAACTATGTAACACTGTTTCGTAGATTAAGGTTAATCAGTGAGGTAATTTGGCAGTGACAAATTTTCAAAGATTTTAAATAACTTTATCACCAAAGTGATATTATAAACATTGTAAACATTATTTCCTCTTTTACTGAGGAGGCAGTTCAGTATCTTACAGTATTTTAACATCATAAATGCAATTTGACATTTTACAGTGGCATAAATGTATTAGGTTATACACAACTAGACTGCATGTATGTTTATCCTAAAGAGAAAGTATGAATTAAAAGCTTCTGTTGGTTGGTGTCTGAGTAGAACACAGGGGTTCTTACATTATCCCACATTGCCTCTTAGGGTTGGGGTAGGAGTTTCTAGCTTTTATGCTGAATATGACCTTCAGCCTGATCTCAGCTGGACCAGGTTAAGATCTCATCAGGTTAGGATCATAAAAAGTCACATAGTTTGGAGAAATAATACAACACACTCTTGAAAAAAACCGAAGGGAAACTAGTTTCCTAAAGCACACTACTAATCTGCAAAAGAAAAAAGCAGCCCCCTACAGATGAAATTGAATTTTGTTTCAGTGCTTTTGAAATTAATAGCTAATTGTATTCAAAAGTACTGAAAAAATAAGCTTTGCTTTATGTTCACCTAAGAAATTCTGAGGGAGAAAGTCAAGAAAGAGAGGAAAAAGAAGGCAAAGAAGTGATGGGTAGCAGAGAGAAAAAGGGAGCAAAAGGTGGAAAGTGACAAAATGAGAAAGAAAAAAAGCAAAAACATTTGTATTGCTCTGTTACTGTTTGCGGTCATAGGCATTATCCCTGTGGACCCTTAGACTGTGAGGCTGGCAATGTGGGTCTTAACCCCAAATAACCTAAGGAAAGAATTAGATTTCTATTAATTTTTCAAGCAGTGAACACAAATTATCTTCTGTGCCAGGTATTGGGGATACAGTTAAACAACTGTCTCTGTCCTCATGGAGTTTCCATTCTACTTTAAAGGAATGCAAGGATTTATCTGACTAATAACTGAAAAAACAAACTCTATACCAGATTTTTAAGTCCCTGTTCTTTTCCTCCTGTGCTGCTGTTCAGAGAGGTTGAAGCCATAGTTCAAACAGTTCTAGAGAATGAGTTCCAGTAATTTGCCAGCAGGGATTCAGATTGCTGCTTCTGAAATTATTTTCTTATTTAATTAAGCACTGTTGAACATTGTTCTTAGTCTCTCATGTTAGAACTTTCAAGTTCTGTAGCACTCAGTTTCTTATCTTGAGGAAAAAACTAGGAAAAACTGAATTGAAAGAGTTCACATTTCTGTCAGAAAGGCAATCCTCACTCTAAGACTATTAGGAAAACACTGCTGGTACAGTAAATTTGAATTTCAACAAAGCATTTTTCAGAATTTCATGATATTGTTTTGACTATGTTGGAAATTTGAGCCAAGTGACAGTACTATTGGTTGGTGTCATATATTTGTCAAATACTCATTAATTGCAGATCAGGTGCTGGGAACCTGACATATTTTAACAATACATATTTTAAAAAAGCAAGGACCCTGCCCTCAAGGAGATGTTTAAATGTAATGCAATGCAATAAGATAACACTAAAAAAGTAAAGAGGAGAGGGAGCATGAAGGTTTCTAATTCTGTTTAAACGGTGGTCAATAATAAATTGCATACACCTGAAACTAATACAATGTTGTAAATCTGTTGTAAATCAACTATACTCTAATAAAAATTTTTAAAAAAAAATAATGAATTGCAACCTCTGCTGGGACTTGGATGAGAAGACTAGGACAAGCACATTGAATTTATATAGAACATGAAGTTGAAAAGGCTACCTAATGCTTTGGGTGACAGACTTAATTTAGCAAATTTTTATTGAGCACCTGTTATATGCCAGAAACTCTGCTCAGAATCCGAATATTGTTTTAATAGATCCAATCCAAAATTGGATTAAGCTGCCAAAGGAACTTAATTCAGTGCTGTCCAATAGAAATAGAATGTAAGCCACAAATATAAATTTCAATGTTGTAGTAACCACATTATGAAAAGTAAAAAGCAGGTGAAATGAATTTTAATAATGTATTTTTACCCAGCATATCCAATATATTTTATGTGTGTAACGAACATAAAAATTATTAATGAGATCCTTACATATTCCTTTTATACTAAGTCTGTGAAATCTGGTGTGGATTTTGCACTTTATAAAGTGTGCATCTTGGACCAGCCACGTTTTTCCAGTGCTAAATAGCCCCATGGGGCTAATGGCCACCAGATTTGGCACCACAGCTCTATATCCTGTGCTGTAAATTGACAGTAATATCTAGTGTTTACTTCAGTTCTTAGCAGTGTATTATGATTCAAAGGAGATAATGTATTTGAAGACAGATTTCAAAGTGGCATTAAAAAGTTTAAAACCATCATGTGAAAGAGGGATTAGACTCAGAATGGTAACTTTTATGCCATCAATTCTGTTTGAGTGGAGTTGTTACTTACAGTGCTTTAGGACTAAGGCTGAAACTGCCTCTTTGAGTGTGTTCACCTAGTGGAGATCAGTTAATGACCAGACATGTGTTGTCACTGAGTTAAACTACCTCAGTGATGGTTCCAGAGAGCAGAATTTGGAGCAATGAATAGAATTTACATGGAAACAGATTTTGGTTTAATGTTAAAGAGAACTGTTGTAATAGTTAAAACTACCCCCAAACTGAATAAATTCGCCACAAAAGTAGCTAGTTCTCTCTCACTTGGAAATGTTCAGGGAAGGGTTATGTAAACTTTTTTTCAAATGTTCTAATAGAGATTTAAGCATTAGATGAAAGAAGTAGACTAGGTAAACTTTACAGTCTCATCCAACTAAAATTCTGTATTTGGCCTTAAATGGGTGTGGTGGGAAGAACAGCCAATTTCAAACCCTTAGAATAGCCCTTTCATCAACCTGGCTTTGCCCCAACCTCAAATATGCTGGAGACTTGTATAATGATGTGCATTATAGCAAGTTTTCCAAAGTATCTTAATTTCCTGCCCATACAATACTGCCTACACCTCAAGCTAAACCCAAAATAGCATTCATCTCTGCCTATACCACACGCACACACCCTGGCCTTTTAGTTGGCTCAGTGGTAGACCTTGCTGCCAGGAAAAAAGATTTCACTGGTGATACATAAAATGCAGACTATATAGTCACTGGGATGTCTTTATCCCCATGACCACCCAATAACTCCGTATGTACTTTAATAACAAACTATAGGACCTAATTGTCAATACTGTTGTTAACATTAGCAAAAATAGTGTGTTTTGATGGTAAAAAGTTCATTTTTAAAGATTAGTTTGTCAATGTGGAAAAATAGTTATAACCCAGTCTATAAAGTCAGCTGTGATTTGGCTCCTAACCTTATTTTTAAGTTCCTTAGTGATTGCTGCCTCAGCATATCTAACTGTTCATTATACAGTTATTATACAGACAAATTATGAAGTAATAAAATTTGACTGGTTTTTTTTCCTTGATAAATACATTTGTTTCCCTTTTTATGTTTTTTCTGTTAAGTTCACCTGAAATGTAAAGTTATTTTCAAGGGGTTTCTGAATTATGTAGAGAAAGGTATGTGTAATGTTTGTGAAATGATTGTGCTAGGATTCCAAAGGCTATCCTGGAAAAATCAACACATCCACTAGGATTCAATTAAAGTACACATTGTAAATCTTTGGATTTAGATTCAGGATGAATGGAATTCTTAGAACAATCCTTCACATAACTTCTATCTATGTAGACATATATATTCAATTAAATATCAAGTTTCACCTGAATTTTCCTCCAGATCCTATTTTATAATCTAAAAAACTTTTATAAAGGATAACTGTAGTCACTTAACACAGAAGATCCCTTGGGCAACTTTGTCATGAAAATTTTTGCTTTAGTCTCTAGATCCGTGTAGGGTTTTGATTTAAATAACAAGAAGATGATTTATTTTTTAAATGACAATATTTTAAGCTTATACAGTGCGTTTTAAAATATATATTACTGATAAAAAGTATAAAGAATAATAATAGTAGATCCCTGTATACTTACTACCTAGCTTCAGAAAGGGAACAGCAACTCTTTTGAAGCCCCCTGGGTTTTCTTTCCTTACCCCCTTTTCTTTTCAGCCCCAGGACGTAACCATGTGTGAAATTTCATTTTTCTTCAGTTTCCATGTCTTGGTGTTGCAAATCAATATATTGTTTTTCATGTTTTAAACTTTGTATCAGTGAAATCATTCTGTATTTTTCTCTTTGTTATTAAAGGGCTTCCCAAGTGGCCCAGTGGTAAAGAATCCACTTGCCAGTGCAGGAGACACAAGAGACATGGGCTTGATCCTTGGGACGGGAAGATCCCCTGGAGTAGGAAATGGCAACCCACTTATATTCTTGCCTGAAAAATTCCATGGACAGAGGATCTTGGTGGGCTACAGTCCATAGGGTTGTGAAGAGTCAGACACAACTGAGCACCACCACCACCAAATTAACTATTAGATTCTCCCTTGTCAAAGTTCATATATCTTCATTGTAGTATGATATTTTATAATATGAAAATACCACAATTAATCTATTCCTAATTAGGAAGTATTTTGCTATTGAAAGTGTAGTATGCATATTCCATGTGTTTTGTTACCTTCTCCTTTCATCTTTTTCCTCCTTGATAGTTTGGAAGTTTACATGTTATTTCTCTTTTAATGGTTACCAAAGGTATTTAATACGTATTCTTAATTAGACAAAGCTAAAATTCATATCTTTACTTCATGAATAGAGCAAGAACCTTTGACACTTGAACTGTTATCACCCACGGCAGACTTATATTATTATTATATTTTAGTTCTCATTTTTCTTTTCATTGCAACCCACAAATTCAGCATTGTTTTATGTGTCTAGTATTTGTTTAACCCACATGTTTGCCTTTGATTTTTCATTCACTGTTCCTTACATCTCAGGTCTGCTTTCTGGGGTCATTTTTTTCCCTGAAAGATATTCTTTATTATAAGAAAAAGCTTAAACTTCCTCTGTGGAATAGTAAATATTTTAAGCTTTATCAGCCATTTAAGGTGTCTGTTGCAAGTTATTATTTGTTTTTTAACAACTCCTTAAAAATATAAAAATGATTCTCAGCTTGTGAGCCATACCAAAGCAGACCATAGGCCAGATCTGGCTCTTTGGTCATAGTTTGCCAGCCCCTGCTTTATTGATGCCAATCGTTGGTTTTGGTTTTTATGAAAATACCTTTAAAACAGCTTCATTCTTGACACACTAGTTTGTTGTGGCTATAGTTCAACAGTTTTTCGTATCATTTTGAAGATATTTCACTGACTTCCTGCATGTGTTTCTGCTATGAAGCTGATGGTTGTTCTAATTATTACTCTTTTATAGGATACCTATCTTTTCTTTCTGATTGCTATTGCTAAGACTCTTATCTCACTCTTGCTCCTTCTCCCTCATTCCCCTCTTCTCACATATATGCACACACATATGTGAGAGTTTGTGTGTTCTGGAGTTTTACTGTATAGTGTCTAGCTGCAGATTTCTTTTTAAGCTGCCTGGGATTTATTGTTCTTTCTGAATATACAGATTGGTGCTTGTAATCAAGTATGAAGAATCCTTTGCTGTTATCTCTTCAAATCTTGCCTCTTCCCCCATTCCCTTGACTGCTTTCTCCTACAACCCAAATTAGCTATATGGTGGAACTGCTCACTGAATCCCTCTTAACATCTCTTTTTGTCTTCAGTTCAGTTCAGTTCAGTCACTCAGTCATGTCCTACTCTTTGTGACCCCATGAATCGCAGCACGCCAGGCCTCCCTGTCCATCACCAACTCCCGGAGTTCACTCAGACTCACGTCCATCGAGTCAGTGATGCCATCCAGCCATCTCATCCTCTGTCGTCCCCTTCTCCTGTCCTCAATCTTTCCCAGCATCAGGATCTTTTCAAATGAGTCGGCTCTTTGCATCAGGTGGCCAAAGTATTGGAGTTTCAGCATCAACATCAGTCCTTCCAAAGAACACCCAGGGCTGGTCTCCTTTAGGATGGACTGGTGGGATCTCCTTGCAGTCCAAGGGACTCTCAAGAGTCTTCTCCAACACCACAGTTCAAAAGCATCAATTCTTCGGCGCTCAGCTTTCTTCACAGTCCAACGCTCACATCCATACATGACCACTGGAAAAACCATAGACTTGACTAGACGGAACTTTGTTGGCAAAGTAATGTCTCTGCTTTTGAATATGCTATCTAGGTTGGTCATAACTTTCCTTCCAAGGAGTAAACGTCTTTTAATTTCATGGCTACAGTCACCATCTGCAGTGATTTTGGAGCCCAAAAAATAAAGTCTGACACTGTTTCCACTGTTTCCCCATCTATTTGCCATGAAGTGATGGGACCAGATGCCATGATCTTCGTTTTCTGAATGTTGAGCTTTAAGCCAACTTTTTCACTCTATTTCACTCTCATCAAGAGGCTTTTTAGTTCCTCTTCACTTTCTGCCATAAGGGTGGTGTCATCTGCATATCTGAGGCTATTGATATTTCTCCCGGCAATCTTGATTCCAGCCTGTGCTTCTTCCAGCCCAGCGTTTCTTATGAGGTACTCTGCATAGAAGTTAAATAAGCAGGGTGACAATACACAGCCTTGACGTACTCCTTTTCCTATTTGGAACCAGTCTGTTGTTCCATGTCCAGTTCTGTTGCTTCCTGACCTGCATACAGATTTCTCAAGAGGCAGGTCAGGTGGTCTGGTATTCCCATCTCTTTCAGAATTTTCCACAGTTTATTGTGATCCACACAGTCAGAGGCTTTAGCATAGTCAGTAAAGCAGAAGTAGATGTTTTTCTGGAACTCTCTTGCTTTTTCGATGATCCAGCAGATGTTGGCAATTTGATCTCTGGTTCCTCTGCCTTTTCTAAAACCAAGTCAAGTGGGCCTTAGAAAGCATCACTACAAACAAAGCTAGTGGAGGTAATGGAATTCCAGTGGAGCTATTTCAATTCTGAAAGATGATGCTGTGAAAGTGCTGCATTCAATATGCCAGCAAATTTGGAAAACTCAGCAATGGCCACAGGACTAGAAAAGGTCAGTTTTCATTCCAATCCCAAAGAAAGGCAATGCCAAAGAATGCTCAAACTACCGCACAGTTGCACTCATCTCACATGCTAGTAAAGTAATGCTCAAAATTCTCCAAGCCAGGCTTTTTGTCTTAACTACATTCTGAATAAGTTTTTCAAATCTGTCTTCCAGCTTCTCTGAGCCTTGTTTATTTTTTTCTTATGATAGTATTTTCATCTATACTTTTTCATTTAGTTCTTTAATACCTGTCTGGTCATTTTGGGTAATCTCATGTTGCTTAGTCAAATTTTTTGATTCTTTTGTCTACATCCTCAAAAATACATTTTTTTAATCTGATTTTTTTAATGTCTCCAGGTTGATTCTTCTGTTTGTGTTTGTGGTATTTTGTTTTCATATGTAGCAGTGCATGCATGTAAGATCATATCTGATTGAACTATATCTGTGAGAATTTTGAGACCTGGGTAGAGGAAGTTAATCCAAAATGAATTTGCCTTTAGTCGTCAAGTGCTTAGGGCCACTAACAACATATGGACATTTTGAAATAAGTTTTCATTTTCTGGGGCACATAGTTAATGTGAATTCAAGCCCCAAACTTATGTTAAGGCCAGCCAGTGGTTGAGATTTCTCACAAGTTACTTTTTTCTTTTTCTTGACCTTGAGCCAGGGTATATATTTTGCATGGCACTTTTGATTTGGGGTTTTTGTTTTCCCTACTTCCACTTTAAAGGTCCTGGATCTATTCAAAGGTCCCTGATCTGCATCCTTCTTTGTGTAGGCACTAAGTTTTGTCTTCTGTCTCCTACCAACAAACATTACTAATTATTGGATATGGGCAGATGTCCTTAAGATAGCTTTGTGCTTCTGTGCTAAGTTGCTTCTCTGGATTTGGATTTTTGCATTATTTTTGTAGTCAGAAAGCTTTTCAGGTTATTGTCCATATTGCCAGACAAAGATGACTTGACTTTTCAAAATTCATTCTTGTCTTCCTATGAGAATAAACTGAAATCATTTTAGTAGTACTGAATTAAATAGATAAGCTGACTTTATTAAACATCTTACCCAGAATCAAATATCTAAAAGACTGATCACTAATTTGCACATCCACTGCTCATAGTAATGGTATAGGTGAACAACAGTTTGTTCAATCCCACACATGTATGAAAGTGAAAGTGTGAGTTGCTGAGTTATGTCCAACTATTTCCATGTAAATCACTGATACTCTTTATAATTACTTTGAGGCATCATAAGGTACAAGGTATCTTATACATAATCAAAACTGCGTTCAGTATATATTTTTGATACTGTTATTTGATAATCCATGCATGTTACTTCATTTACTAGAACATTCTGATTCTTAGAGCATTGTATTTTCGTTGTGTTTGATGTGAAATATATTTACTATTAGGAAGAAAATGTCTCTTGAGATAAAGTATAACAAGTATATTGTTTTTAATTATCTTAGGGAGTTATTTTGTAACAGACAACTTTGAATATTTTTGTTGTCGTTCAGTAAACTGGTTGAAAGAAAGTGAAAGTGAAGTCGCTCAGCCGTGTCTCACTCTTTGCAACCCTATGGATTATAGCCTAATACCTGATCTGCTTTTTGAACTTCCCAAAAGAATATTCATGGCCCCCTGATAAATTCTTCCTTATAATAAAATACTCAGTTTTATATTGTTTGTTCTCATGACTTATTTAAACATTTACTGTGTATGCTTAGGAGGAAGAAGCAGACGTTGAAGGAATTCAGTATAAAACACTACGAACATTCCACCATGGAGTCAGAGTTGATGGCATAGCTTGGAGCCCAGAGACTAGACTTGATTCATTGCCTCCAGTAATCAAGTAAGTTGAAAATTATTAAATGCAGCATTTATTAATATCCTTTGTGTTAAGTGATCTGAAGCCTCTGATCATGGGGACATTTTTCCTCCATTTCCCCAACTTCAGGTATTAGGTATTTTAATATTTGCTATTATTTCATAATTTAGGCTTATTGTTTAAATTTGTGACTTATATGCAAATATAGCAGAGATGCCTTGAAGCATGTGTTTGAGCCTGACTACAAAGCTGTTTATGTGAGATTCCTATGAATCATAAATTCTTCACTGAATTTACCACTTATTGAAAGTGCAACTTTGTTAAAATAACTAAATGTGGTTGAGTCGTTAATCAGCCTTACTGCCCCATACATAAAGTGAGGAAAGGAAAGTGAAGTCGCTCAGTCATGTCCAACTCTTTGCGACCCCATGGACTGTAACTTACCAGGCTCCTCCATTCATAGGATTTTCCAGGCAAGAATCCTGGAGTGGGTTGCCATTTCCTTCTCCAGAAGATCTTCCCAACCCAGGGATTGAACCCAGGCTTCCCTGATGGCTCAGAGGTTAAAGCGACTGCCTACAATGAGGGAGACCTGGGTTCGATCCTTGGGTCAGGAAGATCCCCTGAAGAAGGAAATGGTAACCCACTCCAGTATTCTTGCCTGGAGAATCCCATGGATAGAGAAGCCTGGTAGGCTACAATCCACAAGGTCGCAAAGAGTCAGACACGACTGAGTGACTTCACTTTCACTTTCACTCCTGCATTATAGGCAGATGCTTTACCATCTGAGCCACCAACTGTACTTCTAATCTTTGGGCTTCAGTTTTGTTGAAAACATTTGAAAAGAATGACTACTTTTTGAGAAAAAAAATTAACATACTTGCTGAGGCCTTCTTCACAAAGGCAATGATATGTCAGGTTATTTAAGGTCTGTTACAAAACACTAACCTTATTTCCATAAATGTCAATTCTAAAATGTATGTCTTCTTTTAGTAAACAGTATTTAACAATCATAATTTAGCTCTTACTGAGCTAACCTAATTTTTTTAAATTAAGGGATAATTTATATACAGTGAACTCAACTCTTAACGGAACAGTTTGATCAGTGTTGACAAATGCATGTACTTTTATAACCTAGATGCTAGTAATACATAGCATTTCTGTGACCCCCAAAAGATTTTTTGTGCTCCTTGTGGTTAATCCCTGCACCCCATCCTCTGTCTAAGCAACTATTGATCAATTTCTGTTATCAGAAATTAGTTTTGCCTAATTAACCTATTTCTTCCAATGACTCTTAATTAAATCATTGAAAAGGCATGGTACCAGAGACTTATCAACATATCTGGATCTCTAGATTAGGAGACTTGTTTTAAATTAAGCTGTATTTAAATTAAATAAACTAAATGTTTTAGGTGAGAAAAAAATATTAGCTTTAATGCAGTCAAAACTTGAGAAATTTAGATCCATATGATACTCATTTACTTAAAGACAATTGGAAATAAGCTCTATTTTTTAATTCAGGCATACAAAGGGTTCCCACCTGGCTCAGTGGTAAAGAATCCACCTTCCAATGCAGGAGACATGGGTTTGATACCTAGGGGGAAGATCTCCTGGAGGAGGAAATGGCAACTGCTCTGGTGGAAATGGCAACCCACTCCAGTATTCTTGCCTAGAGAATCCTGTGGACAGAGGAGCCTGGTGGGCTGCTGTCCATAGGGTCACATAGAGTTGGACACGACTGAAGCGACTTAGCATGCATGCATGCATGCATTGGAGAAGGAAATGGCAACCCACTCCAGTATTCTTGCCTGGAGAATCCCAGGGACGGAGGAGCCTGGTGGGCTGCCATCTATGGGGTCGCATAGAATCGGACACAACTGAAGTGACTTAGCAGCAGCAGCCAGTGTTCTTGCCTGAAAAATCCCATAGACGGAGCTGCCTGGCAGGCTATAATCCATGGGGTCACAAAGAGTCGGACACGACTGAGAGACTGAGCGCATACGCGTACATACAGATATATAAGTTCTTTCTTCCTCAGCCATAATCTGACATGCTAAGAATCTAAGAATTTTAGGATTAAAGGCAAACGAGTTAAAAAATAGTTATTACTAGTTTGTTTTGTAGTATACATTGATGTACATCTAAACAAGAACCTTAAATAATAGGGTCAGTATGATAATACTCCAACTTTTAGTAATAAATACACCAGCATTTATAGGTATAAAAAGATTATTATATTTCATCTAATTTAGTGAATTTAATGTATCTTAAAGTAAGAAAGTTTATAGATAACTGAAGGAGGCAAAGGCTAAGATAGATGTATAACTATATTTTTATACCTTATGTTGACCTGGCTAAAAGAAGATACTTTTTTAAACCCATCATTTTAAACCTTTAAGAAAAAGTTAAGTGTTAAATTCATGTGGTGATTTATAATAAAATTGTATGCTTTTATAATTAAAGAGACAAATCCAATATACTAATATTTGTATGTTTTCCAATAAAAATTTGTGTCCCCTACTTTCACCCATAGTTGTATAACAGATTTTACAACGGAGCAATAGCATTCCCCTTCTGCCCAAACAACAGCATGAGTATGAGTTATGAAGATGGCTTTGGTGGGTAAAGGTGGGAAGAACTTTCACTTACCTAGACTAAAAATGGCCTTATTTTTGTTTTCTTACTTCCAGATTTTGTACTTCTGCTGCTGATATGAAAATTAGATTATTTACTTCAGATCTTCAAGATAAAAATGAATACAAGGTATGTTGACAGGTTTAATTTGTAAATCTATTTCAAAACATTTATTATTTTTGCTTTTTTATTGAATTTATCCCAATTTAAAATGACTTTATGGTTGTCTTTGAAATATGTAGTTTAGAGTCTCATTTACTCTATTTTAGGCTATAGTAAGGAACTAGGATCATAGTAAGGACTGGGAATTATAAATCTAATATCACTTATTAAATTAAAATAGTAGGTAAGCACAGAAATGAGAGGGAATTAGAAACTTGGTATAATAGACATGAACACACATAGAGGTGAACTTGAAGGGAACAAGCTCAGTACAACGCAGTGCAAGGCAGGACTACAAAGTGATTAAAGGCACAGACACAGGAGCCAGAACATCTGGTTTGAAGCCCAGCTGTGCCACCTTAGTTACAGTATGAGTTTGGTCAAATTCCCAATCTCTTGTTCTCTTTCCTTACCTGTAAAATGGGATGATCATAGCATCTGCTTCATGGGATTATGAGCATTGGCTGAGCTAATTCATGTAAAACACTTAGAACAGTGCTTTTTACATAGTAAGCCTGGTATGTGAGTCTTCTATTGGTATGATAAATAACCCTGTAAGATAAGTCAGACAGAGAAAGACAAATACTATATGATTGCACTTATGTGAGGAGCTCTTCTTAAAGCTGAACTCATAGAAACAGAAAATAGAATGGTGGTTGTCAATGGCTTGGAGGGTGTAGGAAATGGGGAGACGATGATGGAAGGGTACCGACCTCCAGTTTTAAGAGGAGTAAGTTCAGCGGGGGGGGGGGGGGGGGGGGTGCGCCTCCTGTACGTCATGATGATTATAGTTAACAATACTGTATTATATCTTGCTAGTTGCTAAAAGACTAGATTTTAAGTATTCTCACCACAAAACAAAAACGATAGTTTTGTGAGGTGATAGAAGTATTAACTAACCCTATCATGGTAGTCATTTAACTAACCCTGTTATGGTAATCATTTCACAATGTATATGTGTATCATTGTGTACTAATCATCATGTTATACACCTTAAACTTACATAGTGTTACATTTCTCAATAAAGTGAGGAGAAATTCATTAAATACCTCACAGTTTGGATTGAAATTGAGTCATGTTTTTTTATAAGAATAGTATTGCCTTCCTGATTTTCTAGTAAATAAAACCTATGAATAATATTATAAAACAAAGGTAAACTATAAACCTAATCATTTAGAAAACAGTAAAAGTTATGCTCTAAGTTATATACAATGGGCTATATACAATTTTACCATAATAAATGCACTGTATATATTAGTTTATTTAAAGCCATATCAATGAACATCTGAGTGTACAGTGACACATAGAATTTTGACCCATCAAGAGTCAATAGTTACTAACTATTATTGCCAGTTAAAAAAGACATTAAATAGTTAATGTGATGTGGCTTATAAAAACTGTGACATAAGCTCTGAAGAAGGACCTGGACTTGTTAAACTTACACCAGAATGTTTGAATGAAAGCCTTTTTTTTCCTCCCTCATTTCCAAATAGTAAGTAGTACCAAATAGAATTACTGTATTAATCTTAAACTGAGATCAAATTCAAGTGTCTAGAAGGTAAGTAGGAAGCAAAAACAATATCCATTAAATTATTTAAATATCTGCTATCTGACAGGCCTGTTCAGGATTTCAGTTTTAAAGATTTAGACTAATTGGACCTTAACCTGCATGCATAGTCCTCTAACTTACAACTTCCCGTTTGCTCCTTCTGTGGCCAAAAGAGGGTTTCTGTGTTCTTGTTATAATGGACTTATAATTCTAGCTGTCTAAAGTGCTGGCAGTCACATTGAACAAATAAATAAAAACAGTAGAAGGTGAAGTCCCTGCTGTATGTTTATTAGGTAGCAGCCAGTGTACAGAGCAGCAGGTATGAGATAGAAAATCAAAAGGGGACTTTTATTTCAGGGCTCCTAGGAAGTTCTCCTGGCTTTAACTTTTGTATAAGCTTTATGTAATAAGTGAGAAATGAGGTGATTTGAGGACAGGTACAGTTAAAAAAATAAAAACAAAGTGTGTTTTTGCAAGAAATGCATACTAGAAAAGAAAGATCAAGCTAATAACAGTGTGTTGAATGATCAGCTTCTTTCCAAAATAAACCTTCCCAAAA
Source organism: Ovis canadensis (assembly GCF_042477335.2). NCBI lineage: Eukaryota > Metazoa > Chordata > Mammalia > Artiodactyla > Bovidae > Ovis > Ovis canadensis. The sequence continues at coordinate 177,224,119 of NC_091247.1, read as the reverse complement.
AATGGGTGTATAAGTCATGCTGTAAAAATTGCAGATTACTTAGGAAATATTTATAGAAAAGAGAAGCATGCAGTGAAGTAAAAATATTAGGTCGGAATATTGTAGATTATTGTGTTCTTACTAACTTTTCCCCTGATGTCAGGTTTTAGAGGGCCATTCAGATTTCATTAATGGTTTGGTATTTGATCCCAGAGAAGGCCAAGAAATTGCAAGTGTGAGTGATGATCATACATGCAGGTATGTTGCTTATGTTACAACAAAAGTTTTGAATTTTCATCTTATGTTAATGAGAATTACATTAGAAAATGTAAATTTCTACATATATTCCACAAAATGTTATAAAAGAAGCATACTTTATTTAAAGTGTAAGTATGGCACCAACAGGAGTTTCAAAACCAGTAAGTTGAATTCTCATCTCAGTTAATGAAAAATTCCCTAACTAGCTCTTGGGTGCCTCTCTCCGTCTTATTTTAGGTTTGCGCGTTTATGAAATCTAAGTATATATCAGGTCAAACATTGAACAGAATCAGTAGGATAATAAAAGGCATTTGCCATTCTGTGAAGTTATTTCACAGATTCTATCTGGTAAGTTAATGTTTAATAATGAACTGAGAATCTCATTTGCTAAAGCAAGACTCAGGGAGAATTTAGTGTTTCGACAAAGTCAAAAGTCTCTTTCTAAAGCTTTTCTGTAGATACTGAATATAGTACATTTCAATATTATATTCTTCCACCTTACCACCCCCACCCCTCAACCCCGCCTAGATTGAACAGATGAGGTAGCTATAACATTTTACTAGTACCTAAAGCTGGAGAATATCACAAGTAAAGAACAAGATGAAGACCAAGTGTAGGAGGTAGAGATAAGCTAAGGAATCAAAAGTAAAGCAGTCATTAGAGGAATGCCAGTTGCCTCGTTTGCTTTAACAGTGCTGTGAGCAAACTGAACCCCCCCCCCACACACACACACACCAAAAACCACTGCTCTGCTATTTTGCATAGTTTTAATGTTTGATAAAGCTATGACAAAATTGCTAGTATTTATAAATAGTTGTACAAATATAAAACTACTAAGTATGTGACCTTTCACATTGGAAGTAAAGCCACTAACTTCTTTTTCAATTTTAATATTCTCAGTAGCTCTTTTTAAAGTTATAGTCATAAGCCATTATTTTTTATGTACTGCCTGTTAAGATTTTCATGTTAGAGACATAAAAGATTTACATGACATTAAGATAGTAGAGTCCCAAGTGTTAAAAAACCGAGTTTCTATAGAGACTGAAGAGTTAGTGGGACCATTTTTTAATGTAAAACTTAAATCACTAGAAAGAAATAATGACACTTTAGTTCTCTAACACATGGAGTTTCCTAATCACAGCTTTTGGAATAATGAAATCTTTGAGGGGGAAAATGAGTGTCTTTGCAGGCCAAGGAATATCCTGTGAATAGTGAATACCCCCCAGAGACCTCGGATGACATTCAGAGGTCTGTGATTTTTTTATTTCTTATAGGCGACTTTGGGATTTTTGTAGAATTGTAAAATTGTCCTAAAATTTGGGGGAGTAGCAGAGGGTTGCCGCTTTTTTATTTTGTCAAGTGATAAGAATTTTTTAAAAGTCTACTGCCTTCTATTATTATCATTTTATTTTTAAAAAAATCATTATTACTCTAAATAGGAGAAAGGACTTTACTTCAAAATGAGTCCTGTAATTTAAATCAATTTAATTTAAAATTTATTATGTTGCTCCTAATTGTCTTACTTTGCTAGCCTGTGGTTGATGGTGTTACTGTTCAGTAAATACTCTCCCGTCCATACTCCTGTGGACAGAGACTTTGCTTGCTCTGTTGACCTTCGCCATGAGATTTGTTGAAGCCAGTGTAATGTTAGCAGATGTGACTCAAGCGGACACTTTAAACGTTTTACCTAGTTTGTCTTGACCTGCTGTCCTCTGTCTTCTACTCTAAGATAAACATATCCTGGATAGCTACTGGCCCCAAAGTGAGAAATACATTAAGCAGAGATGGACCCATCTGGCATTATGAAATAGAGCGTCCCCAGACCCGTAAGCAAGAAATACATGCCTATTTTTGTAGGTCTGAGATACTTGAGGTTGATAATATCATTGCAGCAGTGGCTAGGGAGCTAACTTTAGTATTTATCAGCTTAATTTGCCAACCAGAGGGACAATTCTGATTGGCTTTCAAAGTCAAACCTCTTGGACTAAAAGCTAAACAATACAGATAAGATCTTTAAAAGAAACAGAAGATGTAGCTAAATCAAGAAGTTTAAGAAAGAGTAGTAACATACACTCTCAAAGTAACAGAGAAATTAGGAATTCTGAGGGGACAAACTGCAATCAGAAAATGTTTCAGTACAACTGTCTTCATTAACTCAAAGTATACAATTACCGAGTTACAAATAAAGACACCAGCCAAATGACAGCTCTGCAATTTGGGTAGAAGATATAGCCAAATATATCCCAGGAATCATTCCTATCATTGTACTAAAATGATGTCTACTGGAGTCTGGATCTGTGTATGTTGGTGATATAGGTACCTTAGTGAAATCTTGTGCAATCATATTCAAAACCTGTGTCTTCTTGGATTTAGAATTGTATGCCGGTGATACTATGCTTTTAAAGAACATGCTAAATAGAATAACTAGGTCAATAAAGAAGTAGAGGATTTTAACATTTTAAACCAGCTGTACCTAACAGACCTATATAAAACATCTATACACTCCCAACATCAGCCAAATGTACATTCTTCTCAAATGCACCTGGAACACATTAAAATAAACCATCTATTAGTCCTCAAAGTTAGTTTTTTAATCACACAAAGTATCTTCTTTAATCACAGTGTAATGAACTAAAAGCCTTTAACAGAAGGAAAAGCTACAGGTACATGGAAAGTAAACAACACACTCTCGTTAAACAGCCAATAAGTAAAAAAGGAAATCACAAAGGAAATTAGATTTCACTTTGAGATGAGTGAAGATGAAAACATAGCATCCAGAATTTGTAGGATGAAGTAAAAGCAGTGCTCAGAGGGAAATTTATAGCTGTGAACACTAACATTAAAAAGAAGAACTCAAATAACCTAAATTGATACCTTACAAAGCTTAAAAAGAAGAAACCCAAAACTAACAGAAGTAAGGAAATAAGAAAGATTAGAACAAAGATTAACAAAATAGGGAATGGAAAATAATAGAATCAGTGACATCAAAAGAGGTTCTTTGAAAAGATATAACAAAATTAGCAAACCTTTAGCTAGACAAAGGGAGAATACTACAAGTGGTAAAAATCAGAAAAAGTGGGAACATTACTACTAACCTTACAGAAATAAAAAGGATTATAAGAGAATACTATGAATAGTTATATGCCAACAAATCAGATAACCTAGGTGTCATGGACAAATTCTTAGAAACACAAAACTGCCAAAACTCAAGAAAAAAAATAGAAAATCTGAATAGACCTATAAAAAATAAAGAAACTGAATCAATAATCAAAAATTTCTCAACTAAGAAAACTCAGGACAAGATTCTTCACTGGTAAATTCTGCCAAACATTTAAGGAAGAATTAACACCTGTCTCTCAAATGCTTACAGAAAGTAGAATAGGAGGAAACACTTTATGACTCATTCTGTGAGGCCATCATTATCCTGATAACCAAAACCAGACAAAGATTTCACAAAAAAGAAAACTGCACACCAGTATTTCTTACAAATATAGATGCAAAATCCTCAATAATATCCAGCTAAAACTAGAAAACTCTTAGAAGAAGAAAACAGGGACAAAGCTTTAGGGTCTTGGATTTGGTAATGGTTTCTTAATTATGACACAAAAAAACACATCTATTAAAAATAAATAAATTGGGCTTCATCAGAATTTATAACTTTTGAATACCAGAGGACCCTGTTAAGAGAGTGAAAAGATATTCCACTGAATGGGAAAATGTATGTGCAAATTATATATCTGATAAGAGTGTCATCCAAGATATACAAGAAACTCTTCTAATTCAATTATAAAGAGATAAACAACCCAATTTAGAAAAAAATATATGCGAAATACATGAATAGATGATTCTCCTGAGAAGATATATAAATTGCTGACAAGCACATGAAAAGATGCTAAATGTTATTAGGGAAATGAAAATCAAAATAAACTACCACTGAGCATTAAGATAACTAAACACAAAGGAAAAAGCAAGTGTTGGCAAGAATGTGAAGAAACTGAAACCCTCATACTTTGCTGGTAGGAATGTAAAGTGGTGTAGCCATCATGGAATAGAGTTTGGCAGTTCCTCAAAATGTTAAACATGTAACCCAGCATTTCCAATCCTTGGTATAGACCCAAGAGAATTAAAAATAGATGTTCATTCAAATGAAAACTTACAAAGGAATGTTCCTAGCAGCACTATTCACAATAGCTAAAAGATGGAGGCAACCCAGATGTCCATCAGTAAATGAATGGACAAATAAATGTATATCCATACATAGGCTTCCCTGGTGGCACAGATGGTAACGAATCCACCTGTAACGCAAGAGACTTGGGTTCGATCCCCTGGGTTGGGAAGATCCCATGGAGGAGAGTATGGCAACCCACTCCAATATTCTTGTCTGGAGAATCCCCATGGACAGAGGAGCCTGGCAGGCTACAGTCCATGGGGTCACAAAGAGTTGGACACGACTGAGTGACTAAGCACAGATATCCACACAATGAAATACTATTCACCTGTAAACAAAAATGAATATAGATACATGGTACATCATAGATGAAACTTGAAAACACTATGTTAAGTGAAAGTAGCCAGAGATAAAATACTCTGTGTTTCCATTAGGTAAATTCTCCAGAAGCAGCAGATGGATAGACAAAATAGATAAGTGGTTGCCGGGAGTTGGAGGACCAGACATAGGAGTGACTGCTTAATGGGTACAGTGTTTCCTTTTGGGATTATAAAAATGTTCTAGAACTAGATAGTGGTGGTGGTTGCACAACATTGTGAATGTACAAAGTGCTCCTGAACTATACACTTTAAAACGATTTAAATGGTGAATAAAAATTTTTAAATACTAAGCTTTATTATGTAATCCTACAGTATGAAACAGTGCTACAAGATAGATTCTTCTTATTTTGTACTATAAAGAGCAGAAAGAATGTTTCTCTCTGCAACTCAAAAAAAATTCTTTTACATACACTGTTGATCTATGCATATCTTCAGATGTTTGACTTTGGCGTTTTCAAGGAGACACAATATTATAATCAGGTAAGAGATTTGTGTCCTTAGGGACACCATTTCAGAACACACTATCCCTTCAAGAAGTTCATAAAATTTAACCTATTTTATTGAAAATTCCCCAATTCTGATTCAGAATGAAGATAGTCTCACTTGTACTAATGTCTCAGTCTATCCATTAAAAGTTTTGACTTGTTTGTCTCTTAATACAGAGAATGAATGTATAGAGAATAAGTTTGTGGACTAGTTCATCCAGACAGCAAATGTCAGGTATCTACTATGTGCCAGGCACTGTGCTAGGTTCTTGGTAATGACCGATATATTTTTAAACCTGTAAATAATCATTTCAGAACCATTTTAAGCTTCTCTAAGACTCACACAGGTGTTTTATTTCCTGTAAATGAATTATAATAAAAATAATATTGCTAAATATTTTATGGAGTACTTTACTGCATACTAACCACGCTGAGTACCTTACCTATGTAAGTTTAATTTTTTAAATACTATTTTTTTAATTACCTATGTAATTTTAATTTTTACAACACATCTGAGATAGGTTCTGTTTTTACCCTCCTTTTATAAGATGGGGATACAGGGCATAGAGAGGCTAATAATTTGTGGAAAAGGACATAACTATTAAGGAGAGGAACTCAAATATCAGGCAGTCTGACTCTAGTACCTGCACTCTTAATTCATTCACCCTTCTCAGTGGCAATTTTCAGATTCATCCTGTGAGAAGATAGTATTTGTATATAATATTTTAGATATTTCTTACTAATGTACATTCTGTAATATGACTTTTTATTTAAGATTTCATCTAGTTTTAATATTCTGTAATATCTGCAAGTTCTTAAGAAAATTGAGTTCTCATTTAACAGTTCTTTATCTGTCCCAATACTACCTTTTTTGTAAACATTTTCTAAAGTGTGCTATACAGTTTTGGGGGGGCGGTCCTAAGATGGCAGAGGAATAGGACAGGGAGACCACTTTCTCCCGCACAAATTCATCAAAAGAACATTTGAATGCTGAGTAAATTCCACAAACAACTTCTGAATGGCAGCAGAAAAGCAGCCCATTGTCTTCGAAAGGAGGTAGGAAAAAGTATAAAAGATAGAGAGACAAAAAAGGTAGGGACAGAGATCCATCCCGGGAAGGGAGTCTTAAAAAAGAGAGGTTTCCAAACACCAGGAAACACTCTCACTGGCAAGTCTGTGGCGAGCCTTGGAACCTCAGAGGGCAACATAACTGGGGAGAAAAAATAAATAAATAATTTAAAAACCCACAGATTAAGTGCCCAACAGTAACTCCCAGCAGAGAAGCAGTGCAGATGCCTGCATCCTCCACTAGCAAGCTGGGGCTGGGCAGAGAGGTGCGGGCTGCATTGCTTAGAGGAAGGACCTGGCCTGAATGCCCCAAGGGCAATCTGAAGGAACTAACTTGAGATACCAGACCAGACTTCTGGATAGCTACCCTGTGAAAAGCCCTAACCTAAAACACTGCCAGGCCTGCTCACCAAACCAAGGACTGATTAGAGTTAGCTGGCTGCAGACAGACCCATCCGCCACTGGAGACAGGCAGGCAAGGGCAGCCAGAGCCGGAAGGGGTTAGTCGTGCCTCAGAGAGGCATCATCTACCAAACTGCAAGCAGGCTTCGTTGCTAACCAAGATTTCTTGGATTCTGGACAGTCGACATCTGCCTGAGAAGGTGCGCCAGCTATACACCCAGAAAACCGAGCGGCAGGGATGGGGGAGGCGATAAGTCACAGTGACTGCACTCACCAAACACCTGGTCACCTGAGCTGCTTGGACCTGGGAAGGGGACAAAACGCAGGCCCAACCAAGTCTGCGCCCTTGTGGAGTACCCGAGTGCCTGAACCTAAGCGACTTAGGCCTGGGAAATGCATACAACCCAGGACCAGCCTCAGACAGTTCCCGGCAGAGAAACCTAGAACCTAAGCAGTGTAGACAGGAAAACACACATGCTGTGAGCAGGGGCAAACCCAGTGTAGCCGAGACACTGGGAGCACTCCCCACAGACGCCAGTGTTATTTGTTTGCAGTGTTCCTCCCTCCCCACAGCATGACTGAACAAGTGAGCCTAAAAAAGTGTCCACCACCACCCCCTTTAGACACTGAAGAGACCAGCAAACAGAAGAAACTAAAACAGAAGGAACCGCCTTGGAAGTGACAGTTGGAGAAGTCTTGAGGCTACTGTAAGAATAATACTGAAAACCAGAGGCAGAAGCCTAAGTCCAAATCCTGAGAACACCAGAGAACTCCTGACTCCAGGGAACATTAATCCACAAGAGCTCATCAAAAAGCCTCCATACCTACATTGAAACCAAGCTCCACCGAAGGGCCAACAAGCTCCAGAGCAAGACATACCACACAAATACTCCAGCAACGCAGGAACATAGCCCTGAGCTTCAATTTACAGGCTCTCCAAAGTCACTCAAAATCCACTAACATTTCATAACTCAGTACTGGAAACTTCATTGCACTCCAGAGAGAAGAAATCCAGCTCCACCCACCAGAACACCAACACAAGCTTCTCTAACCAGGAAACCTTGACAAGCCACCTGTCCAACCCCACCCACAGCGAGGAAACTCCACAATAAAGAGAATTCCACAAACTGCCAGAATACGGAAAGGCCACCCCAAACACAGCAATATAAACAAGATGAAGAAGCAGAGAAATACCCAGCAGGTAAAGGAACAGGATAAATGCCCACCAAACCAAACAAAAGAGAAAAGAGATAGGGAAACTACCTGATAACTCCAAATAATGATAATGAACATGATCCAAAATCTTGAAAACAAAATGGAGTTACAGATAAATAGCCTGGAGACAAGGATTCAGAAGATGCAAGAAAGGTTTAACAAGGACCTAGAAGAAATAAAAAAGAGTCAATCAATAATGAATAATGCAATAAATGAGATCAAAAACACTCTGGAGGGAACCAACAGAATAATGGAGGCAGAAGATAGGATAAGTGAGGTAGAAGATAGAATGGTAGAAATAAATGAAACAGAGAGGAAAAAAGAAAAACGAATTAAAACAAATGAGGACAATCTCAGAGACCTCTGGGACAATATGTCAAACACCCCAACATTTGAATCATAGGAGTCCCAGAAGAAGAAGACAAAAGAAAGACCATGAGACAATACTTGAGGAGATAATAGTTGAAAACTTCCCTACAATAGGGAAGGAAATAGCCACCCAAGTCCAAGAAACCCAGAGAGTCTCAAACAGGATAAACCCAAGGCGATTCACCCCAAGACACATATTAATCAAATTAACAAAGATCAAACACAAAGAACAAATATTAAAAGCAGCAAGGGAAAAACAACAAATAACACACAAGGGGATTCCCATAAGGATAACAGCTGATCTTTCAACAGAAAATCTTCAGGCCAGGAGGGAATGGCAGAACATACTTAAAGTGATGAAAATAACCTACAGCCCAGATTACCGTACCCAGCAAGGATCTCACTCAAATATGAAGGAGAAATCAAAAGCTTTACAGACAAGCAAAAGCTGAGAGAATTCAGCACCACCAAAACAGCTCTCCAACAAATGCTAAAGGATCTTCTCTAGACAGGAAACACAGAAAGGGTGTATAAAGTCGAACCCAAAACAACAAAGTAAATGGCACCAGGATCGAACTCATCAATAATTACCTTAAATGTAAATGGATTGAATGCCCCAACCAAAAGACAAAGACTGGCTGAATGGATACAAAAACAAGACCCCTGTATATATTGTCTACAAGAGACCCACCTCAAAACAAGGGACACATACTGACTGAAAGTGAAGGGCTGGAAAAAGATATTCCATGCAAATAGAGACCAAAAGAAAGCAGCAGTAGCAATACTCAGATAAAATAGACTTTAAAACAAAGCCTGTGAAAAGAGACAAAGGAGGACACTACATAATGATCAAAGGATCAATTCAAGAAGATATAACAACTATAAATATATATGCAGCCAACATAGGAGCACCACAATATTTAAGACAAATGCTAACAAGTATGAAAGGGGAAATTAACAATAACACAATAATAGTGAGAGACGTTAATACCGCACTCACACCTATGGATAGATCAGCTAAACAGAAAATTAAAGAAACACAAACTTTAAATGATACAATAGACCAGTTAGACCTAATTCATATCTATAGGACATTTCACCCCAAAACAATGAATTTCACCTTTTTCTCCAGCACACACAGAACCTTCTCCAGAATAGATCACATCCTGGGCTATAAATACAGCCTTGGTAAATTCAAAAAAATTAAAATCATTCCAAGCATCTTTTCTGACCACAGTGCAATAAGATTAGATGTCAATTACAGGAGAAAAACTATTAAAAATTCCAACATATGGAGGCTGAACAACACACTGCTGGGTAACCAACAAATCACAGAAGAAATCAAAATCTGCATAGAAACGAATGAAAATGAAAACACAACAACCCACAACCTGTGGGACACTGTAAAAGCAGTACTAAGAGCAAGATTCATAGCAATGCAGGCTTACCTCAAGAAACAAGAAAAAAATAAATAACCTAACTATACCTAAAGCAACTAGAAAAGGAAGAAATGAAGGACCCCAGGATTAGTAGAAGGAAAGAAATCTTAAAAATTAGGGCAGCTGCTGCTGCTGCTGCTGAGTAGCTTCAGTTGTGTCCAACTCTGTGCAACCCCATAGACGGCAGCCCACCAGACTCCCCTCATCCCTGGGATTCTCCAGGCAAGAGTACTGGAGTGGGGTGCCATCGCCTTCTCCGAAAATTAGGGCAGAAATAAATGCAAAAGAAACAAAAGAAACCATAGCAAAAATCAACAAAGCCAAAAGCTGGTTCTTTGAGAAGATAAGTAAAATTGGCAAACCATTAGCCAGACTCATCAAAAAACAAAGGGGAGAAAAGCTGAATCAATAAAATTAGAAATGAAAATGGAGAGATCACAACAGACGACACAGAAATACAAAGGATCATAAGAGACTACTATCAGCAGTTGTATGCCAATAAAATGGACAATGTGGAAGAAATGGACAAATTCTTAGAAAAGTATAACTTTCCAAAACTGAACCAGGAAGAAATAGAAAATCTTCGACCCATCACAAGCACAGAAATTGAAATTGTAGTCAGAAATCGTCCAGCAAACAAAAGCCCAGGTCCAGACGGCTTCACAGCTGAATTCTACCAGAAATTTAGAGAAGAGCTAACACCTATCCTACTCTAACTTCCAGAAAATTGCAGAGGAAGATAAACTTCCAAACTCACTCCATGAGGCCACCATCACCCTCATACCAAAATCTGACAAAGATGCCACAAAAAAAAGAAAACTACAGGCCAATATCACTGATGAACATAGATGCAAAAATCCTTAACAAAATTCTAGCAATCAGAATCCAACAACACATTAAAAAGATATTACATCATGACCAAGTAGGCTTTATCCCAGGGATGCAAGGATTCTTCAGTACCCGTAAATCAATCAATGTAATACACCGCATTAACAAATTGAAAGATAAAAACCATATGATTATCTCAATAGATGCAGAGAAAGCCCTTGACAAAATTCAACATCCATTTATGGTAAAAAAAAAAAAAAAAGCCTCCAGAAAGCAGGAATAGAAGGAACATACCTCAACATAATAAAAGCTATATATGAGAAACCCACAGCAAACATTATCCTCAATGGTGAAAAATTGAAAGCATTTCCCCTAAAGTCAGGAGCAAGACAGGGGTGCCCACTCTCACCACTACTATTCAACATACTTATGGAAGTTTGGCCAGAGCAATCAGAGCAGAAAAAGAAATAAAAGGAATCCAGATTTGAAAAGAAGAAGTAAAACTCTCACTGTTTGCAGATGACATGATCCTCTACATGGAAAACCCTAAAGACTCCACCAGAAAATTACTAGAGCTAATCAATGAATATAGTAAAGTTGCAGGATATAAAATCAACACCCAGAAATCCCTTGCATTCCTGTACACTAATAATGAGAAAATAGAGAAATTAAGGACAATTCCATTCACCATTGCAACAAAAAGAACAAAATACTTGGGAATATATCTACTTAAAGAAACAAAGTACCTATATATAGAAAACTATAAAACACTGGTGAAAGAAATCAAAGAGGATACTAATAATTGGAGAAATATACCATGTTCATGGATCAGAAGAATCAATATAATAAAAATGAGTATACTACCCAAAGCAATCTATAGATTCAGTGCAATCCCTATCAAGCTACCAACGGTATTTTTCACAGAGCTAGAACAAATAATTTCACAATTTGTATGGAAATACAAAAAACCTCAAATAGCCAAAGCAATCTTGAGAAAGAAGAATAGAACTGGAGGAATCAACCTACCTGACTTCAGGCTCTACTACAAAGCCACAGTCATCAAGACAGTATGGTACTGGCACAAAGACAGACATATAGATCAATGGAACAAAATAGAAAGCCCAGAGATAAATCCACACACATATGGACACCTTATCTTTGACAAAGGAGGCAAGAATATACAATGGAGAAAAGTCAATCTCCTTAACAAGTGGTGCTGGGAAAACTGGTCAAGCACTTGCAAAAGAATGAAATGAGAACACTTTCTAACGCCATACACAAAAATAAACTCAAAATGGATTAAAGCTCTAAACATAAGACCAGAAACTATAAAACTCCTAGAGGAGAACATAGGCAAAACACTCTCTGACATAAATCACAGCAGGATCCTCTATGACACACCTCCCAGAATATTGGAAATAAAAGCAAAAATAAATAAATAGGACCTAATTAAAATTAAAAGCTTCTGCACACCAAAGGAAACTATAAGCAAGGTGAAAAGACAGCCTTCAGAATGGGAGAAAATAATAGCCAATGAAGCAACTGACAAAAAATTAATCTCAGAAATATACAAGCAATTCCTGCAGCTCAATTCCAGAAAAGTAAACAGCCCAATCAAAAAATGGGCCAAAGAACTAAACAGACATTTCTCCAAAGAAGACGTACAGATGGCTAACAAACACATGAAAAGATGCTCAACATCACTCATTATCAGAAATGCAAATCAAAACCACAATGAGGTACCATTTCACCCCAGTCAGAATGGCTGCTATCCAAAAGTCTACAAGCAATAAATGCTGGAGAGGGTGTGGAGAAATGGGAACCCTCTTACACTGTTGGTGGGAATGCAAACTAGTATAGCCACTATGGAGAACGATGTGGAGATTCCTTAAAAAACTGGGAATAGACCTGCCATACTACCCAGTAATCCCACTGCTGGGCATACACACGGAGGAAACTAGAATTGAAAGAGACACGTGTACCCCAATGTTCATCGCAGCACTGTTTATAATAGCCAGGACATGGAAGCAACCTAGATGTCCATCAGCAGATGAATGGATAAGAAAGCTGTGGTAGCCCCGGTGGTGGGGCCTCCTCCACCTCCTCAGCTCGGGGCAGAGCAGTGATGGCGGCTGCCAGCTGGGTTGGGAGGTTGAGCAGGGCAAGGAGCCCAGTCAGTTGGAGCTGCTGCAGCCTCCTCAGCCCCATCCTCCTCCGCCGCCTCCCCAGCCGCTGCAGGAAGAGGTGGTGGCAGCAACGTCCCCTATGGACAACTGGTTCCTGAGTCTGGACTTGCCCACCTATGTCCTGTACAGGTTCAGAGCAGAATGGGCTGAAATAGATCCAGTGCTGCAGAATGATGGCCCCAATCCAGTGGTCACGATCACTTATAGTGAGAAATTTCAGGACATCTATGATTATTTCCAGGCTGTCCTGCAGCGTGACAAGAGAAGTGAGCAGGCTTTTAAATTAACCAGAGATGCTATTGAGTTAAATGCAGCCAATTACACAGTGTGGCATTTCCGGAGAGTACTCCTAAAGTCACTTCAGAAGGATCTACATGAGGAAATGAACTACATCTTCGCAATAATCGAGGAGCAGCCCAAAAACAATCAAGTTTGGCATCATAGGCGAGTGCTGGTGGAATGGCTGAGAGACCCATCACAGGAGCTTGTTTATTGCAGATATTCTTACTCAGGATGCAAAGAATTATCATGCCTGGCAACACCGACAATGGGTTATTCAGGAATTTAAACTTTGGGATAATGAACTGCAATATGTAGACCAACTTCTTAAAGAGGATGTGAGAAATAACTCTGTCTGGAACCAAAGATATTTTGTAATTTCTAACACTACAGGCTATAATGATCGTGCTATATTGGAGCGAGAAGTCCAGTACACTCTGGAAATGATCAAACTAGTCCCACATAATGAAAGTGCATGGAATTATTTGAAAGGGATTTTGCAGGATCGTGGTCTTTCCAAATATCCCAATCTGTTAAATCAATTACTTGATTTACAACCAAGTCACAGCTCTCCCTACCTAATTGCCTTTCTCGTGGATATCTATGAAGACATGCTAGAAAACCAGTGTGACAACAAGGACGACATTCTTAATAAAGCATTTGAGGTTAAAAAAAAAAAAAGCTGTGGTACATATACACAATGGAGTATTACTCAACCATTTAAAAGAATACATTTGAATCACTTCTAATGAGGTAGATGAAACTGGAGCCTATTATACAGAGTGAAGTAAGCCAGAAAGAGAAACCCCAATACAGTATACTAACACATATGTATGGAATTTAGAAAGGTAGTAATGATAACCCTGTATGCGAGACAGCAAAAGAGACACAGATGTATAGAACAGTCTTTTGGACTCTGTGGGAGAGGGTGAGAGTGGGATGATTTGGGAGGATGGCATTGAAACATGTTATACATTCTATACATTCTATATTATTCTAACATAATATACATTCTGTATTATCATATGTGAAATGAATCGCCAGTCCAGGTTCGATGCATGATACAGGATGCTCAGGGCTGGTGCACTGGGATGACCCAGAGGGATGGTATAGGGAGGGAGGTGGGAGGGGGGTTCAGGATGGGGAACGCATGTACACCAGTGGCGGATTCATGTCAGTGTATGGCAAAACCAATACAATATTGAAAAGAAAAAAGAATGAGAAAAAAGTGTACGATTTTGAATGAACCTCATAGAAAACATAACCTATCAAAATATATAATGATAAAAATATTTTGATTGTACCACATTTCTATAAAATATTAATATTTTAATATTATATAATAAAATGTTTTAATTATATTACACATATCCATAAAAAAGCAAGTAGTTATAGAATAGCAGTACAGTGTATATATGTTCAGACATGACCACATAAGAAGATATAGTAAAATGTAGTCTTTTCACTCTTTACAAGGAATAAATTTGCGTATTGGAAAAATAAGATAACAGGAAAATGTAAGGCAGAGGCCAAGCTGCACAATTCCAGGGCTATGGCTTACAGAGTACAATGTAAATAGTGCCATCTGGAGTTCTGCAATGTCATAACCTTGAGCAGAACTTGGTATTAGACTAAAAACTGAAGTCAGTAGTAATTAAAAAAAAAAATTAATACTATGGGAAGTGAAAGTGTATGGAAATAAAGGCTAATCAAAACAGAAATAACCTGACAAGACAGATTATAGGATGTCAAGTTGAAAAAATAGGGAAGGATAATAATCTTGCAAATTAGCCAATTTTTATATGGATGGTGTCAGAGTAATTCACTGTTACAACATGGGATGGAACACTAACAAAGATTGAAAAAACATATTTCCTCTCTTGAAATGGCCCCACCTATTAGGCTCCACCTAATACTAAGCCCCATCTAGTATTTCTCGATTTTACTGTGACATTCAAAAGGCATGTAGAATGGCTAGCATCCCTGGTTCCCTTTCACTAAATGCTTGTAGCACCCCACTCATTAGGACAATCAGAAATGTTGTAACTAGGTGTTGGAACCATACCCTGTTGAGGAATTTTGATTCAGTTAATAGTAAGTGACCACACTAAGTGTTCTATATAAATTAATTCATTTACTCCTCAAAAATACTGTTTGGTAGATTCTCCAATTGAAGTTTTTATCTTTTTATATTATTGAAAAAGCAAATATTCATATTATTTCTATGCCCTGATCAAAGTCAAGCATTATGTAGGGTTTAATAAAATTGATAGAATTATACTTAGTGTAATATCTACAGACATGTTTTCATCTTCTGCTTGGGAAGAATTTATCATTTTTGAAAGATACTTTTGCTAAAACACTCTAGTGCCAATTCTTGTAACGAAGATGTCATATTCATTCATGTGTCATTAGGCCAACTTTCAGATGAGGAGCAAGAAAGGAGAAATGGAGTTTGGCAGAGGACAAGGAAAATGACCCTAGAGTAGACTGCCCTTTTCACTAAGGGATTTTGCAGGGTCAGCCATGCTTGGCTACCTTAGAGTCATCCCAGCCCTAGAAGAGTATGCTCTTAAGTATTTAGTGAGTAAGTGAAGGAATGAGTACAATCCTGTATCTGTCACCACGTCTTTATAAAAAAAAAATGCCATTACCAAACAAACATCTGACAAGAGATGTGTTTAAGAAAAGAATTCCCAAGTAAATCATAGGATTGCTAGTCATTCGGCCTCATGTTAGAACACCATTCTTTTATGGTCCCTCTTCATGTCCTCCATTTATAGATCTATCATATACATACATTTATGTACAGGAAAATATAAGTACTAGTACTTGAAATTATGACCTAGCATCATCTGAAGAAAGTTAAAATTATTTTTGAGAGGTAAGTAAATGCATATTTAGAAAGATTTATTATCCCCTTCCTTCTCAAAGAAGGTAAAAATGGTGTTTAAGTGTTTAATGGGTTAAGCTTATTATTTTAAAAACTCACTAATACAGAACATCTCATCCCTAGTCAGTGCCAAATAACAGATGTTCTTGTATATTAAAAACAGTACCGTTCTGTAAGAACAAGTCAGATCAACAAGTATTTATTAAACATGTTTAGTATAGCCAACATTTAGTACTTTGGGGGATACAAAAGAAATAGAAGATGCAGTACTCACTGTAACTACAGAAGATGTCAGAACTAAATCCATTTCCTCCTCCTCCCCAGTAATCTTTTAAAATATTAGATAAAATTTATGGTGAAGGAAAATTGGCTTCCAAAAACCAAGGAATTCTTAGTTCAAGACTAAAATAAGAGAGGCGTGCAATGTCCCATTCACTTTGTCTATAAAACATGGAATAGTAGTTGTCATGTTCTCGCGGTCATCAATTTAACTAGAATGAGAGGAAGGGTGGGACATAAAAAATAATGATTTTTTAAGAAATATAACCAAATTGCTAGATAAGGGAATACTGAATTACCTTAGATATCCACTAAGCCAATAATGCTGTTTTTTGAAAATTATTATGAGAGAAATAGAATGTTTATCAACTGTCTTCCATATATCCCATGTTAGCTAAATTCTTCCCATAATACTTCTGCTCATGTATATTTGCATCTTTAAGATCCACAGTTAAGACAGTGTTCCTCCCCGAACCCCACCCCAGCTAAGATCACAAAATAAGTGATTTACTTAAAATTAGTCCTTATGGGAAACAGAGAAGAATGGAGACTGAGAGCCTTCTGAAGACAGGCCAAGAGAGCATTGCTTGGAAGATCAGTGTGCATTTAGGAGCAGTTAAATGATGCCTGATAATTACAGATACAAAGTGAAATCAGGAGAATGTATACCATTCATTATAATGTATGGTTAAATAATTATAGAAATAAAGTTTTCTGCTTGTCTTCTAAAATTTCCTCTAGTTTTTTATAACATTTTGAATCAAGATTAATTATTTCATAGTTCTAATAAGAGCTTTAAAAATGAGATAAAAGAGACAGCTTGTATTGAATTTACCTCTAGTAAGTGAAACGTAAGGATTTAATGTCTTTATAAGAACCATCCAAAAATTATAGTAAAATCTTTTGATCACCTTTGCAGATCTCTGTTAAGGCCATGAAATAGTGTGTTAATAAAAGAATGTAATAGAGTGAAAAGTTATAAAATGATGAAAGAATTTTCTGAAATTTCATACGATCGTGGACTGGTAATACCACTGTGGTGTTCAGCCCTTTGATCTCTCATGTGCTCTTGGAAATGAAATATAAAAGTACTTCATAAAGTACTTCATAAAGCGTATCACCCTATCAGTGACTGCAGTAACTTAAAGCTTGCTTTTTAGCCATTGTAGCCATTGTGTGGTTGTAAGAAGTGAATTGTACAAATAATCACCATATTCTTGAAACATATCCATTCAGGTTTATTTTGAAAGTCCATTAATGTAACTGATAAGGAGTACCTTCCCTCTTCTGTAGCATATAGTCAAATAACTTACAAAGTATATCAAAATTTTTCTTGAAAGTAATGAAAGGGGCGTATTTCCTGGGTAGTATTAGTGGTGTTTGTGTTAAGGTTTATGTTAGTTAAAGGAAAAGTCCTTTTATTCTGAATTCCTTGAAGATGAAATAACTAAATATCTGTTTGAAAACTACCATATGCTATTTCTTTGCAGTTGAGAGTTTAATTTCGAGGTTTATTTTTAAATCTGACAAAATATCTCACAATTCCTATGCTTCAGAAATGTTTGTCTTTGTAAGTTAAATAAGATGTCACTTCTCCTCTGGGGTGGCCCTCAGGTATGATAAATTGGTAGTTTCTGCTGCATTTGTTTATATTTTTAAGAAAAAATGAAGGAATGACATGTAAACGTGTAAGATTTTTTAACCCCTCCGAAGCTTCATGATGTGTAATAGTAGATTGTTGTTTGTGTGGTAAAGTTGGTTTATTAGTATTATATTTGAACAGGCCACTTCCTCTCCCTTTCAAAGTACAGCCTTTGATTATTGACTCTATTTTTGACTTATAAATTTTTGTGTTCATAAATTTTAATATTATTTGTAGACAAGTCAGTATAAAGATATCACAGCTTAGATGTACAAATAATAGAGCATGAATGTTCCTATCATGGATTACACCTTTTTCTTAAGCACTCATTCATGTGATTTTCAGAAACCACTTTGTTTAGTCTTTTTAGTTAAAACATCTTAGTTTATTCTGTTTTAATAGTCTTTTGTGGGTAGTAACCCAGAAGGTAATTTACTTCTCAGGATATCTCCTTGCCCTCTTCCTTCCCCAAACACTTCCTGGGTACAGGGAGAATCTAATAAAACTTCTGGGCATGAGGAGGGATAGCTGTATATCTGGCCTTCACACTGTCCTCTGGTTGATTAATAATTTTTAATTATTGACAGATAAAATAGCATAAGTAATTATCTTTCATTTTCACCCTTATAATTCTTCTTGTCAGTAAAATTTCTGGTAGTCCATTTCATCTATTATTAATACTATTTGCTTAGTAGTATCAAGTATTGATTTATTTGAAACACTAACATATCCTGAAAGTATCCTTTGCAAAATTTTTATTTTACACTGTCGTACCGTTTTGTGGGCTTCCCTGGTAGCTCAGCTGGTAAAGAATCCACCTGCAATTCAGGAGACCCCAGTTCAACTCCTGGGTTGGGAACCCCTGGAGAAGGGAATGGCTACCCACTCCACTATTCTGGCCTGGAAAATTCTGTGGACTGTGTACTCCATGGGGTTGCAAAGAGTCGGACACAACTGAGCGACTTTCACTTTATTCACCATTTTGTCACCTCCACTGTTAAAGCCTTTCCCTACCTATCAGAGTTCTCTATAGTCTAAGCCACAAGCTGACAGTTTATTCATTCATCTCTTTAACCTCCCATATCCCTGTCAAGATTTGTCTACTTAATCCCTAGATTTGTGCTTTCAATTATGTGATTCCCCACCTCTGAACTACTTTTGCACTTAAACCCAGATATTTTAGCACTGAATAGTTCTATAATTTGTTTCACTCTTCCTCCTATTTGTGTGTTCACTTACTGTGGAAAGATACCACATTTTCTCCTTTTTTGAATCATCCATAGCATGGTGAGTGACTTAGTGATTGATTAGTAGGAAATGAAGGGGGAGAATCTTCATTTTGCTGTCACAAACTCAGTGAAAATTGTTTCTTGTCTAGGAGTGTTGAAGGTCTCTTTCCTGTACAAGCAACATTTGTAAACTGCCTTCTCATCTTTATAACTACATCTAAGTATTACTTTTATTCTTTTATATTTAATTAATCAACACAGTGATTCATGTGTTCCAGTCCTGTCTTTTAAAAGAATTATGGTTTATATTTTTCACTTTACCAGTTAGAAAGGGCCAAATGAATACAGATGTGTCATTTAATGTCATCTATCCCTTCTTTTGTCTATGTTGTAAACATTTGGTAGCAGAAATTTCCTTCTGTGATGAACTCCTTAATAGACAATGAGCTGCCAATTAAAAATGGAAAATAAAATTATCCAGGAAATTTCCTTTTGAATTTTCAGGGCAAACACGTCTCTCTAAGTAAAAGACCTCTTGAGAATATCTTGGCCATCCCCTATAAGCCAGCACCCAATTTATGAGACCTTTTTCTTAATTAAATGGGACACTTACCATTTAAGTACCATATGGTTGCTGCTGCTACTAAGTCACCTCAGTCGTCTCTGATTGTGTGACCACAGAGTCGGCAGCCCACCAGGTTCCCCCGTCCCTGGGATTCTCCAGGCAAGAACACTGGAGTGGGTTGCCATTTCCTCCTCCAACCATATGGTTCGGTTCAGTTCAGTCTCTCAGTCATGTCCGACTCTTTGCGACCCCATGAATCGCAGCATGCCAGGCCTCTCTGTCCATCACCAACTCCCGGAGTTCACTCAGACTCACATCCATCAAGTCAGTGATGCCATCCAGCCATCTCATCCTCTGTCGTCCCCTCCTCGTCCTGCCCACAATCCCTCCCAGCATCAGAGTCTTTCCCAGTGAGTCAGCTTTCACATGACGTGGCCAAAGTACTGGAGCTTCAGCTTCAGCATCATTCCCTCCAAAGAAATCCCAGGGCTGATCTCCTTCAGAATGGACTGGTTGGATCTCATTGCAGTCCAAGGGGCTCTCAAGAGTCTTCTCCAACACCACAGGTCAAAAGCATCAATTCTTTGGCGCTCAGCTCTCTTCACAGTCCAACTCTCACATCCATACATGACTACTGGAAAAACCATAGCCTTGACTAGACGGACCTTTGTTGGCAAAGTAATGTCTCTGCTTTTGAACATGCTATCTAGGTTGGTCATAACTTTTCTTCCAAGGAGGAAGCGTCTTTTAATTTCATGGCTGCAGTGATTTTGGAGCCCAAAAATAAAGTCTGACACTGTTTCCACTGTTTCCCCATCTATTTGCCATGAAGTGATGGGACCAGATGCCATGATCTTCGTTTTCTGAATGTTGAGCTTTAAGCCAACTTTTTCACTCTCCACTTTTCACTTTCATCAAGAGGCTTTTTAGTTCCTCTTCACTTTCTGTTATAAGGGTGGTGTCATCTGCATATCTGAGGTTATTGATATTTCTCCCGGCAATCTTGATTCCAGCTTGTGCTTCTTCCAGCCCAGTGTTTCTCATGATGTACTCTGCATATAAGTTAAATAAGTAGGGTGACAATATACAGCCTTGAGGTACTCCTTTTCCGATTTGGAACCAATCTGTTGTTCCATGTTCAGTTCTGTTGCTTCCTGACCTGCACATAGGTTTCTCAAGAGGGAGGTCATGTGGTCTGGTATTCCCATCTCTTTCAGAATTTTCCACAGTTTATTGTGATCCACACAGTCAAAGGCTTTGGCATAATCAATAAAGCAGAAGTAGATGTTTTTCTGGAACTCTCTTGCTTTTCCCATGATCCAGCGGATGTTGGCAGTTTGATCTCTGGTTCCTCTGCCTTTTCTAAAACCAGCTTGAATATCTGGAAGTTCACGGTTCATGTATTGCTGAAGCCTGGCTTGGAGATTTTTGAGCATTACTTTACTAGCATGTGAGATGAGTGCAATTGTGCAGTAGTTTGAGCATTCTTTGGCATTGCCTTCTTTGAGATTGGAATGAAAACTGACCTTTTCCAGTCCTGTGGCCACTGCTGAGTTTTCCAAACTTAATATTCTACTGAAAAGCACTCAGCCTGAAATGAAGCAATAATTTTGACAATGAACTACCAAAAGTAAGATAAGTTCCTAATCTTAGATCAGGATACCTCTTCACCTGTACATCAAAGAACTAAATCTGAGAGTTCTACTTAAGACCACAGAGTTGAGAGGGGTGGGGAAGTTATAGTCATAGTCAAATTGCATCAAAACTGTCATTTTATTTACCTCAAGAGTAATGCTGTCTGTATCCAGTGCTCTTAGGTTCAGTCTATATTATTGATTTCTTAATATGTCAGCGTTACCTTAAAAGCTTTTGTTTTGAAATTTCCCTTGCAAACATTTGAATAGGTATACATTTATGTTTTATATAGCTCCTGATTTTTGACCATAATAGTTTAACTTGATAATGTTATATTTTTATACTTTTACAAAGAGTCTATTATCTTTCAATATGTTTTATTATGTGTATTAAGAAAGTTATAAACCCTTATAGCTTTTCTTTTTCTTGCTATACCGCTTGCCTGAAAAGTATGCTTCTTCAGTTATAATGAACTTTTAGGTTATTTTACATATTATAAACAAATATACTAGCAATAAATTTGGAAATATTAAAATATGAATTTATGGGGGTTTTTTCCAGTTATAGTAGAAACTCTTATCTAACATGGTTGAACTTGCAGTTCCTTAGATAACCAAAACATCAGCAAACTTAGGAAATCATTTTAAAGCAATGTCTACCTAATTTATTTAATTCACTTTTTTTTATTTTTGTTTGCACTTGATCTTTGTTGCTGCACGTGGGCTAGTTGCAGAGAACAGGGCTGCTGTCCAGTTGTGGTATGTGGACTTGCCATTGCTGTGGCTACTCTTGTGCAGAGCACAGGCTGTAAGCCGGCCGGTTTCAGTAGTTGCAGCACATGGGCTCAGTAGTTGCAGCTCACAGGCTCTAGAGCACGGGCTCGATAGTTACAGCACCAGAGGCTTAATTGTTCTGCGGCATGTGGAATCTTCTTGGACCAGGAATTGAACTTATATCCCATGCATGGGCAGGTGGGTTCTTATCCAGGGCACCACCAGGAAAGTCTTACCTTATTTTAATAAATAATGTATATATGAAAATTTGCCAATTTTTTGGTATAGACCAAGGATTTTGTTTTTCTTAAATTATGTGCCCATTGATTTGCTTTGGACTTCTCTTTTGCTTAAAACACACCCATAATCCAGTGACTACAATGAAAACAAAATTTGTCAAGCAGTCATAATTCAAATATAGCTAGGTTTTTGTTTTAGTTGTTTAATCTTTTGTAACTGTCATGCATGCCTAATTTAAGAGCATTTTTTTCATTTAGAAACTTACCTTCATTTAGTTACCATCAACTTAGTTCCATTGAAACAGTTCTTTCACATTCATATTTTGCCAGCTTATATAATTATGTAATTACAATAGACTAATAAGCATGTGTTTACATGACTTACAAGCAGCAGTTCACTATGCCCATTTTTCTGTGAGGTGAGCCTACAATAGATGCACATGTGAGCTATTAGAAAATAATCTTACTCTTGTCAGTTCTGGAGAGAGAAAAAGTAATCTTTCAGAAGGAGGTCAGTTAAGAGAGTTTTTACTATATATTGTGTTCACTACATTTTAAAACTGATGGAAATTTATTCATTTACAAATACATGAAAATAACATAAAATGCAAGTGGAAAGGGAATGATTTGAGAAATCAACCTTACAGATAAGCTCAACTGAAAAGTTGTGCCTTTTGCTATTGAGACAAATAATTCTTTTAAGATGGTTTTGTCAGAAAATTTGTCAGAGAAAATTTAGGCATTTTCAGTTGGTGATTACAAAGAAAGATGAAAGGGGGAAAAAAGATAAATGAGTTACAGCCAGTCTTGAAACCTATTTGACAGTATACTTGCTAAAGTTGAATGTATTTGTAAGCTATGATCCAGTGAGTATCCAGAAAGTAGAGGTGGAAAGATGTGGGCATGTGTCTGTGTAAGAAAGGAATGGGTGTGTGGATGTCTATATTCACTAAAAGACATGTACAGGAAAATCTGTAGAAGGATTATTAGTAATGACCATAAATTAGAAACAACCTAAATGTTTGTCAGCAGTAGAATGGGTAAATACTTGGCAGTGTACTTAATTAATGGAATACTATGTACAGCAATGAGAATGAACAAAGGACAACATGCAGCAATGTTGGAACTTTCACAAGATTTAATAATGAATAAAAGATGCCAGACCAAGAAAATACACTGGATAGTATTTTCCATAGGATTCCA
This sequence comes from Ovis canadensis, assembly GCF_042477335.2. Lineage (NCBI taxonomy): Eukaryota > Metazoa > Chordata > Mammalia > Artiodactyla > Bovidae > Ovis > Ovis canadensis. Next base: position 177,200,605 of record NC_091247.1, on the reverse strand, counting down.
TCTTTATGATATCCCAAACCAGCAGAAGTCAGGATGGTGGGTACTTTTTGTGAGAAGGCAAGAAAACAGGAGAAGAGGGTGGCAGAGAATGAAATGGTTAGATAGCATCACCGACTCAATGGATGTGAATCTGAACAAACTCCAGGAGATAGTGAAGAACAAAGGAGCCTGCCAGGCTACAGTCCATGGGGTCAGAAAGAGTTGGACATGACTTAGCAACTGAACAGCAACAACAACAACAAAGGAAATAGGGACTATAAGGAAGCACAGATGACATTTGAAGTTCTGGAAATGCTATCTTAATCTGGATGCTTCAGGTGTGTTCTCTTTGAGCTGCATGCTTAAGATTTATGTATTTTTATTATTTATGGTATACTGCAAAAAAAGAAATGTGATTTCATCTGATGGGACTAAGTTAACTAGATGAGATATGTTGTAAAGACACAGGAAAATAAGTTGAGCTCCACAAAGAGAAGCTTAATTATAGAATCTATCAAAATGGGAAATAAAACCTAACAAGTTAAAGTGTACCATCTGTAGCTAATTTAGCTGTGATAACTCATTTCAGCCCAGTTGGTTGTATTTTGCATGCTTAGTACTTGGATTATGCAACTGCTGAGAATTATTTAATAAGCATATAATTATAAGCTATAAATCATTTTACCCTAATCCCATAAAGTAATCTGGATCACTCTGCTCATTTTTTAAATCAGTTTGGTTTTTTTGTTTGTTTTGTTTTTTCCCAAAATGTATCAGATTCTGTTCAGGCTAAATACTATCTAAAAATGAGATTAAAATTTGGTTCAGTGGACAAGAATAAACTTCATTAGTTGGCTTGTTTTTATAGAATATCCATTTTTTAAATCTCTTTGGTTTCCTCCATTTGAAATTAAAAAATCATGAAAATATCCTGGTCTGTATTCATTCAATATAATAGCAAACAAAAGTCAAATATGTGTTAGAATAAAATCAAAAGAATGGAGCCTTTAAACCATTCTCTCATGGGATTCACTGAATATGCAAGACAAATTTCTGCTACTTCAATAGTGGTAAAATATATGCTAGCCCACTACTTTATTGTATAAACAGTAATAAAGAAGAAAGAAATATTCAGTTGCCTTGACTAATAATCTTATTTCCTGTGGAAAATGGAAACACAATTGAATAAACCCATAGGAAATGTGATTCCAACCTCCTCAGTTAAATTGTAGTTGTCTCCCTATGTAAACACAGATGAAGTGTTAATTTAGCGAGAGGAAAAAAAAGTGTGTGCTTCTTCTATTTAATCAAGTAGATAATCATTTTAAAGCATATTTATGTTAGTTTATATGTAACTAAGATATTTAAAGATTGGAGGTCCTATAATTTCTCTAGAAAGGAAAAATATTTAAATCCTGTGGTTTGACCCAGAATAGTAGAGGCATTGTAAACTAAATATGTCTGCTTTCTTTGAAATAAAATTTTGCCTCAACCTTAAAAACATTCCCTAAGTTTCTTGAAACTGTTTTATGGTCCCTAATGAGATATGAACTATAATATAGACGAAAAAGTCCAAGGCATTCTAATAAATGCAGTCAGTTCTTAAGGACCAGATTCTGTGGACACTTTGCCAGCTACCCTTTACCTTCTGTCTCTTGCCATCCTAATTCTATGCCACACTCTGTACCAGTGAGATATAACAATGATTGAATGTGAAGAATGAGCTCAAAAACCATTAGTCTAGATGAAGAATAGGACTTCTCACAAAAGAGTCATTATTGAGACTTCTGAATCTTGATCTCTTCTCTGGGGATGGGAAGAAAATTGAGATGGAAATTGAGTAGGTTCATTGTAAGTGTTGAAGAGAGGGAAAGTACAGGGAACCAGATGCTTGTTCCTTCAGCCATTCTATCCTTTAATTTTTTATTAGTCAAGGCTCCTTTTGAGAAGAATTGAGGAAGTGAGCCATATCAGAAAAGGTAAATGATAGGAAATTGACCCTTGACCTGGGAACCCAAAGGCAGAAGGAGTGAACAACTCCTATCTCCCTAAATTCACATCACCTCATACTAGCTTCTTTATGTTTAAAATGGGAGCACTGGGGTGGAAGAGAGGGGTGCAGGTGTATGTTTTAAGTACCCCTGGTAGAAATTATTGTTAATTGAAGTGACTACTGAAGGGGCTTCCCTGGTGATTCAGATGGCATGCCTACAATGCAGGAGACCTGGGTTCAATCCCTGGGTTGGGCAGATCCCCTAGAGAAGGAAGTGGCAACCCACTCCAGTACTCTTGCCTGGAAAATCCCATGGACAGAGGAGCCTGGTAGGCTACATACAGTCCATGGGGTTGCAAAGAGTCAGACACAACTGAGCAACTTCACTTTGACTCACTGAAGTAGCAATACAACCTGATTAGTGACCTAGAAACTTCAAGATTCTGTCCACAAAATAAAGAGTTCATGAATAATTTAATTTAGTTACTGTGTTATGGTATTGCTGTATTAGATTAATTAGAAAATGTATGTGACTGTTTTTCCATTATTGAATGTGGTAAAACTTAAATTCTTCATACTGATTTTACATTTTCTAAAATAAGTATAATTGTTATAATTTTCTATAAAAGATGCTTTAAATACAGATATCTACCCTATAATCTCTAGTTGATAGCCTTGAATAAATGTAGGGAATTTCTTTTTTTTTAGCAGTGTATCAAAAATTTTTAACATTATACTCCTGTTATTTCAGGATTTGGAACTTGGAAGGAATACAGACAGCTCATTTTGTTCTTCATTCCCCTGGAATGAGTGTGTGCTGGCATCCTGAAGAAACTTTTAAGGTTATTATTTATAACTTAGCTTTCTTTTATCAAGCGGAAAAGACATACAGATGTGAAATACCTGCACAGAGAAGAAAAAAAAATCAATGATTTGTTTTTCACCTCAGAGACTCTTAATTGTCACAAATGCATTTAGGTTAGTCTAGAACCTTATAAGTTCTCTGTAATCAAGTTTTTATTTGACAACCATCATCTATTTACTCAGAGTATACTTTTCATGCCTTTTGATAGGTTATAATCTACACTAATGCCTGGACTATCTAGTAAGCAGTATTTGTTTTAAAAAATATATGTTACATCCATGCTTGTGAGCCATAGTGTGTAAACAGAAAACATCAGTGGCATAAGACAAATTTGACCTAGCTGCAGTGGTATTCAATTTCTATTCAGACTAAAGCTTTCTAAAATTCTAAAAATACACTGAGTTATTATCAGTTGACCTAAATTCCATTGAGAAGATAGGAGCCATTCAACAAGAGTTCTGTCATTTGCCAGTATCTTCTCCTGGGCATTACTCTACATTCCAGAATCTAAAACGTTGCCACATTCATCTTCTTAAAGTGAGTTCTTACGTTGTCCAGAGTTCCTGTTAGTTTGTAGGCACCCTGCTTTTCATAGCCCTCTAAGGTCTTCATACTTCCCCATGACTTTTCTGTCTTCACACTTCCACAAAAAGATAAACTTGACTTATCACAGCAGATTAATAATACCTACTTATGTTTGGCTCATGGTCAGTATTTCATGTAGTTAGCTCATTTAATCCACATGGCAGCCTTATGAGATGGGTACTGTGATGATCTCATTTTACACATAGGGAAACCAAAGCTCAGAAAAGTTACTTGCCCAGGTTCACATAGCTACTAACTGGAAAAATGGACATTTGTACCCCAGCAGCGTAATCCATAGGTCTCGCTCTTAACCCTAGCATTCTTGTTTCCCCATTTTAGTCTATCACCTTCGCATCCTTATTTCTGAATGTTTGAACCCATCACATCTTTGAACTTAAGTACCTTTTTACCCATCTTTTTACCTATGATCTAAATCTCCTCTACTCTCTCAAAAATCATGAGTGTTATTTTTAACAAATCCAGTGGGCTTTTCTTCCATTCTTAATCTCAAGGCAGCTTTTTATACTGTTGATCATTTCCGCCTCGAAACCCTGCTCACTTGATCTTTAAAGCTGCATTATTCTAGCCATCTTGAGCATCTATGCATGTATATTTCCTTTCTCTTTCTCCTCTGCTAACTATTCTTTCATTATGTATTTATAAATTGTTGTAAAGAGTATTTCTCACCTACACTGTACCCTTTATTATAATAGAGGATAAAAGAAAGAATGAAGTCCTTGTCATTGAGTTACACACTGACTTATAAGTAAGAAAAACATGTAAATACAGTTACACAGACTTTAAGTGTTAGAATCAAACATCTAGTTAAGTAAACTGATGACATAAAGAAAGATCAACCATATATGCTCACAGCCTTCAAAGTAATCCTGAGCTGAGATGCTCCAGACTACATTAGTGTGTTCTCTGAACCCTGGGATACCATGAAATCTTGTTTCAGGCCTATTGGATATTTTATCAGTAGAATTATATTCTGTTTGTGAAGATCAGTGAAATTTTATCATTTATTTATATTACATGTGTATATTATTTCCATGTGTATATTATTTCTGAATCCAGATTCTAAATTTTATTTTACATCTAGATTTCTCCTTTGCAGCAGTGAGTTTACAAGAAGCATAATCAAAGAGTCTACCAGAATGTTAATATTACCATGTATAAATGTAATAGGCTACTTTTTAAAAACTGTGACCCAAAAAAACAAAAACCTGTGACCTAGGTGAGAAATAAGGATGTTTATCATAATCTCTATCCCAAAATTTATATCTTAATACTTAATTCATGGTTATTTAAGATTCCTTTCTTCCATATGCTTTAAGTTAGTTTCTATTAATCTTCTCTATGTCTTTGAAATTTCACCTTACCCATCTCCTTGTTTTTCTTGTTTCCATGAGTCCCTGCTCTAAATTGCATCAACTCAGTATCCTAAAGGAGGTAAGTCCAGGGTGTTCAGTGGAAGGACTGATATTGAAGCTGAAACTCCAATACTTTGGCCACCTGATGCGAAGAGCTGACTCATTTGAAAAGACCCTGATGCTGGGAACGATTGAGGGCAGGAGGAGAAGGGGATGACAGGATGAGATAGTTGGATAGCATCACCGACTCAATGGACATGGGTTTGGGTGAATTCCGGGAGTTGGTGATGGACAGGGAGGCCTGGCGTGCTGCCGTTCATGGGATCGCAAAGAGTCGGACACAACCGAGCAATTGAACTGAACGATATCCTAAAATCATCTTTGATATCTTCCTTTCCTATATGCAAGTTTTTCCAGATCTTTAAAGTTTTTCTTCACTGTCTCTAGAATACATTCCTCTTAGTCATTAATGTGTATTCTTCACGTTTCTATTCCCACAAGTAATCCCTGCCAATCCTTAGCTTGTTTATAAAATCTTTGGCTTTTCAGTCTGATTCTTCTTGCCTACTTTAGTTAAGACTGACCTTTAAATATCAATTTAACTGTGTCACTACTTAACTCAGAAACCTATAATTATAGAAGGGCAGTACAATAGCAGTTAAAAGTATGGGCTCTTGAGTTAACTGCCTAGAGTCAGTGCCCAGTTCTACCACTTACTAGCTAAATGATCTTTGGCAAGTCACAAAATCTCTTCTCAATCACTTCTTCATCTTATAAAAAGGAAGCTTACAAAGATTAAAAGAGTGAACACTTATAAAGTCCTTAAAAGAAAACCTGATGCATCATAAGCACTCAGTCAATTTCAGCTGCTTGTCATTGTAGATACTATCGTTACTACTAAATGTGGTAGGTGGTGGTTCTCATTGGTCTGTCAGATCAAACCCAAAATTTTTGTTCTGTTTTGCTTGATCTTGATAAAAATGAGGCACCCAGAGAAGAAAGGTAAGTCTGTGATCACCTATCTCTTAAAATTCTTATGAAAGTCTTCAGTTCAGTTCAGTCGCTCAGTCATGTCCGCCTCTTTGTGACCCCATAGACTGCAGCACACCAGGCCTCTCTGTCTATCACCAACTCCCGGAGCTTACCCAAACTCATATCCATTGAGTTGGTGATGCCATCCAACCATCTCATCCTCTGTCATCTCCTTCTCCTCCTGCCTTCAGTCATTCCCAGCATCAGGGTCTTTTCGAATGAGTCAGTTACAAATTACACAAGAGAGCCATGTAATCTAGAAAGCACCAAGCAAATGCCAGCAATTAATAATAAAGTTACAGGGAATTCCTTGTCAGTCCAACGGTTAGGACTCAGTGCTTTCCCTCTCAGCGCCCAAATTCGATCCCTGGTCTAGTAACTGAGATCCCACAGGCCACATGGCACAGCCGTTGATAGTAGTAGGATTTCCCTGGTGGTACAGTGAATAAGAATCCACATGACTAAAGAAGCTGTGCTGTTAACCCACCATGCTTTATTGCCTGTCCTAACTGAGGTCCAGACAGACTTGGCCCTTCCATAGCTCATAAGTTAAACCTGAAATTCTCAAGACTTTTGGAGACAGGTTCAAAATCTCAAGTGTTTTTACTAGGTCCAAAATAAATCTTCCTTGGTCTTCTCCCATTTCCAATCCTTCCCGACCCATGACTTTACACAGCCCACCAGATCACTCACCAATCTTCATAACCTAGTCTTGTAGTAAGGAACACATATGGTGCTGTAGTTAGACCTGGGTTCAAACCCAGGCTCTGCCACAGGCTTAGTGATGAGATCTTCCACAAGTTACTTTAATCACTCTGCACCTCAGTCTCCTTTCTGAAAAATGGGATTGATGATAGCAGTTTCCTCAGATAGTGGTCATGAGGACTAAATATTTTTATATATTACAAATTATATTAATAATGTATTGTATATATACAACAAATTATTTTTGTTGTGTATTTGTCACTGACCTCATGTTATTGAGAATAGTTTTAAATTCCACCTTTTCTATTAAGAATCCCCTAATTTTAAAGACTGACTGTGTCCTAAATAATTACTCCTCCTTTGCATCCCACTGTATTTCCCCTTAAATTATAGTCAGTTTTTTGTTTGTTTTTTTTTTTTCATAATTCTCTCTCAATGGAAAGTTTCTAAAGATCAAGGATCATGTCTTTTACCTTTACTGAACGTAGCATGGTGTTTTACATACAAATGTTTATGTGGTTGATCTTCATTATTCACAGATCCTACATTTGCAAGTGTGCCTACTCACTAAAACTTACTTGTAACCCCAAAATTATTACTCATCACTCTGACTGTCACAGACATGCATGGAGCAACACAAAATTTGAGTTGACTAATATGCACATTCCCAGCTAGGGCTGAATGAGGCAGTACTCTGCCTTCTTGTGTAAGCCCTCATACTGTAAACAAGTACCCTATTCGTGGTCTGTTTAGTGCCACATTCTTATGCTTTTTGTTGGCAGTTTCTTTAATGTGTAAAATGACCCCCAAGCACACTGCTGAAGAGCTACTTAGTATTCCTAAACGCAGGAAGGCTGTGAGACGCCTTACAGAGAAAATATGTGTTAGATAATCTTTGTTCAGGCATGAGTTGTAGTGCTGTTGCCTGTGACTTCTATGTTAATGAATCAATATGTATTAAATAAGATGTCTATAAACAGAAATAAGCTTGTGTATTGATCAGTTGACAAAAATGTTGTGGTCAGAGACTCACAGGAACACAACCCTTTAATTTCCTTTAGGATCAGTGGTTTGATATTCACTAACTCAGTGTTTGCAGCAACTTTATAAAACCTTAACTACTGTGAATAACTCAACTGTGTATGTGTATATATATGTATATACTTAGAGTGAATCCTTACGCTCTTCTTCCTGGGGACCATGTGTAGTCATTTAAAATTCTACCCAGTTTCCTTGTGTCTTTCTTTTTGCCAGTTTCTTGTGAAGTTTTTTAATATTTGATTTTTTTTTTACTTAGGCTTACCTTATTTCCTTTGCATTTTTACCTCCCTTTTGTAATATACGCACATGTTTACATATTACTGTATATAGGACATTGAATCTCTGTCTCCTCCTCAGATTTGACTAGTAAATTAGGCTGTGAATTCTCTTTGTTTTTCTGTCTTACAGCTGATGGTTGCAGAGAAGAATGGAACAATTCGGTTTTATGATCTTTTGGCTCAACAGGCTATTTTATCCCTTGAATCAGAACAGATGCCATTAATGTCAGCACATTGGTGCTTAAAAAACACCTTCAAAGTTGGAGCTGTTGCAGGGAATGATTGGTTAATTTGGGATATTACTCGATCCAGGTACTTCCTTAGTATATTTATCTATTATGTACCAAAGAATCAGTCACTATTGCTAAATGATCCATTGACCTATTCTTGTATACCTGGGCCACATTGTAAAGCAAAATTAAGACTCTCCTACAAAAGGGCCAGAGTTAATGGGCTTTTACATAACAGATATGGGTTTTACAGATTTACTTTGAGAGTAACAAAAAGAATAATGCAGAGGAGATCTTTCATTGAGGGGTGTGTGTGTGTGTGTGTGTGCATGTGCACGTGTGTGTGTGCACTCAGTCATGTCTGACTCTTTGTGACCCCATGAGACTGTAGCCCAACAGGCTCCCCTGTCCATGGAATTTTCCAAGCAAGAATACTGGAGCAAGTTGCCATTTCCTACTCCAGGGAATCTTCCTGACCCAGGGATCCAACTTGCATCTCCTGCATTGGCAGGTGGATTCTTTTACCACTGAGCTACCTGGGAAACCATTAAGCAACGTTTACTTATGTTTAAAAAAAGAACACTGACCCTGTTAAATGATGTTGTTCTATAATGGTTCTAAATCATGTTCATATCTTTATCATATTTCAGCCATTTTAACTCAGTGCTTATTTGGAATTCTGTCACAATTTAAGTACCTTGGGCATTGTGTCCTTTAAAGAGAAAATAACACTGTAATCCTTAATTTAAGTTCATCTACCTGAGACCAACACATAATTCATAAGATGCAAAATAATATCTTTTAGTTACCCTCAAGATAAGAGACCTGTCCACATGGATCGAGCCTGCTTATTCAGGTAATGTACCATTTTGGGGGGAGGGTGGTTATAGTTTGATTTTTTGTATTTGATTACTTTGTTCATGCTGTGCCAACTTCTAGAATATGTTTCCAGTCCTCTCCTTTGCACTGACTTTTTTCTTTTTTTCTGGTTGTTTTATAAATGGGTGTTTTGCTTTGGGTTTTTTTTTTTTTTTTTTTTGTCTCGGTGAGAGATTGTTTTCCATATTTTCTTTGAAAATGTTTATAAAATACAGAATGTTACTACTCCACTAATACCACCTCAACAATTTAGAGCATTTGCTTTCATAATTTTTCTGCTGATAAAGATGTGAAATGTACGTGGGCCCATGTCTATGCATGTAAAAACTACATACATTGTTGTCCTCAAGTGAGAACACACTGGATATTATAGATCTGTGGCCTTTTTTCCACTTAAATTAATGTGCTTGTTTTTCATTTCATTCATTTTTACATAATATTGCACTGTATAGTGTAGTCTTGGAAAATTTACTAACAGAGACTAAAATCAGTAGGACATTTATTATATGTTGTATTTCATCAAATCTAAAATACCCCCAATTAAACTGTAGAACCTAAGGACACTATTATTTTATGTATTCTAAGAAAAAAAATGTATTCAACTAAATGTAAGCATGCCGTAGATTATAAGGTGAATCTTGATTTCAGAGATGGAGCAAATTCACATTTTAAAATCAACAAACTATAGACTCACAGACATAGAAAAATTTTGGTTACAAAAGGGGAAAGAGGGGGAGAGGAGGGGATAAACTTGGAGTTTGAGATTAACACATACACACTATTATATATAAAATAGATTACCAAAAAGGATTTGCTGTATAGCACAGGGGATATTTTGTAATCACCTATAAAGGAAAAGAATTTGAAAAGAAATACATATATATGTATATATAAAATATATATATAACTGAATAACCATGCTGTACACCTGAAACTAATATAATATTATAGATCAACTATACTTCAGTTTTAATTTTTTTTTCCCAGTTACTAAAAATAAAACCAGCAAACTATGGTACTTAAGTATAAAGGAGGTCATCTCAGGATTGGTTTATATCATTAAGAATTCATGTCTTTCCATCTGCTATGCTCACTGGCAAGGCTTTGACTTCGTGCTTCCCAGCTGCAAGATGACTTCCAGTGTTCCAGACACCATAGCCTCATACCATGTTGTCCAAAATAAGAGGAGAGGAAGAAGCCACTCCCCTTTTATTGGGGATTGCTATCTTTGCCTTATACCAATTGTCTTACCCCTTGGGGTCAGACACCCTGTGTCAGGCCCCAGCTGGGGTTCAGTTAGCTCAGAAACAGGGCAGAATGTCTGTTGGACAGCAACTAATCATATCTACCACACATTAAAGTATTAACTAGACTTATAGCCTTTTTTTCTTTTTTTGGTCAAGGAATCTTTTTTCTTCCCCTCATAGCTCCCCCACTGCACTTATTATTGTGGCACACTTGTTGCTGGAGGTCCATTAACACTTGGTGGTTCATTGATTCAATGTATTCCAATGTCTATGTTGCCTTAATACTTGAATACTTAAACATTTCTGTATTCTAGGTGTTTATACAAAAGAGTTTAAACTCATGAGTTTATCATTAATTTTAAAACAAATGTCAATAGAATTTTAAATGTATTGGGGTTTTTAATGTATTGTGCTGTGAAATATTTTTTGTCTGATTCCTTGTTTGTATCTCCTGCCATATTGTCAGACTTTTGGGAACTGCTGACTTTGTGTAACTTTGAAATTTAATGAAGTGGCCCATGATAAGCAATTAATAAACATTCACAAAATGAGAAAATATTTATAGCTAACTTCCCTGAAATTCCCAGTCTGATTGTAAATCCATATTATCAAATTTAGACTTATAAAATTAGCATTTTGGTACAAAGAGAAATAACCAATTTTAGAAAAGCTTGTGTTTGTCTGTAGGATTCTGTACTTATTTTCATCCTTTGTCCTTTCTTAGATGGTCCACGATTAATGAAAACTTATTTGCAACCACTGGTTATCCTGGCAAAATGACGAGTCAGTTTCAGATTCATCATTTAGGACATCCTCAGGTAATGTGGTGATGTTTGGTAATGTGGCATATGTGTTTTTAAATGTGTGTTTTCTACTTTTCCACTTATAGCTCCCCAGATTTGTAATACGTGAGTAACTAAAGGATTTATGAAAGAGAAAGCATTTTTTGATGTTTAAATCACCAGTGGTAACAGACTTTTTGCTAGTATTCACATACGAAGTATTTTATTTCTTCTATTTCCTTCTTCATTTAAATATAATTGTGCTTGCCCGGTTGGTTTAGACTGTGAAAATGTTTGTGTCTAGGCTGCACCAGTTATCCATAGTTGATTTGTACACTTCATTCCAGTCAGTTACAAACAAATACTATGTATTTCACTTATGAGGGAGCACATTTTTTAATTCTGTTTCCACTATAAACAAAGACAGTTTTTCAATGTACTTCTTGTTTTTGAAAGGTAGTTTTTATTTATTAATGTTGGTGATGTATTGAACTTCTTTAATCCTTCACATGTTTTATAGCCCATCCTCATTGGCTCTGTAGCTGTTGGATCTGGCCTTTCCTGGCATAGAACTCTTCCACTGTGTGCAATCGGAAGTGACCACAAGCTGTTGTTTTGGGTGACTGAAATGTAGAGTAAATTTTCTGTGTACTTAGATCCATAAAACTGGACCTTAGTACATATTCTGGAGAATTTCTTATTTTTATATCAAATATATACTGTAAGATCTAGAAATGTTCCAGTTGTTGCTTTTGTTAAATAAAATATTGATGGTTTGAATCATTTCCCTGTTCTATTCTCTGTATGTGTGTGGTTTTCCTTTTTTTTTTCCTAAGTCAAGTTTTAAGACTATGACTAACTCAGCAGCTCTAGGAAAGAGATGATTAGGGAAGCTTAATGCTTTTGATTTTATCACAGGATTTTCCAAAGGGTATCTTATGTTCTATACCTTAAATATATATTATTTTCCTAATTCTCAAAGACACAGTCATTTACAAAAGGGAAAAAAGGCCTCTCCTTTCACCATTATTCTGGAAATTGGTTGAATATATTAAATGTATGTGTGGGTAAATGCATATGCATTTTCTGTTAGCAGTATATACATATAACCGGAGACATAAGAGACGTCTGTTCAGTCCCTGGATAGGGAAAATCCCCTGTAGGAGGAAATAACAACCACTCCAGTATTCTTGTCTGGAAAATTCCATGGGCAGAGAAGTCTGGCAGGCTACAGTCCATAGAGTCACAAAGAGTCAGACACAGCTGAGCGACTTTCACCTCATAAATATAGGAGTCTTATTACAACTTTCTCAGTAATTATAAAGGATTAGTATTCAATTTGATATAAGAAATTATTTTCTTATATCACTATGTTATCAATCTGTTTATTTACTATATACGAATTCCTTTTGATTGGGCATCTCATCATTCTCAGAACATTTGGTATATGGGATAAAGCTTACCTTAGAAAATAACTTATGATTTAATAACTTTAACAATCTCCACCTTTTATAAATCTTCACCATTCTTATCAAAGTTTTTGAAATGGCACCTGGTGGCAATAGAACTACATGCACCCTCTTCACAGTCATTGAAGTAAACATTGTTTAAGGCAGCCATGTCATGTGATCTAGTCAGAAGAGTATAATACAGCTAAATAAATTTCTACAAACTCTGCATTCCTACAAGTTAATGCCCTCTCTGAAACTGCATTTCCACCTATAAAATGGAGAAGGGAATCACTGTCTCATGGAGTTACTGGGAGGCTTACTGTCTCATGGAGTTACTGGGAGGAGTTACTGTCTCATGGATTCACTGTGAGGTGAATGAAGATACGTAACATGTCCAGCACAGATTTGTAGGTAATATTAATTTATTTCAGAGATGAATAATTCTTATTTTTGAAGAACTAGAGATTTATTTTTAATTAATAATGCAAATAAATATTCAAGTTTTCTTTTCATAAGACATCTTAAGTATCTTATGACACGTCTTATGAAATCAAAATTATCTTTGAGAGATACAGAATTGTTACAGGTAATTTTTTTTTTAGTAATATCTTGTAATCATGTACATGTATAAACTGCAAATGTGTTTAATTACAAGGAAAAATTGTATAGCATAGCAGTTCAGTTCAGTCACTCAGTCATGTCCGACTCTTTGTGACCCCATGGACTACAGCACGCCAGGCTTCCCTGTCCATCACCAACTACCAGAGCTACTAAAACTCATGTCCATCGTGTTGGTAATGCCATCCAACCATCTCATCCTCTGTTGTCCCCTTCTCCTGCCTTCAATCCCAGCATGGGGGTCTTTTCCAATGAGTCAATTCTTCACATCAGGTCAAATAGCATAGCAGTTCCCAAGTTAAGTACCGAATACAGTAAAATATTATTACCAAATATTAAAAATATTTTCTTTTACCCTTTCATAAGTAGATTTTTAACTTGAGGCAAAGTTGAAGGAATTTTGACATGGTTCCCATTAACAATCTTTGTGAGGGGACAGAGAACCCTAAAAGTGTGAAGATATACCAAAGACTTTGTAAGAGTTTTGTCATTTTAGGGTGTATGTCAAAAATGACAAGTTGGGTCAGTATATTTGAAAATTGTCTTCGACTTAAGAATTGAGTGGGCTTAGGAATAGAGTTTGGAGAAGTATGTTGGGGCTTGGGTATTTGGGTATCTTGGAGATGGATCCTCTGGAATAAGGGCTTACCCATTTATAAAAGTTATCCAATGAAATTACCCACTGGGCCTGGCGTCTATAGGGAACATACTGAAGAAAAACTCATGGTGATTGTGTGAATACAGTTCTACCAAAGAGAGGCAGTAAGTGTTACCCTCAAAAGAGAAAAGGTGATTACATCTGTAAATTAAGGTGACTCTGAGATAAGACATTCTCAAGAAATGAGAGGGATGTCTTTAGCCCTTTGGGAGTGGAATGCATTTTATCCTGAGTAAACTTTGAGACTATTTCAAATACTAAAAGGTGATGCTGTGAAAGTGCTGCACTCAATATGCTAGCAAATTTGGAAAACTCAGCAGTGGCCACAGGACTGGAAAAGGTCAGTTTTCATTCCAGTCCCTAAGAAAGGCAATGCCAAACAATGCTCAAACTACTGCACAATTGCACTCATCTTAACATGCTAGCAAAGTACTGCTCAAAATTTTCCAAGCCAAGCTTCAACAGTATGTGAACCATGAACTTCCAGATGTTCAAGCTGGATTTAGAAAAGGCAGAGGAAGCAGAGATCAAATTGCCAACATCCGTTGGGTCATTGAAAAAACAAGAGAGTTACAGAAAAATATCTGCTTTATTGACTATGCCAAAGTCTTTGACTGTGTGGATCACAATAAACTGGAAAATTCTGAAAGAGATGGGAATACCAGACCACCTGACCTGCCTCTTGAGAAATCTGTATGCGGGTCAGGAAGCAACAGTTAGAACTGGACATGGAACAACAGACTGGTTCCAAATAGGGAGAGGAGTACGTCAAGGCTGTATATTGTCACCCTGCTTATTTAACTTATATGCAGAGTACATCATGAGAAATGCTGGGCTGGATGAAGCAGAAGCTGGAATCAAGATTGCCGGGAGAAATATCAATACCTCAGATATGCAGATGACACCACACTCACAGCAGAAAGGGAAGAAGAACTAAAGAGCCTCTTGATGAAAGAGAAGAGTGAAAAAGTTGGCTTAAAACTCAACATTCAGGAAACTAAGATCATGGCATCTGGTCCCATCACTTCATGGCAAATAGATGGGGAAACAATGGAAACAGTGACAAACTTTATTTTCTTGGTCTCCAAAGTCACTGCAGATGGTGACTGCAGCCATGAAATTCAAAGACGCTTGCTCCTAGGAAGAAAAGCTATGATAGACCTAGACAGCATATTAAAAAGCAGAGACATTACTTTGCCAGCAAAGGTTCATCTAGTCAAAGCTTTGGTTTTTCCAGTAGTCATGTATGGATGTGAGAGTTGGACTATAAAGAAAGCTGAGCACCAAAGAACTGATGGTTTTGAACTGTGGTTTTGGAGAAGACTCTTGAGAGTCCCTTGGACAGCAAGGAGATCCAACCAGTCTATCCTAAAGGAAATCTGTACTGAATATTCATTGGAAGGACTGATGCTGAAGCTGAAACTCCAATACTTTGGTCACCTGATGTGAAGATCTGACTCATTTGAAAAGACCCTGATGCTTGAAAAGATTTAAGGTGGGAGAAGAAGGGGATGACAGAGGTTGAGATGGTTGGATGGCATCACCGACTCAATGGACATGAGTTTGTGTAAACTCTGGGATTGGTGATGGACGGGGAAGCCTGGTGTGCTGCAGTCCATGGGGTCACAAAGAGTTGGACATGACTGAGGAACTGAACTGAACTGACTGAAGCATTGAGAATTCTAACCTCTTTGTTTAGATCTCATATATAGGCTATCTGACCATTTTGCAGCTTCTACTTTGTTAACTTACTGTATTCAATTATTGGGTTGGCCAACAAGTACTTTAAATGGTACAAAGATACTCTTTTTCCTTAGTAAACTTTGTTCTTAGTAAACTGTGTTTAAACTAAGATGGGAGGAAATGTTTGATGGGGAATTAACTATTGGTCATCACTTCTAATTCCTGATAAATAATACAAGACCTGATTGTGTATATGTCCCCTAGTTTTAGTTTTTCCGTGTTTGTTTGTAAATATGCTTAAGAGGTTTCTCTTTTTTGAATAAGTTTTTCTCAGGATTGCTTCTCTTACAAACATTTTAGAAAGAAGAAAAAAAGGTTGTGCTTATGTTCTAAAACTTGCATTATTTAGGACTGTTGAAGCAAAAGTCAGGACATCACAAATCTGCAAGATGTCAGAACTAAATCCTACCCTTTCAAAATGATGGGATCATAAGTCTCATTTTATTTTTATGATTTGGCTTTTATGTTATGAGTATTTCAATGTCTCTCCCATGCCAAAAACACAAAATCGTACACCCATGCTCTCCAATTTGTTTCTTTCTTTGGTAATTTGTGACTACATATTGACACTGACCTTGAAATGTTCCTGTTGCTGTTTTAAATCTCATGTCAGTGGAGAAGAAATTGAAATCTGGTTTCCACATTTGTGTCTGGTTTTCTGTAATAGTCCAAAATCTGACATTATCCCAGAAATGCTGATTGGGAGGTTATGAGACAGTATTGTGCCCAAGACTAATTTCTGAAGAGAGAAATTTGCTCCAAATTATTCCCCATATTTTTTGTACCTCAAAAAAAAACTCAGTTTAACCCAACTTTAGACTATACCAGTAATATCCTTGGTTCTAGGCCCAAATAAAAAACTTTAAGTAAAAACGATCATGATGATGGTCCATTTCCACACATTCTTGATGAGAGCTTGCTCAGGTCCTCAGAAGCAGCATTCTGTTCCAGTATATTCTGTCAAGCTATTGTTGTGCTCAACAGCAGGGACAGGCGAGAACAACAACCTTGCTGGTTCAAAAACATTTATGTTTAACAGGCATCTGAAAAGAATTTCAAACAAGCTAACATTTGTTTCTAATTATACATCTAAAGAAATGTGCCATTTAAAACATAGGTAGAAGTTTTCTTTTGTTATTATTAATGAGGCTTTAATTTATAGCTACCATTTGTTCACTAAGCACAGTAACACAACAAAATAATTAGGATATCAGCTTTGAGGATCTCATTTCACAAAAGGAAAAACGAGCACACATTTGATGACATATCCATTACTCAGACTCAACAGAACCAATTTCTTTTGCGTGCACTGACACAGACTTCATGGGAAATCAAAAACATTGAATTGTCTTGCTGACCTACTCGGCTGTTCTTTAAACTGCATTAGTAGTTTAGTAAAAACAATTGTTGACCTTACGAGGATCCAGTTACATTTGCCTGACAATTTCTCTGGATGAGCTTATTTCTGTTTTCACTTATGCCTTTGTTATATAGCTATTTGTCTTGTTGACTCACTTGCAACAGAATACACTACCCTGGGACTTGTAACACATATAAGCTTATAAAATCCATATGAACACTGGTAAGTAAAAGTGAGGTCACCAGGTTTCTCAGCCTTTGCAAACAATTTGAATAACCAATAGACTTAAAAGATCTATGAAACAAGCATTTCTATCAGCTGCAGTTTTAGTGCTATATTGAACTGAGTGTTTCCTCCCTTTGTAATAAAAGACAGTAAATGCTGCTGATCCCTTTGCTTCTAATGGTGGTTAAACACAAAACTTTCATCTTTCTTATAAACACAGCTGTTGTCCTATCAGTAAGCCAAATCCAGACAAGATTAGACTTTGGCCAAAATTAAGGTTAATCCCTGCAACCATCTGAAGAAGAGCTTTCTAATACTGTTTTAGGGAATCTGTTTTTGAGACTGTATCAAGGAAATCAGACCCAGACAACTAACTTCCAAATAAGCCAGAGGCAACTAGTGGTAAATTAGACCACAGTGATAAAGAAGGTAGAGACTGTCTAAACAAATTTTTGGTTCATTTTTACTTAGACTATAACTGTAAGAAGTTAATTTCTTAGTTGACCTTTAAGTTTAAACCAGACCAATACAAATTATTTTTAAGTAACTTTCAATGACCTTTTCTTACTTTAATATTTCTTTGTTTAATTGCTAGTTCTTTCTTCCACTAGGACTAATGAAAACTAGGTGTTTATTTTTATTCTGTGATCTAATAGATGCTGGCAATTTGGTCTCTGGTTCCTCTGCCTTTTCTAAATCCAGCTTGTACATCTAGAGGTACTAGGTTCACATACTATTGAAGCCTAGGTGGAAGGATTTTGAGCATTACCTTGCTAGCATGTGGAAAGAGTGCAGTTGTACAATAGTTTGAACATCCATTGGCATTACTTTCTTTGGGATTGCAATGAAAACAGCTTTTCCAGTCCTGTAGTCACTCCTGAGTTTTCCAAATTTGATGGCATATTCAGTGCAGTCCTTAAACAGCATTATCTTTTAGGATTTTGCCGACATCCAGTAGATCATAGAAAAAGCAAGGAAATTCCTGAAAAACATCTATTTCTGCTTTATTGACTATGATGAAGCCTTTGACTGTGTGGATCACAACAAACTGTGGAATATTCTCAAAGAAATGAGAATACCAAACTCTTTAAAAAGCTGGCTTAAAACTCAACATTCAAAAAACTAAGATCATGGCAGCCAGTCCCATTACTTCATGGCAAATAGATGGGGAAACAATGGAAACCATGACAAACTTTATTTTCCCGGGCTCCAAAATCACTGCAGATGGTGACTGCAGCCATGATTAAAAGACGGTTGCTCCTTGGAAGAAAAGCTATGACAGACCTAGACAGCATATTAAAAAGCAGAGACATTACTTTGCCAGCAAAGGTTCGCAAAGTCAAAGCTATGGTTTTTCCAGTAGTCATGTATAGATATGAGAGACCACAAAGAAGTATGAGTGCTGAAGAATGAATGCCTTTGAACTGTAGTGTTGGAGAAGACTCTTGAGAGTCAATGAGGACTCTTGGACTGCAACGAGGTCAAACCAGACAATCCTAAAGGAAATCAATCCTGAATATTCATTGGAAGGATTGATGCTGAAGCTGAAGCTCCAGCAATTTGGCCACCTGATGCAAAGAGCTGACTCATTAGAAAAGTCCCTGATGCTGGGAAAGATTGAAGGCAGGAGAAGGGGATGACAGAGGACAAGATGGTTGGATGGCATCACCGACTCAATGGACATAAGTTTGAGCAAGCTCTGGGAGATAGTGAAGGACAGGGAAGCCTGGAGTGCTGCAGTCCATGGGGTCGCAGAGTCAGACATGACTGAGCAACTGAACAACAACAACAATACCAGACCACCTTATCTGTCTCCAGAGAAACCTATATGCAGGTCAAGAAGCAACAGTTAAAACCAGACATGAAACAACGGACTAGTTCAAAATTGGGAAAGGAGTACATCAAGGATGTATATTGTCACCCTGCTTATTTAACTTATATGCAGACTACATCATGAGAAATGCCACGCTGGATGAATCACAAGCTGGAATCAAGATTTCTGGGAAAAATAACAACAACCTCAGATATGCAGATGATATCACTCTAATGGTAGAAAGCAAAAAGGAACTAAAGAGCTTTTTGATGAGGGTGAAAAAGGAGAGTGGAAAGGGTGCCTTAAAACTGAACATTTAAAAAATGTGCCATCGGTCCCATCACTTAATGGCAAATAGAAAGGGGAAAAGTGGAAACAGTAGCAGATTTTATTTTCTTTTGCTCAAAAATCACTGTGAGTGCAGCCATAAAATTAAAAGATGCTTGTTCCTTGCAAGAAAATCTGTGACAAACCTAGACAGTGTATTAATAAGCAGAGACATCACTTTTCCAACAAAGATCCATTTAGTCAAAGCTATGGTTTATCCAGTAGTCATGTACAGATGCAAGAGTTGGACTGTAAAGAAAGCTGAGTACCGAAGAATTGATGCTTTTGAACTGTGGTGTTGGAGAAGACTCTTCAGAGTCCCTTGAACTGGAACGAGACCAAACCAGTCCATCCTAAAGGAAATCAATCCTCAATATTCACTGGAAAGACTGATGCTGGAAATGAAGCTCCAATAATTTGGCCTTCTGATGTGAAGAGCTGACTCATTAGAAAAGACCCTGATCCTGGGAAAGATTGAAGGCAGGAGGAGAAGGGAGAAACAGACGATGAGATGGTTGGATGGCATCACTAACTTGATAGACATGAGTTTGTGCAAACTCTGGGAGATGGTGAATGACAGGGAATCCTGGAGTGCTGCCATTCATGGGGTGACAAAGAGCCAGAAATGACTTAGAGACTGAACAACAACAACAGTGTTTATATATAACAGATAAAATAACTCAGATACAAAGTCACTCAGTTGTGTCCAACTCTTTGTCACCCCATGGAATAGTCCATGGAATTCTCCAGGCCAGTATACTGGAGTGGGTAGCTGTTCCCTTCTCCAGGGGATCCTCCCTACCCAAGGATTGAACCCAGGTCTCCCACAGTGCAGGTGGATTCTCTACCAGGTGAGCCACCAGGGAGGCCCATGTTTTATTATTATTGTATAATAGCTTGCCTCACTTTGGTTTCCAGCCTACCAAAAAAAGGGGGTGGGGGAGAGGATTCCATTAAGATGTAAATTCTCTGGCATTTTAGATACTTTGCTAAATGTTCTGTAGGACTGATCCTCCTGAAAGTTGGACACAAGTGCCTCAAGCTGTGTTGTGAACAGCTAACTTTGCTCCGTTCTCTCCGAATTTATATACTAAAGAGAACATTTGTGGGAGCATCCTTCACTTGAAATCTGTAGAGTTCTAATGAGATTTCCCTGGGAAAGTACAAAACCTGATCATATATACAGCTAGCTGCTTCAGAGGTCTCACCCCATCCTGGGCCTCCCCACCACAAGTACATTAACCCATGTACTTGGACCCATGGAGCAATTATGAAATTCTATCAGTGTTTTTGACCTATTCCTTTCCCTATCATTCTACCCACCTACCACAGTAACTAAGATATGTTTGCATGTATGTATAATCTTTACAAAACCCTGGGTCATTGCTTCCCAACCTATTGATCGCAAACAACTGGGAGAATATGAAAGTATTGGAAGAGTTTCTCAATCATCTTACCACTATAATAATCCTCTTCTTCCTTGGAAACTGTGAACTCCTGGGGTCCTAAGATAACATAGATGGCCCCCAAATCAAACTGCCCACATAATTCTAACAGACGTTGACCTAAAGCGTCCTGCCATTTCCCACTTCCTCCCCCAAAACGCCCATTAACAGTAGAAGGAATGAGCCTGCCAATAAGGCCTTCCCTCCAGTTCAAAGACATTGGCTTTTTGAAGATCTAATTCAGAATTCTTGAGAGGGTTAAAAAGTTCCCAGATACATCAAGGTGTGCCTGTCATCTTGATAACTATTTTGTGACCCAAGGTTTGGCTCGAGTTCAGATGAAAGCTAGAATACTTTATCCCTGCCTATGTAATATGTAAGGCAAGATTTTCTAAAGCAGGATATATTACAGGAAAATGAGCAGGACCTGGCCTAGAAAATAAAAGGAATTGAAATACTATCTTTGAATGAAAACTTGGGATTTTAAGATGGATTTCCAATATAGTTAACCCATTTCCATTTAATATTCTCACTTTAAATCCTCAACAATGTATATGTATTTATTTAGCAAATATTAAATATCAAGCCACAATAATCTGGGGCTCCTCAATATATATTTTTCTATTAAAAACAGCTTCTCATGCTATAAAATATTGTGAACCACTTTCCTAGACTAACTGGCTCATAGCCCAGTCATTTTTTAAAGGGTAATAGAAAAGGTTCTAACATCATCATTTTGAATTCTCGAAACAAGGCTACATGAAGAAATGTTGACATTGAACTTACAGAGTAGTGTTAAGTGATTTTATGAGGTTGTGATTCAAAATAACCTGACTGCTTTAAGGAGTCCAGGTGCTGAGTCACTCACTGAAACTACCAGAGGAGATTAATTAGAAGCAGCTGATAGTGGCATCATTTGCTCCCTTTTTTTTAATAAATGGAGAAGGTTATTCTGTGAAGAAGACAGGGTACTATAGAAGGTGTACAAAGCTAATGACTGAAGCCTTTCTCATTAATACCCCCACCAATGTGGAAAAGAAAAAAATCTGATTTAGGAATTCAAGATAAAAATACCTTGGTTCTATCAAAATGGTAATGGTTAGTTCTAAGAAGAGTGATTGTGGGTTACATTCTTCCTTCCTATGCTTTTTTCTTTATGTTTTCCATAAATAAATATTTCACTTTTAATAATAAATTCTTAACTTAAAAATAAGCAGATTCTGCTATCATGTGCATGGCTCTGTAATAGGTATAAGCGTATAAAGAAATGGACTCCTTGGACTGCAAGATCAAACCAGTCAATCCTAAAGGAAGACAATCCTGAATATTCATTGGAAGGACTGATGCTGAAGCTGAAGCTCCAATACTTTGGCCACGTGATGCGAATAGCTGACTCATTTGAAAAGACCTTGATGCTGGGAAAGATTGAAGGCAGGAGGAGAAGGGGATGACAGAGGATGAAATGGTTGGATGACATCACTGACTCAATGGACATGAGTTTGAGCAAACTCCAGGAGATGGTTAAGGACAGGGAATTCTGGCGTGCTGCAGTCCATGGGATCACAAAGAGTCAGACACGACTGAGCAACTGAACAACAACAACAAAGAAATTGAAACCGGCCTGTGATCTCAAGGAAATTACAAAGAGGTTAACAATACCACATGGTCACAATGTGATAGGTATCAAATGAGTGATGAAAGCAAGTTGCTCTGTGGACTAAAAGAGAAGTGACAGTTTAGAAGACACTTCGATGGGGGGCACCAGTTCTTCAGAAGTGGGGTGCAATGTTTTCAGTTCAGTTCAGTTGCTCAGTCGTGTCCGACTCTTTGCGACCCCATGAATTGCAGCACGCCAGGCCTCCCTGTCCATCACCAACTCCCAGAGTTCACTCAGACTCATATCCATTGAGTCGGTGATGCCATCCATACATCTCATCCTCTGTCGTTCCCTTCTCCTCCTGCCCCCAATCCCTCCCAGCATCAGAGTCTTTTCCAATGAGTCAATGCTTTGCATGAGGTGGCCAAAGTACTGGAGTTTCAGCTTTACCATCAGTCCTTCCAAAGAACACTCAGGACTGATCTCCTTTAGAATGGACTGGTTGGATCTCCTTGCAGTCCAAGGGCCTCTCAAGAGTCTTCTCCAACACCACAGTTCAAAAGCATCAATTCTTTGGTGCTCAGCTTTCTTCACAGTCCAACCCTCACCTCCGTACATGACTACTGGAAAAACCGTAGCCTTGACTAGACAGACCTTTGTTGGCAAAGCAATGTTTTAGGAGTTATTAAAACAGGAGGCTTAATTGAGAGTCTGGATAAGGGATGATAAGACTCTGTCTCCTAAATACCCTCCCCATGGTTTCCATAGCCAGGCAGCTACTCCTTCCCCTCTGATCACTTCTTGAGAAACTGAATAAGGCTCTAGATCCAGAAATGAGGTACCTTTCTGAAACTGTTACCTGAAAGGTGAGTGTTCTGTGTTTTCTTGGATTCTGTCATTGTCTTTTTAGCACATATTCATCACATAAACTTATATTAATTATATGTATAATTATACATAAATATATGTAACTATATATATAACACTATATTTATGTGTGTGTATATATATATATAAATTTCTGTATCCCTGAAGCTCTGACATATGTGAACTTAAAGATCCTGGGAAAGACAAGCATCTACCAGGACTAGCTAATTCCCAAAGTTAGTCAAACAATTTACTTGCAAGCACGTTTTTCATACACAAACCAACCAATCTGAGACCATTACCCCCAACCACCTCCTTATCTAAACTTTTACACCAAGCCAATATTTCCCCTGCCATAAACACCAACCAACCAATCTGAGACCATTACCCCCAACCACCTCCTTATCTAAACTTTTACACCAAGCCAATATTTCCCCTGCCATAATTTAACCCAGGGCAAGGTACAGACAAAACGGACAACTCCTGTGCCCTAAACCCACTCCAATTATTCACACCAGCCAGCCTTCACTTGCTTCTCCTGTCCTGCCTTGCCTTTCAACCACAGAAGTCACAATAAAGGATATGGAATAGGCTTTCCCCTGGCTTTTGCTTCTGTCTTCCTCCCAACCAAAATTTGGTGTTTCCCCTACAACCTGTGTGGCATCACGGGTCCCCTTCTCTTGGGAAACATAAGTAACATTCTTTCAATGGTAATTACCATTCAATCATCACTCATCAACTACATAAGTTAAAAGTCCCAGGGTACAACATAGCAAAAGGACCTCCCCCCTACTAAGCAAGTTTTCTTAATCATTAGGCTATATGCTGTTTTATTGGGCACCCCCCAACTGTAAATATATCCAGATATCTTCTCCTGAGGTAATCCACTTTTTAGGGACTACTGCCTACAAAAGCCTACAACCCAACTTTGTAGGCACAATTAAGAGAAGGAGCCTAAAACAATGGATTCTTCACTAGGTTAGGTTATATCTAGCCTAGAATGAATAAAGAGGCTAGAATTCCTTTAGTTAACCAAATCCCAAAAGATGATTGAATCCGCTTGCAATGCAGGAGACCCTGGTTCGATTCCTGGGTCAGAAGGATCCCCTGGAGAAGGCATAGGCTACCCAGTCCTATATTCTTGGGCTTCCATGGTGGCTCAATGGTAAAGAATCTGCCTGCAATGCAGAAGACCTGGGTTTGACCCCTGGGTTGGAAAGATCCACTGGAGAAGTGCATGGCAATCCACTATTCTTGCCTGGAGAATCCCCACAGACAGAGAAGCCTGGCTGGCTACAGTCTATGGGGTCACAACGAATCGGACACATCTGAGAGATCTAAGCACAGCATCACTCCTGGAGGAAGTGGGGAGCAGGGTAGGGGGTATTTAAATTTATTTTCCCACTATGCTGAACCAATACTATACTCCTCTAATTGTTCATCCTGAAGCAGAGCAGAAAGAAAAACAAAGAAATAGGAACACAGTCTTCTCATTTCCCCTACCTAAGAACTGACTCATGATAAAAGTGACTTTCTAGTTATCTGCTATGAAAACAAAGATAACTATTAAAATATTCTTAAAGACTTTTTAATTTAATGGCTATATGCAGGTGGCATTTCAAATGCCTGACTCTTCAAATCAGTATTCATTACAATTTACTTGCTTTGTCTCCAGAATTTAGTACAATAAGTGAAATCCAATGAGAGAAACTCTAGAGGAAGGATTATATATTCCACAGGATTTCTGGCAGTTGTCCAAAACTTCTAGATATTGTTTTTAACAGCCCTGGAAATTCACTTAAGTTGTGAGTGGCACTGCTGTCAGGAGCTATGGATGATTGATGAACAGTAATGATCAAGGATCCTAGGAGATGGAGAGACACTCCCACTTTTCTGTTAACTAGAAATTACATCTCATAGCATTATATTTCTTTTCTTTTTTAAAGAGCACTTAAAAAAATTTTTTTTTTGTCAATCGTCCGACTTAGGATAACGTTTCTATAGTTCTCTACTGCTGCTGCTGCTAAGTCGCTTCAGTCGTGTCCGACTCTGTGCAACCCGATAGACGGCAGCCAACCAGGCTCCCCCATCCCTGGGATTCTCCAGGCAAGAACACTGGAGTGGGTTGCCATTTCCTTCTCCAATGCATAGTTTTCTATATAGATACGTATGCTAAACCTCATTCAATCTTTGTATTCACCACAAGGCCTAGCATAGTATCTGGCACTTTTTTTTTTTAAATTAACGAATAACTTAGCTGCATATATAACACACCAGACTAAGCAGGGATAAACTCAAACAGACCCCACGGTTTACTTTTTTATTTTGGAGTGGGGGCAGACTGGAGGTAGGTAGTTAAGACTGCTAGACTACAGCCTTGCTCCACCCGACCCCGCCTTGTTTGACGTCACAATCCGGAGCTGGAACTACCATTCCCAGAATGCCGTGCGAATGGGCCGGCTCTCTGGAAGGCGCCGAGTGATTGGCGGGAGGAGGCGTTTCCTTCCGGCGTTTCCCCGGACCGGGAGGCGTGGACTAGGAGAGGCGTTCGGACGCTATTACCGCGTTGGGCGGGCCTGGCTGGGGAGGGGTTTGGGGGTGAGCCCTGAGTCCCCCGCCCGCTGAGGAGATGGATGAGGATGGGCTTCCTCTCATGGGCTCAGGCATAGACCTAACTAAGGTTTGTAAAGATGGAGTTGGATTTCGGCGACCTGGGAGGAGGATGGGGAAGGGACTCTGGGTTCCCAGAAAGACCCCACCACTCTGCCCAACCCTGGCCTGTGCGTCTTCCCCCTCTCTTGGGAGGGAGGGTTCCACAGTTCACCTTAAAAATGGGTCCTTCCCGAACCTTCTAAGGTGGGGCGGGAGTAGTTTGCCTCTCCTCTCCTTCCCTTCCCGAGTCACGAGTTCTTATGTTCAAGGGTAAGAACTCTTACTTGTTCCGACCTCTTTTATATTTGGCCCTTCCAGTTTTTCGTGTGTTTGTGTGTGTTCCCTTTACCTGCGAAAGTTCGCATCTGTGAATCCAGAACCCGTTCTCAAACTTTGCAGCCTCTGTCATTTTGGACACCCCACCCCCACAGTTTAGGAAAACAAGTTAATGACTATTCGCAGTACTTCCAGTAACTATCACACAGGAGAACGCCTCCTTATTATTAATATCAAGGTGATTTCGTGCTGTACGTTTCGGCCTGTACGGATCATGTTTATTTTTACGTAAAACAGGTGCCAGCTATTCAACAGAAAAGAACGGTGGCTTTTCTAAACCAGTTTGTGGTGCACACTGTACAGTTCCTCAACCGCTTTTCTACAGTTTGTGAGGAGGTAGGTCCTTTGATACTGGTTGAATGAGTGGCCCAATGTCACCTTGCACTTTAGAAGGTAACAAATGAGTAAAGTAAGAATTATGGTGTATGCAGTCATGTACTATGACCTCTTGTCCCCCAGTTATTGTGTTGACATAGCTTAAATCCTCTTTGATTCTATTACCGTCAGTTCCTACAGCTCATCTCTGCTGAATGAACTTTCTGGAGGCTTTGTGAAATAGTTCAGTAAGGTTTATTGTGATTAAACAACAAAAGCAGTTTCCAGATTTCACAAAAACTTTTTTTTTTAAATTTTGAAGTTTCTCTTACCCTAAGGATTGCATTTTAAATATATACTGTTTCAGTTTCTATTAAAATTATGTTACATTGCTTCATGGAAAAGATGATTGGGGAGGTAGCCTAGAAACATAACTTGGGCATCAAATATCATGATAGAAGTAAAAATACTTTCTGCAAATGAGTTTTGAATTAAGGATCAAGTAACCCAATGACCCAGGTGGCACAGTGGTAAAAGAGTCTGTCTGCCAGTGCAGGAGACATGGGCTTGATACCTGGGTAGGGAAGATCCCCTGGACTAGGAAATGGCAACCCACTCCAGTATTCTTGCCTGGGAAATCCCGTGGATAGAGGAGCCTGGTGGGCCACAGTTCATGGGGTCGCAAAGGGTCGGAAACAATAGCATGCACACACAGCCCAGTGACAGGTTAGGTACCATATCCAGGGACACCTGTCTTAACAAAAAACTAAAAGAGAGTGGGAAGGAAAATGGGAAGCATGACTTGAAATTGGTTTGAAGAAAGGAGAAAAAGAGGACAAAGAAGTGGGACAGTCATCTAAAACCAAAGGTGTTCTTGATCAGTTTTCTTTAATACTTGAGGATCATGTAAAATCTTAGGGCTCCACTTTGGGGTCATGAACTACCTGAGTGCTGAAATTACTGTTCATCATTTGAGATCCCCCACGATCCAGTCCTTGAATGAGACTGTTCATAGAGGGATGGTTGCTGCCTATAAAGTGTAGGAATATAGATGTCCTTGGGGCCATTATTCTGTGTTAAGAACAGGATACACTTATATATACTTTAATATATTAAAATCATTGTGCTCAGTCCATAGGCTAGAGAAAATTCCCACACAGATAGGACAGTATTTCTCCATAAGCTTGCAAATTCTACTTTACAAAAGTTCAGTGACCACTCAAAATTAAATACCCCTTCTGTGGGGAATCCCCGATGGCTCAGCTGAATCTGCTAGCAGTGCAGGAAACGGGAGACACAGGTTTGATCCCTAGGTGGGGAAGATCCCCTGGAGGAAGAAAATAGCAACCCACTCCAGTATTCTTGCCCAAAGTATCTCACGGACAGAGGAGCCTGATGGGCTTCAGTCCACAGGGTATCAAAGGGTCAGGTCTCTGAGAGTTGAGCCTCAAAGAATTGGACACAACTGAGCACACATACAGATAGAGTATAACAAAAACTATCTTGTTGATTGCTTATCCATTATCAAAGCGTCATGATTCATTCTTTCCTCCCTTCTGTTCCTCTCTCAACTACCCCCCTCCAACTGTTTTGACTATATCACTATTTCCTGCTGCTTCCTTGAACCCCAGAAAAAAACTTTGTTGACAAAAATTCATGAAATTTAAAAGTAGCTAATTGCCTTTTTCTCCTTAATGGATGGTAATTTAGGATTGACTGTCACTCATTTAGAATTCAGCTTGTAGCATTCATCTTGGATGTTTATGTCAATTGTAGACTTTTTACTTGGTGTGATGACAATAATATTTATTGTGTACTTATTCTGTGCTAGGCATTGTGCTAAGTGCTTTACGTGTACTTAATTATCACAGCCCAGACCTTTAAGAAAGGTCCAATTATCTCTTTTCTAGAAACACAGAAACTGAGATGTAGAAAGGCTTAAATCATTTACTTAGTCATTTATTCATGCACTCTTCATATATTTGAGGGCATAGTATTTATAGCTGCAGTAGCTACTTGCCTACATTCAAACAGCTAGAAAGTAAGAGCTGGGATTCCAATTCTGATCTGTTACCTGGTTGCAATCTTCTGTTCTGTTGCACCATCTAATTGAATAAGAGGCATGTTTATATCATTTTCAAGTGAGAGATTACACTGTCTTCTTTATAGCTATTTCAAAATTTAGTTTTTAGATTTGTGTTCTCTTCTTTACCATGCCATTTCTATTTAATAAAATGTCTTTTATATGATAAACTCCAGGGATATAATATACATATTCATACATGAAGGGCCATTTTCTCCCAAGTTAAGATCAGTTTCCAAACTGGGTTGTTGTTTGTTTATAGCAGCTATTAAACCTGTGGTCTTTGTTTAGTTAAAGCCTTAAACAAGGACCAAAACCACTCTGTTTCCCTCCAAAAAAAAAAAAAATTAAACTTCAGCTATTACTTTTTGAACTTAAAGTGAACTGGAGGGAAAAGAAAACCTGGTGGGTTTTGGTTTGTTTGGTTTTTTTTGTGAGAGGAGAGGCTCTTGGGGGTTTTTTTGTTTTAACTTTTTCACTTAATCTGCTTTGAACCAAACCCAAACAGTATCTTCAGTCACAGCTAAACTCAAATGAAAATTAAATTTGAAATCAATAGGGGTCTTTCTTCATCACTAATACTGGTTTTAGAATTCTTTGATAAAGAGAAAAGTGAAGAAGTTAGCTTTTAAAAAACTTTCTGGATACTGAACTACTTTGTAACTCTTCTAATGACTAGAACCAGGATAGGAGAAAAGTTACAAGATGGAGAAAGGAAAGCAGTTGAATCTGACCCAAGTTACAGAGTTACTCAGGGTCCGTCTCCTCTTCCCTCACAAGTCTCCAGTAAGCATTTCTATTCTGGTCCTAATCATCAAAATCTTGTGGCAGTCCACAGGGACAGGGATTACAAATTTTAAATAGGAAGTACGTGGAGAACAGCTCAAGTTCTGCGCATAGCACAGATAAGACTGAGTGGAAGTTTAACCTTATTGTAAATTTTAAAGTTAAAGGTATTCAGCAAACAGGGCAATCAGGTATATTTGACTCAGACTTGTAACATGCCTAGAATACTGGGATTTTAGTCATTTCTAAATATTGTAAAACATTTCTTTAAAAAAAAAAAACAACAACTTTAAATACAAGCAAAAGCTCTGAGAATTTTCACATGACCTAAAAAAAAAATTTAGTGCTTATCTTTTATGTCCAATTTTTAGGCCCACCATCAGACTTCACCTTAAACCAAATAAGGTTTTGCTGAAAACCCTATTTACTGCTATAACTTTTACAACTGCTTTTAAAACTTTTACAACTGCTGGATTTAAGTGTCAGATGAAGCTTAGTAAAACCATCAGTTGCTTCCCTCTCTGGCTTCTAGGACATACTCAACCCAAAATGACTTATTGTTTCTCTTTTAAAGAACCGGATCTGCAAATGGGATATTTTACAAACCTGAAGTCCCACAGTGTTTTTTTTCCCATGTTCAACTTTTAGCTCCATATTTCTTCCTCTTTTTTTTTCCACTTGAGTAAAATGCACTGCCTTGCAAATAAGTAGGTGGTGCATCAAGAACTCTTCAACTTTATCTGAAAAACTAGGAACCTTGTAAATTCCCCTGTTGTCCCAACTCAAGATATTTCAGGTTTGCTTTAAATACTTATAAAGAGGATGGATGGGAAAGTAGACATACCTTTCTGTTTCCTCTCTGCTGAAACTTTCAAAGGTGGGGACAATTACTGTTATTGATCATGTTACTTATATCCATAGTCATCTACACTTCAGAGTAGTAGTTCTCAACCAGGGAACATTTGGCAATGTCTAGAAACATTTTTCATTGTTGCAGTTGGGGAATTTTTGTGGCAATTAGTGGGTAGAGGTCAGAGATTCTGCTAACCATCCTATGGTGCACAGGATAGACCTTTACAACAAAGAATTATCCAGCCCAAAATAGAGCCGGTCAATTGAGCTCAGTCTATAGAGCCAAGACTAAGAAACCTGCTTTCTGGTGGTCTAGGAGTTTAGAAGGAAAATGCAGACGACATAAACATCATAGAAATGCGCTTTAGCAGCCCATAGATGAAACCAGGTGTATTTTGTCAAGGGACAGTGGCATTTTAGAAAGTACATATTTATGTGTATTATAACAGTAATTACATGGGAACAGACTCAAAAACATTTATTATGCTGAATAATCTTTGAAAAGCAGAGGTTCTTAATTTTGCCGTGGATCCTTTGGCAGTCTAGTGAAATGAAATTAATGTTTTTAAATGCATAAAATAAAACATATGGGATTATAAATGATATCAAGTGCATACTTTAAAATGGAGAAGAACATGGCAACCCACTCCAGTATTCTTGCCTGGAGAATCCCACAGACAGAGGAGCCTAGCAGGTTACAGTCCATGGGGTTGCAAATAGACATGACTGAGCGACTAACACACAACACATATATATGGCTAATTTAATGGTACAGAATAACTAGAGCATGGTAAGCTCTTGCTTCTGGTTTATCTTGGGTTTTAATGGTTGGTTGATTCCTTTTGTTTTTTTAGTATTCTTTTTTTTTTTTTCCTCTGTTTTAATTCTTCCCAACATTAACTACTTATCTTCCAATTTCATCTTCTTTTCAAACTTGGAAAGTTTGAATTTGGGACTAGTTGTATATATTTCTGTGTTTAAGTGATATACAAAGGCAGACCCTGCTCCTTTCTGTTTGGGGCTAGTTTTTAATCCTGTGTTCTATGAAGAATTCCTTCATTCAGCAACAAGTAATTATCAGGCTTCTGTTAAGTGTCAAGTAGTGCTCTGGTCACAAGGGGTATAACAGTGAATAAAAAACTCTGTCTTCAGAGGAGTTTACATTCTGGTCCCAGTGATTGATTGTGGCTCTGATAATGAGTTTCATAAGACTGAAAATGTAACAGCTTCTCTATGAATACAGTTTTATAAAATAACCATGAAACATCCTAATAAAGATAATTGAATACTTGAGTTTCAATTCTTACTCTTGTAAATAAGAGAGTAGTATATTAGAAAATCACAAATATTTTAACCATAGTTTTTAACTTTATCCTTTTGTTTCTACTCTTTCTTTTTCAGAAACTAGCAGACCTTTCTCTTCGAATCCAGCAAATTGAAACAACTCTCAATATTTTAGATGCAAAGGTTTGTATTTCTGAATAATTTATAGGATAAACTTGCTGTACATATATCAACTTTCTCAGTTGCATTTAACTTTAATTGTATTTAGGAATGAATTCAACTTAGCTCCTGCATCCATGATGTGGTGCAGTGCTTTCATTTGTTTAATTTATTATAATTGCAAAGGAAATAATCTTCATTATGAACCACTAACTGAGTCTGTTTAAATATACACGTGGGTCAAGGTTTCTTTCATTATTTAATCAGAAACATAATGAGTAACATGTTAACAAATTGAATGTTGTATAGTTTGCTTCATTTAATGGAAAACTCACAATTATCTTAATAGTAGTCATTGATAACACAGGAAAAAGTTCTGTAAAACTTTACATGTCTCCAGAACAAAATTTGGAGAAAATCTCAGCTATTTTCCATTTGTAAATATATTAAATGCTAGTGAGTAGTACCAGTTCTGATGTCAGATATCACAAAAGGTAACTGTCATATAAAAGCAAAAATAGAAGGTTGTTTCAGTTTGAAAGCTTGCAGGTTTTGTGTGCTTTTCTTGTATATAAAATAATGGAGATGCTAATATATTTTTGTGACTTTGTTCTTTTATCAAAAAAAATTGACCTGAAAAAATATTTATTGACTATTTATAATCCATGGGCTTGCCAAGAGTTGGACACTACTGAGTGACTGAACTGAACTGAAGGAAGTGAAATTACTAATATCTTCTAGCATAGGGATCAGAATGTCTGATTTATGCTTTTACATCTTCCTGTGGTCTTCAGCTACTGTATTTCCCTCAGAACATTTCTTTAGCTTGTAATTTAGGATATTTGGCCTTGAACATGTTCAAAATAGTTTCTTAGCAGCCATACCCACTTGAAACTATTAGGGCCATAGCCAATGTGCTAAATACTGTCATCAGTCAACAGTTTTCAATGAATATTGTTGCTTTAGATCTTATTGCCATTGTTTTTTTCATTATTCTTTATTATGAATATGTATATTATTTTAATGTTTGTGGAATTCTTAAGTTAGAGTCCACGGTCACAAGTTAAGTTGCCATGTGGACAGGTTAACCTTAATTATTTCCATGACCATAGAGTTAATTCCTCAAAGTTAGCCAAACATTTGACAGATGTGTGTCACTGATACCAGAATGAAATCAGAAAAGAATGTTTGCATGGATCTTGGAAATCCAACCTAAAATGCTTAACCACTGACATCATGCTCATTTTTTATGTATGGAAACTAACACATTGTAGTAACATAAAGTGATATTACTAAAGAAAGAAGAAAAGAATAAGCTGCATCATATGTTAACATGTGGCAAGAGTTTTCTCATTTCCCAGATTATTCAAACTTAAAATGTGCTACAGAGCACATTTTGAAGGGGAACAAAATATATTTAATCAAAATCTTTTTACAAATTTGGGATGTAAGTTTTCTTATCCCCCACTGCACAGGTGAGAAAATTGAGGCCTAGGAAAATTTGCACAGGGTTACATATGTTGTCGGAGAAGGCAGTGGCACCCCACTCCAGTACTCTTGCCTGGAAAATCCATGGACAGAGGAGCCTGGTAGGCTGCAGTCCATGGGGTTGCCAAGAGTCGGGCACGACTGAGTGACTTCACTTTCACTTTTTACTTTCATGCATTGGAGAAGGAAGTGGCAATCCACTCCAGTGTTCTTGCCTGGAGAATCTCAGGGATGGGGAAGCCTGGTGGGCTGCCATCTGTGGGGTCGCACAGAGTCGGACACGACTGAAGCGACTTAGCAGCAGCAGCAGCAACATATGTTGTGACTTAAACCTTGGCAATCTGACTCCAAAGCCCATGCTCTCATTCCTTACACTAGGATTCCTTATTAAAAAAATAATAATTCCTGAGAAAGAATGGTGACAACCTAAATTAGATTAGTGAAAAATTCTTCAAAAATGTTTTATTTGTCAATCCCTTTCACTTTTAAGTAGTTTATGGCATGGAGAATTTCAACCAAAGATGAGATTTTATGAAACCACTTCTATAGCTTTAAAACTTAAGAAAACTATTTGAAACACAACACATACTTAGAAACTTACTCTTTAAAGATCTAATATTATCCTCATATACCAACATTAATTTTCTCCTCTCAGTTATCATCTATCCCGGGCCTAGATGATGTCACATTTGAAGTATCTCCTGTAAATGTCACTAGGATCACAAATGGAACACATTCTGAAGCCACTTCAGAGCAATCACAGGTATGTAATTAAGTTCCGGGAAGCATGAGCACCTCTTCTTGGGTGAACCAGATAGACCAAATCTGCAGGTTCAAATAAAGAAGTTAAATAAAAATATAGCACTTGATTAATAATATTTTAAACTTTAAGATAAAAAATACAGTTTGAAAAAAGTTATTAGCTTTTCATTTTGTTATTCTGAACAGTTTCCTGAAGTTAATATTTTTCTTGCCTATAAAACAGAAATTTGACCTATACAGGACTAGGAATAATCTTGACTTAACTACTTTCTTCAAGTTCCCTCTGGAAATTTTTTTCTTGGTTCTTGTAAGAAATGTGTCTTTTAAATGTTTTAGTATGACATTTTCACACATGAATAAAAATAGAATAATTCAGTGACTAACCAAGTGCTCATTACCTGGATTCACCAGTTGAGATTTTGTTGCAATTGCTTCATCTGTCTTTTTTTGTCACTGAAGTGAATTCCAGGCATCATATCTTTTCACCCATGTATAATTCCCTGAGCATCTGTGAAAAGTTCTGACATTTTCTTGTATAACCACAATGCCTTCATCATATACAATATAATGAGCAATAATTCCCTGATAATATCTAACTCTTTGTTACCAAAACTCTGCTCCATGGGCCAGCAACCTACCTGAGAACTTGTTAGAAATACAGAATCTCAGGTTCCACCCCAGACCCACTGAGTCAGAATTTTCATTTTAATAAGATCCGTGTGTGATTTGAAGGCTCTTGAAATTTGAGAGGTCCTAATCTAAGAAACACCACTTGTCTCAAAAAGTGTGTTTGGGGAGTTGATTTGTTCAAATCAGCGTCCTTGTAAGGCCTGCACTCTATGTTTGGCTCTTATGTTTTAATGTTCATTTATGCACTGTAAAAATTTAAATTGTGTATTACTTTTTATTTCAAGAAATAAAAATTCTTCATTGTTTAAGAATAATTGCTAGTATATCTCAGTGAGGTATTAAAATCCAAAATAAGATAATCACTAAAATGGTGGTCTAACAAGTAATACCAAACAAACAGACTTCCTATGTATATGGAATTTTGCATTTGTACCTGGAGGTACTTTTTATGGGATATCTTTTAGATCATTATGATGTTGACTGTGATTATAATACCTCCCATGTAAAGGTTTCTGACTGTATGTGTGGTGTGTTAAGTGCTTTTTATAAATTAACTCATTTAATTCTCACAACAGCCCTATGAAGTAAATACTTTTATAAGTTCTGTTAATACTTTACAGGTATGTCAAATGAGATACACAGAGGTTAACTTGTTGAAGGTCAGACAATAAATGTAAGAACTAGAATTTTTACCCAAACAATCTGGTGTCAAGAATCCTATCTCTTATCTCCTACACTGCACTGTCTCTAGCACCTGTGTTGAATTCATAAAACATAACTCACTCCATATTCTTGCATGGAAAATTTCATGGACAGAGGAGTCTGGCGGGCTATAGTCTATGGGATCACAAAAAGTCGGCCACAACTGAGCAACTGAGCACATGTGGTCCAAGGCTCTGTGTGGGAGGAGCTATAATTTAGAAATATTGTATATTCGGTGGATGAATTAGATGACTGTTTACTTAACAGTTAGGGCTTCCCTGATAGCTCAGTTGTAAAGAATCCACCTGCAGTGCAGGAGACCCCAGTTTGATTCCTGGGTTGGGAGGATCTCCTGGAGATGGGAAAGGCTACCCACTCCAGTATTCTGGCCTAGAGATTTCCATGGACTTCTCTGGCCTAGAGAGGTCTATGGGGTTGCAAAGAGTCAGACATGACTGAATGACTTTTGCTTCACTTCGCTTTACTTAACAATTAGGTATTAGAAAATTTAACATCCATTAATTAATATAACAAATTCCATTGTGATGATCACTGGAATATATATAATATACAAAAATAAATTCAAATGTTTAGAGGAGTTTTAACTTTACAAGGTTTTATCAATTAAAGATAAACCATCCTTTTTCTAAAACAAGGCATATGTAAAAGCTATTACATGTTTCCATTCTACCTAGTAGGTATTCTTTGGTGGATACTAGCCATTATTATATTTCTAGAAATTTATAAAATGATATCTGACTTTCAGTATTAACTTTTCCAGGTGTTACTGTGCACGCCCATATATAATATGTATTTAAAACTTGTACAATTGTGTTGGTCTTGCCTATTTAAAGTCTCAAAAAATTGATTATAAGTAATCACAACTGAATATCTAAAATTCAGAATTACTTGATATTCTGGCAATTTTATTGAAAAATAGTTATTAATTCATTGGAGGATTTATGAAGTACTATTGGCTTCCTGAATTTAAAAAATATGGTAAAGTTGTGTATTGATTGGCTTAATATAACTGTTCAGTATGTTCTTAATATTGAAATCAACTCTTTATTTCTCTCCATTGTTTTTAATTGGTATATTTTATATAAAATATTTTGAAATGGACTGAAGTATTGCTTAACACAGAATTTCCATTGACATTACAGTCAACTTGCTTATCAGTTAAAAGATAATCATGAACTTTTTTTTAAGTCATCCATTCATTGCAATCTCCAATCTATATATGAGTCAAAGACCCAAGGTTTGCATTCTGATTTTTCTGCACCTTTAATTTCATGGTTCAGATCTTATCATTACTCACAGTAGAACATCTAATTGTACAGATTGAGATTAATTTCAGAATAAAATGAAGGACAGTTGAGAGATACGATAGAAGATTTAATGGGTCATACAAATAGCAAAGGTGTTTAAGACCTGATATAATTAAACCTTGTTGAGGTCTTGGTTATTAGGCTGAAGTTAAAGGCTGAGTTTTAAAATCTAGTGGTCTTATATGTAATTACCATTTGCTCCATTGTGCTATTGTATGAGTTTATTGTCCTTATTTTTTTAAAAGCATACATGGGTCTTGTTGAAATTTTTTGTTTAATTAAATGTTTTCGATGTTTTGTAATTAATGCAATGTGCAGATAAATGTGTATATGTATATACATATTTACACACACACACATATATGCAGTTTTGTACACTTGACACTGTCGTATAACTGGAGTAACCTAAAGAATTTGGGGATATTTTACTTGCTTCAGCATTTAAAAGAGATTTAATCTATATTTGAATTATCTGGGGGAAAACCTTAACATATAATTTATATTCTAATAACTATGAATACTGAAAGATATTTTTTTATTTATTTGTACTTCAACAGAGATATGCAGACATAAAATTGATATCATTCAGTTAAGGAACTACCCTTAATGCTAACATACAGTAAGTCACTGAGTGGACTTACTATAAATGTTTAAGTTGATAGAAAAATCAAGAACTATATACAGACAGTCTTGGCTTTGTACTTAAATAAAGATAGGATTCCAGTTTGGATGAGTTACCGTTTACACGGTACCATGCAAAGTTGAGAACTGCCTATATGATGAAACCATTTTTACCCAAATTCTTCATTATAAGTAGTATTTATAATCTTAACCACTCTTTGGAGAATATTAATAATTCCATAAGTAGCTGAAATATATATAAACATAATTTTGTTTGAGAAATGAGCTTCTCTTCCACAAATTCTCCAGGCCTTGCCTTTAGAGATGTTAGAATAGCCATATCCACTTAGAACAAGATTATTCAATGAATGAGAAGTATAATTGTGTAGATGGTATAGATACCTAGAAAACCAATTTTCTGTCCACTGGAGTTGAACAATTGACAAATCAAATAGCTTTACTAGCTTTATTAAAAGTTTTATTAAAATAATAGGTCCATCAATAATTCATGTTTTGTATCCATACTCAAGGGACAAGTAAAGCAGAATTTTAACTTTTAATGCCTTGAATATGTTTGCACTTTTGTGGGAACAATATAGTGTTGACATTACATGTAACTTCCTCTGCAATCTTATTTAAGTATTTGTAAATACTTGGAAACATATATCCTGTAATTAAATTATTGGTATTTAAATTTAGAATATGATTTTTTCTGATATCGTTTGCTTTAGAATAATAAAAAGAAACATCCCTTTTAAGTAACATGATGGACCCCTTTTGTGAATTGTCTAAAGATTTATACACCATGCTCTCTACAGCAGAACAGTTTACAAGACTCTGGACCACAGGAAAGTGAAGTAACACCAGAAAATATCTTAACTGTAGCCAAGGATCCAAGATATGCCAGATATCTCAAAATGGTTCAAGTGGTAAGCTGATTTGGTCTATCTTCTCTGTCTTGCAGCCTCCTTTGAAATTCTTAACCCTGGAGGTTTCATTGTTATTTTTTCAATCTGAGTAAACTGCTAAACCAAGTGACCAAGTTTTCTATCCTCTTACTTCTTTCCTATGTTTAATGAATGCCCTGATAAAGAGTAAGCAAAAGTCAAATCTTTCTAATGAAAACTGATCTCACACTTCAAATTAGTATAGTTTGATATAGATTTATGTAAACTTTTTGCCTTTCATA
This sequence comes from Ovis canadensis, assembly GCF_042477335.2. Classification (NCBI taxonomy): domain Eukaryota; kingdom Metazoa; phylum Chordata; class Mammalia; order Artiodactyla; family Bovidae; genus Ovis; species Ovis canadensis. Next base: position 177,162,325 of record NC_091247.1, on the reverse strand, counting down.
ATCTTTGCAAATCTTGGATGTATCAGAAGAATGAAAGTGAATTATTCACTTAGTACATCACACAGCTTAATTTCCTATATTCTAACACATGGGTTTTTTGTGTATTTTTATTCTGAATTTCACCTATCAATAGTTTGGTTCACAGAAAAGAGCATAAGTTACTTGGCATATAAAGTAATGCTTTTAATATTATGACTTGAGAATGGGTAATTTTTCTAAGAAATCATCATTACATGGTATGATACAAAAAAATATAACAATATTTGCTGTTTTGTAACAGCAGAAGTTAGTTTCTTTTCATTCCTGTGGAAAGTCCTATTACAGCAGTGGAAGGAGCTAACTGTCCTTTTTCAGTTGATCAAAAAAGTAATGCTTTTGTAAAATTTTATTATCAGGCACAAGAAGTATACTAACATTAAATAAGAACAGTTCTGCTGACCTTGGCATTATCACCAAAATTATTTAAAAACAAAGACTGTCTGACAACCAGAAAGAGTAGATTGGCTTATTGAGAAGCTACAGTGGTGACAGTGGAGAGAAGAAAGTACATTCACTTTTTCTAACTATCAGAAGAAATGGCTTTGTCACTTTCAAAATTCTTCATTGGCAGTCAGAACTCTGGGTTTTAGGCTTTGAGGAGAGAAAAACAGACTTTGGAGTGAAAATATATAAATTTTTTAAACTAATAAAGATAAAATGGCACTAGTTTGAGTGTGAATCATGATGAATGAATTTTTAAAACTAGAACCGATGAAAGCTTAAGCTAAGCTTAAAATATGAACTGTTAAAAACTATGTCTCTGACTCTTTCAAACAAAAGAAAACTCAAAAGTTTTAGAGTAACTCTGAAAGGCTTTTTATTTAGTCTCTTCTTGCCTAACTGATATAATTAGGAAATAGTAAAATCTGCTTTATATCTGTAAGACTACCTTGAAATATTTAATAAAAGACCCAATCTTAGGGTAACTGTTATATTCTTAATACATTGCCTCAAATTTTACAAGAACTTGAAAAACTCTCAATCTCCTTTTTCAGTGTAAATTCATTGTCCATTTATTCCACAAATATTTATTAAACACTTGTTCTAAAGTACCATATTAAGTATTGTCTAGATTTATTTAGCCAGCTAAGGTTTCCAGACACCACTTGACATTTTTATTTTGTTATTAATTACTTAGACAACTTTCACTGCTTTCCAGAATCTCATATATAACATATATGTTTGTCTGTATATCTGTAAATGGATTCTTTACATATTCATTCTTCTAATCATATAGCTATCATCTCACTAGGAATAACAGTCAAACTCCTTCACAGGCCTGTGAGATCTTGTACAATTCAGCTCCCTTATTACCTTTTTAATCTCTGTATCTTCACTCACTGGGCTCCAGCTCTATAGGCCTCCATGGTGTACCTTAAATAAATCGATGGACAGTTGCCTAACTCAGGGCCATTGCATCTGTTCTCTCTCCCTGAAACACTTTTCCCAAATATCTTTAACATTTTTTCCTTTTATTACTTCAAATATTTGCAGCAATATTACCTTCTTTCTGGTCCCACTCCCTTGACTCCTTCCCAACTGTATTTTTCTTCATATGACCATTCAATTATGTGCAAAATACTACGTATTTTACATACATTATTGGTGTCTCTCCTGCTTCTAGAATATAAACTCCACAAGGGTGGGGAATTTTTTGTTTACTTTAGTATTCCCAGATCCTAGAACCATACCAGGCACATAGGATACACCTATGAATGAAAATGAAATGCCAGTTTAACCTTTGATAGGTTTTGGTGATAGATTACTTTTTTTACACTAGCTCAGTGGTCTTCAGAGTAGAAACTTTCTGGATACAGGTTGCTACTTCCCACCCATTAAACGAGAATCTCTGCAGTTGGGACTTGGAGCCAGAGCATATGTGTTTTGGAAAATGCTCTTCTGATTAAGAACTGTTTACAAATATTTTACACTGTTTTATAACATCATTCAAGTAATTTTTATCTAAAAACATTTAAGAAGCAGTAAATTGTTGTTTTTCTTATTTTCAAAACTATTTCCTTATTTTTTAAACTATTTTTTAAAACTATAGTTTTTTAAATTATCTTATTCTATAGTGGTACCTGGCTCTTAGCTCAAGCGCATCCTTTTTGTTTGGTGTGGCCATGAGCAGGAGTTCAATTTCTTCTGCCTCAATGTTTTTGCTGTTTTTAACCCAACATTCTTGATTTTAGTCCTCTGCCTCCTGCCTTTGGTACGGGTGTTTCTAATTCCTAAACATTTCCAGGGTTCTGGAAGTGCTGCTTCTTTGTGGTATCCTCCTCTTCAGGCACATGGACTTGGCCTTCCTTTGCTCTGCTAAGTCATCATTCTTTTATCTGCTTTTAATTTCCATTTATTGTGGTTCATGGATGCCTCTTAGTCATTAAAATTGGAGTTCATGTTATTTCTTTTTTGCCTTAGTATTTGGGGGTAATAATTTTCAAGAAGAAAGCAGGGACCAACATCTTTGCTTTGAAATTATAAGTTCATCCAAGTTAAATTTAATTTTATTGTTTTTAGTTCATTGTGCCAACCTGTATCCCAGAACCTTATTACCCAACTTTTGTATCCTATTGCTCCCTGTCCTACATTTCATTCTTCAGAGAAAACCACAAAACTTTCTCAATATAAGCTCCATGCTTTTCCACCTCTGGATCTCGATCCTCCTCTTGATCACTACCTGTCCAAATTCTGCTCATCTGACACATTCCTATGAACACTTTGACTAAATTACCTAGGATCCTGAACCCACTGACATATAAAGCCAGAGGTGATGTCTCCCTTCATTTATCTGTTCAACCACTTTATCTGTTTTTTTTTTATCACTTCATATCTTGTTCCTTGATAATTTAAAAATATTTTTATCTACTGTGTTGAAAAGAAAATCATGAGCAAAAGACCTATGCCTTGACCAATCTTTATATTCACTTTAACACCTTGCTTATAAGGTTGCTCAATCAATATCTGTTTTTTTGTTGTTGTTCTTTTTTGTTTTTGTTTGACCACACTGAATGGCATGTGGGATCATACTACCCTAGTCAGGGATCAAGCCACCACCTCCTGAAGTGGAAGTGTGGAGTCTTAACCACTGGACCACCAGGGAAGTCCCAGTATTTGTTGAATGTACTATTTTATCCTGCATATTAACTCTTTCCCAATTTGTATCCACTGGAAGTGTATAAATGTCCTGTTTTTTCAAGTTATTGATTTAAAATATTTTATAGACCCAAACCAAAGATAGACCCTCAAGGTTGATGTGAACTTGCTGATCGTTACTCTTCAGATGACAGTTACTAAGCTATCTATAAATCCACTATTTTTCCTGTCTCCTAAGAATATCATGAGTTACCTTCAAAACATCCAATTGCAGATGTGGCAGCTTGTTTGACAGAGCCCAGAATTGTCTTCCATTGGCATGGTCACTCTAGACTTCTTGTCACTTCTGCATCATCATTCAGTTCTGGCTTTTTGTTTAAACTTAAGTATGAAATCATTAAATCAGTTCCTCTCATTGCTTCCTTTGTTGAAGGATGCGGGAGAAGGCAATGGCACCCCACTCCAGTACTCTTGCCTGGAAAATCCCATGGACAGAGGAGCCTGGAAGGCTGCAGTCCATGGGGTCGCTAAGAGTCGGGCATGACTGAGCATCTTCACTTTCACTTTTCACTTTCATGCATTGGAGAAGGAAATGGCAACCCACTCTGGTGTTCTTGCCTGGAGAATCCCAGGGACAGAGGAGCCTAGAGGGCTGCCGTCTATGGGGTCGCACAGAGTCGGACACGACTGAAGTGACTTAGCAGCAGCAGCAGCAGTTTTCAACTTAACTTAGCAGTTTTCAAGGTAACTTAGGAGTCTGTCACATGCTCTGATTTGAATGAAATTAAAGCTGCCAGTACATATAAAGAGCTAATGTCACCTGCCCATCATGGTTGTATCTTATCCTTGTGTTTGTTTGCAACCTGTTTCAGGAAAACTTGACCTAAATCCTCCATCTGATCAGGCAACCAAAAAATATGTCCCCTCTGGTAATACAGCTTTTACCTTATTTTAACTTAGCTTGATGATTCCTTTATCCCATGTTCAAGAATCTCCATGTAGTTTATATGAATTGGTTTAAAGGAATTTTGGTTTAAAGGTATCTTCTGCCTTCCATTATATAACATTGTAACATACTCCTTTCAAATGTCAGTTGCCATTCATGAATTCCTTCCCACTAATGTTAGTCCCTGAAATTTACTTACTTTGAAATTTCAAGTTTGCTATGTACAAATACACACACACACTTTTTTTTAGGTGGTTGGATTTGTTTTCTATTTGTTTATATCTTTTAACTTGATAGTTCTTCTACTTTATTTTTCTGTCCTATAATGTTGTGATTGTTCGTAGTCTCAGAGTTTTAGTTGAGGAATTTTCTTATCCTTTGATTTCAATTTAAAGCCCCTTGATCATACCTGTGGGTCTTGCTAAGCATAATTTTGGTTCTTCTAAATTACTTAACACTTTTCCAGGAGTATAATCATTCCAGTGTCATAAGTCATCCCCTAAAATATGATTCAGCAACATGTGCATAAGCTAGTTGTGGTTCCTTTATCATTGTCTTTACAAAACTATAGCTTTAAAGTACAATACCACCCTCCTTTAGAAAACACCTCACGCAAGTGGAGAAGAGTCATTAGAGACCCTTTGCAATCTGTGGCATTGAATCCTTCAGTTTCTGTCATTAGCATGGGAATAATCTAGATAGCTTTGTATCTCTGTACTCCAGGATAGTAATTTACCTTCCTATTCTAAACAGTTGTTTATTCTTCCAAGATGATTCAGTTCCTTGACAGTGACTGAGAGCAAGGAATATAAGAAAGAAAAATAAATTTGATGTCAGAGCCTAACCCCAGCTAATTCTAGAGGGTAGCTTTATTAGAAATTATCTTATCAATACTAGAAAATGATTCACTTTCCCAACAAGGTTGTAGATTTTCATTAAAATGCCCATTTTTTTTCTCAATTTCTGAGAGTAAGATTTTCTTGCCTACCCACTTACTAAAAATTTAGTTATTAACATAGAGAAAGACCATATCAGCATAATTCATCAAATGAGTTTTACTTTGTCTTATTGTTATGATCTTAAGTGAGAAGGAAATGGCAACCCACTCCAGTACTCTTGCCTGGAGAATCCCATGGAGGGAGGAGCCTGGTAGGCTATAGTCCATGGGGTGTTGCAAAGAGTCAGACACGACTGAGCAACTTCACTATGATCTTAAGTAGTTTGTCACTCACCATAAACATTACTACATGTTATTAAAGCTGAATTTTAGAAGCCTGCATTCTAGAATTTAAGGAATTGTTTGTACAAAAAAAGGAAAGAGAGCATGGTCTGCAGAAAACCTGTCTTTCTGAAAGAAATCTCTATATACCAACAGTAAAAAATAAATCTACTCCTAAGATCCCCAAAATAACCATTCTGTACTCAAAAGGGAGTTAACAGTGCTGCAGGACACTAATATGAGGGCAGTAATATGATTTCTCTTGTTTTTAATTGTCTTTATATTTTTGTCATTTAAAATTTGAGTTGCTGCTCTATAAGCAGTGCCGTTTTTTTGTGAATTAATTAATTTATTTTAATTGGAGGCTAATTACTTTACATTATGTAGTGGTTTTTGCCATACATTCACATGAATCAGCCATGGGTATACATGTGTCCCCCGTCCTAAACCTCCCTCCCACATCCACCCCCATCCCATCCCTCAGGGTCTTCCCAGTGCGCCAACCCTGAATGCCCTGTCTCATGGATTGAACCTGGACTGGCCATCTGTTTCACATGTGGTAATATACATGTTCCAGTGCTATTCTCTCAAATCATCCCACCCTTGCCTTCTCCCACAGAGTCCAACAGTCTATTCTTGACATCTGTGTCTCTTTTGCTGTCTCGCATATAGGGTCATCGTCACCATCTTTCTAAATTCCATAAATATGCGTTAACATACTGTATTGGTGTTTTTCTTTCTGACTTACTTCACTCTGTATAACAGGCTCCAGTTTCATCCACCTCATTAGAACTGATTCAAATGCATCCTTTTTAATAGTTGAGTAATATTCCATTGTGTATATGTACACACAGCTTTCTTATCCATTCATCTGCTGATGGACATCTAGGTTGCCTCCACATCCTGGCTATTGTAAACAATGCTGCAATGAACATTGAGGTACACGTGTCTCTTTCAATTCTGGTTTCCTTGGTGTGTATGCCCAACAGTGGGATTGCTGGGTCATACGGCAGTTCTATTTCCAGTTTTTTAAGGAATCTCCACACTGTTCTCCATAGTGGCTATACTAGTTTGCATTCCCACCAACAGTGTAAGAGGGTTCCCTTTTCTCTACACCCTCTCCAGCATTTATTGTTTGTAGCCTTTTTGATCACAGACATTCTGACCAGAGTGAGATGATAGCTCACTGTGGTTTTGATTTGCATTTCTCTGATAATGAGTGATGTTGAACATCTTTTCATGTGTTTGTTAGCCATCTGTATGTCTTCTTTGGAGGAATATCTGTTTAGTTCTTTGGCCCATTTTTTGACTGGGTTGTTTATTTTTCTGGAATTGAGCTGCATGAGCTGCTTGTATAATTTTGAGATTAATTCTTTGTCAGTTGCTTCGTTTGCTGTTATTTTCTCCCATTCTGAAGGCTATCTTTACACCTTTCTTATAGTTTTCTTTGTTATGCAAAAGCTTTTAAGTTTAATTAGGTCTCATTTGTTTATTTTTGCTTTTATTTCCATTACTCTGGGAGGTGGGTCATAGAGAATCCTGCTGTGATTTATGTCGAAGAGTGTTTTGCCTGTTTTCCTCAAGGAGTTTTATAGTTTCTGGTCTTATGTTTAGATCTTTATTGAGTTTATTTTTGTGTATGGTGTTAGAAAGTGTTCTCGTTTCATTCTTTTACAAGTGGTTGACCAGTTTTCCCAGCACCACTTGTTGAAGAGATTGTCTTATCTCCATTGTACATAAGCAGTGTCGTATACCTGTAATCCCGCATATACTGTTTCTCATCTTTTTCCAAAATCTTAACGCTTACTAGGCCCTCAACCCTCTTGTAATCTTTGCTTTTCCTTCCTTCCTGAAGTATTACTTAGAACCATGCCATTCTCTCTCAGAAGACAGTGAGTGTGTTTCTCAAGCTCTTTTAGCTTCTCCATTTGTATAGATGTTTGAATTTTCTGACTTCCAATGTAGTGATCACTTGGAAGACACAGAAAATCCTATAACTTACAAACACAAACTTAAAAAAAACATTTCAGGCTTTCTGGGTATCAGGATGGACTACAATCTTTTCTAGCTTTCTTTGTAAGCTACCCTGAAAACTTCCTCTTCCCGCGTCCTAGATGTCTCCTGGAGTGTGCTACTTTTATATTAAAATTGGCCTTGCTTCTCCTGTCACATCCCTGTAAATCCACTTTAGAGATGAGGCAATTAAAACGGCTTAATTGATATAAACTGCTTTAAACAGAAGCCAACAAAGTCTTTTAAAAATCACAAGTACCAATGCACAGGGAAATAAACAGTACCTTGGTTTTTAGTCTCATTTGTTTTTTCTTTCACCCCTGGATTACTACCTTCTGTGAGATGCAAGAATGACTACAGTTCCAGGAACCACTTACCTCTGAGACCATTCAGGTGCCTCCGAGGACACCCAGATCTTTACCCTGTACTTCTGGATGCATCATGCTATACTTTCTTAGCTTTGTCACTCAATCCCATGTGACCATATTCTGACCGTATTGCCTCTTGAGATCTCAGTCCCTTCATTCATAAAACGATATCTAAAGTTCTTTCTAGATTTTTGACCCATTAATTGATCTCCAAATTGGATCTCATTATTAACGAATGTTCCTGGAACACCTGCTGGCTTTTTCTGATTTTTTTTTTTCCTTTTAAAGCAAGTTTTGCACAAGACTTTTCAGTGAGTAATACTGTTGTGTTCCAAATGTGGCAGATAATTGATTCTGATTTAACGTTTGTTGTCATAATAGTGCAGCGCAAGTCTTTACTAAATTACATATTGCATTTATAACTTAACTGGAATTGTGTGCCTAGATCACTTTTCCAACAATTTCCCCCTTTTTTACTGGCAGAGCTTGGTGAATACTTTGCCAGTAATAAATTGTTCATTGGGAAAATCCGACTTCCACATTAAGAAGCTAATGACTTGTATTTTTTGAAACCATATTTGCCAAAACAGTCTCTTCGGACACTTAATTTTTTTTTTTTTGTAAGCTCTGTTTTCTTTGGCTGGATTTAAATGTGAATTGAATAATCTCCTTGGTTCTGATGGTTCTGATGCATCTGTTGCCAGCCTGGATGTTGGCCTGGGGAAATGTGACTTCCATTACCTAAGGAAAGCATCTCCAGCTGATTCTTAAAATGTGCATCAAGAAATTATACACCTTGGACCTGGGGAAACTAATCAAGCATAAAGTAGAATACTTTTTAGGTAAGGCATAGGTTTTTAAGAGTGGTTCAGGGCTTTAAAACCTCCTTTGTGATATGACCTCCATGTGACTTATCATGGTGTAGAGAGTTCCAGGATAGGTTTCTCATCACTGATTAACAATATAGTCAAAAGGAGGAGCTGCTGGTTCATATGTAGTCAAAGGTATGGAAAGCTCTATTGCAGATGTAGTTTTAACAACTCTATGTCACCTTTAAAAAATTTTTAATTCTGTAGGTATTTTAATATGTGTTTTGTTTCCTTTATAATAGCTAACGTTTACTGATCAGTATCAAGGTCAATATTTTTTCATTACATAAAGGTTTAGGGGCAGACAGTTTTCTCTGGTGTTTTAGTATCACACTATTCATTGAAGGTAAAAGCTGGCATGGACGGTGACTGATTACCCACACATATGAATGTAGATAAAGAAGAGATAAAAGTGAACATATTTGTCTGTTTAATTGTGTAATTTAGCCAACTTTGAAAATGGAAAAGGGAAAATATTTTTCCTTCCCAGTTCCATTTCCATTTGACTATAACTTTCTTTCCATTTGAAAGAAAGAAGCAAAGCTTAGCAGAATGATAAACCACATGAGTAGTTACTTTGAGTTGACATTAAGTGGAACTCAGGGCTTTCTAGGTGGTGCAGTGGTAAAGAATCCACCTGCCAGTGCAGGAGACAGTTCGATCCCTGGGTCAGGAAGATCACCTGGAAAAGGAAATGACACCCTACTCCAGTATTCTTGCCTGGGAAATCACACGGACAGAGGAGCCAGATGGACTATAGTCCATAGGGTATATAGGCAAAGATTCGGACACAACTGAGCACTGAGCACACACAGTGGAACTCAGTGACCACAGTTATCCTGTTTCCTCTACATTCTGTCTTTCATCAAACGAAAGATTGGATAAAGATTTTTCCTAAGCTAATGTGACAATTAGCTGCCAATGGAGAGCCCCTGAGGTAATAACCCATGCTTTGCCATGGCCTGAGTAATTAGGAAACCTAGAAACAGGTACTTTTCATTGTATTTGGCAAAGAACAAAAAAAAGCACTACTGAAATTACTTATTCTCTGCTAAACTCAGTGAACCAGCCTCTAAGGAAACCACATGTAAAGAATTATCATGCCAGTTTTCCAGATTATGATTTTTCAATATTTTAGCTGTCTTTTGAATCCTTCCCATGTTGTCTTGAAATTGAAAGTTTGGAAGGTCAGAACCAGTCTTGCCATGAACACATTTAAAGTTAAGAAATTTTGCTTTTGTGATGTATTTGCTCTTATGTTTATTCCTTGCTATTTTATTTTTCTTACATGTTTTTGTTAGAGCAGTAAACAATAATACTGCTAAATTCATGTTCGAAATTTTTTGCTTTTCCTTATGTATCTGTTTTCCTGATTTCTTGTTTTCCTTACAACACTGAAGGGAATGCATGTAGTGGGCAGAGACTACTAAGCTGGATGATTGTCAGTATCCATTTGGTGATTCACCTGCCTTGATGCTTATCTGTTCCTCATATAATCTTCACTAATACCACTTTTGCCCATAACCATACAGCTCAGAATGTTAATGCTACCATATTTTTTTATTATAGCTATCCTTGTATAGCCTTCAGTTGCCATGAAAGTATTGATTTCAATAATTTGTTTATGGGAACTAGTTGTTTAACCATAACTTTTTATTTATGGTGTTTATAATCTCTAGAAACATATACATGTTTTAAACTGTATACTTCAGGAGAGTTTAGAATTCTTAGTCATATTTGATGAATGGTCACACATCAACAACCTGATCTACACAGATGCCTGAGTTGTAGAGGGTTATTTGGCTGCCGTATGAACTCTTTGTTGTTTAGTAATGTATCAGATAATTTGAATTAATGTAAATAAAAACTTTTTAAAGGAGGAATAAGTGCCACATAAGAGAATTGGGAAGACAAAATAATCTTCTTTTAAAAATAATTGATAAGGTAATAAATATAGGATGCTGAATTTGTCACATCAGTTTTTCTTAAGAGTAGATATGAAAAGATTATATTTCTGCAAGAATTTATTCTCTACATCATATTTTGTATCTTCAGTCTCATAAGTAAAATAATTCAGGTAATGTGTGGGACAGTTTATCTGAAACAGTTCTTTCAGATTTAATTCCTTGTTTCAGTTTATTTATTTTGCTAAGCACCAATGAACTTTACTTCATCTGCGTTACATTCATTATAACACCATAATAGTGCACAAAAGAAAGAAAAAGATGTAGAAGTAAGCAATCTAATAAAGGGGAGATAATTTTTAGTGGATAGGCTTAAGGTAGTTTTAAATTTAGTAGGAATTTCCTTTAAAAAAATTTTTAGGGATTTTTTTTAAGTGATATATAAATGGGAAACAATAAAGACCAGGGGATTTAGCAGAAAAATATTTTTATCTTTTGACTTCATATCTTTCATTCCAACTAATGTAAACAACTCCTTAACTCTTATGATAGAAGTTGTGACAGAAAGAACAGTACACCACTATTAAAGTTCATAAGGAAGTTTTTGAAGATTTACTAAGAATGACAGTTTTTAATGCTTGCTGAAATGTGTGCTATGGTTCTTTTACTTTGAAACCAACTATAATTTGGGTAATTTTTTAGTTACCCAACTGATTTCCCCATCTATGTTTTTTCCTGCTGACCACCTATGACAGAAGTAAGAGCCCTCACATAAAAGTTTTACAGATTGGTAAGGAGGAAATAATAGTTAAGTAAATCAAGTAGTTGCTTACTCTTTTTAGAAATATTGCGATTTTCACCTTAACTATAAAGAAGTTGTCTAAGATGTGTAAATTAATGGGAGAAAAAGTAAAGACCAGAGAAGCAAATGAGCTTTAATAACTAAATGGGCTCACCTCAGGTGGGATAAAGTGTCATAGAGGTTTTAGAGACCATCAACTTGAGGAAAGCATTTTTTTTTTTTTAAATTTTGAAAGTTTATTTACTGGCTGTGTTGCATCTTTGTCATCCTATATGGGATCTTTATTTGCGACCTGTGGGATCTAGTTCCCTGATCAGAGATCAAACCCAGGCCCACTGCACTGGGAAATGGAGTCTTAGCCACTGGACCACCAGGGAAGTCCCAGGAAGGCCACTTTCAGTACCATACTCTAACAAGGATCTCAGCATAGGCATTCACAAGGAGGTGGTCAGTCCTAGTATAGAAGATAATTTGTCTTGAATTGATAACATCATTTGTGAGTTAATATTTTGGTAAGTATTATGCTATAATTTGGAGAAAATGCTAATATATTTAACTGTATGTTTTAAAGGGAAATAAAGTAGATTTTAAAATACTTAATTTTATTGGAAAAAAAATGAAAGTTATCTTTTCCTTTACCTGAAGATATCTACCTCTTTTGTATTTATCTTAATACTGCAATTTTTTAAAAAAATTCCAGATGTACATATATTTTACCAAAGTTTTTCATAAGACAGCATCCTAACTTCTCTCTTCTTGTTCTGTTTTCTAGCCCAAGTTCACGAATGACTTTCATTCAGTTGGTTGGTTAGACCATGTGCTGATGACCAGTTGATTCAGTCCCCTTCATTGTGGTTCTGAACCCTCATAGAATGCCTCATCTTTGTCATCTTTCTTTGAATGCATCACTAGGACCATTGAATGAAAGACTCCTGAAACACTAATTCAAACACATTACCACCATCAGACTATTCAAAAGTAAATATTCTGTGATTTTGATCAGTAGAATATCCTTATAATTAACTACTAAGAATTCTGGTATGTGTTTAGCTTTTTTTGCCATATTTGCAGATATTTCACTGAGTCCTTTTTAATGGGCATATATAATAATAAGTTTTCAAAAACTGAACAGGAGTCCATCTGAATTTATTACACTTTTAAGCAGCAAATTCCAGAATGATTTGCTAAGTTCTTTTGATGTTTTTAATTGCTAGAAAGCAAAAGTATAATTAAATTTAGAAAATGCTATTAATACATATTTCAGAGAACAAATATCATTTGCGTGAAATTAGAGATTGTAGTGTAGCTGACGTTTATAATGGAGTTATAGCATTAACTGACATAACAAAGCAAGACTTCAAATTATAGATATTATCATTGCATTATAATGAAGGGGGGAAAATGAGTCTTCCACAGAGTACTGTGAAATCAACAATTACCTGAGTACAAAGAAAACATCATGTGCTTTTTTGGTCATTACACCTAATAGTTAACATATTACAGGAATATCCTGGGGAAAAATCAACACATGAGGAAATTGATACAGCTGTATTGCGAATTATCTCATCATAATAGATCCCTCAGTTTTTGAAATAATTTCTTTAAGGGTTTTTCTTGATAGGCATTTACGTTAAGGTCTAAAAGCTATAGATGGAACTGCTAACATGAATGAAGTAATAATAACTGCCTGGGCCTTGGTCATCATGGCTGGTGTCAGTTTTGTCCATTTTATCATATGATTTGTTCTTACATGTTTAAAGATATCTGATGGGCAGTCAGTGAGAAACACTTTCTCACTGGGTTAATAATCACTTGAAATAATCACTGAAAAAGAAATTACTTTTAGCTCCATAGAAACCACTGTATTTAGTGCTAGTCAAGATTTGTGGAGAAGGAAATGGCAACCCACTCTGGTGTTCTTGCCTGGAGATCCCAGGGACAGGGAGCCTAGTGGGCTGCTGTCTATGGGGTCGCACAGAGTTGGACATGACTGAAGTGACTTAGCAGCTTAGCAAGATTTGTGAGCCTCTTTTTTGACCACATTTTTAGGTTCAAATTAATGACCCTTGGTGGCAGCAGTATGAGAGTTAATATCAGTGTCATAGCATTTTCTAAATCTGTACACTATTAGAAATGAAGCTTGCTTTTTTTTAGATAGCCATCATCCATTTTACAGTGATTAAGATAAGAGATTTATTTAAATAAATTTTATATCTCTTCATGGAAAGCTTTCACAAAGAGATAATTGAGCATGTAATTGTTTTTATGTTATTTGTTCAGTAAACATTTATTTATTATATAGACTATTTCACCTAAAATGTTTATTCTAAATGTAATACTTTATATTGCATATAATGGAATATAGATATTTTAAATACAGCACTATTGCAAATCAGAAGGCAAAGGAATGGTTGAGTCCATTTACCTAAATTAAAATTTAAGTAAACACAGCCTGATTGGAGGACTGGCTGCTTTTTTCTAACTCGTAGCATTTTTTTCAATTCCTACTCACTCTCTCTTCCTTCCAAAAACAAAAAGTACCATCTACCTATCAACTCCATAGATCCTTATTGTTTACCTAAATAGGAGATAACATATTTTCCATCTTTAATATACAAGCTCATAAACTGAGAGGAAAAAACTTGGAAATATGTGTCTTATTATTTTTAAAAAGGAAAGTCATTTATTTCTGTTAGATTGAGTAAGAGGGTTATTTTTCCCCCCTCCCTCTTCTAATCTTAAACTGTAGGAGAATTTCAACAGGATTTATAAAGGAATTTAGTATCTTGGTTTTCATTAACATAATAATAAATAGATGTAAATACTGGCAGTCCTATAGGCCTCCCAACAGTTTTTGTGATATAAGAAAGTAGTGTTTAACTATTAGTATTGCCATCATAATTTCATTAGTGTGGCTTCTTTACACACTTTCTCCAGTGACGCAAATACAGACATGATTTTTTGGAACATCAGGCTTATGGCTGCCTTCTCTCTTCTTCATTACTTATGTTGGACCAACTACCATTATCACTTGCCAAAAATAATCCCACAGTTTAGTAGACTTTAGTTTTGAGGTCTCTCATGTCCTCCTTAGACCACCAGTAGCTTTGTCTTTTGGAGATCAGAAATTGGACGCTTCTTTTTGATGTCTAACAAACCAGACTGTTTCTTAACCTCTAAGGAAGAATATAGCAAAACAGCATTTTCTAAGCAACATCTCTGGAAACATAGCAGCAAATCTGTTTGAAATAGATTGTTTGGAACATAGGCCAAATTATTTTTGTATTGTGCTTTAATCAGATTTGTGTTAAGGTAATGATAATAGTAAAGTCTTTAATATAGGGTAAGATAGTTATATGTATTTTTCTTTATATTAATATACAGAAATGACTAAAGATGCACCAAATTTTGATAATACCTATATTCTCATGATGTAACCAGTTTTAAGAAACTAAGGATAAAATACAGAGCTTACAGATTCAGGCTTCTCTTATACTGTAACCATTTCCATGAAACTAATGTTAAAATAGGAAGCTTTTCTAATTTTACCAACTTCCCTGTTCCCCAGTTCTCCCTTTCCACCCACTACCTCCCCTCTCCAATCCCGTACACACTTTCTCTGCTATATTTTAGGAAACTTTTTTTTCAATCCTCATTTCTCCTCCCTTCTGTTTTCTCGGCTTTATAACTTATTTATATAACCTTTCCAATGATATCCTGTGGATTATGCTAAATTATAAAAAATAAATCATGTAGTTGAGTTTCAAAGACCTTATACCATCAAACCATAGTTAATAAAAACTGAAAGTTTTTTTTAAAGTATGACCTTAACTCTGTTCTTTTCCCATTTCTCCCGAGCACTTCAGTGTTTTTTATGCAATGTTTCAAACTCCTAACTTTCCCTGTTATACAAAAGAGTTGAGTGGCATTTAAATTATCAACTAAAAATTTCCAAACTTGTATTTCAAGTGATCAGCTTTCTCCTCTACTGTTAAATAATTTTTATTAAAAAGTTATTATTAAGTACATTTTATTTCAAAATCTTTCAAGTCTTTGCTCCAGGTAATATATTTTTAAAGTGGTGCAGGTTTTAATCTTGAGCATACTTTATTCCAAATGTTAGAGTCTGTTCACACTGGATGCCCTAAAGCAAATAATTGCATTTTTTCTCCCTATCTTTCATTTATCCTTAAACCTCATAAGCTAGCAAAAGGTCCAAAATTTTGTCTTCTATCTCCTTTGTCTTCTAAACCTACCATATTTCACTTTGCAGAATACCTTAAAAGATTGCAGTATTGTTTTGAGAAGTATGGTATTAAAGAGAATTCTACAATGATGCTATTTATTTTCATCCATCTAGTATTTAGGATGCATTAAAGTATCTGTTGCTATCAGAGTCTTAATAGATTAGATATAACAAACTTATAAAACGTAGCAGTTATGAAGGTGAATATGTAGATGGGCCTGTAAATGGCAGCCTTGCCTCTTCCACAAGAGAGTCTTCCTGGTAACCTGTGAATCTGAAAGCCATTGCTTTCCCAGCCTCCTCTAACCTAGCAAGCTATAGAGACCTCAACTTTTTTTCCTCCATAGCCAAAATAAGAGATTATAGTTGTAGAAGGCATCTCTGATTCTTGCTGCAGCGCTCTTTTCTGGGCTTTTTTTCTTTTTAAGTAAGGATTAAATTTTTAATACATTTTCTGATTTTAAAAATAAGGATTGTAATTAAAAATAATTTGAACTTAATTTGGCAAGATTTGTCCCACTTCTTTCCCATTCTGTTGTTTTCCTCTATTTCTTTGCATTGATCTCTGAGGAAGGCTTTCTTATCTCTCCTTGCTGTTCTTTGGAACTCTGCATTCAAATGGTATATCTTTACTTTTCTCCTTTGCCTTTCGCTTCTTTTCACAACTATTTGTTAAGGCCTCCTCAGACAACCATTTTGCCTTTTTGCATTTCTTTTTCTTGGGGATGGTCTTGATCACTGTGTCAAGATCTCTATTCAGTGTCACAAACCTCTGTCCATAGTCTTCAGGCACTCTATCAGATCTAATCCCTTGAATCTATTTCTCACTTCCACTGTATAATTGTAAGAGATTTGACTTAGGTCATACCTGAATGATCTAGTGGTTTTCCCTACTTTCTTCAATTTAAGTCTGAATTTGTCAATAAGGAGATCATGATCTGAGCCACAGTCAGCTCCTGGTCTTGTTTTTGCTGACTGTATAGAGCTTCTCCATCTTTGTCTGCAAAGAATATAATCAGTCGGATTTGGGTATTGACCACCTGGTGATGTCCATGTGTAGTCTTCTCTTGTGTTGTTGGAAGACAAAGTTTGCTATGACCAGTGCATTCTCATGGCAAAATGCTATTAGCCTTTGCCCTGCTTCATTCTGTACTTAAAGGGCAGATTTGCCTGTTACTCCAGGTATTTCTTGACTTTCTACTTTTGCATTCCAGTCCCCTATAATGAAAAGACAAGAGATCTCTTCAAGAAAATTAGAGATACCAAGGGAACATTTCATGCAAAGATGGGCTCAATAAAGGACAGAAATGGTATGGACCTAACAGAAGCAAAAGATATTAAGAAGAGATGGCAAGAATACACAGAAGAACTATACAAAAAAGATCTTCATGACCCAGATAACCATAATGGTGTGATCACTCACCTAGAACCAGATATCCTGGAATGCGAAGTCAATTGGGCCTTAGGAAACATCACTACGAACAAAGCTAGTGGAGGTGATGGAATTCCAGTGGAGCTATTTCAAATCCTGAAAGAGGATGCTGTGAAAGTGCTGCACTCAATATGCCAGCAAATTTGGAAAACTCAGCAGTGGCCACATGACTGGAAAAGGTCAGTTTTCATTCCAATTCCAAAGAAAGGCAATGCCGAAGAATGCTCAAACTACCACACAGTTGCACTCATCTTACACGCTAGTAAAGTAATGCTCAAAATCCTCCAAGCCAGGCTTCAATAGTATTGAACCATGAACTTCCAGATGGTCAGGCTGAATTAGAAAAGGCAGAGGAAGCAGAGATCAAATTGCCAACATCTGCTGGATCATGCAAAAAGCAAGAGAGTTCCAGAAAAACATCTATTTCTGCTTTATTGACTATGCCAAAACCTTTGACTGTGTGGATCAGAACAAACTTCAAAATTCTGAAAGAGATGGGAATACCAGACCACCTGACCTGCCTCCTGAGAAAGCTGTATGCAGGTCAGGAAGCACCAGTTAGAACTGGACATGGAACAACAGACTGGTTCCAAATTGGGAAAGGAGTACATGAAGGCTGTATATTGTCACCCTGCTTATTTAATTTATATGCAGAGTACATCATGAGAAATCCTGGACTGGTTGAAGCACAAGCTGGAATCAAGATTGCCAGGAGAAATATCAATAACCTCAGATACGCAGATGACACCACACTTACAGCAGAAAGTGAAGAAGAACTAAAGAGCCTCTTGATGAAAGTGAAAGAGGAGAGTGAAAAAGTTGGCTTGAAGCTCAGCATTCAGAAAACTAAGATCATGGCATCCGGTCCATCACTTCATGGCAACTAGATGGGGAAGCAATGGAAACAGTGACAGACTTTTATTTTGGGGGCGCTCCAAAATCACTGCAGATGGTGATTGCAGCCATGAAATTAAAAGACACTTGCTCCTTAGAAGAAAAGTTATGACCAAGCTAGACAGCATATTCAAAAGCAGAGACATTACTTTGCCAACAAAGGTCTGTCTAGTCAAGGCTATGGTTTTCCCAGTAGTCGTGTATGGATGTGAGAGTTGGACTATAAAGAAAGCTGAGTGCCAAAGAATTGATGCTTTTGAACTGTGGTATTGGAGAAGACTTGAGAGTCCCTTGGACTGCAAGGAGATCAAATCAGTCCATCCTAAAGGAGATCAGTCCTGAATGTTCATTGGAAGGACTGATGCTCAAGCTGAAACTCCAGTACTTTGGCCACCTCATGGGAAGAACTGACTCATTTGAAAAGACCCTGATGGTGGGAAAGATTTAAGGCAGGAGGAGAAGGGGACGACAGAGGATGAGATGGTTGGATGGCATCACCAACTCAGTGGACATGAGTTTAAGTAGACTCCAGGAGTTGGTGACAGAAAGGGAAGCCTGGTATGCTGCAGTCCATGGAGTTGCAAAGAGTCAGACATGACTGAGCGACTAAACTGAACTGTACCACTTCGGTGACAGATCATTAACTTTGAAATCTCTGCATATAAATTTATAAGCCATTTTACTCTCATATTTTTATATATACTTGCCTGGATCTCAATACATATTTATTGGGTGAAATGTAAAATAAAATCAGCCTTCTGAAGAGAAATACCTATATTTGTTCTTTAAAATATTTTTGAAACAAGCTTATATATAATAGATTATTTGAAGATTTATACATATTTCTAAGTCTTTGTGTTTGTTTGTTTGTTTTTAATAAATTCCCGTCACCTCTTTTAAGACCTCAGCGAATTCTTTGCTGTTTCTCACTCAGTCTTCCTTTCCTTGGATCTCACCTTGTCCATTGTGCAGATCTCTGTTACCAATTTTATGACTGTATTGTGATCATCTTTTTAACACATCTATTAGACTATACTTTCTGATGGCAGGGGCTGATTGTGTCTTTATTTTCTCATCATAAAGCACTATGCTACCATTGTGGTGTTAAATACTGAGGTGTGGGATTGTGATATTAGAATTCTACTGCTAACCCCAGTAAATTTATTTTCACCCTGTAAGATCCCTGAGACCAGAAAACATACAAGGAACAACTGCAGAAGAAAGCAGGGGACCCTTATCTAGGTTACTGCCCAGAAACTTCCGGGTAAGGCTCTGTGAAACTGGACTGGAGTGGCCTCTTCTATACATTAGGTTCAAAACTGAATGTCACAACTGACTAGTGACAAGGGAGGGCCAAAGAGAAGAGCACACAACACCATAGAGAGGTGATTGAGATTTTCCCATGTGGACCCTGGCTCAGCTTACCCTTTCTGCCTTGTGGGATGAAGCAATATGAGGGAGAAGGGTCCCCACCATATGTACAACATTTTAAAGCTTGGTGACCTCACTTATTTTGAAGGTGATACAATCCAGGTCCTAAAATTTAACACATCAGATTAATGTTTCCTCATCTTTTGAAAAGCGGAGGAGTTGACAAAGAGACTTGATTGCATCTGCTCCCCTTAGAGCTGTATAAGTGAGCTTTCAATAAATGTTTATATCAAATCAGCCCCCTTTTCAAGTAAATTTATATTTATTTCTGACATATCCTCTTCTGTTTTAATGTTCTTACCCTGAACTTTCAAATTCACATGTTCTCAATATTTTTGTGACTTACACACTTCTAGGATTATCATTACATTGTGTTTGTATTGGTATCGAGACAATATATAATGTAATCCCAGAAGAGTTCTTGAATTCTGTTTGACCTTTGTGCGTAATGTGTCCAAGTGAAATTGGACCGTTTGCTTATGAAAGGAACATTGACATAGCTATACTTAAGAGGGGAAGGCCCTGAAATCTTGATTTGAAAAGACATTTATTCATATTGTTAAGTGTTCATGGCACCATCCCGGCCAAGGCCTTAATCATTTGACTTATCAGTGTTTTCTCTTTTTTGGTGATATAAGAAGAGTGAGAATATGATATCTGGCTTCTATCCAGCAGAATCAGTAATGGATAAATTAAAATGATTTAATTTGGGCTTATGTGGTATTGGATAGCACTGATTCCATTAAGTCATTTAAAATATATACCTTATTAGATTATTCAAGTGCTGTGCACATATTAATATAAAAGCAAAATAAGAGTTATTTAAAATAATGAACCATGTAGAAGGAGGCCTTTTTTCTGGCTTCTATATTTTTCCAGTTTTATTGAGAAATAATTGACATACATCACTATATAAATTTAAGATGTATGATGTTTTAGTTCACTTTTGTCATGAAATGATTATAACAATAGGTTTAGTTAATATCCATAACCTCATATAGCTGCAATATAAAGAAAAAAGTTCACTTGTAATGAGAATTCTTAGGATTTACTGTTAGATGGCCCAGACGGTAAAGAATCTGCCTGCAGTGCAGGAGACCTGGTTTCAGTCCCTGGGTTGGGAAGATCTCCTGGTGAAGGGAATGTCTACCCACTACAGTATTCTTGCCTTGAGAATTCCATGGACAGAGGAGCCTGGTGGGCTACAGTCCATGGGGTTGCAAAGAGTGGGTTTGCAAAGAGTCGGACACGACTAAGTGACTAACACTTTCATATCATATAAAAGTATTATCTGTAGTCATCCTGTTGTACATTATATCCTTAGTCCATATTTATTTATAACTTTTACTAGTTTGTACCTTTTGACCATCTTCCTCCAATTACTCCTGCCCCTCCTCTCTGTCTCTGGAACCACAAGTCTGATCTCTTTGTCTGGGAGTTTGGCTTTTTGTTTTGTGTTTAGATTCCACATATTAGTAAGATCATACAGTAGTTGTCTTTCTCTGTCTGACTTATTTCACCTAGCATTATGCTTTCAAAATCCACCCATGTTGTCACAAATGGTAGGATTCTGTTGGTTTTTATGGCTGAATATTCCATTGAGTGTAGATCCATTCATCCTTCAGTAGACATGTTGGTTGTTTCCATGTCTTAGCTATTAAAAATAGTGCTGCTATGAACATGAGGATGCAGACATCGGTTCAAGTTAGTGTTTGGGGGGTTTTGGGATATGCTGTCAGAACTGGAATTGCTGGACCATGTGGTAGTTCTCCTTTTAATTTTTTTGAGAATTATATACTATACTGTTTTCCACAGTGGCTGTACCAGTTTACAGTGTCACAAATGGTGTGCAGGGTTTTCTTTTTTCCATATCCACACTAGCATTTGTTATCTTTTAATCATGGCCATTCTAACGGGCATGAGGTGATATCTCATTGTGATTTTAATTTGCATTTCTCTAGTGGCTAGTGATGTTGAGCATCTTTTCATGTATTTATTGATCATTCATATATCTTCTTTGGAAAGATGTTTATTCAAGTTCTTTGCCCATTTTTTATTTAAATTGTTTTTTTGGTTGTTGTTCTTGAGTTCTATGAATTCTTTATATATTTTAGATATTAACCTCTTATTAGGAATATGATTTGCAAATATTTTTCCCACTTCATAGGTTGTCTTTTCATTTTGCTGATGTTTTCTTCTGCTGTGTAGCTTTTTAGTTTGATGTAGTCTCACCTGTTTACTTTTAACATTGCCTCTTAATCTCTAGGTATGATTTCTGTAAAACCATTACTAGACCCATGTCAAGGAGCTTTCTGTGTTTTCTTCTGGGAGTTTCATGGTTTGGGGTCTTATATTTAAGTCTTTAACCCATGTCAAGTTAGTTTTTATGGGTGGTACAAAATAGTGGTCAAGTTTTACTCTTTTACCTGTGAATATCTAATTTTCCCAGCACCATTTATTGAAGAGACTCTTCTCCACTGAGTATTCTTGGCTCTCTTGTCCAATATTAGTTGCTTGGGTTTATTTCTGGGCTTTCAGTTCTATTCCACTGGTTTATTTGTATGTCTTTATGAAGGAGGCATATTTAATAATTGAATTATCTTGTGTTCTTTGTTTAGGGTGTTCCAGTGATGGCAATAAGAAACAAAATGATATCAGAAGGACTAGACCCAGATCTTCTTGAGTAAGTAGTTCTTCTGATATAATGATATTACTATCAAGGTGTTGAATTTATCAGTCTTCATAAAAACATTTCAAGCTCTATATATGTTTTTCCTGTACATTGTTTTATGGTCAAGTAAACCTCCTCCACAAATAATGTGTCTTCTGTGTTTAAAAAGTGAAAAATCTATGCTATACTACTAAAACTAGCCTTAAAGCAGTTTAGGAGTATTTTCAATAAATTGGTGATAAACCTGTATATGCAAAAGAGATGGAAATTGATGACATTTTTGTTTCACAGCAGTAGTATCCACAAGAAGCATTGTTCCTTTTCTTTCTGTGAGGCATTTTTTCTCTCCATCCCTCCCCATCCTCTTTTTCTTAATTTGTTGTTGTTTAGTCTCTCTGCAGTTTTTTATGTATAAAACCTTAGTATATAGAAAATTTACTCTACATGACGTAGGTTGAGCCAGATGGGAAAATAAATAGAGTAAGTCTATAGTAATGGTTATTATGGAACTAGATATTGTTTGTGTGAGTTTTATAAAAAAAAATTTTTTTTAATGCTGAAAAGTTGTGACTCAGAAATTTGACAGTTATTTATTCCATCCAGGCAAACCTGGCTACACAGCTCATCCTGGATAAGAAATATCTTAATGGATTATTCAGAACTATTCTCTTTTGCAAGTATCTAGACACATGTAAAGAGTCTTTCCAGTATGGGGGTTTTAGTTCATCCCAATGTATTTAGCTATGTTAGCTCTCCAGGCGTTCATACTATACTAGCAGTATACTTTGGAATTCTTCTTGGCTCTGAGCCCTTCAAGAAAATGTATGCATTTTTTCTTTCATAAATGCAATCTTTTTCTCATTTTATGTTTCAAAATGTGAAATTTAAAAACATATTTTGAAGTCTAGAAGAACAGATTTCCTGCACGTATCTCCATTTAGTATATATTTCAGTAGCAAACAGTTCAAGTACAATGGTATGGATTGGTAATTTGAACCAAACATCTCCAGGATATTTGGCATTTGTTCTGGAAATTGTTTCTGACACAGTTTAAAAGCAGATGGATTGTGACACATACTTTAATGTGATTTGAACATATGGGTCCAATCCATTTTGGTACTCATTGGAATATATGTTGTAAATATATCTAACATTGACCATGACCCCTTTTTTACTTCTGGAAATACACCGTAGAGCTTCTGTACTAACAGAGAGCTAAAATGACCTTTAAAATGATAATTTTTTCTCTCTGGAGAAAATGTAATAAATGGGAAACTAGCAGCCCTGTGAGCATTAGCATATGCTATTTCTCCATTCCCTCCACCCCCTCCTGGCTGCATTGCATCCCCTGCCTATCCTAAAACTCCTTCATAATCCTTTACTTCAACTGGCTAACCACACTAACGACTTGAAAGTCACCCTTGATTCTGCCCTCCTCCCTTCCCCTCACTATGTCAGTCACTGTGGCTTTCTCATTTTTAATCTCATATCTGACCATGTGCCTGCATGCCATTGCTGTTTAGTTCAAGCCCTCATCATTTCTCACCTGATTTATTTTAATTGCTCCTTTTGGGTTTTCTATTCTCTTTCAGTCCATCACTAAAAACTTAAGTGGATGTCTTCATATAGTTCATCTGTTCATACATACAAGTCTTCCTGTGACTCTCTGCTGCCCCTAACATATGCTCTGACATCTTAGAATTGCAAATAAATGCATTTATCATCAAGACTCTGGCTTCATCTCTTGCTAATCATCCATGCATCCCTGTCTCTTACAGCTGTAGCAGACTACTTATATGGTTCTCTGACTGTACCATTTTCCTGGTGTCTTTGAAAGTTTGTATTCTTCCCCATGGAACTTCCTTCCCCCATGTTATTGGCCAGGCTGATTTGATATTCTTTAAGATCCCATTTAGGTATCACCTTTTTAAGAAGTTAGTGGATGACTACCAACGGGAGAACCCCTAGGACCTCCAGTACTTTCTTGATGTATCTCACTTAGCAAGTTTGAGCGCACGTCATTGTCTGTAAATGTTGAGAAACATTCAGCTGTAAGGTGGTGCCAAGTTTTAGAGTAGAATTCCAGTAACAGTTAACATTGTCTTACAGAAAAGCTGCTCCTCAACCACAGCCTGGAGCCTGAATTCTGACCCATTACCTCATGAGTACATGCCATTGGTCACAAGGGGCACTGGTTGGAGTAGGGTGACTCACTATAACCTATCACCACTACAGCTAGAAAACCAGCTGCAACTACATTTAGCTAGATATGATAAGTGGAATCAACCACCTTGTTAAAGAGGACTTCTGTCACTTTAGGAATCATGTTTACATAAAAGTTAAGGAGCCTTGCTTTAAGGGGAAAGTCTGAGATGAAGAAAATGCACCATCCAAGGAAAGAGTGTGCTTTTATTTAGAATATTAGGTACATATTAAGCCTAAGCCAAGAACTTTGAGTAAAGACGGTTCTTTTCTCTTTTAAAGTATAAACATAAACTTTTTTTTTTAGCCCTAGGTAGTGAGACAAACATATGTAACTGTAGGAAGAAGTAGTCTAAATCTGTTTGCACTGAACAAAGAGTAAAACTGAGGTTAATATAGGAATAAGTACTGATCAGAAAATATACTGTTACTCAATTAGCTTGTGTTTATAAGTTTGGAAACTAAGAGTATGTAACTTTGAACCAAAACAGTTTACTTGATAAGGGAGAAGAGAACCTGGCTATTTTCTTACAAAAATGACTATCACTGAATTTTAGAAAGTCTATAAAACTGAAGAAAATGCCAGATAATTACCAAATAAATAGTATTTGTTTGCTACTTCTTAGTGATTATTTAATCTTCTTAAAAATCTAAGTTTTTAAAAATGATGATAGGGCTTATATAACCAAGACTTAGTTCTTAGTTCTAGCTTGTAAAAATTAGTTCTTAGCTTGTAAAAATTAGTTTTAAAAAATGCAGTGAATTAAAAAGATATGTGAAAGAGTACCTTTGTCACCTTTGTCATCATACACTCAAGTTGATGCAAAGGAAAGAAAATAGAAAATTTTCAGGTTGATCTGTTTTAGAAATACAGAACAGATAAATCATGCCTTATAAATTTTTTCAGTCAGTGCCTAGATTCTCTTACCAAGAAAAAGGAAAAATGTTTCTCCCTATCCTATTCTATGGCTTCATTTATGTCCCATAACTAAGGTTACTATTACTAGTAATTACTACTTTTACTACTCTAAGATAAATAGCCTCTGAACCTGTCTAGCAAGAGATGAAATTCGTGATGGTTAAGTCTCAGTCTAAGGCAGACTTTAGAAATGGTCTATTTGCTGAGGTCCAGATTCTGTCCTGCTCCTTTCTAGCTGTATGACCCTGAACTAATTACCTAATCAATCTGTGCATCCATTTCCTCGTAAATGTGAAATAGAAGAGTTCACCCTTTATAGATTCATTCAGACTAAGTAAGCACTCAGCACAGCTCTGAACAAGCAGTAAATGTTCAGTAAATGTTAGTTGTGATTTATGAATGTTTTAATGGAAGAATATGTAGCAAGTTCTAAACAACTGGATTTACCAGGCTCTCAGATCACAACTTGTTTATAGTCCCGTAGTTGCCTGTATACCATTGTGGTCTCAACACAGACATATATAATGTACACAGAGTAATTATCCTTTTGAGTTATATTCTCTGTTTTCCCAAACTGAAAAATCTGTATTTTCAACTTTGTAGTAAAGAACAGACTTCTGAAATTTAAATTTAACTGGTCACATTCTTAATGTTAGTAGGAGAGTACAGTTTGCAGCATACTGATTTGGCTGAAGAAATCAAGTTATGCAGGCTTTAAACAGAACCAGCTAAGTTGGCATTTGTCCTGGATATATCTATTCAAAAGACATTTATACCCTTTTCTCAGACTGTGCAGTGACCATGATTGTGGTTGCCAGGAGTAAAAGTAACCACCTCAGCCTACTTACACTGGGATGAGAGATTTATTAGTGATAAAAAAAGGATATTGGAAAGCAAGAAAACTTTATTTAATTATATTCAAGGCATATCCAGCAGAGTTTCCTGCCCTCTAAGGGAATTCCTTATCTGCCAGTGATTTGCCTGTCTCCTGCTACCAAACAACATAATGGATTAAAGGTTGGATTTTGACTAGTTGAGCATACAATTGATCTCAATTCCCCATCTGAGCAATTCCAAAAACAGGTTTTTTTATTTGTTCCATTTTTCTGGTTCTTGCTTAACTGGTATTTCATTCAAGGTAATTACCAGTCATTGGTGACAGAGGATGAGACAGAGGAGCAACAGAGGATGAGATGATTGGATAATATCACCTACTCGATGGACATGAATTTGAGCAAACTCTGGGAGATAGTGAAAGACAGGGAAGCCTGATGTGCTATAGTTCATGGGGTCACAAAGAGTCAGACATGACTTAGCAAGTGAACAACAACCAGTCCTTGACCACTGGCTGGCATACTGACTAGAAAGAAGTATAGGACAGGAAAAAACAATGTCAGAAAACTGTGATTAGTCCACTGTTGGAGACTTAGATCACAAGAGTCAGTTCAGTTGCTCAGTCGTTTCCGACTCTACAACACCATGAACCACAGCATGCTAGGCCTCCCTGTCCATCACCAACTTCCGGAGTCCATCCAGACCCATGTCCATTGGGTCAGTGATGCCATCCAACCATCTCATCCTCTGTCGTCCCCTTCTCCTCCTGCCCTCAATATTTGCCAGCATCAGGGTCTTTTCAAATGAGTCAGCTCTTCTCATCAGGTGGCCAAAGTATTGGCATTTCAACTTCAACATCAGTCCTTCCAATGAACACCCAGGACCGATCTCCTTTAGGATGGATTGGTTGGATATCCTTGCAGTCCAAGGCACTCTCAAGAATCTTCTCCAGTACCACAGTTCAAAAGCATCAATTCCTGGGCACTCAGCTTTCTTTATAGCCCAGCTCTCATATCCATACATGACCACTGGAAAAAACCATAGCCTTGACTAGATGGACCTTTGTTGACAAAGTAATGTCTCTGCTTTTTAATATGCTGTCTGCTGCTGCTGCTGCTAAGTCACTTCAGTTGTGTCCGACTCTGTGCAACCCCATAGACGGCAGCCCACCAGGCTCCCCCGTCCCTGGGATTCTCCAGGCAAGAACACTGAAGTGGGTTGCCATTTCCTTCTCCAATGCATGCAAGGGAAAAGTGAAAGTGAAATTGCTTAGTCGTGTCTGACTCCTAGCAACCCCATGCACTGCAGCCTACCAGACTCCTCCGTCCATGGGATTTTCCAGGCAAGAGTACTGGAGTGGGGTGCCATTGCCTTCTCCTAGTATGCTGTCTAGGTTGGTCATAACTTTCCTTCCAAGGAGGAAGCCTCTTTTAATTTCATGGCTGCAATCACCATCTGCAGTGATTTTGGAGCCCCCCAAAATAAAGTCAGCCACTGTTTCCACTGTTTCCCCATCTATTTCCCATGAAGTGATGGGACCGGATGCCATGATCTTCATTTTCTGAATGTTGAGCTTTAAGCCAACTTTTTCACTCTCCTCTTTTACTTTCATAAAGAGGCTCTTTAGTTCTTCTTTACTTTCTGCCATAAGGGTGGTGTCATCTGCATATCCGAGGTTATTGATATTTCTCCTGGTAATCTTGATTCTAGCTTGTGCTTCTTCCAGCCCAGCATTTCTCATTATATACTCTGCATATAAGTTAAATAAGCAGAGTGACAATATACAGCCTTGATGTACTCCTTTTCTGATTTGGAACTAGTCTGTTGTTCCATGTCCAGTTCTAACTGTTGCTTCACAACAGTGAGAGATAAGAGATAATAAAAATATTGAAGAAGCAGTGTTAAAAACAGTTGGGGTCTGCCAGTGTCTAGCAAGCAAGAAGTTAGGGGAGCTATTGGGATGTAAGAACCCCAAGATAAACGGCAGAAACCCATCTTACCTAGGATAACTAGCTTTCTTTTTCTTTATCATATTAGGCATTGTGTTGTTTCTCTGGCTGGGGAATCTGCTTACCACAGCAAAGAACAGGTGTACCTGCCTTGATGGGCATTCAGAATAGAAAAGACCAAACTGTGTGTAGTTTGAGTAAACGTAGTGCTGAAATAAGTCTTACTAGTTACTGTAGTCAAAATTGTCTTTTTTTTTTTTTTTAACTATCCCAAATGTCTTTATATAGTCAATGTAACTAGTACTTTGGCCACCTCATGCGAAGAGTTGACTCACTGGAAAAGACTTTGATGCTGGGAGGGATTGAGGGCAAGAAGAAAAGGGGACGACCGAGGATGAGATGGCTGGATGGCATCACTGACTCGATGGACACGAGTCTGAGTGAACTCCAGGAGTTGGTGATGGACAGGGAGGCCTGGCGTGCTGCGATTAATGGGGTCGCAAAGAGTCAGACACAACTGAGCGACTGAACTGGACTGAACTGAATCTTAGTTCAGGAATTCAGTGTTTGGCTGTTTCCTTAAGACCACTTATTAACTATTGCATAGGTGGCTCAGATGGTAAAGAATCTGCCTGCAACACAGGCAGACCTGAGTTCAATCCCTGGGTCAGAAAGATCCCCTGGAGAAGGGAATGGCAACCCACTCCAGTATTCTTGCCTGGAGAATCCCATGGACAGAGGAATATGGTGGGCTACAGTCCATGGGGTCAAAAAGAGTCTGACATGACTGAGCAACTAACACTGAGAACAACACTTATTGACAAGTATCATGTAACATTATAACTGTGTGTGCTATAGTTGATATTGAAAAGTGATTTGAATAACTATCACACCCTATCCCCACAACCCTGCTACTCAGCAGTATTTGCTCTAACCATGTTTTTGGCACTTCATCTGCTTTAAATTCCACTGTTTTAAATGGAAAGAAAATGAAAAATATCTTTAAACTATTTACCTACATAAATAAATGTTTTTCCAAAGAATATTTATAATGTTTGCCATCAAAGTGGTTTTGATTTTAAGCACAAATATAAATCTCTTTTTAATGAAAACAGATCAATGATATTTATATCTTAAGACTCCTTTATGTACAGGATCACAGAAACGTAACTCAAACTAGCTAAAGTAAAAAGGGAAGTTATTGACTCACATTCCTAAGAAGTCTAAGCAGGACAAAATCAGGGTCACAGCACCATTATTGCTGGCTGGTTGGTATTTTCTCTCACCTGTACCTCGGTCTGCCTTTAATCAAACATGGCATAATAATCCACTTTTCTCCTACTGCTGATAAGCTTCCTCCTGGAAAACAAGGAATTAGCAAATAATATATGCTTTATATTTTAAATGGCTGTAATATTGCTAGTTTCACCAGCTGAAAGGAAAGAAAACCCCTTCTCCACAGTCCATAGCTCATTTCTAGGGAAGCATTCTGATTGTCCCCGTTTGGCTTATGAGCCCTCCCTTATGCCAGTCTCTTTACAGAGAATGATTCTCCTGACCTGCCAGTCCTGGATTATGTGACTGAAACGAGGAACGGTATAAGGAAAGGATGAAGACAGCAGGGATTGTGGTTGACAGTCTTATTTATGTAAATGGGAGAAAGATGACAGAAAAACATGCACACAGCATCCTGTTTGCTAAAAAGTACTGATTTGTATATGGTTAGTCCTTTCGGAGAAGGCAGTGGCAACCTACTCCAGTACTCTTGCCTGTAAAATCCCATGGGCGGAGGAGCCTGGTAGGCTGCAGTCCATGGGATCGCTAAGAGTCAGACATGACTGAGCAACTTTGCTTTCACTTTTCACTTTCATGCATTGGAGAAGGAAATGGCAACCCACTCCAGTGTTCTTGCCTGGAGAATCCCAGGGACAGGGGAGCCTGGTGGGCTGCCATCTCCCGGGTCGCACAGAGTTGGACACAACTGAAGTGACTTAGCAGCAGCAGCAGCAGCAGTCCTTTCCTTTCTAAATTTTGGCTCAGTTTTAGTTGAGGTCAACCTAGTAATCTTTGAAAATATCTCTTTTTAAAGAAATTAAACAGTAAGGAGTTTAAAGTTAAGCTTTAAAAATTTTGCTTTTACTAAGACTTTTATTGATAATCTTAATGCCACAAATTATATAAGTATGCTTATTAAAATATAGCTACCAAGATAACACCAAAGATTGAGATTTTTAAAAATATATACATGATAAATCATGAATATGACTTCTTATTTTTTTCTGCATTTTGCTGACATAGTCATTTTTAGTGATTCATTTATATTGTTTAAAATACTGAGAGTATTATAAAATCTTCATTTCCACAATTTAGTAGTGAAGTGTGACTAGTAAAGTAGCAACCATTTAAAACATATCTTTAAAACTTCTTTCTATGAAAGAAAATTAAAAGGTATGCACGCGTGCATGCACACACACACACAGAATCAAGCCAGAGCAGTTCTGATTATTAAAAAGCCAAATACTATTCCCCCTAAGAATATTAATATGAATATCCAGTCTGGAAATGTTGTTAAGAGTTTTATTATTACATTAACATTTTTAAAGCTTTATAACTTATAAAATGTTTTCATGTATTAACCTCATTTGATTTTCACAGTTTTTGAAGTTTTTTATATAACAAAAGGAACTCTAGTATGCAGCTTTTCTTTTGTTTTCATAGCAATTACAATTCAAAGTAGCTTTAAATTTATTTTAAAAATGAATGAGGGCAAGCAAAAAAGTATCAGTAAGAATATGAAGAAATTATAACCCTTGTACACTCTGGGTGGGAATGTAAAATTATATAATTGCTATGGAAAACAGTATGGCAATTTCTCCAAAAATCACTTCTGGGCATATACTCAAAAAAGTGAAAGCAGAGATTCAAATAGATGCTTGTATACTCATGTTCATAGCAGCATTTTTCACAATAGTCCAAAAGTAGAAACAACCCAAATGCCCATCCATAAGTGAATGGATAAACAAAATGTATTATCTGCATACAATGAAGTATTATTAATCCTAAAATTGAAAACAAATTCTGATACATGGTACAATATGGATGAATCTTGAAGACATGATAAATGAAAGAAGACAGTCACAAAAAGACAAGTATTGTATAATTCCACCTACATGAGGTACCTGAGTAGACAAATTCATAGAGACAAAGTAGCGGAGTGGTTGTCACAGGCTAGAAGGAGAGAGAAATGAGGAGTTATTGTTTAACTGGTACAGAGTTTCAGTTTCGCAACATGAAAAGAATTCTGGAGGTTGGTTAAGTGGTGATGATTGCACAATACTGTGAATGTACTCAGCACCACTGAACTGTACACTTTTAAATGGTTGAGATGGTAAGTTTTATGTTATGTGTATTATACCACAATAAAAGAAATGAGAAAAGGAAGAAATGAACAAAGAGAATAACAAGTGTTGACAAGGATATGGAGAAATTATAACTCTGATATTCTGATGGTGGAAATATAAAATGATGCATTCAGTGGGGAAAACAGTTTGACAGTTCCTCAAAAAGTCAAACATGGAGTTAACCAGATGACTCAGCAGTTCTACTTGAGGTTTGTACTCGATTATTCTAAACATACATTCACACTAAAACTTGTACACAGATGTTCCACTAGCATTATTCATAACAGCCAAAAAGTAGAAATAACCTAAATGTTCATCAACTGATGAATGGATAAACAAATTGGTATATCCATGCAATGGAATAATATTCGCCATAAAAAGGAATGAAGTACTGATAAATGCTACAACATGGACGAACCTTGAAAACATTTTATTAAGTGAAAGAATCTTGAAAAACAGGCTAAATATCCTCAATCCTATTTATATGAAATGTCCTGAATAGACAAATCCATAGATGCAGAAAAGTAGATTCATGGTCATCAGAGGATGAGGGTGAAAGGAAATGGAATGTGTCTGCTAATGAGTTTTAGGTTTCTTTTTGGAGTAATGAAAATGTTCTAGAATTAGATAGCAGTAATGATTGCACAACCTTGTGAATATACTAAAACTCTAATTTGTAAAATTTTAAATGGTAAATTTTATGGTATGTGAATTATATCTCAATTAAAAAAATAAATGACTTCTTGAGTGTCCATCAACAGATGAATGGTTAAAGACTTGGTATATATATCTAATAGAATATTATTCAACCATACAAAAGAATGAAGTTTTGCCATTTGGATGGACTTGGAGGGTATTATGCTAGTGAAGCAAGTCAGGCAGAGAAAAACAAATGCTGTATGATACGACTTATACATGTGGAATCTGAAAAATATCAATAAACCCTAGTGAGTATAACAAAAAAGATGCAAACTCACAGATATAGAGAACAAACTAGTGCTTACCAGTTGGGGGAGAGAGGTGGTAGGGGCAATATCAAGAGGGGATTAAAAGGTTCAAACTTATATATAAGTAAGTTACAAGGATATATTGTACAGCACAGAGTATATAGCCAATATTTTATAATGACTATAAATAGAATATTACCTTTAAAAATTGTGAATCACTGCATTGTACACCTGTGTCTTATATAATTATGTACACCAACTATACTTAAATTTTTTTAAAAATGACTTCGTAAAACTCCTAAACTTAGTTGTGTGATTTCACTGAAAACTGACATTTCATATAACTTCTCTGCACTCTCCACCTATTGTCCCTACCAAATGACCTAATTTCATCTATTGTTTTACCCCAGTTACTTTTCTACACCCTAGCTACCAAAAGATTTATAGGTCCCAAATGCACTGTGCTGCACCATCCCTGTTTTTCTTTATTCAGAATGCTCTCATCCCCACTTATTCCCACATTTTCTGTTTCTGACAAATTCATGCCTATCCCAACACTCTTCACAAGTGTATTCACCTTTCTTGAGTTTTCTGTGATTAACACTGAAGTGAAGTGAAGTGAAGTTGCTCAGTCGTGTCTGACTCTTTGCGACCCCGTGGACCTATGCAGCCTACCAGGCTTCTCTGTCCATGGGATTCTCTAGGCAAGAATACTGGAGTGGGTTGCCATTTCCTTCTCCAGGAGATCTTCCCAACCCAGGGATCGAACCCGGGTCTCCCGTATCAGTAACGCTAGTAGAATGAATTACCTTTTCCTTTCAAACAAGTGTAGTTACTACAACTATATTTTGTGTATCACACTGTATAAGAATAGTTTATTTCCTTCTGTCTCCCCCACTAAATTATCAGCTTCAGAGCAGCAACTACTTATTGTTTCTGTACCTGCAGCACCTAAAAACTTGCTTGGCCAAGTAGTAGGTACATGATAACAATGAGAATTATAATCATAATAATAGATAGCCATTATTTAATATACCTACTATGTGCCACATGACAGACCTCGGCATCATATTAAAAAGCAGAGACATCACTCTGCTGACAAAGGTCAGTATAGTCAAAGCTATGGTTTTTGCGGTAGTCACGTACAGGTGTGAGAGTTGAACAATAAAAAAGGCTGAGCACTGAAGAATTGATGCTTTCGAACTGTGGTGTTGAAGACTCTTGAGAGTCTCTTGGACTGCACGGAGATCAACCCAGTCAATCCTAAAGGGAATCAGTCCTGAATATTCATTGGAAGGACTGATGCTGAAGCTGAAGCTCCAATACTTTGGCCACCTTATGCAAAGAGCCGATTCATTGGAAAAGACTCTGATGTTGGGAAAGACTGAAGGCAAGAGGAGAAGAGGATGACAGAAGATGAGATGGCTGGATGGCATCACCCACTCAACGGACATGAGTTTGAGCAAATTCTGGGAGATATTGAAGGACAGAGAGGCCTAGCATGCTACAGTTCATGGGGTCACAAAAAGTCGGGACACGACTGAGTGACTGAACAACAACAACAATGTGCCACATAGTATTCAGTGTATTTTGCAGTTAGTAATTCATCCTAATATTCGCAACAATCCAGTCAGTCAGTTGGGTACACAGACTAGTTAAATAGTTTCCCCAAAGTTGCTCAGAAACTACATAGCAAGGCTAGGATTTGAACCCAATATTTATACCCACTACTAGTAGAGTACTTGCTTCTGTGGAGAATAAGGAAGACTGTGTTCCCATGTTAGCATTTTATGCAGTGGAGAATCAGTCAAAACCACTAAATGCTGTACTTAGCTCTAAAACTTTATTGTACTGAGTACATGTGACTTCCTCATGGGCATAATCTAAAATTTTTTTTAATTTATTTATTTTAATTGGAGGCTAATTACTGTACAATATTGTAGTGGTTTTGCCATACACTGACATGAATCTGCCATGGGTGTGCATGTGTTCTCCATCATGAACACCCCTCCCACCTCCCTCTCCATCCCATCCCTCAGTGTCATCCCAGTGCACTAGCCCAGAGCACCCTGTCTCATGCATTGAACCTGGACTGGTGATCTGTTTCACATATGATATACATGTTTCAATGCTATTCTCTCAAATCATCCCACCCTCACCTTCTCCCAGAGTCCAAAACACTATTCTATACAACTGTGTCTTCTTTGCTGTCTCACATATAGGGTCATTGTTATCATCTTTCTAAATTCCATATATATGCACATTAGTATACTGTATTGATGTTTTTCTTTCTGACTTACTTCACTCTGTATAATAGGCTCCAGTTTCATCCACCTCATTAGAACTGATTCAAATGTATTCTTTTTAATGGCTGAGTAATATTCCATTGTGTTTATGTACCACAACTTTCTTACCCATTTGTCTGCTGATGGACATCTAGGTTACTTCCATGTCCTGGCTATTATAAACAGTGCTGCGATGAACACTGGGGTACACGTGTCTCTTTCAATTCTTGTTTCCTCGGTGCGTATGCCCAGCAGTGGGATTGCTGGGTCGTACGGCAGTTCTATTTCCAGTTTTTTAAGGAATCTCCACACTGTTCTCCATAGTGGCCGTACTAGTTCGCATTCCCACGAGCAGTGTAGGAGGGTTCCCTTTTCTCCACACCCTCTCCAGCATTTATTGCTTGTAGACTTTTGGATCACAGCCATTCTGACCAGCGTGAGTGAGATGGTACCTCATTGTGGTTTTGATTTGCATTTCTCTGATAATGAGTGATGTTGAGCATTTTTTCGTGTGTTTGTTAAGCCATCTGTATGTCTTCTTTAGAGAAATGTCTGTTTGGTTCTCTTGCCCATTTTTTAATTGGGTTGTATATTTTTCTGGAATTGAGCTGCAGAAGCTGCTTATATATTTTTGAGATTAATTTTTTGTCAGTTGCTTTGTTTGCTGCTATTTTCGCCCATTCTGAAGGCTGTCTTTTCACCTTGCTTATAGTTTCCTTCATTGTGCAAAAACTTTTAAGTTTAATTAGGTCCTATTTGTTTAATTTTACTTTTATCTCCATTACTCTGGGAGGTGAGTCATAGAGAATCCTGCTGTGATTTATGTCAGAGAGTGTCTTGCCTATGTTTTCCTCAAGGAGTTTTATAGTTTCTGGTCTTACGTTTAGATCTTTAATCCATTTTGAGTTTATTTTTGTGTATGGTGTTAGAAACTGTTCTCGTTTCATTCTTTTACAAGTGGTTGACCAGTTTTCCCAGCACTGCTTGTTCAAGAGATTGTCTTTTCTCCATTGTATATTCTTGCCTCCTTTGTCAAAGATAAGGTGTCCATAGGTGCATGGATTTATCTCTAGGCTTTCTATTTTGTTCCATTGATCTATATTTCTGTCTTTGTGCCAGTACCATAGTGTTGATTCCTCCAGGTCCATATTTCCATTCAAATTGTGAAATTATTTGTTCTGGTTCTGTGGAAAAAACCATTGGTGGCTTGATAGGGATTGCATTGAATCTATAGATTGCTTTGGGTAGTATACTCATTTTCACTATATTGATTCTTCCAATCCATGAACATGGTATATTTCTCCATCTATTTGTGTCTTCTTTGACTTCTTTCATCAGTGTTTTATAGTTTTCTATATATAGGTCTTTTGTTTCTTTAGGTAGATATAGTCCCAAGTATTTTATTCTTTTCGTTGCAGTGGTGAATGGAATTGTTTCCTTAGTTTCTCTTGTTTTCTCATTGTTAGCATATAGGAATGCAAGGGATTTCTGTGTGTTAATTTTATATCCTGCAACTTTACTATATTCATTGATTAGCTCTAGTAATTTTCTCTTGGAGTCTTGAGGGTTTTCTATGTAGAGGATCATGTCATCTGCAAACAGAGTTTTACTTTTTTTTGAATCTGGATTCCTTTTATTTCTTTTTCTTCTCTGATTGCTGTGGCTAAAACTTCAACACTATGTTGAATAGTAGTAGTGAAAGTGGGTACCCTTGTCTTGTTCCTGACTTTAGGGGAAATGCTTTGAATTTTAACCTTTGAGGATAATGTTTGTTGTGGGTTTGCCATATATAGCTTTTATTGTGTTGAGGGATGGCATCACCGACTTGATGGACATGAGTTTGGGTAAACTCCAGGAGTTGGTGATGGACAGGGAGGCCTGGCATGCTGCAATTCATGGGGTCGTGAAGAGTCAGACACGAGTGAGCAACTGAACTGAACTGAACTGATGTTGCTTCTATTCCTGCTTTCTGGAGGGTTTTTTAATCATAAATGGATGTTGAATTTTGTCAAAGGCTTTCTCTGCATCTATTGAGATAATCATATTGTTTTTATCTTTTAATTTGTTAATGTGGTGTTGTACATTGATTGATTTGTGGATATTAAAGAATCCTTGCATCCCTGGGATAAAGCCCACTTGGGCATGATGTATGATCTTTTTAATATGTTGTTGAATACTGTTTGCTAGGATTTTGTTAAGGATTTTTGCATCTGTGTTCATCAGTGATATTGGGCTGTAGTTTTCTTTTTTTGTGGCATCTTTGTCAGGTTTTGGTATTAGGGTGATGGTGGCCTCATGGAGTGAGTTTGGAAGTTTACCTTCCTCTGCAATTTCTGAAAGAGTTTGAGTAGGATAGGTGTTAGCTCTTCTCTAAATTTTTGGTAGAATTCAGCTATGAAGCCGTCTGGTCCTGGGCTTTTGTTTGCTGGAAGATTTCTGATTATAGTTTCAATTTCTGTGCTTGTGATGGGTCTGCTAAGATTTTCTATTTCTTCCTGGTTCAGTTTTGTAAAGTTATACTTTTCTAAGAATTTGTCCATTGCTTCCAAGCCGTCCATTTTATTGGCATATAGTTGCTGATAGTATTCTCTTATGATCCTTTGTCTTTCATTGTTGTCTGTTGTGATTTCTCCACTTTCATTTCTGATTTTGTTGATCTGATTCTACTCCCTTTGTTTCTTGATGAGTCTAGCTAATGGTTTGTCAATTTTATTTATCTTCTCAAAGAATAAGCTTTTGGCTTTGTTGATTTTTGCTATGGTCTCTTTTGTTTCTTTCGCATTTATTTCTGCCCTAATTTTTATGATTTCTTTCCCTCTGCTAACCCTGGGGTTCTTCATTTCTTCCCTTTCTAGTTGCTTTAGGTGTAGAGTTAGGTTATTTACTTGACTTTTTTCTTGTTTCCTGAGGTAAGCTTGTATTGCTATGAACTTAGCACTGCTTTTACTGAGTCCCATAGGTTTTGGGTTATTGTGTTTTTAATTTCATTCATTTCTATACAGATTTTTATTTCTTTTTTTATTTCTTCTGTGATTTGTTGGTTATTCAGAAGCATATTGGATAGCCTCCATGTGTTGGAATTTTTAACAGTTTTTTCCCTGTACTTGACATCTAATCTTCTGCATTGTGATCAGATAAGATGCTTGGAATGATTTCAATTTTTTTCAATTTACCAAGGCTAGATTTATGGCCCAGGATGTGTTGTATCCTGGAGAAGGTTCCCTGTGCACTTGAGAAAAAGATGAAATTCATTCTTTTGGGGTGAAATGTCCTATAGATATCAATTAGGTCTAACTGGTCTATTGTATCATTTAAAGTTTGTGTTTCCTTGTTAATTTTCTGTTTAGTTGATCTGTCCATAGGTGTGAGTGGGGTATTAAAGTCTCCCACTATTATTGTGTTACTATTAATTTCCCCTTTCATACTCATTAGCATTTGCCTTACATATTGCAATGCTCCTATGTTGGGTGCATATATAATTGTTATATCTTCTTCTTGGTTTGATCCTTTGATCATTATGCAGTGTCCTTCTTTGTCTCATTTCACAGACTTTACGTCAGAGTCTATTTTATCTGATATGAGTATTGCTACTCCTGCTTTCTTTTGGTCTCCATTTGTGTGAAATATCTATTTCCAGCCCTTCACTTTCAGTCTGTATGTGTCCCTTATTTTGAGGTGGATCTCTTATAGACAGCATATGTAGGGGTCTTGTTTTTGTATCCATTCAGCCAGTCTTTGTCTTTTGGTTGGGGCATTCAACCCATTTACATTTACGGTAACTATTGATGAGCATGATCCCGTTGCCATTTACTTTATTGTTTGGGTTTGCGTTTACACACCCTTTCTGTGTTTCCTGTCCAGAGAAGATCCTTTAGCATTTGTTGGAGAGCTGTTTTGGTGGTGCTGAGTTCTCTCAGCTTTTGCTTGTCTGTAAAGCTTTTGATTTCTCCTTCATAATTGAGTGAGATCCTTGCTGGGTACAGTAATCTGGGCTGTAGGTTTCTCTCTTTCATCACTTTAAGTATGTTCTGCCATTCCCTCCTGGCCTGAAGAGTTTCTGTTGAAAGATCAGCTGTTATCCTTAAGGGAATCCCCTTGTGTGTTATTTGTTGTTTTTCCCTTGCTGCTTTTAATATTTGTTCTTTGTGTTTGATCTTTGTTGATTTGATTAATATGTGTCTTGGGTGATTCACCTTTGGTTTAACCTTTTGGGACTCTCTGGGTTTCTTGGACTTGGGTGGCTATTCCCTTCCCCACTGTAGGGAAGTTTTCCACTATTATCTCCTCAAGTATTTTCTCATGGTCTTTCTTTTTGTCGTCTTCTTTGGGACTCCTATGATTCGAATGTTGGGGTGTTTGACATTGTCCCAGAGGTCTCTGAGATTGTCCTCATTTCTTTTAATTCTTTTTCCCTCTCTGCTTCATTTATTTCCACCATTGTATCTTCCACCTCACTTATCCTATCTTCTGCCACAGTTATTCTACTATTGGTTCCCTCCAGAGTGTTTTTGATCTCATTTATTGCATTATTCATTATTGATTGACTTTTTTATTTCTTCTAGGTCCTTGTTAAACCTTTCTTGCATCTTCTCAATCCTTGTCTCCAGGCTATTTATCTGTAACTCCATTTTGTTTTCAAGATTTTGGATCATTTTTACTATCATTATTCTGAATTCTTTTTCAGGTAGACTCCCTATCTCCTCCTCTTCTGTTTGATTCAGCAGGCATTTATCATGTTCCTTTACCTGCTGAGTATTTCTCTGCCTTTTCATCTTGTTTAGACTGCCGGTGTTTGGGGTGGTCTTTCTGTATTCTGGCAGTTCATGGTTCTTCTTTATTGTGGAGGTTTCTCCCTGTGGGTGGGGTTGGATGAGTGGCTTGTCAAGGTTTCCTGGCTAGGGAAGCTTGTGTTGGTGTTCTAGTGGGTGGAGCTGGATTTCTTCTCTCTGGAGTGCAATGAAGTGTCCAGTAGTGAGTTTTGAGATGTCTTGGGTTTGGTGTGGCTTTCAGCAGCCTGTATATTAAAGCTCAGGGCTATGTTCCTGTGTTGCTGGAGAATGTGCATGGTATGTCTTGCTCTGGAACTTGTTGGTTCTTGGGTGCAGCTTGGTTTCAGTGTAGGTATGGAGGCTTTTGGATGAGTTCTTATTGATTAATGTTCCGTGGAGTCAGGAGTTCTCTGGTGTTCTCAGGTTTGGGGTTTAATCTCCTGCCTTTTGTTTTCAGTCTTATTCTTACAGTAGCCTCAAGACTTCTCCATTCATAAGCACTGATGATAAAATATCTAGGTTAATGTAGAAAAGATTCTCCATAGTGAGGGACACCCAGAAAGGTTCGCTGAGTTACATGGAGAAGAGAAGAGGGAGGAGGAAGATAAAGGTGACCAGGAGGAGGAGAAGGGAATCAAAAGGGGAGAGAGCAATCTAGGCAGTAATCAAATCCCTATGTGCTCTCCACCACCTGGAACACCCAGAGAGGTTTACGGAGTTATATAGAGAAGAGAAGAGGGAGTAAGGAGATAGAGGTGAACAGGATGAGAAGAGACGGGGTCAAAAGAGAGAGACAGACCTAGCCAGTAATCAGTTCCTTAAGTGTTCTCCACAGCCCGGAATACCCAAAGAAATTCAGAGTTGAGTAGAAAAGAGAATGGGGGAGGGAGGAGATAGAGGTGACCTAGGGGAGAAAAAGAGTCAAAAGGGGGAGAGGGCAATCAAGCCAGTAATCACACTCCTAAGTAAAAAGGGGTACTGAAAATTGGATTCTTAAAGGTACAAAATTGATAACAAATACCAAAAAGCAAAGATTAAAAATCTAGAGTAGAGGTTGCTGCTGCTGCTAAGTCACGTCAGTCGTGTCCGACTCTGTGCGATCCCATAGACGGCAGCCCACCAGGCTCCGCCGTCCCTGGGATTCTCCAGGCAAGAACACTGGAGTGGGTTGCCATTTCCTTCTCCAGTGCATGAAAGTGGAAAGTGAAAGTGAAGTCGTTCAGTCATGTCCGACTCCTAGCGACCCCATGGACTGCAGCCTACCAGGCTCCTCCGTCCATGGGATTTTCCAGGCAAGAGTACTGGAGTGGGGTGCCATTGCCTTCTCCGAGAGTAGAGGTTAGACTCTCAAAAATACAATATTAAAAAAACAAAATCACAAAAATTATATTAAAAAATAGATGAAATTTGCTTTAAAAATAGGGTCCTTTTTTCTTGAAAGGTAATAGTAGGTTATAAAATGAAAATTAAAGGAGTAATAAAGGACTTACAGTTTTTTTAATTAAAAAAATGAAAATAGAAAAACATATCTAGGAATTTCTCTGGAGCTGTTGTGGGCAGTGTGGGGTCAGTTCAGTTTCAGATAGTTCCTTGTTCCAACTTATACTTCTCAAGGTCTATAAGTCCCTTCCAATGTAGTTGGTGCTAACTACAGGGTTTTAATCTGTTGAACCTGTCACTTCCAAAGCGGTTCCCTCTGTTTATTTTGGCTTCTTCTGTTTGCAAGTCTCCGGTGTCTAATTTCCACCCTGACACAAGGGGGTGGTGGTGATCACTTATTTAGGCTCACTTGTTCGGTCATCCTGTGGGGAGGGAGGAACACTGCAAACAAATATCACTGGTGTGTGTGAGGAGTGCTCGCATTGTCACGGCCACACTGGGTTTGCCCCAGCTCACGGTGTGTGTGCTTTCCCAGTCTGCACTGCTCAGACTCCAGGTTGCTCTGCAGGCGAACTGTCTAAAGCGGGCCCTGGGTTGCGTGCACTTCCCAGGTCTAAGCCGCCCAGGCTCAGGTTCAGGTTCTCGGGTACTCCACAAAGGCGGAGACTCAGTTGGGCCTGCATTTTGTGCCTTTCCTAGGTCCAAGCAGCTCAGGTGACCAGGTGCTTGGTGAGCGCACTCTCCCCAGGTGGGGCGGGGCGACTTGTCTCCTCCCCAGTCCCAGCCGCTCGGTTTCCTGGCCACACAGCCGGAGCACCACCTCAAGTGTGCTGTGTGTCTCCTCTGGGGAACTGATCTCTGGCTGTGACCTTCCTGGCAGATGTCAACTGTCCAGGATCCCAGGAAGACTTGGTTAGCAACTGGGAGCCTGCTCACAGTTTGGTAGAGGATGCCATCTCTGGGGCCGAGATTTCTCCTTTCTGGCTCTGGCTATTGCCTGCCTGCCTCCCTGCCTCCAGCAGGCAATGGGCCAGTCCAAAGACGGCTAGCTCTCCTGTGTTATTAGCTCAGTCCTTTGTTCTGTGACCGGGCCGGCAGTGCCTTTGGTTAGAGCTTTTTATGGGAAAGTTCTCTCTTTTTTTCCTCTCTCTCTCTGGCTGTCACACTGTTTGCATTGCTGTCTCGCGTTAGCTCCTTCACATTGGCCTCAGGGCATTCAGGCTCAGGCCCTACCCTAAACCTGTTCAGCACCCCCTTGCTGGTGGCAGATGCGAGTATCTAGGCTACTTCTCCGCTGGGAGTTGCCATTAGGCACGTAATCTGTGGGTTTTATTCATTTTTCCTCCCAGTTATGTTGCCCTCTGAGATTCCAAAACTCCCCACAGACCTGCCAGGGAGAGGGTTTTCTGATGTTTGGAAACTTCTCCTCTTTTAGGACTCCCTCCCCGGAACAGGTCTCCATCCCTAACTCTTTTGTCTCTCTTTTTATCTTTTATATTCTGTCCTACCTCATTTTGAAGACAATGGGCTGCCTTTCTGGGTGCCTGGTGTCCTCTGCCAATGTTCAGAAGTTGTTTTGTGGAATTTGCTCAGCGTTCAAATTATCTTTCAATGAATTTGTGGGGGAGAAAGTGGTCTCCCTGTCCTATTCCTCTACCATCTTAGGGCTGCCCCCCCATAATCTAAAATTGTACAGCAGAGCAAAGGGGTTTATATTTGACCCATTGCTAAGGAGCAGTGCCAGCATTTCTTCTGTTTCATAGCACAACACACATGGTATTAAAAACTAAGTCAGAATTTGGCCATAATTCATAATAACTAATAACATAATTCATAATAAGTTAGTAGACTATACATTGTATTTTAGCAATAATTATTATATTTGTGGCAAAGAAGAGTTTTGTTTGTTGGTATCTTAAATCTTATTAAGAATCAAGGAGCCTGAGAGAAAAATAAGTTTTGTAGCTTTTAATTACTGAAACAGAGCTGCTGTATTAGTCTTCCTTTCCCTCTTAGTTTCCCCCAAGCTTAATTTGCTTTCTTGGTTAGAGTGAATAGGTGCTGAGTGATAGTGCTGCCACATTGATTAAATGATTTATTAACAAACACTATGGAACTTATCAAGTTGACTGTTTTCAATGACACCAATGAAAACATTATTTTTATGAACTAATTCTTCTTATGTTTATCTGATGATAAAGCATATAAGTGAAAACACTCAGCAGACATTAAGAACCACCTTTGAACAGTCACTCTCCTCCCCTACAAGATTTCTGTATTGTCTGTGTTTCTTACTGGCCGTTTGAAATCTCTTCCATTTTAAAATTACTCCCTTCAGCTTTCCTGAACATGAAGGTTTTCTTTTTTTTCCCCCACTTCTAGCTTTTCTCTCTCTGTACCTTACGGACACTTGGAGGCTGCAAGGATTTAGCACTGGTCATGCCAGCCTCTCCAGATCACATCTCTGTCTGTCATTGGGTCTCCGTGGTAATGAGAAGCAGAAAGTGCTGAAGTAGCACACTGTGTAAGGACTGGCAGGAGGAAGTGGTGCCATGGCCTGTACAGGAATAGCACTGAATCCCCATGGTACTGGAGAAGCCTGCGAGAAGCATGCTGTGGTAGAGAGCAGGGGGCTCTCAGTTAGGGATGCAGACTTGGCAGATTTATTAGCAGCAATATTCTAGGATGAACCTAATTTACAGTTAGTGATTTTTTTTTTCAACTGGAAAAACCTTTAAATTTCTTTTTTTTTTTTTCCTTCTCTTTCAGGAGGCCAGATGCTCCAGTGCCTGATGGTGAAGGTGAAAAAAACACAGAAGAAAGTTCAGATAGTGAATCTTCTTTTAGTGACTAAGCTTAATTTTCATAACAATTACATATACACGTGTTAGTACACCTTTACATTCTATAAGACAGCATGAACTAATTCTTAGTTATAAAAACATCAAGTGGCTACAGATCTGCCACCAAGCTTCCTCTGTGTTAAAAAATTAATAAATAAAGCATTTATAATAAGCTGGCAGTATGTCTTGTTACCAAAATAAAGGTCCCTGCTGAGAAATAGAATAGCCTAAATAAAGTACTAAGATGGAGTATTTCAGAGATGCAAGGAGCATGTAGAATGAAGTCAGTGTGAGGTTAGTGTTCAAAAATAGACTCAATGCAAAAAAAAAAGTGAATTTGGCAAAGTGAATGATTCAATTTTTGTGAATACTTTAGCATGATAAGTATTATGTACACTTGTATCATAAGAGTTGTTAAATTTCTGTCAGAAATTAATACTGGATTGAAATTTTTTGTGACAACTGGAAGCTTATATATCACGTTTATTGTGGGTCTGGAACTTACTGGTAGTATTTATTAGCATGTAAAGCTTTTCACAGCTTGTGCATTAGTTAGATATACCATCAAAGTCAGATATTTGTCATCAGATAGAAATTAAATTGTAGGTAGTTTCAGTGTGGTTCAGAGTGAGCTGACAGCAGAAGCTGACAGAAGGATGTGATGTGGGACAAAAGAAGTGTTTTCTGCTGTCTACCCCTTGCCCATTCAGAATCGAGTCCCATGTTAAGTCTACCCATCACCATATCTTCAAAGTGATGAGCAGTCACAGTCTATTGAAGACTACCCAGGAGGATTAGTGAGACAAGCTATAGTTCCTG
The DNA here is from genome assembly GCF_042477335.2 of Ovis canadensis. Taxonomy (NCBI): domain Eukaryota; kingdom Metazoa; phylum Chordata; class Mammalia; order Artiodactyla; family Bovidae; genus Ovis; species Ovis canadensis. The sequence continues at coordinate 177,118,047 of NC_091247.1, read as the reverse complement.
TTGCTACAACTGAACCAAAGACCAAAACTCATATTCATCATCTCCTTCCTGCACTACCAATTTGAGACTTTGCTTGCTCTCTTCCAGAAATTCAGCAGGTCTAGTTTAGCTGCCTGGTAGAGTGATCCAGACCTTCATCCTTTCAGAGATCTAGGGCCTTGGTTACTGTGCCCCTTTACAGTTACCGCATTTGTCTGTTTGCTGTTCACACCAGGCATGGAAGCATCAGGAATCAGGCAAATCACTGAATTGCATGAGTTCCAGATACATCTTCCTTGTTTCATTTTGTAGTTGTAATCTTAGCTCCTCGTTAACCAACACATTAACTCCCTTTTTTTTTTTTTTTTGCTTGTTGCCCCAGAGACATGAGCAGTCCAGCAGAATCAGTTGGCAGAAGTTCTGTTTAAATCTTACTGTGCTTCTTGATAGAAATGTGCTAGCTTTTTCCTGTTCCCTGGAAATAACCTCCAATCCCAAGGTCAAGGTGACCACCTTGGTAACCTCCAAGGTGGTAAGGGTGGGAAGCACCATTATGCCTGTAGGTCACTGAGAATGCTGGAGGGCCAGTCCTCTTTCTATACCCTTGGCTCTTCGCTGCATGAATCCTAGCAGCTGGGGACGTGGAATCACATACTGGCTTTTGGTACAGTGCATGTATCCCATCCTGAGAAACAGCACCCCAACCCTGCAGGCTGCCGTCTCCAAGCTGGTATCTAAGCAGACGCTGCAATAGTTCATTTTGTGGTTCCTTTTTGACTGCTTCCAGATAACACTGTATATGTTAGGATCATGGATCCAGTAATTCATGTTGCTCTTCATTTGCCACAGAATAGTTCCTTGATCTGAGGTGAGGTAATGCAAGATACCATGTTGGTAATAGTCATTCTGTAGACTATCAGTTATGATGACAGAGGGACTGATGAAAGGGAAAACAAGAATGCAAATTAATTACAATGGGAGAGAATTGCTTCCTCCTCCAAGATGGAAGAAAATTAATGCAAATAACTTGCTGCATAGTGACTAATTTATCTTCTGGAGTATTACAAAATCACTGGTCTCTACTGCTGACAGGTCGCATATTCAATAGTGGCAAAACTACATTCAGTTCAATTCAGTTCAGTTCAGTCGCTCAGTCGCGTCTGACTCTTTGTGACCCCATGAATCACAGTACGCCAGGCCTCCCTGTCCATCACCATCTCTCAGAGTTCACTCAAACTCAGGTCCATCGAGTCGGTGATGCCATCTAGCCATCTCATCCTCTGTCATCCCCTTTTCCTCCTGCCCCAAATCCCCTCCCAGCATCAGAGTCTTTTCCAATGAGTCAACTCTTCGCGTGAAGTGGCCAAAGTACTGGAGTTTCAGCTTTAGCATCATTCCTTCCAAAGAACCCCCAGGGCTGGTCTCCTTTAGGATGGACTGGTTGGATCTCCCTGCAGTCCAAGGGACTCTCAAGAGTCTTCTCCAACACCACAGTTCAAAAGCATCAATTCTTTGGCGCTCAGCTTTCTTCACAGTCCAACTCTCACATCCATACGTGACTACTGGAAAAACCATAGCCTTGACTAAATGGACCTTTGTTGGCAAAGTAATGTCTCTGCTTTTGAATATGCTATCTAGGTTGGTCATAACTTCTTCCAAGGAGGAAGCGTCTTTTAATTTCATGGCTGCAGTCACCATCTGCAGTGATTTTGGAGCCCCAAAAAATAAAGTCTGACACTGTTTCCACTGTTTCCCCATCTATTTCCCATGAAGTGATGGGACCAGATGCCATGATCTTCGTTTTCTGAAAGTTGAGCTTTAAGCCAACTTTTTCACTCTCCTCTTTCACTTTCATCAAGAGGCTTTTTAGTTCCTCTTCACTTTCTGCCATAAGGGTGGTGTCATCTGCATATCTGAGGTTATTGATATTTCTCCAGGCAATCTTGATTCCAGCTTGAGCTTCTTCCAGCCCAGTGTTTCTCATGATGTACACTGTTTGTAAGTTAAATAAGCAGGGTGACAATATACAGCCTTGATGCACTCCTTTTCCTATTTGGAACCAGTCTATTGGTCCATGTCCAGTTCTAACTCTTGCTTCCTGACCTGAATACAGATTTCTCAAGAGGCAGGTCAGGTGCTCTGGTATTCCCATCTCTCTCAGAATTTTCCACAGTTGATTGTGATCCACACAGTCAAAGGCTTTGGCATAGTCAATAAAGCAGAAATAGATGTTTTCCTGGAACTCTCCTGCTTTTTCGATGATCCAGCGGATGTTGGCAATTTGATCTCTGGTTCCTCTGCCTTTTCTAAAACCAGCTTGAACATCTGGAAGTTCACGGTTCACGTATTGCTGAGGCCTGGCTTAGCCTTAGAGAAAGCCCAAGTTGTTGGATTCATGCATAACCTCTGTCTCTACCATCACACTTACTTCACTTAATGGGTTTATTGTGGAAGCCTCGAGTGGTCAAGGACAAGGCTGGCTGAAATCTACTGAAAGAATCATCCTGTCCACCTAATCTTTGCCTCCTCAGCTGAGTACTCTTTTGTTGACATTCCATGATACAAAAATCTACACACTTTCCTTTAAAAAGTTATAGAAAAATTCATATTTATCCTTAACTCAGGCCACATCTTTCTCCATCACCATGAATGACCCAAGTACATTATCTGAAGCTGTGTCTGTCAGGAAGATTTTTTCCCAGTCACTAACCCTAGCCACCTCTGAGAGAGGCTAAGTGTGAAAACCAGCCATTTTTGACTCACACCAAGATATCAAACTGGTCCATCCAGGAACAAGGCCCAAATTTTCCTTCTCTGCCATCTGCTATTTAATACCTCAGCAGTACCCTTACTTCTTTACTTCTCCTTGTCTCCATACCCTTTCTCATAAAATTCCATTGCCTTTGCTTTCTGGGTGGAACATTCTGCCTCACTTGAGACTTTGAACTTAGACATGTGATTTCTTTGGGTCAATAGAATGTTAATAAATCTGATCCAAGCAAAAACTTGAAAAATACTTGAGTGATTGGTCTGCCTTCTCTCATGCTTCTGCCACTGATATGGAAACATGACTGGGATAATCTGATGGAGAAAGAGATGTGTGGAGCAAAACTAAGTTGTTCTAGTGACTTAACAGCTAATCCCAGGATGTGAGAAAGCCCAGCCAAGATCAGAAAATCCCCCTAGCCAATTCCCAGATGGCCCTTGACTGCTCGATAATGAATGCTCATGGTTGAGTATCAAAGATTTTTTTGGTTATTACAAAATATTATTGCAGCAATAAATACTGATACAACCGACCATAGGGGATTCTCCATGGATCACAGGAGTAGGTTAAGGAGCTACATCACTACATGAGAAGTAAATGATACGGGAACCTAGGCTACTGTCTATGTAACTTACATGTGCCCTCTGGACTTGCTCAGGCTTGATCCCAGATGTATCATTTGCATCAAATAATGGATTGTTACTGTTACTATCTGACCTTATGATTTGATGAACCTGACACCTAGCTCATGATGCGTAGCTCTGGTTCATAACTTGATGTCATATGGGAGCAGATTTTGAGTCTGTTAGGCATAGAGGCATGCCAAGGGTTGCTTTTCAAACAATGAGAGGGCAGGCCTTTATTCCAGAACCTAATGGCTGTACTGTTAGTCTTCCGTTGGAGCTTGTCAGAGATGCCATAAAATGTCCTACCACATATATCTGTAGCATTGATACTCTGTCATATAGCCTGAGCAGGAGAGCCGCTTGCATCACAGCCTGAGCCTGCAGCAGAGTGCTCTCTCTTGCTCTGAGTCCCACTTCAAATGAGAAGCTTCCACTCTTCCCCAAATATTGAGTGAGAGCAGCATTTAACTTCAAGAGTCAAAGTTACCGTCTTAATGGTAGAGGGTTCAAGTTCAATAACTTATCCTTAACTTGGAGGGCATGTCCCAGCATCCTCCAGACCATTGGACCCCTAAAATCTGCAGGGTCTGAATCTCCCATTCTCCGGCTTGTGTGTGTCTTATAGAGCACCAGGAGTCTTTTCCACTTCCTTTTCACCAGATCTGATTAGCCTGATTTATCAGCATAGGGGAACAGAATGAGGTTCTGTGGAATAACAAGATGAACAAGATACCTGCAGACGTCCCTGTGGAAGAGAGAAGAGTAGAGTGACAATACGTTAACATGCATTGTGCTATCCTTCCTATGTTAATATAGCACTTTTGATGTTCTTAATGATTGGAAAAAAAAAAAAAAGTTTGTCAAATCAGCAACCACGTGCCATGCCAGAGCTTGCATTGATACGTTCCAGAAAAAAGTATATTAACTGTCATGGCAGCCACGATCAGTTCTGACACTTTGTTGAGTTTATGGTAGTCAGCTGTCTCCTACCATGATGCTTGTGGTTTGAGCAGGGGCCTTACAGGTGAATGCAGAAGGTGCCACCTCTGCATTCTTTACGTCTTTGAAGGTGGTGCCCATCTCTGCAGTTCTACTCAGAGTGCAATATTGGTTTTGGATGACTATCTTACCTGGGGGAAAGAAGTACAATTTTAGGGATTTCTGCCTGATCCTCCCCAGCATATGGATTTTATTCCACATGGCAGGGAACCAATGTAAAACTGTTAAGAAAATTTCAGGGACCCATCTGACTGCTACAGGGACCCATCTGGGACTTCATTTATTACCTGGCATCTGTAAGTTCCCACTCTTAAGTGTGGGACATGACATTTTAGATCACTTGGTATCAAGTCAATTCAGCCCTCTTATCCAACTACCTTTGAAATGATTGCATTGGAAAGTTACTTTGATAAGTTGTTTATGGTACTCTAGAGAAAGTGGGCAAATATTTATTCTATATATTTGTAGTCGCTTAGATAGCATCCTTCAAAGAGCACTGGCCACCTTTTCAACCGATGGACATAAAATAATAGTTATAGGATAACACTTTTCCATTATATAACAGTTGACATCAATTTTCTGCTAACCAGCTCTTGCTTTCTTGGGTTTTATAAGTAAAACTACACTCTAGTCTACTGCCTTCCACCTTGAACATGAGGTACACTGTGCTCCCTACACATCAAGGAACCTCAGTTGCCCCTTCAGCTTTGCTGCTACTTTGCCAGAGATATTTGGGATACTACCTGCCCCTGCCATTACTCTATCATCTCAATTAATGCAAGAGAGCCCAATCTTGTGACATCATTTCCAACTGTGAATTCTGGTCTAGGTAATTCTAATTTTCTCAATGATATTGTTGCCATTCTCATTAATACAGTCTTTAATGCCTTAGTAAACAGAGTAGTCTCTGGGCTCTTCCTGGGGAAACAGTAGGCTAGTTTTCTCAACACATGACATAAATCCATTCTAACATTCCTGCCTCTTCTTTAGTACTTTGACAAGGCAATTCCAGCATCTCCATCTCAGTTGATGTAGGCCACCAAATTTCAAGAAGTCATTCCAATACCCTGTTAGCACCTACTGTCCTTGCCAGGTTGTTAAATCTTAAATCATAAGAGAGTGTTCCCATATCAATAAACTCTCCTCTATCCAGTCTTGTATTCTGCCACTCTGGTCCAGCACATTCAAGATCTGTTCCCACACATGTTCTCCAAACTCCTGCCAGTAATTATTAGCCAGTTCCTACAGTTCTTTCAGTAAAAGCTATCTGTTCCCAAATCAAGAACTATGTTTTCTCTCTCAGCTCAGACTTGGCATTAGTTATTCTTCTCATGGCAATGGGAGGAAAATAGTCCACTTTTGAGGTCATCAGAGTCATCTTATAAGACATCTACTTCAGGTGGCCACTGCATAGTCTCCAGCTATGGGGAGGCTGCTCTTCTCTAGAGAGGGAGAATGAGCTGCTTTGTCTGGTGTGGAAGATTCAGAGAAAACCAGGAATTCAAGCTGAAACACATCTCCCAAAATCATCTTAACCCAAGCGTCAGTCCCTGTCCTTTGCTATCAGAGCTATGATACTTGCAAAGGAGACTTGTGCAAGCTGCAAATTTCATCTCCTTTGAAGCTCTGCCACCCTTAAACTTACACTCTGAGCCTGATTATCACTATGGAAGTCCTATGGCTAAGGAGATATTGGTCACTCTAAACACTGCCAAGGTGACCTTCTGGCTTTCAGTGTGCCCTAATTTGACAGTTGGCTGATCAGAATTTGTTACTTTCTTTTTGCAAGGCTTCCAAGACAGTTAACAAATGCTAACAAATTCCAAAGTCCTTTACCCCCAAAACATTCTAGGGACAGAGATACTGGATAACCCATTTCTTCTTGTTTCATTCCATCCCAGGTGAGATTCCCAGGAACTGAGATGCAGGCCAGGGATTACCACCACCCTGCTTATCCTATCAGTGAGGTAAGTGATCCCATTCCAGAATCCCATCCTCATGGTCTGTTGTGAGGATCACTCTCAAACCAAAATCGTGTGTTATAGTCCTCCAAAACAGACCTTGAGACAAACATTGGGGTACAAGTAGTTGATCTGGGAATTAATCCTAGGGAGTAGGAGGGCAGGAAGAATGAGAGAGGGAAGAAAATGTAACACAAGGATGTATTATCAAGATATCTGTTGGGAGTGTTTGGGACTTGATTCCAGGACAAGGACTTATTTATTTATATATTGGCTGTGCCGGCTCTTCGTTGCTGCCTGGGCTTTCATCTAGTTGCAGTGAGTGGGGGCTACTCTCTAGTTGTGATGCGTGGGCTTCTCCTTGCTGTGGCCTCTCTTGTTGAGGAGCGCAGGCTCTAGGGCACTCGGGTTTCAGTAGTTGTGGCTCCCAGGCTCTAGAGCACAGGCTCAGTAGTTGTGGTGCATGGGGCTTAGTTGCTCCACAGCATGTGGGATCTCCCCAGATCAGGGATCAAATCCACTTCTGCATTGGCAGGTGGATTCTTTACCACTGAGCCACCAGGGACATGCCCAGCACCCCTTTAGAAATGAGCAGGTGCTTCTCAGAACTGTCCACCAGAAGAACTAGAGGTTGGATTGTATATCCACTAGTCTGGATCCATTAGTTGAGGACATTTCTCCTCTCCACTTTGGGGATACATTTTCCTTTAGGCCTCAAGGGCTCCCATGACCTGGAAAAGGACACTGTTGGGAAGTGGAGAGATGAGGCATTCATTTGAGGGGAGTGGTTGTCAGTGAGAGGTGAGTCTGAGGTTGAAGTGAACTGTCCACTACCTGTGGCTGAAGTCTAACGTGGGCCTGGGGGAGGTGTTTCAAGGCACTACCAGAAGCATCCAAAACACCAAACTGACCTGAACCTGTGTGTGGGCTAAGTTGCTTCAATCGTGTCTGACTCTGTGCGACCATATGGACTGTTGCTCACCAGGCTCCTCTATCCATGCATGGGATTCTCCAGGCAAGAATACTGGAGTGGGTTACCATGCCCTCCTCCAGGGATCTTCCCTAGCCAGGGATTGAACCTGTGTCTCTTACATCTCCTGCATTGACAGGCAGGTTCTTTGCCCCTAGTGCTACCTGGGAAGCCCAACCTGAACTTACCTTTATTTAAAATGTATAATTTTCTTCTGGGATAGAAAGACAAACTGAATGGTAAGCCACCCTCAAGATTTCCAGAACCTTTTCATTAAAATTTTTAATTTTTAGTTTTAAAAATATTCCAAGAATGAGCAAAGGAGAAACAATGACTTCAGTTCAGTTCAGTCACTCAGTCGTGTCTGACTTTTTGCGACCCCATGTATCGCAGCACGCCAGGCCTCCCTGTCCATCACCAATCTATATCTTTATACAGTATGTTGTAATCATAATATGATTTTTAAAGGTTTCCTTTTAAATATATTCTACCAAGACCCTCTGTGAAATGTTTTTATCTGAACTAGAGCATGGCTCTCATCAAAGAATAAATTGTGTCCATGTGCTGGTGAAGTGCCCAGACAATGTAACATTCAGCAAAAACTGTTTTGTTTCTGATCAAGTTCTTCCCCGAAACAAACTTGATTTTCAGAATTCCTGAAGAACTTAAATTCCCACAATTTAACCCTGTACTTTAAACAAATGCTGCAATGGTGCCAAGGTATCCTTTCAAAATCATTCCATTTTACCTTTCTTTTTAGTAAGATTAATAAACAAAAGAACTGACACTAAAGCAAGTGTCCCTCTGGCTTTGCTTTCAGATAGATAGCTTTAAATTAAGCATTTATCTTCCTTTGGAACATGAAGTGTAACAATTTTATTTGTGACCCCATTTCTTCTCTTCCCCAAACAATATTACTTTCAATTGGCAGCTTACAAATAAATAAATTTGGAAAAAACTCATTTCACAAACTCTCTACAAAATATTTACTAGGTATCTGTGTATACTTATGTTTAAACTAACATAATTAGATTAAAGCATTTTAAAAATAAATACTTTGATTCACAGTTAACATCACAAGCTTTTTTCATGGTAAGTTCTAAGTACTGGAATAATACCATTCTAGAAGAAATGTTAGCAAAATATCTAGTCTAATTGCCTCATTTTTATCAGTGAATAAATTGAAGCCCAGAGGAGTTGAATGATTACCCCCAAGAAAAGTAAAAAAGAGAACAGGTTGACCTATATAAACAGAAGTGCTTAATCTATCAGTAATATTCTTATCTTAAATATTAATACTTATAGTTACTAATAGTTATTAATACAATAATACTAATAGTTATTTATACCAAAACAAAATACTTAAAATTTCAGTAATCTTATTAAAATTTCACATTGTAATCTGCAAAATAGAGTTGTGAAAAATGTTTTATGATTAAAGATATTCCAATATCAATATTTCAATTTTTTTACTTATATTAAAATATGTGACCCCATGACAATCAAGTAATGCTACTTTTACATTTTCTTAGGGACATCTTAACCGTACTAGTTTATACACTGTTATGCTATCAGTCTAATTTTCCAAATCAAACCTTAGAAAATTCTAAGAAACTGTCAGCATAGTTTTTAAATTAAATGGCCTATATAAACACAGAGTACCTAGGGAGCAAAATTTTTAAAACCCCAAGGGTAAAAATCTATGACAAAACTCCACAAACTATCAAAAATTACTCCAAAAGAAATAAATAGTTTGAATAGCCTTATATTTATAAAAGAAATTGGATGTATAGTTGAAAATATTCCCATAAAAAAAACTGGACACCCACATGGATTCATTGGTGAATCCTCCCAAACATTTAAGGAAGAAATAATGCCAATTCTACACAAACTCTTCCAGAACATTGGAAAGGAAAAACCACTTCCCAGTTCATTCTGTGAGACCAAAATTAATAGGATACCCAAAGCAGACAGACATTGTAATAAGACGATAGACTAATACCTTTCATGAAAACAGAGGTAAATATTCTTTAAAATATCTTAGCAAATTGAATCTGTTATTATAGAAGATATACAGATTTCTAATAAAAATATGAAAATTGCTATCATCATATATAATTAGGAAATTGCAGATTAAAACTACAAGGTGATTATACCACATACCTATTAAAATGATTAAAATCCAAAATACTGATGGGGCTTCCCTGGTGGTCACGTGGCTACTCCTAATGCAGGGGACCTGGATCCAACCCTTGGCCAGGAAACTAGATCCCACATGATGCAACTAAGAGTTTGCATGCCACTACTAAAGATCCCATGTGCCACAACTAAGACCTGGATCAGCCAAATAAATTAATTAATTAAAATAAAAAAGTTTAAAAAGATGAATGTTCCACAAAGAATACATGTGGAATATTTTATGGATGTACTGAGGAAGGACATCTAATCTCACCTTGGAGAAGGAAAGTATCAGGGAAATTGTTTAGGTGGAGCAGTGGGTGATATGAGTGTTAAAGAATGCCAAGAAGAGGGGGCAAGATCAGTAGAAAGAGGTTCAAGGACAAATACCAGGATATATGAGGCATCCAAGGAACTGAGTAATTCTGGATGAAGAGAGAGAGGAGGTGGGCGGTTGGGGCATTATGGGTCATGATGTGAGTTTTGAGTTTTATTTGGACATCTGTGGAGAGCTATCAAAAGATATTCAATTCGAGATATGGAAGTGACATAATTGGGTTCCACTTTAGATGCATCTACTTGATGCATGGACCTGACTGAAAGAAACCAAGGCCAGAAGCAGGGAGGTATGACTAATGGATCCAAAAGAATTATAAGATTGAATTAAGGCACTGGCTATAGGAATAAAGACTCATTTGAGACCCATCAAAGCAAATCAATACAATTTGGTGACCAACTGGTTGTGAGATTTGAAGGACAGAGACATTGAGGATGATGCCAAGGTTTAAGGCTATGATGAAGTGAAGTGAAGTGAAGTGAAGTCGCTCAGTCGTGTCTGACTCTTTGCGACCCCATGGGCTGTAGCTGACCAGGCTCCTCTGTCCATGGGATTTTCCAGGCAATAGTCCTGGAGTGGATTGCCATTTCCTTCTCTAGGGGATCTTCCCAAGCCAGGGATGGAACCCGGGTCTCCTGCATTGTAGACAGATGCTTTACCATCTGAGCCAATGACAAGGTAGCATGTACTAATTTAAGGACTACAAAGGAGAACAAATTTAGGGTAAATAATAATTCAATTTGAGACTTGTTTATTTTGGACCACTTGTGGACATCCACATGAAGCTGTTCAGTAGAGCAAGTCTGGAGCTTAGGAGAAAAGTCTGGACTGAAGATATAGGTTTGGTTGTTACAGCCTGTAGTACAAAGATGGAACCAGGGACCTGGATGAGATCATGTGGAAACTTGAGATGTAGATTCAGAAGGCTGCCAAGGAAGGAACCAGAGGGAAAGGAACCCCTGTACTCACGGGACAGGTAGAGGAAGAGCAGGCCAGCAAAAGGCCATTAAGGTATAGTTAGAATTAGGTAAAGAGGGTCCAGAAAAGATGGCATCTCAGAAGCCAATATCAAAGAGTTGTTCAGATGGGAGGGAGTAGCCACCATCAACCAAGGCCATATCTTGTTACTTAATTGACTTCCATGCCAGACTTGAGCTCTAGGAGGACTTCTGTACTTCTTACCATCATATTTCCAGCTCCATGTGCACAGCATATATTTAATAACATTTGTTGAATAAACAAAGATTAAAGCTTAAAGAATCTGCTGGATTTGGTAGCAAATAGGCAACTGGGCAACTGAACAACAGCAACAGGTAACCGGAGACCTTTATGAGAACAATTTTAGGAAAGTGGTGAGGGGAAAACTATAAAGCAGTGGATGGAGATATAAGTGACACTGAGAAAAAAAGAAGAATCTTTTCAGAGATTTAGTTAAGAAGAGGAAGAGATGAAACAATAGCTAGGAATCAAGTAGGGTGGAAGGAACATGGGAAGGTTTTAGTCGTTAAACCTTTAAATTTTTTTGGCAATAGTAGATACCTGAATAGGAAAAGAGGAGACTATTCTGAAGGTTGAAGGGATAGAATCCAGAGCTTGGGTGAAAGAAAAACATAAACATGGCAACTCACTCCAGTTATTCTTGACTGGAGAATCCCATGGACAGAGGAGCCTGGCAGGTTGCAAAGAGTCGGACACTACTGAACACACACACACACACACACACACACACACACACACACAATGCTACAAATAGAAACAACTATACAAGAACTCCTGTCAACATGATTAATTGTCAAACAAATGGTAATTAAAAGGGATCCATGTCAGGAAAGGATGAAATCAGTTGCATGGGACTGGGAACTTTTGGGGAGACTGTAGGATTTGAGCTGGATCTGCTGGATCTTAAAACTCTGTGCTGGGGGGGCGGTCCTAAGATGGTGGAGGAATAGGACAGGGAGACCACTTTCTCCTCCACAAATTCATCAAAACAACATTTGAATGCTGAGCAAATTCCACAACACACGTTCTGAATACTGGCAGAGGACATCAAGCACCCAGAAAGGCAGCCCATTGTCTTCGAAAGGAGGTAGGACAAACTATAAAAGATAAAAAGAGACAAAAGAGGTAGGGAAGGAGATCTGTCCTGGGAAGGGAGTCTTAAAAAAGAGAAGTTTCCAAACACCAGGAAACACTCTCACTGGCGGGTCTGTGGCAACCCTTGAAATCTCAGAGGGCAACATAACCGGGAGGAAAAATAAATAAATAAAACCCACAGATTACATGCCGAATGGCAACTCCCAGCAGAGAAGCAGCCCAGACGCTCGCATCCACCACTAGCAAGAAGGGGCTGGACAGGGAGGCGTGGGCTGCATTGCTTAGGGTAAGGACCAGGTCTGAATGCCCTGAGGGCAATCTGAGGGAACTATTTGAGATAGCAGCCCAGACTTGAGATAGCTATCCCACAAAAAGCCCTAACCCAAGACATTGCCAGGCCCACTCACAGAACAAAGGACTGAGCAGAGCTAGCCAGCTGCGGACCAGCCCATCCCCCGCCAGAGACAGGTGGGTGAGAGCAGCCACAGCTGGAAGGGGGGCAATCCTGGCCCCAGAGAGGCATCCTCTACCAACTGCAAGTAGGCTTTGTTGCTAACCAAGTCTTCTTGGGATTCTGGATGGTTGACATCCGCCAGGAGGGTACAATTTTGTACCTTTAAGAACCCAATCTTCAGTACCCATTTTTACTTGGGAATGAGATTACTGGCTTGATTGCTCTCTCCCCCTTTTGACTCCTTTTTCTCTGCCAGGTTGCCTCTGTCTCCTCCCTCCCCCTTCTCTTCTCTGCCCAACTCTGTGAATCTCTGTGTGTGTTCCAGACGGTGGAGAACACTTAGGGAACTGATTACTGGCTGAATCTGTCTCTCTCCTTTTGATTCCCCCCTTTATCCTCCTGGCCACCTCTGTCTCATTCCTCCCTCTTCTCTTCTCTGTGTAACTCCATGAACATCTCTGACGGATCCAGACTGTGGAGAGCACATAGGGAAGAGATATCTGGCTAGCTTGCTCTCGCCCCTTTTGATTCCCCCTCTTCTCCTCCTGGTCACCTCTATCTCCCTCCTCCATCTTCTCTTCTCTTCTCCATGTAACTCTGTGTACCTCTCCAGGTGTCCCGCACTGTGGAGAAACTTTTCATCATTAAACTAGATGTTTTATCATTGGTGCTGTATAGATGGAGAAGTCTTGAGGCTACTGTAAGAATAAGACTGAAAACCAGAGGCAGGAGGCTCAAGTCCAAATCCTGAGAATACCAGAGAACTCCTGACTCCAGGGAACATTATCAATAGGAGCTCATCAAAAGCCTCCATACTTACACTGAAACCAAGCACCACCCAAGGGCCAGCAAGTTCCAGAGCAAGAAATACCATGATAATTCTCCAGCAAAAAAGGAACATAGCCCTGAGTTTCAATATACAGGCTCCCAAAGTCACACCAAACCCACTGAAATCTCAGAGCCCACCAGTGGACACTTCATTGCACTCCAGAGAGAAGAAATCGAGCTCCATCCACCAGAACACCGACACAAGCTTACCTAACCAGGAAACCGTGACAAGCCACCCGTCCCAACCACACCCACAGCAAGGAACCTCCACAATAAAGAGGAACCACAAACTGCCAGAATACAGAAAGGCCAACCCAAATACTTCAGTTTCTTCAGCGTTACTGGTTGGGGCATAGACTTGGATAACTGTGATATTGAATGATTTGCCTTGGAGACAAACAGAGATCGTTCCGTCATTTTTGAGATTGCATCCAAGTACTGCATTTCGAACTCTTTTGTTGACCATGATGGCTACTCCATTTCTTCTGAGGGATTCCTGCCTGCAGTAGTAGATGTAATGGTCATCTGAGTTAAATTCACCCATTCCAGTCCATTTTAGTTCACTGAATGTTGACATTCACCCTTGCCATCTCTTGTTTGACCACTTCCAATTTGCCTTGATTCATGGACCTAACATTCCAGGTTCCTATGCAATATTGCTCTTCACAGTATCAGATCTTGCTTCTATCACCAGTCACATCCACAGCTGGGTATTGTTTTTGCTTTGGCTCCATCCCTTCATTCTTTCTGGAGTTATTTCTCCACTGATCTCCAGTAGCATACTGGGCACCTAATGACCTGGGAAGTTCCTCTTTTGGTATCCTATCATTTTGCCTTTTCCTTCTGTTCATGGGGCTCTCAAGGCAAGAATACTGAAGTGGCTTGCCATTCCCTTCTCCAGTGGACCACATTCTGTCAGGCCTCTCCACCATGACCCACCCAGCTTGGGTTGCCCCACAGGCATGGCTTGGTTTCATTGAGTTAGACAAGGCTGTGGTCCTAGTGTGATTAGATTGACTAGTTTTCTGTGAGTATGGTTTCAGTGTGTCTGCCCTCTGATGGCCTCTTGCAACACTTACCATCTTACTTGGGTTTCTCTTACATTGGGCGTGGGGTATCTCTTCACTGCTGCTCCAGCAAAGCACAGCCGCTGCTCCTTACCTTGGACAAGGGGTATCTCCTTACCGCCGCCGTTCCTGACCTTCAATGTGGGATAGCTCCTTTAGGCCTTCCTGTGCCTGCACAGCCACCACTCCTCGGGCTGCTCCTCCCGGCCGGCCTTGGGCGTGGGTGGCTCCTACCAGCTGCCGCCCTTGGCCTCGGGCTCTGGGTGGCTCCTCAAGGTCACTGCCCCTGGCCTGGGGCATGAAGTGGCTTCTCCTGGCCGCCCCTGATCTTGGACATGGGGTGTCTCCTCCCGGCCGCCACTGGCCTCAGGCACGGGGTAGCTCCTCCAGGCCACCGCCCTGACCTTGGATGCGGGGTGTCTCCTCCTGGCCGCCACTGACCTCAGATGCAGGGTAGCTCCTCTCCGCCGTTCCTGCATCGTGGCAGCCTGGCACTCTAGGCCGCTGCCCCTGACCTCGCCACCTGCGCTTTAGTGCGCTTGCTCGCAACCAGTAACGCTGAAGAAACTGAAGTTGAACGGTTTTATGAAGACCTACAAGATGTTCTAGAACTAACACCCAAGAAAGATGTCCTTTTCATTATAGGGGACTGGAATGCAAAAGTAGGAAGTCAAGAAACACCTGGAGTAACAGGCAAATTTGGCCTTGGAATGCAGAATGAAGCAGGGCAAAGACTAATAGAGTTTTGCCAAGAAAATGCACTGGTCATAGCAAACACCCTCTTCCAACAACACAAGAGAAGACTCTACATGTGGACATCACCAGATGGTCAACACCGAAATCAGATTGATTATATTCTTTGCAGCCAAAGATGGAGAAGCTCTATACAGTCAACAAAAACAAGACCAGGAGCTGACTGTGGCTCAGATCATGAACTCCTTATTGCCAAATTCAGACTCAAATTGAAGAAAGTAGGGAAAACCGCTAGACCATTCAGGTATGACCTAAATCAAATCCCTTATGATTATACAGTGGAAGTGAGAAATAGATTTAAGGGCCTAGATCTAATAGATAGAGTGCCTGATGAACTATGGAATGAGAATCGTAACATTGTACAGGAGACACGGATCAAGACCATCCCCATGGAAAAGAAAAGCAAAAAAGCAAAATGGCTGCCTGGCGAGGCCTTACAAATAGCTGCGAAAAGAAGAGAGGTGAAAAGCAAAGGAGAAAAGGAAAGATATAAGCATCTGAATGCAGAGTTCCAAAGAATAGCAAGAAGAGATAAGAAAGCCTTCTTCAGCGATCAATGCAAAGAAATGGAGGAAAACAACAGAATGTGAAAGGCTAGAGATCTCTTCAAGAAAATCAGAGATACCAAGGGAATATTTCATGCAAAGATGGGCTCAATAAAGGACAGAAATGGTCTGGACCTAACAGAAGCAGAAGATACTAAGAAGAGGTGGCAAGAATACACGGAAGAACTGTACAAAAAAGATTTTCACGACCCAGATAATCATGATGATGTGATCACTAATTAGAGCCAGACATCTTGGAATGTGAAGTCAAGTGGGCCTTAGAAAGCATCACTACGAACAAAGCTAGTGGAGGTGATAGAATTCCAGTTGAGCTGTTTCAAATCCTGAAAGATGATGCTCTGAAAGTGCTGCACTCAATATGCCAGAAAGTTTGGAAAACTCAGCAGTGGCCACAGGACTGGAAAAGGGCAGTTTTCATTCCTATTCCAAATAAAGGCAATGCAAAAGAATGCTCAAACTACTGCACAATTGCACTCATCTCACATGCTAGTAAAGTAATGCTCAAAATTCTCCAAGCCAGGCTTCAGCAATACATGAACCGTGAACTCCCTGATGTTCAAGCTGGTTTTAGAAAAGGCAGAGGAACCAGAGATCAAATTGCCAACATCCGCTGGATCGTCGAAAAAGCAAGAGAGTTCCAGAAAACATCTATTTCTGCTTTATTGACTATGCCAAAGCCTTTGACTGTGTGGATCACTATCAACTGTGGGAAATTCTGAAAATGATGGGAATACCAGAGCACCTGACCTGCCTCTTGAGAAATCTGTATGCAGGTCAGGAAGCAACAGTTAGAACTGGACATGGAATAACAGACTGGTTCCAAATCGGAAAAGGAGTACGTCAAGGCTGTATATTGTCACCCTGCTTATTTAACTTCTATGCAGAGTACATCATGAGAAACGCTGGATTGGAAGAAACACAAGCTGGAATCAAGATTGCTGGGAGAAATATCAATAACCTCAGATGTGCAGATGACACCACCCTTATGGCAGAAAGTGAAGGAAACTAAAAAGCCTCTTGATGAAAGTGAAAGAGGAGAGTGAAAAAGTTGGCTTAAAGCTCAACATTCAGAAAACGAAGATCATGGCATCTGGTCCTGTCACTTCACGGGAAATAGATGGGGAAACAGTGGAAACAGTGTCAGACTTTATTTTGGGGGGCTCCAAAATCACTGCAGATGGTGACTGCAGCCATGAAATTAAAAGAGGCTTCCTCCTTGGAAGAAAAGTGATGGCCAACCTAGATAGCATATTCAAAAGCAGAGACATTACTTTGCCGACTAAGGTCCGTCTAGTCAAGGCTTTGATTTTTCCTGTGGCCATGTATGGATGTGAGAGTTGGACTGTGAAGAAGGCTGAGCACCAAAGAATTGATGAGCTTGAACTGTGGTGTTGGAGAAGACTCTCGAAGTTCCCTTGGACTGCAAGGAGATCCAACCAGTCCATTCTGAAGGATACCAGCCCTGGGATTTCTTTGAAAGGAATGATGCTGAAGCTGAAACTCAAGTACTTTGGCCACCTCATGCGAAGAGTTGACTCATTGGAAAAGACTCTGATGCTGGGAGGGATTGTGGGCAGGAGGAGAAGGGGACGACCCAGGATGAGATGGCTGGATGGCATCACGGACTCGATGGACGTGAGTCTGAGTGAACTCTGGGAGATGGTGATGGACAGGGAGGCCTGGCATGCTGCGATTCATGGGGTCGCAAAGAGTCGGACACGACTTAGCGACTGAACTGAACTGAACTGAACCCAAATACAGCAATGTAAACAAGATGAAAAGGCAGATCCTCAGCAGATAAAGGAACAGGATAATTGCCCACCAAACCAAACAACAGAGGAAGAGATAGGGAATCTACCTGATAAAGAATTCTGAATAATGATAGTGAAAATGATCCAAAATCTTGAAAACAAAATGGAGTTACAGATAAATAGCCTGGAGACAAGGATTGAGAAGATGCAAGAAAGGTTTAACAAGGACCTAGAAGAAATAAAAAAGCATCAATCAATAATGAATAATGCAATAAATGAGATCAAAGCACTCTGGAGGAAACCAACAGTAGAATAACGGAGGCAGAAGATAGGATAAATGAAGTAGAAGGTAAAATGGTAGAAATAAATGAAGCAGAGAGGAAAAAAGAAAAAAAGAATTAAAAGAAATGAGGACAACCTCAGAGACCTCTGGGACAATGTCAAACACCCCATCATTCGAATCATAGGAGTCCCAGATGAAGAAGACAAAAAGAAAGACCCTGAGAAAATACTTGAGGAGATAATAGTTGAAAACTTCCCTACAGTGGGGAAGGAAATAGCCACCCAAGTCCAAGAAACCCAGAGAGTCCCAAAAGGTTAAGCCCAAGGCGAATCACCCCAAGACACATATTAATCAAATTAACAAAGATCAAACACAAAGAACAAATATTAAAAGCAGCAAAGGAAAAACAACAAACAACACACAAGGGAATTCCCATAAGGATAACAACTGATCTTTCAGTAGAAACTCTTCAGGCCAGGAGGGAATGGCAGAACATACTTAAAATGATGAAAGTGAAAAACCTACAGCCCAGATTACTGTACCCAGCAAGGATCTCATTCAAATATGAAGGAGAAATCAAAAGCTTTACAGACAAGCAAAAGCTGAGAGAATTCAGCACCACCAAACCAGCTCTCCAACAAATGCTAAAGGATCTTCTCTAGACAGGAAACACAGAAAGGGTGTGTAAACTCAAACTCAAAACAACAAAGTAAATGGCAACGGGATCATGCTCATCAATAGTTACCTTAAATGTAAATGGGTTGAATGCCCCAACCAAAAGACAAAGACTGGCTGAATGGATACGAAAACAAGACCCCTACATATGCTGTCTACAAGATATCCACCTCAGAACAAGGGCCATATACAGACTGAAAGGGAAGGGCTGGAAAAAGTTATTCCACGCAAATAGAGACCAAAAGAAGGCAGGAGTAACAATACTCATATCAGATGAAATAGACTGTAAAATAAAGGCTGTGAAAAGCGACAAAGAAGGACACTACATAATGATCAAAGGATCAATCCAAGAAGAAGGTATAACAATTATAAATATACATGCACCCAATATAGGAACACTGCAATATGTAAGACAAATGCTAAAAAGTATGAAAGGGGAAATTAATAGTAACACAATAACAGTGGGGGACTTTAATACCCCACTCACACCTATGGATAGATCAACTAACAGAAAATTAACATGGAAACACAAACTTTAAACAATACAATAGACCAGTTAGTCCTAATTGATATCTATAGGACATTTCACCCCAAAAGAATGAATTTCATCTTTTTCTCAAGTGCACAGGGAACCTTCTCCAGGATAGATCACATCCTGGGCCATAAATCTAGCCTTAGTAAATTCAAAAAAATTGAAATCATTCCAAGCATCTTTTCTGACCACAATACAGTAAGATTAGATGTCAACTACAGGAGAAAAACTATTAAAAATTCCAACATATGGAGGCTGAACAACACGCTGCTGAATAACCAACAAATCATACAAGAAATCAAAAAAGAAATCAAAATCTGCATAGAAATGAGTGAAAATGAAAACACTGCAACCCAAAACCTGTGGGACTCAGTAAAAGCAGTGCTAAGGGGAAGGTTCATAGCAAGACAAGCTTACCTTAGGAAACAAGAAAAAAGTCAAATAAATAACCTAACTCTAAACCTAAAGCAACTAGTAAAGGAAGAAATTAAGAACCACAGGGTGAATAGAAGGAAAGAAATCTTAAAAATTAGGGCAGAAATAAATGCGAAAGAAACAAAAAAGACCATAGCAAAAATCAACAAAACCAAAAGCTGGTTCTTTGAGAAGATAAATAAAATTGAAAGACCATTAGCCAGACTCATCTAGAAACTAACGGAGAAGAATCAAATCATCAAAATTAGAAATGAAAATGGAGAGATCACAACAGACAACACAGAAATACAAAGGATCATAAGAAACTACTATCAGCAACTATATGCCAATAAATTGGACAACTTGGAAGCAATGGACAAATTTTTAGAAAAGTATAACTTTACAAAACTAAACCAGGAAGAAATAGAAAATCTTAACAGACCCATCACAAGCACAGAAACTGAAACTATAATCAGAAATCTTCCAGCAAACAAAAGCCCAGGACCAGACGGCTTCACAGCTGAATTCTACCAAAAATTTAGAGAAGAGCTAACACCTATCCTACTCAAACTCTTCCAGAAATTGCAGAGGAAGGTAAACTTCCAAACTCACTCCATGAGGCCACCATCACCCTAATACCAAAACCTGACAAAGATGCCACAAAAAAAGAAAACTATAAGCCAATATCACTGATGAACATAGATGCAAAAATCCTTAACAAAATCCTAGCAAACAGAATTCAACAACATATTAAAAAGATCATACATCATGCCCAAGTGGGCTTTATCCCAGGGATGCAAGGATTCTTCAATATCCGCAAATCAGTCAATGTAAAACACCACATTAACAAATTGAAAGATAAAAACAATACGATTATCTCAATAGATGCAGAGAAAGCCTTTGACAAAATTCAACATCCATTTATGATAAAAACCCTCCAGAAAGCAGTAATAGAAGAAACATACCTCAACATAATAAAAGCTATATATGACAAACCCACAGCAAACCCATTATCCTCAATGGTGAAAAAATTGAAAGCATTTCCCCTAAAGTCAGGAACAAGACAAGGGTGCCCACTCTCACCACTACTATTCAACATAGTTTTGGAAGTTTTGGCCACATCAATCAGGGAAGAAAAAGAAATAAAAGGAATCCAGATTCGAAAAGAAGAAGTAAAACTCTCACTGTTTGCAGATGACATGATCCCCTACATAGAAAACCCTAAAGACTCCACCAGAAAATTGCTAGAGCTAATCATTGAATATAGTAAAGTTGCAGGATATAAAATTAACACACAGAAATTCCTTGCATTCATATACACTAATAATGAGAAAACAGAAAGAGAAATTAAGGAAACAATTCCACTCACCATTGCAATGAAAAGAATAAAATACTTGGGAATATTTCTACCTAAAGAAACAAAATACCTATATATAGAAAACTATAAAACACTGGTGAAAGAAATCAAAGAGGTACAAATAGATGGAGAAATATACCATGTTCATGGATTGGTAGAATCAATATAATGAAAATAAGTATACTACCCAAAGCAATCTATAGATTCAATGCAATCCCTATCAAGCTACCAACGGTATTTTTCACAGAACTAGAACAAATAATTTCACAATTTTGTATGGAAATACAAAAAAACCTCGAATAGCCAAAGCAATCTTGAGAAAGAAGAATAGAACTGGAGGAATCAACCTACCTGACTTCAGGCTCTACTACAAAGCCACAGTCATCAAGACAGTATGGTACTGGCACAAAGACAAAAATATAGATCAATGGAACAAAATAGAAAGCCCAGAGATTAATCCACACACCTATGGACACCTTATCTTTGACAAAGGAGGCAAGAATATACAATGGATTAAAGACAATATCTTGAACAAGCGGTGCTGGGAAAACTGGTCAACCACTTGTAAAAGAATGAAATGAGAACACTTTCTAATGCCATACACAAAAATAAACTCAAAATGGATTAGAGCTCTAAACGTAAGACCAGAAACTATAAAACTCCTTGAGGAAAACATAGGCAAAACACTCTCCGACATAAATCACAGCAGGATCCTCTATGACCCACTTCCCAGAGTATTGAAAATAAAAGCAAAAATAAACAAATAGGACCTAATTAAAATTAAAAGCTTCTGCACAACAAAGAAAACTATAAGCAAGGTGAAAACACAGCCTTCAGAATGGGAGAAAAATAATAGCAAACGAAGCAACTGACAAAAAATTAATCTCAAAAATATACAAGCAACTCCTGCAGCTCAATTCCAGAAAAATAAACGACCCAGTCAAAAAAGTGGGCCAAAGAACTAAATAGACATTTCTCCAAAGAAGACATACAGATGGCTAACAAACACATGAAAAGATACTCAACATGACTCATTATCAGAGAAATGCAAATCAAAACCACAATGAGGTACCATTTCACCCCAGTCAGAATGGCTGCTATCCAAAAGTCTACAAGCAATAAATGCTGGAGAAGGTGTGGAGAAAAGGGAACCCTCTTACGCTGCTGGTGGGAATGCAAACCAGAACGGCCACTATGGAGAACAGTGTGGAGATTCCTTAAAAAACTGGAAATAGAACTGCCGTATGACCCAGCAATCCCACTGCTGGGCATACACACCGAGGAAACAAGAATTGAAAGAGACACATGTACCCCAATATTCATCACAGTACTGTTCATAAGAGCCAGGACATGGAAGCAACCTAGATGTCCATCAGCAGACAAATGGGTAAGAAAGTTGTGGTACATAAACACAATGGAATATTACTCAGCCATCAAAAAGAATACATTTGAATCAGTTCTAATGAGGTGGATGAAACTGGAGCCTGTTATACAGAGTGAAGTAAGCCAGAAAGAAAAACACCAATACAGTATACTAACGCATATATATGGAATTTAGAAAGATGATAATGACAACCCTATATGTGAGAGAACAAAAGAGACACAGATGTATATAATAGTCTTTTGGACTCTGTGAGAGAGGGAGAGGGTGGGATGATTTGGGAGAATGGCATCGAAACATGTATATTGTCATATGTGAAACAGATCGCCAGTCCAGGTTCGATGCATGAGACAGGATGCTTGGGGCTGGTGCACTGGAATGACCCAGAGGGATTGGATGGGGTGGGAGGTGGGAGGGGGGTTCAGGATGGAAAACACATATACACCTGTAGCAGATTCATGTCAATGTATGGCAAAACCACTACAATATTGTAAAGTAATTAGCCTCCAATTAAAATAAATTAATTTATAGTTTTTTTTAAAAGTCTATGCTAAGCAGAGAAGATGGAGAAACAGAAGGAGAGCCTTCTACCTAAAGAGGCTTCTGAGATAGTGCTTTGTATAATAAAAATAATTTTTAAAGGGCTGCTGATGGCTTCCCTGGTGGCTCAGTGGAAAGAATCTGCTGCCAGTGAAGGAAACGTGGGTTCCATCCCTGGTCCTCGAAGATCCCACATGCTGTGGAGCAACTAAGCCCAGCACCACAACTGTTGAGCCTGTGCCCTAGAGTCGGGGAGCTACAACTACTGAGCCCACGTGCTGCAACTACTTGAGCCTGTGTGCCCTAGTTCCCGTGCTCCACAACAAAGGGTAGCCCCCACTTGTTGCAACTAGAGAAAGGCCCTCACGGCAATGAAGACCTAGCACAGCCAAAAAATATTTTTTTTAAAAAAACTAGCTATGGTTTAAAAAAGAAAAAAAGATCCCCTGGATCTTTTTCCAAGCCATGCTTCAAATTTTATCAAACATGGAAAAGTTCAGCCATTGTTTCTTTTAAATATTTGGTCTGTCTCCACTTGCCTCTCCTTACCTTCTGGAACTCCAAGTACACATATGCTGGGCTGCTGGGTGTTGTCCCATAGCTCACTGATGGTCTATTCATGTTCTCCAGTCTTTAAATCTCTGTGTTTCATTTTGGGTAGTTTCTATTGCAGTCTTCAAATTCACTGATCTTTTCTTGCCATGTCAAATCTTCCATTAATCTGTGTCCCATCCAGTTTGCTTTTCAACTGTAGATGTTCGACTTGGGTCTTTTACTCTTCTGGTCATGCTCATGCTTTCCTCCCAACTCCTTGAACACATGGGATATATTTATAGTAGCTGTTTTATGTCTTTTACTATTTCCACCATCTATATCATTTCTAAGTCTGCTTCTATTGATTTTCTCCTCATACTGAATCTTATATTCCTGCTTCATTGCACATCTGGTAATTTTTAATGTCAGACTTTGCAAGTTTAATTTTTGGAGGGTATTGGATATGTTTGTAATCCTTTAAATATTTTTGTACTTTCCAATAAGATGCAATTGAATTACTTGGAAAGAGTTTGATATTTTCAAGACTTGCTCTTGAGCTTTGTTTGGTGGGTGCAGAACAGCCTTTAGGGTTAATTTGGGCCTTCTATTGAGGCAATATGCTTCTGAAGTCTCCCTCAGTTCCTTGTATGTTTGGAAGTCTTTCTATTCTAGCTAGCAGGAACAAACTATTCCCAGATCTCTGTGTGCTCTGGGAACTTAGCCACCATCTCCTTTGCTATGGTTTCTTCTCCAGTGTTGGTAGTTTCCTGAATATTGTGAAATTTGGGAATTATTATTTAACTGAAGACTCAGGGAGAACCTCTGAAGATATCTGGAACTCTCTCATTGCAACTTCCTTCTCTCAAGTTCTATGCCCTGTGAAGTCTATCTGCCTGAGCATCCCTGAACTCTGTCCTGCAGCTCACGAAGATCACCCAGCCTGCTGGTATCCCCTTCTCTATGCAGGACCTGAGAACTCCCCAGGCAGTAAACTGAAACATTCATCGGGCTCATCTTAGGCTTTCTTCCTCCTTTTTGGCAGAAAATTCTCTGCCCTGAATTGCCTATTTTCCAATGTCCAAAAACCAGCTTCATAGATTTTGACCAGACTTTCAGTTGTTTAAGGAGGAAGGATACATGTGGTCCCTGTTAATCCTCCACAAATTCAAGTGGCAATTCAGTGTGTCAACTTTGTGTGCATGCTAAGTCACTTCAGTCATTTCCAACTCTTTGTGACCCTATATGGTCACAAAGAGCCCACCAGGCTTCTCTGTCCTTGGGATTCTCCAGGCAAGAATACTGGAGTGGGTTGTCATTTCCTCCCTGAGGGGATCTTCTCAGTTCCCAAACCTGGGATAAAACCCATGTCTCTTATGTCTCCTGCATTGGCAGGCAGGTTCTTTAACACCAGCAGCCCCTGGGAAGCCCCATGTGTCAACTTTAGACCCTTAATGTTGAATTATTCTGTGAGCTTCTGGAAATTCAGCTACCACCTAGAACAGTGCTTAGCACATCATAGGCATTCAATAATTTTTTTGAATGAATGGGATCCTCTTTCCTCCCAAGTTTGTCCTCAATGAACTTTTCCTCTTTTAATTCTAACCATTTTCCTAATATGCCAAGAACATTATTGATTCTCTTCTCCAAAATATACCCTGTTTTTTCCTATATTCATCTTGGTGTAGTTAACATTCATCCATATCAGTTCTAAAATGTTTAGGAAAAGACTTCCCTGGTGGGGCAGTGGACACAGATTCAATCCCTAGTCCAGGAAGTACCCATGAGCCACAAAGGAACAGAGCCCATGCATCACAAATATTAAGCCTGTGCTCTTGAGCCCAGAGCTGCAACTACTCAAGCCCCTGCCCCTAGAGCCTGTGCTCCACAACAAGAGAAGCCACTGCAATGAGAAGCCTGTGCACCACAACCAGAGAGTAACCACAGCTCACCACAACTAGAGAAAGACTGTGTGCAACCAAAAAATAAATAATTAATTTTTAAAAATAAAATGTTTAGGAACAAAATAAAAGATCCTAAGAGAGAACCTGCATAAACTGTAGGTGCCTCTGGTTAACTTACAGAGGTATCTACTGATACCTCCTTGAGCAGCATTTCTAATCAATTGTGTACCCATCACATGGTGATCTAATCCAGTGGCCTTAGTTTTCCTCAAAGGAAATGCTTCATATGCCTCATCTGCCAAAATAAGTTAGCCTGGCCCTGGTCTAACACTGTAATTTATGGCCTGAAGACTATAAAGTGCTTAAAAAAAAAAAAAAGGCTAATATTAGCACATTGACTCTGTTACTTCCAGGCTACCAGGCTAAATGCTAGAAGAAAAAAAAAAAAAGTCTTGAGTGAAATCATCCCCTAAATCAGATCGTCTTTTAGAAGGATAAAGTAAATTTGGTTCAAAGCTAATAACTGTATTAGTACATAGTGAGCATTTGGGCTTCTTCCATCATCTCTACAGCTGGTCTTCTTTTGTCTCTATTAGCACATTTGCTCTTTTGAAAAGTAGAATGACATGAGAATAAAACTACATATATCATTCCAACACTAAGAGGAAAAAATCTTTTCCCCCCTCATTTTTTATAAATAAGATGTGGAATTAAATGGAAATACATTTTAAGTGAGAATAAAATTTTTGGTAACATATTCTCCCCAAATTAAAATGGAACATGGCATTGGGTGAGAGTGCCACCTACAAGCCATAGCATATGTGACTTTTTACTGATACTTTCAAAGGGAACATTTCCCAACTTATTGTCCTTATTCTACTTCCATTTTTCACTCTGGAATAATGAATATGGACCCTTTATGTCTTGGGAGAAATTGGCAGCACTCGAAGTAACTTTGAGGACAGTCCCCAGACTCCTAGGGCTTATCATAGCAAGATATGGAAGAATGGTAAGTCTGAAAGGGTATTGGATATTTCTTCTCAGATTTTGATGGAAAAAGCAGTGAGTCTGTTTATTTAGGCTCACCGCTGAGTCAAAATTAAGCCACAAATCTATTTCCTGATTTCTCTGGGGCATAATATGTTTGTTTTTAAAAATTTTCTTGTATATGAGCTATCAAGTCAAAATTCATTTCTCATATACACAAGCCTTATAATAGCCCTATATTTCTAGAAGTCCATGCCTCTTCAAATTTCTCCCTTTAGACATCAGAATCTGAATGGGGGAAAAAATAATTTCATAGTGTTTCTTTCCTTTAAGTCAAAGAATTTAGGGAGCTCCCTGGCTGTACAGTGTTTAGGATTCAGTGCTTTCACTGCTGTGGGTGGGATTCTGTGCTTTCACTGCCTTGAGTCGAGGTTTAATCCCTGGTCAGGGAGCTGAGATTCCACAAGCCACGTGGGCAGCCAAAAAAAGAAAAAAATATGATTTAAAAATTTAGGGAATACACTGCCCAAACAGGGCAATAAAGCAATGAAAATATAATAGTAGTAAAACAAAGCTCTGTAAAACTAAGCAGAAAAAGAGTTTGATTTTACAGATGAAAAAGGTGCTGAAACATTTTGACCACAGCTTGTGAGGTGAAGAAGGGGCGGTAACAAGAGGATGAGAAGGCTGTGTTTAGTTTATTTCCCCTCATTTTGTTTGCACGAGTAATTGAGGGAAGAGTTTTTCAATGCTGGCTATAATTATTAGGCCGAGAAATTTTAGTTGACATAAGGTTGCAACATTCAGTATGCAGGAAAAATAGGGCAAGTCAAAGTCAAAATAAGTTTCTCCTCATGGAGCTATGAGATGAGTGGGAACAGCTTGTACACTAACTGCACAGATGAAGTCATCTTTGTTGTACCAATATTAAAGGCTTGACATAAGAATCTTTCAGTTCCATCTTGCTCTGCCATGTAATGTTGGTGACAGGTATTTAAGAACTGCCTGTTCTGTCCAAAAGGTTCAGTATCTACTGAGCACTATCAGAGTGTCTACATAATTACTTCTCCCAACTGCTTTGAAGCATAGCAGACCATCCATGTGGCAGGCACCACTCAGGTTGTAATTCTCCCCTTTGAATTTCATAGTCATCATTTAACATATGAAAAAAAATTTTTTTCTCACACTTCAAAGACAGTGAATAAGACTTTGCTTTATTTTTTTTTGAGGCCATTTTTATTTAAAAAACAAACTTACTTGCTTTCTACATGCAAAGAGCCTTACAGAAACATAGTAAAATACTTTATGTGATGTCTCAGAACCTTCCTCAAGTTTATTTTCATTGCATAATCAGTTCCATTTGGTGGAGAATCCTTGAGATTATTTCACATTATGTTAAATGCTAAAAACACACCAAATACATAGAATCATAGGGGTGTGAAGCAGGATGGTTCTGCAAAATTAGGGGAAATTAAGCTAAAGATCAGTATGATACTCAGGTGTTACATTTTCCACTAACCCACAGGGAAAAAAGAAAAGAATTGGAAGCCTTGCAGTTGAATCCAGGTATGCTTTTTCTGAACAGTTACTTGGTGTTTACCAATGTGAAAGCAAGCTGATCCTTCGAGTACTCTGGTTTGAGAATTCCCAATTGTTACTTGATATTCTAATGGAAGAGATATTGGCTCCAAGTTTTGCAAGAGAGGGGTATTTTGCAATAATCTCTTCTTTAGAGAAGGGGGAAAAGTGGAAACAGTGACAGATTTTATTTTCTTGGCTCCAAAATCACTGCTGTTGGGGACTTCAGCCATGAAATGAAAAGGTGTTTACTCCTTGGAAGGAAAGCTATGACAAACCTAGACAGCGTATTAAAAAGCAGAGACATCACTTTGCCAACAGAAGTCTGTATAGTCAAACCTATGGTTTTTCCAGTAGTCATGGACAGATGTGAGAGCTGGACCATAAAGAAGGCTGAGCACTGAAGAATTGATGCTTTCGAATTGTGTTGCTGGAGAGGACTCTTGAGAGTCCCTTGGACCACAGAAAGATCAAACCAGTCAATTCTAAAGGAAGTCGGTCCTGAATATTCATTGGAAGGACTGATGCTGAAGCTGAAGCTCTAATACTTTGGCCACCTGAGGTGAAGAGCCCAACTCATTGGAAAAGACCCTGATGCTGGGAAAGATTGAGGGGAGGAGGAGAAGGGGGCAGCAGAGGATGAGATGGTTGGATGGCCTCGCTGATTCAATGGACATGAATTTGAGCAAACTCCAGGAAATAGTGAAGGACCGGGAAGCCTAGCATGCTGCAGTCCATGGGGTAGCAAACAGTAAGACATGACTTAACAACTGAACAACAAACAACTTCTTTAGAAATATTGAGTCCATTCAAATATGTCAAAATACAGCTTGCCCTGATATGAAAGTTATTAACATGGGACCTTTTCCCTTCCTTATCTTTTCTTGCCTTTTAATAACCTCCAGAAATGAACTGTTTCAAATGTATATATATAATTTTTATATTCTGCAAACTGTACAGAACACCATGGCCATTAACATTGAAACAAGCTTGCTGCTGCTGCTGTTAAGTCACTGCAGTCGTGTCCAACTCTGTGCACAGGTTGAGCTAATATCCATAGTAATATTGAAAGGCAGATAAACAATTCTGGATAATAGACATGAATACACTAACCTGTTTATTACACTTTTAATTTCTTCCTAGTACACATGTTGACAGCTTCACTACAAGGAAAAAGTTCAGAAAAATCAGAGGAGATAGAACTATTTTATTTTTGCAATAAAAAATAACACTGAAATTTCTATAGTAGTCCTATCCCGCAGAATAGAATATAGGCTACATAAAATTGTTTAAAATTTTCTAAAGAGCTTCATTTCAAAAAGTATACTTTAATAATACATTTTGCTTGATCTAATAAATCTAACAGTATTATCAACATATAACCAATACAAAAAGTATTCATGAGATATTTTAGATTATTTTTCTCACACTAAGTCTTTGAAATCTGGTGTATATTTTATACTCACAGATAATCTGGTCACATTTCAAATGCTTAATGTCTAGTGATTACTGTGTTGGACAGAATGAAGCTATAGTGCAGTACATATTCACTATGTTTAAACAACAAATAGAGTCTCTTTAACAGAGCTCTCTTGCAGTTTTCCCTTGAACTTTTTAGAAACTCCATTGTGCCCCGCTACAAAGGACTTGCCATGTCCCTGTCCAGTATGACTATGCCTCAGGGTGCTCTGTATGCTGTAAGGAAGCAGATCAAACAAAAGCTGGTGGTATTTCACTTTCATGTATCTTCTGCATTAAAATGTGCCCCAAGCCAAAGATAAAACTTGGCTTCTGGCTACATTATTAATCTTCTAGTACCTTTCACACTTCCTGCTTCCCTGGTGGCTCAGATGGTAAAGAATCTGCCTGCAATGAGGCAGACTCAGGTTATATTCCTAGGTTGTGAAGATTCCCTTGAGAAGGGAATGGCTACCAGTATTCTTGCCAGAAGAATTCCATGGACAGGGGAGCCTGGTGAGCTATAGTCCATGGGATTGCAAAAAATCAGACACGACCGTGCGACTAACACACACACACATACACCCTTCACATTTCAGGGCATCTGGCCCAGCAACCTACTGCTAGAGCTGATTTGAATCCAAAAGGAGGCTCATCCAATTCTGATGGGTGGGTTAAACGCTGCTGTCAACCTGAACAGTCTATGAGCTAGCGCACACTGAGTATCTACTATAGGCTAAAGTGAAAGAAGTGAAAGTGTTAGTTGTTCAGTCTTACTGACTCTTTGAGACCCCTGGGACTAGGGCCCACCAGGCTCCTCTGCCCATGGAATTCTCCAGGCAAGAATACTGGAGTGTGTAACCATGCCCTTCTCCAGTGGATCTTCCCAACCAAGGGATCAAAACTGTGTCTCTAGTATCTCCTGCATTGCAGGTGGATTCTTTACCATCTGGGCCATCAGGGAAGCCCATTATAGGCTAAACTAAGCTCATAATCTCATTCACTCAGATCCTCAATTGCTTTCAGTAGTACCTCAAAGCATCCTCATCTCTGCTTCTGTTCCTCCATTCTTAAGTCATCCACGAGAGCCACCAGAGTTTGCTTGGACACATCTGATTGTCGTGCCTCCCCAGCGGGCCCCTAGGATGACTCCCACTGTTAGTCAAATGCAGACTTTATTTAGTGCTGTATATGAGGCCCACCCCACTCCCTGGCCCCAGCCCAGCTCTCAAGCTGCAGCTCTGTCTAGTTCCCTATTGTGTGGCCTCTCCCTCATATTCTCTACACACATGCTCCAGCCAGATGGCTTCTTGCCATCCCCTGATGGTGCCATATCATTCTCTCATGCTAGGTTTATATACACAGCTTTCTTCGCCTAGAATGTACTTTCCCTCTTGTTCACAGGTCAGAATCCTGTATTTCCAATCTACAAAATCCAAGTTAATATTCTAGCTTCCGTACTTGTTCTTGTTCCATGGAGGGAAGCTGCCTGCTAATCTGAAAACACCTTTGTTTCTGATGGTAGAAGTCAAATCCACCTGCTGTTTGGAGGAAGTTTTCTCAGTATATTTCTTGTTCGCTGTCTTATTTCAGATGAGAGCTGCTACTAATCCATGAACAATTCCAATAATGCTCAGGTAGTATTATAGCGCTGACTCTTTATGTCTGACTCTTTGCGACCCCATGGACTGTAGCCTACAAGGCTCCTCTGTCCATGGAATTTTCCAGGCAAGAGTACTGAAGTGGGTTGCCATTTCCTTCTCCAAGGGATCTTCTCGACACAGGGATGGAACCCAGGTCTCCCGCATTGCAGGCAGACGCTTTACCATCTGAGCCACCAGGGAAGTTACTAATATTATAGCGCCAGTCTTACCAAGAGTAATCTTGATAAGAGTATCAAGATTACTCTTGATAAGAGAAGGAAAAACAAGTAGAAGTTTTTTCAAAGTGCACTTGAAAGTAAGAATGACTATTACATTTTTAACTCTATTTTTTAATACAGTCATGTCAAGAAAGAACTAAAAATAGGACATTGACCTTTTAACTCCTTTTTGTGAGCTGAGCTCACGTAAATCCTAATTTTATATTTGTTATCCTTTTAGTGTTTTTCAGGGCAGTTTCCCATTCATGCTTTTCACAGCAGAGCTATCAACAATTGACTCTCACACCTCACCATGTCCCAAGACAAACTCATCACCATCTCTTTAAGCCTGTTCTTTTGGACTCTTCTAGTTTGTTTTGGAAAGTTCATCACTTGGAGTTATACCCAACATGTCCTTCTCCATCGCTCCTGACAAAAATAAGTTGCCACGTCCTCTTATTCTACCTCTGCAGTGTCTCTGACAATCACTCCTTCTCTGCTGTTCTCACTGCCTACATCCTGGTTCAGGCCCATATTGTCTCCCACTTGTGCCCCTGGAATTACCTCAGCCCTATTTCCCTTTAACTCCTAAATTCCAACATTTACCAAGATTTCTAAAGCCCAGCTCAAAGCATGTCATCTCCCAGCTCAAAAACCCTCAGTTCCTCCCCATCACCTAATAAACAAAATCCAGACTCTTTAGCCTGATAGTCAAAGCCCACCCATGCTGTGACCCCAATATAATGTTATAATGTGATCTCCCTACTCCCTTCCATGTACTACAGTCAAAATGTACTAGTTGTCCCCCAAATACGCCCTGCCCATCTTAGCATCTGGCCTTTGTGGGTGGTGTTTTTGTTTCTTTAACTTCTTGCTAATTGAAATATGACCCCATCCTTCAAGTCCCAGTCACAACCACTGCCTCTTCCATGAAGACTTTGTGCATTTTCCAGCAGGAAATAATCTTTTAGTCCTTGTATATACCTTTTTGTATTTTTGTTTTAATCCTTCAGTTCAGTTCAGTTCAGTCCAGTCGCTCAGTCGTGTCCAACTCTTTGCGATCCCATGAATCGCAGCATGCCAGGCCTCCCTGTCCATCACCAACTCCCAGAGTTCACTCAGACTCACGTCCATCGAGTCAGTGATGCCATCCAGCCATCTCATCCTCTGTCATCCCCTTCTTCTCCTGCCCCCAATCCCTCCCAGCATCAGAGTCTTTTCCAATGAGTCACCTCTTCACATGAGGTGGCCAAAGTACTGGAGTTTCAGCTTTATAATCATTCCTTCCAAAGAAATCCCAGGGCTGATCTTCAGAATGGACTGGTTGGATCTCCTTACTACAGCTTATATTGCAAGCTTGTTTGTGTATGTAGGTGTGTCAATATCTTGTATATGCTCAGATAATAAAGTTCATTTCATTGATGAACAGATATTTCTTGAGTACCTACTATGTGCTACTACAGAGCAGAGAGTAAGCTGGACAATAGAGTACCCATTTTAAATACCCAGCTTACAGCACCCAGCATGTATGTTGCACTTTGTAAGCACTCAGTGATTCCTTGCCAAACTCATGGCTAAATTCCTAATTGATCTGAAAATGAATTTCCAGAAAGTTTTACTTTCAGACCAGAAAAGCAAAAATGGAAGTTTAAAAGACTTCAGAGCAGCTGAACTAGGAGTTCATAACATATATATGTATTTGTCTCTTGTGCAGTTTAGCCCTGGAGACCCTGGCAAGCCCTCACACAGAGCCCTTTGCTCTCGGATTACACACATCCTTAACAATAACAATCAAGACAACAACCACAGCAAGCTCCAGTATTTGGTTTACAAGCTCATTTCAGATGAGAAGCAGCAAATTAGGAGCAGGGAATAGACATGGCATAATCAGTCACATTGGCATCAGTGAGACTGACAGTCTAGCAACAAAGGAGGACCCAAAAGAAGCTAAAAAACAAAACAACAATTAAAAAAAATAAAACAGTGATCTGCAGCCATTTAGAACAGAGACAAACAGTTCTGCATACCTCCAAAGAGCCTGAGGGCTTCTCAGCGTAATAGCACAATACTACAATTTGGATGATGTTTACAATGCATTATTTTAGAAGGCAGGGAAGATTAATATACTGGAAAGGTTTCCATATAAGATAATTAAAACTCTTGGTATTTAAAAGGATAAATCCTCAGCCATCTATTAAACTCATTTGTCCAGAACAACCCTCTTGCACCCCCACCCATAGGCTTTGGAGCCAGGGTTTTATTGTACTTCCTTGCATTACTTGATTCATTTGCCTCAGAACATTCGTTGGCTCTCAGCATTTAGTTTAATCTTCATTAGGTAAGTTTTATTCCCATTTTATTTGCACAACACTCTACAAGGGCCAGTAGAGAACACAACAGATTGGAAAAGTCTAGACCCTAGGCTTGTCCTGGAGATGCTCAAGGTCTTGTTAAGGAGATAAAATTTATATCCTTGAACCACATGAAGACACAGTTGAGAAATGCAAATAAGTGTATACTGTGAAACAAACTTTGCAGTGAAGGATCATTTGGGAAATAACTAGGCCTAATCAAGATTACTTTGATATGAGCCTCTGAGCCAGAAGTGGAAGCTTTGGGGTAAAGAAAATAGCACAAAGAGTGCCTACCAGAGGCAAGAAAGAGCAAATCGTGTGCTGGTTTTGGCCAGGAGCCAGACTGACAGACCGAGGCTGAGGCCCCTGCTTGAGGATAAGAGATAAGTTTGAAGTGTTCCACCTTCTTGTATTAATACTAATCCCTTTGCATTAAAACAAATCATCTTTCTTAAATCATGTCTTAGTCTATTCAGGCTGCCATAACAAAGTAAGATAGACTTAGTGACTTAAACAAAAACATGTTTATTCTCATAGTTCTAGAGGCTGGGAAGTCCAATATCTAAGGAGCCATGTTTCTGGTGAGAGCTGCTTCCTGATTCATAGACAGACAACTTCTTGCTCTGTCCTCACATTGGGGAGAAAGAGAGCAAGCTCTCTAGTGCCTCTTCTTATAAGGACACTGATAACATCATGAAGGTCCCACCCTCATGACCTCATCTAACTCTGATTACCTCCCCAAAGCTCCATCTCCAGATATCATTACACTGAACGGTAGGCCTTAAACAGATGAATTTGGTAAGATTGGGGGTTGTAGGTAGAGTCACAACATTTGGTGCATAACCGGTCATTTGAATGTAAATCTCTGCATTTTTTGAAAAGCTCAAAAAATCAAGTTTGATATACAGACTAGTATTTATCTTCAGGGTTTCCCAGGTGCCCATGGTGGTAAAGAACCTGTGTGCCAGTGCAGGAGACACAAGAGATGTGGGTTTGATCCCTGGTTTGGGACTATCCCCTGAAGGGGGGCATGGCAACCCACCTCAGTATTCTTGCCTGGAGAATCCCATGAACAGAGGAAACTAGCAGGCTACAATCCTTAGGGTCAAAAAGAGTCAGACGCTACTGAAGCAGCTTAGTGCACACACGCATTTGTCTTCAATCATGTCATTTTACAAGAGAATTTGTGTAACAGCTAGTTACAAGCTACAAAGCTGACTTGATTTGCTTTCTCTACATTCATTTTACAAAAAGAAAAAAATCATAGGAAGTAACATTCTCCTTTGGTTAGGAGCTCTGGAAATGTTCTCCTTCTAGAAGACATTTTCCAGTGTATCTGAAGATTTGGATGATGGCTAACAGATTCATGAGTTCAGTTCGGTTCAGTCACTCAGTCGTGTCTGACTCTTTGTGATCCCATGGACTGCAGGACACAGGCCTCCCTGTCCATCACCAACTCCGGGAGCATGCTCCAACTCATGCCCATTGAGTCGGTGGTGCCATCCAACCATCTCATCCTCTGTCATTCCCTTCTCCTCCTGCCTTCAGTCTTTCCCAGCATCAGGGTCTTTTCCAGTGAGGCAGTTCTTCACGTCAGGTGGCCAAAGTATAAGTACAAATAATGGACTGAAACTTTCTACAGCTTGTTAACTGGTAAAGACTGGAGATTTATCAGCCTGTTAAAATGAGGTTCTAATAACTGTGCTTTTACCTAAACTGTGAACTCTGTGAGCATAGGGTAAGTGTTTTCCCCAAGAGTCTAAGCCATCACCTACCACAGAAATGGGACTTAGTGTTAAGCAGAAACCAATAAGTGATTGAATGCAAGACAAATTGACTTGTTAACATTTGATTAAAGTAAAATTCTAAGTTTCTCAAAATTAACTTACCCTGAATTGGCTGAGATGCTTATAACTGATGGATTATGCCTATTTAACAAATTGAACACAAACCACAAAATCAGGGATTTAAAACTAATTTTTTCACAAACACATTTGTTGTAAATCCAGTACATGTATCCTTTTGAATTGGCTGCTTTGTGTAATTGAGAGCCAATTTCAATGTTCACATGACAATGAAAATCTCAAGCTTAAATTTATTAATATGTTGCCTTGGCAGAACACCAGGCTTCTTAGTAGCAAAATATGGAGAGAATGGATATTAGTCTCCAAAGATTTGAGTTTGATTTTGAAAATAAACTGATGTTGTTCTTTAAAAGATCATTCATAAGGAAATATAACTGTAGAGATGTGGACTAGAAAGCAATTTAAATGAAAATATTTCAAAGGAGAGAGAATCAAAGTTTCAGCATGGTATTTGGTTGGAAGGCCCAGGGATCAAAATATTTAACTGTTTTAAGTCCCACCTGAGCAATTCAAATCCTGAATCATTGCTCATGCATCTATCTGATAACTCTTAATCTAGACATACTTAACAAAGAATTTGTCAAACACACTAAAATAGGGAACAGAAGAACTACACATTCAACCAGACAGACCCCAGAAAAGAAGAATTCATCATTTCTAATAGCCAAGATTGTAATTTATTTAGCACACACCAGGTATCTGTGTAGCACTGCCAAGTGACGCATAGGATTATCTAATCCTTATAAAAAGCCCATTGAGCAGATAAGGAAACTACGGCTTAAAAATAGGTTAAGCAAATTACCCCAAATCAACAAGCCTGTAAATGGCAAAGGCAAGAGTTTAGCCTTTGTTATTGACCACTCCATTTTGTTTCACTGCTCCTCAAGAGGTGGTCCTTGAACTGGCAACATCAGCATCGCCTAGGAACTTGTTGGAAATCAAAGTCCCAAACTCTACACAGACTTACTGAATGAGAATCATTGGCTGTGGGGCCCAGGAATCTGTTTTAACTAGCTCTGCAGGAAATTCTAATGCACACTAAAGTCTGAGAAGTACAACTCTATCCTACTCTATTTCTCCAAACTTTAGCAAATATATATATTTCACTTTGCCAAAAATTAATATCACATCCGTTTCTTTGTTTGAACCATAACCACTAGAACAGCAACCTTAATTCTGACAAATAGAATATATAAAATGAGCCCCAAGGAAAACAGCACAATGGCATTATTATCCATCTATAATATAAACGAGGACTACGGTGAATTGGAATTGGAATTCTTTCAAGACCTGACTATGCATATTGATTTAGGATTAGAATAGTAATCACTTAGCTCATTCTAAGCTTTAACAGATAAAATAGATTTTTAATATAAGCTCAGAAATGAGTATATTGCCAAGAGGGCAAGAGTAACCATCCAATGTGCTGTGACAAAAGTGAAATATAATACATGAAAAGGGCAATCAGAATTCCAATCTATTGCTATGAATGATTGTCTTGCCGGGAAATGAAATGTATTGACATTGCTGCTGAGCTGTCATTAACATGTTATGCAGACATTGAGATTTTTCTGAGCAAAGTTACTGGAAGTCATTCAAATATTTATAATGGTGTAATGGGTGAACTGGAGATTTTCTCTTTCAGGGAAAAAAAAAGTGTGTTCCAAGCTCCTTGATGAGAAAATATTTGGAATAAAACACAATAGATTTATATACAGACTTATAGGGTTGAAATTGATTTTTGTTTCCCTGGGAATTTAAGAATCTTTTTAATAGTGGAGAGCTGGTGTACAGCTGCAAGAGGTTGGCTTAATACGGAGCCAATATTTATGCTTTCTTGATAGAACAAATGAGAGTCCTTGCTCTGTTTTCTATCTTACTTTTGTTGAAAGTCTGGCAACACTGGGATATAATACTTGCTTCTTCAAAATGTTTCTAAATTGTTCACTGTTTTGCATTTAATCTTGAGGCTGCTTTATTTATAATATTATTAAACCTCAAAGAAACCCATATGGTGGAAGGGAATGGAGAAATTTTGTGATTTCACTGTTTTGTTTTTCTTTAATAGAATTTATGTGAAACCAAAAATCATTCAAGTTTGTGTTTTTATTTTCAAGGAGTGTGTCCATGCCTTGCAACAGGATGCCTTAAACAGATGGATAAAATATAGAACATAATAAATGTTATGACTAATTTATAATTCTGCAGAAATTGCCCTCTTTCTAACAGGTGAGTGAAGGTTTATATAGAGATTTGTTATCTCTATATTTAAAGTAAGAAACTACAGCCTTGAAAAAATATAAACATATCTTTGTCCAAATGCATATCCAACACATAACTACCAGCAGCCTCTATTTCTTAATAATTTCTAGGTTTACTCAAACCTTACTTATTTATCCCTACTCCTTACCATTTGCCTACTGTATTCAGGATCTACTACAGGCCAGTAGTATGCTTGTGTTTTACCTAGATATCAGGTATTCAGGCACAGTACTTTGACATATGATAAGCACTCAAGCAAATATTATTATCTATATACAACTGCCAAAAACACAGAATTTGTCTGTAAACAAAGTAATTTATGCTTCTTGGATCATTGGCAGAGTTTTGACATCATCTGTACCATCTTTTAGCATGCATAACTGGAATCCAACTGGTCAGTGTAAGGTAGTGGCTAAAATCATGGACACTGGTACCATAAAACCATGATTCCAGTCTGTGTTCTACTGCTTACTACCTGTGTGACCCTGAACCAGACATTTCAGCTTTCTATGCCCTGTTTCCTATTTCAGAGTTGTTGTACAGATTTACTCAGAGGCTGCTTGGAAAAGTGTTTGGCGTGGAGTAGGTTGTCAATGTTTGGTAGCCATCATTGTTATTCTCTGGGCCCATTAAATCACCTGTAAATAGATGTAATAAACAAACCTATGGAAGGCTCAGACAGTAAAGAATCCACCTGCAATGCGGGAGACCTAGGTTCAATGCCTGGGTTGGGACGATCCCATGGACTATGGTATGGCAACCCACTTCAGTATTCTTGCCTGCAGAATCCCCATGGACAGAGGAGCCTGGCAGGCTACAGTCCATGGGGTCGCAAAGAGCCAGACATGACTGAGACTAAGAACACAGTACACATGGAAGGCTAGGGGTTCCGTGAGGCCAAGAACCATGTCTTTTCACTATTGGATCCTAGCACAGAGCTTAGATCCCTGTCTCACAAATAAAAAGTTAAGTAACTTAATAAATGAAATATATATATATATATAAAGCAACTGGCACAGCGCCTGGCACATAGCAAGTGTTCAGTAGATGAGGGCTGTTTTAAGTATGTTTAACTATTTTGTGAACTCCATTAATAGAGTTTTAGTTCAAATCTGACCTCTGTCCATAATACTGGTAAGTCTTCGGGGGAAGTCTTCACTCCCTGGAACTAAGACATCCAGGGAGCTCTGTCCAGTTGCATTATGGAATAGCTCCTTAAGCCTTGACTAGAAAGGAGTTAGTGGTAAGGGCATTGGGCCAGAAATACAGAAGATTTAAGATTCAAGTCCTGGCTTTACAGTTACCTAGTTATATGGCCTTGGACAAGTCATATCACCACTTTGGGTCTGTTTCCTCTGTAGTAAGATGATTGGCTTGGATTGAGAGAAACTCTTTGAATTCTGGATCTCTATAATTTTAGAAACTGTACCATAATTCTTTGTTCCTGAGCACATAAACAATTTTTATGACTTACCTCTCATGTATGTAGCATATCTGTCACACACATGTGAGTGCACACTCATGCACACACACATGTAAATGTGTATATATGAGTCAGCAAAGTCTGCTGTGAATTTTTCATCCAATAGAGGAAATTTTCTCCTAGAACAATGAATTCTTCTCTCCATGTATACCTTTCAGGGTGATGCCTGCATGTGAATTATACATTTAGATTTGGCATCCATATTAGATTAGAACTGAGAAATGTTTCAAAAGGAAGACTAAAGAAAAATTAATGACTTATTTTGTCTGCTCCAGCCTAATATAATTTCCCTCCTCCATACTAAACAATTTTTCTTATCTATGCCAATTGTTTGCCATTTCTTAAACATCCAACTGCTCAGATGTGTGTGTGTGCCTTGTCTCCCCATGTAAGAAGAGCTATCACTTATTAAACACCTACTGTTTGCCAGGCACTGTGCTAGGAAATGCTCTAATTCTTTCAGCAATCTTCAAAAATTACAGATGAGGAAACTGAATTTAGGTGTTTAAGTAGGAGCTCAAGTTCGAACCACAGTCATTGGTGAAGCCTGCATCTGAACCTCATAAGACTCAGTGCCCTATCTTCTCTATAGTGTCTTTTAAACAACTACTTGCCATGTCTAATCCCATCAATCTAAACATTTCCCTGGAAGCAGATCTGTTTATTACATTTACTTGAAGTCCATCCTTCCAAACATACACACAGAGTTGTGAACATAATAGGTGCAATATAACAACATAACATGAAATGTATGTTGAATAAATGGAAGAGAAAAAAAGGACATACTGGGCCTTCTTCAGTTTTGTTGCCTCATTTCTCTCTTAGGGTTCCTTTTTTTGGATCAAAACAGGAAGTGGTAAGGTTGTCACATGAGTACAAGCCATTGAGTGGTGACAAGTACCAATCTGGCTCAAGGCATTAAGGAAGTCAAAACTTAGTTCTCCCTATTTCTTTCCAAGCATTCACAGACCTAAACATCAGCCACCTCATCCTAGGCAGCCTCTGTAGGTAATAGACTGGTTAGCCTGGTCCTAACCAGGCATGCAGAGAAGGCAATGGCACCCCACTCCAGTACTCTTGCCTGGAAAATCCCATGGACGGAAGAGCCTGGTAGGCTGCAGTCCATGGGGTCACAAAGAGTCGGACATGACTGAGTGACTTCACTTTCATTTTTCACTTTCTTGCATTGGAGAAGGAAATGGCAACCCACTCCAGTGTTCTTGCCTGGAGAATCCCAGGGATGGGGGAGCCTGGTGGGCTGCCGTCTATGGGGTCGCACAGAGTCGGACATGACTGAAGCGACTTAGCAGCAACCAGGCATGGGGATCCCTAGACATTTTCACATTCTACACCAAAGAGTTTTCTCTGGGTTTACTAAAGTATATTTTGGGGAAGTTGATCAGCTCTTTGGTTTTGTTAC
Source organism: Ovis canadensis (assembly GCF_042477335.2). Lineage (NCBI taxonomy): Eukaryota > Metazoa > Chordata > Mammalia > Artiodactyla > Bovidae > Ovis > Ovis canadensis. The sequence continues at coordinate 177,077,832 of NC_091247.1, read as the reverse complement.
CACTCATATATATTTCAAGGACTATAAAAGTGAGAGATTAAACAAGCCGTTATTTCTGACCATGGAGATAAGAGAGCTCATACTTAAACAGAGTAGTAGATTCAGTTTTGGAATCTACTGGGTACTCTTGAAAAGTAGGTCATCATGATCAATCTAGGAAGGTTGCCTTAAACTTAGCACTTGAATTAGTCAAGTTTAAACTGACAATAATAAAAAACAGTCTTCAACTTCTTTCTATATTTTTAGGACCAGTCTCATTTTTAATAACGTTTAAAAAAAGGGGGGGAAAGTCTAGAGGAAAAAATTCCTCTTTTTGCCATGTGATGTTCCAAAAGTGTAGCTGTAGAAAAGTTCTTGTCAGTTGAATAAAAACCACATTTGATAGAGAAAAAGAAAAGTTTATGGCTGACACATGCAATAGTGTAATGCAAGTATTCTTGGTTAGTCAATGATGCCCTAAATAGTATCTCAGAGACCCAAGTTCTTTTGTCTTTGAAGTGTTACCTCTTCGAGATCTTCAAAGTCTTCTCCACTAAGCTGCAGGAGGGAAAGAGAGAGACTGGAAGACTGGACGATTAAGCAAAAAGTTTTGTAGAACAGACTTAGATATATATCATTTCCCACCCACGTTTTATTGGCCAGAATTCAGTCATATGGTCCTGCCTAACTTCAGGGAAGACTGGGAAAAGCAGTCCAGCAGAGTGCCCAGTAAGAAAAGGAACTAGGGTAGAGTGAACTCACAGCAGTCTGCCGTAGCTCTACATGTGTACTTTCCATACAGCATCATGCTGCTAACAGGGTTCCATGTAAAGGCCAATAAATGGTTGCTCTTGTTGTTAACAATCAGTACATCTGATACAAGCTAATAACCATTATCTGAGACTATATGGAGCAAAGCCAAGTGTTAATTGTGGGCCGTGATAAATAAGACAGGACCTCACTCCCTAAGAACTGTGTTCTAAAATAGAAACGCTTAACCAACTCTCTCTCTCTCTCTTTTTTTTTTTTGGTTCCGTGCCCTGTGGCTTGTGGGATCTTAGTTCTTTGACCAGGGATTGAACCCAGAGCCCCTACTGTGAGACCACTGAGACCTAACCACTGGACTGACAGGGAATTCCCTTTTTTCTTTTATTTTTTCAACCAACTCCAAAATGGAAAAAAAAATAAGGCAAAGATAAAATAGAGGTGAAATTCTTTTTGTAAATAACATACATTTCATTATATGTCTGTTTACCCCAGCTTTAAGTCACTCAAGACTGAGACCTGATAACATACCTTTGTGTCTGTGGTCTTTATTCAGTGCCTGGCATATAGTGGGTACTATAGAAGTGATTTTTAAGGAAATAAAATAAAGAACCATGTTGAAGTTGTGCAGAGAAGAAAAAATTACTTATGACTATATAACTTTATATACATTTATATAACTTTAGGAGATGCAATTCTGTAGTCACTGTGAACAGCTCTGCTTGCAGTTGTGTAGTACACGTCCTGCACAGCTGTAAGAGGCAGCCCTGGGCAAAAGAGCAACCAGAAAATGCATCCAGGGAAGCATGAACATTGAACTGAGTTTTGGCATGTATTAATACAAAGGATTTCTACATGTGAAAAAGGAAGACAAAGCCATTGTATGCTGAGAAAAGAGCCCATTCAGAAATGAGAGTCCTCAAAAGGGAACTCATAGACCAGGTAGCTGGGAGTTATAAAGGAGGAGTTACTTTGTTCCTCAACAATGAGTGGTATGATTACCACAGTGAGAAGTGTGAAGTGACTCATTTTAGGAAGGCCATTCTGGCCATCATGTGGAAGGTGGAGGAAAGAAAGGATAAGTAAGAAGACCACATGGGAGGCCACCATCATAATGCAGCTGAGAGATGACAGAACTAACCAGAACCATGACAGTGGAGAGAAAAAAGAGGATTTTGTGACTTACTGGCTGCCCCAGATAAGAGAGAATAGTGAAAAATTACTCTAAGGTGACTTGGTAGACAGTGGGAGCAATTAATTGCAAAAAAGAACAGGAGTTTGTAAAAAGGAGATGATGTGTTCAGTTCAATATGTGTTGCACTTGAAGTGTATTGCCAGTAGGACTCCTATGTAAATCTATATAATAAATACCAGGTCCAGAACTCAGAAAAGAGGTAAGATGATTTCTGAACTATCAACCCATCATCAGTGGCTGGAACCATATAAGCCAGGTAGACAATATAGGGCAATAGTTCTTCACACAGTTGTATGTACGCATGGAGAGAGAGGTTGGTCTGGTTTACCTGTTTTTGTGTAACAGCTACCCCAAACTTAATGGTTTAACACAATCATTTATTTTGCTCATGATCTTGTGGGCCAAGATTTTGGTAAGGACTAAGCTATATAGTTTTGTTCCACATGGTATTAACTTTAATGGCTGGGCCTGGAAGAGCCACTTTCAAGACGGTTCTTCATTTACACATGGTGCCTCAGTGTTCTGCATGTAAGGTCTTATCCTTTGGGCTGCTCCATATGACTTGGGTTTCACATATCACAGTAGTCTCAGGATCTCTGGTCACACTTCTTGCAAGAGGCAGGAGTAAAGCTACCAGGTCAGTCAAGGGCCATGTCCAGGACCGGCAGTCTCACTTCTATTAAACTTTGCAGAACCTAACCACATCCAAGAGGCTGAGAAATAGATTCTACTTCTTGATAGGTAAAATGACACAGTCACATTGTGGAAGGGCATGTGAAATGGGAAATACTGGGGGTTATCTTTGGAAAATACTATATGCTACTGGAGTGTCCACCAAAGTCACATGAGCTTTTTCAAATCATGACTATTATGCTTCCAAACTTTAAATAAGTTCTATGAGGAATTCTGATACATATTTCTACCTCAGACCCACTGGTATAGAATAAAAAGAAAAAGTGGCTCAGGGCCAAAATGTAAAAAGGAAAAGCAACTCTGAGTAGGGAGTTTCTGCTGATAGGCCAGAGATGAAAGAAATGAGCTCAAAGCATGATGGGAGCCAAGGGAAGAGTTGGTTTCAAGGAGGATGTGATCAGAAGAACCAATGCTAAAGAAACCTTGAGAATGAGGAGAACTAGGCAGAGGATTCCAACTATGGCTTTTAAAGCTCTCCAGGAACTTCCTTGGTGGTCCAGCGCTTAAGAATCTGCCTTCAGGGCTGCATGAGTTTGATTCCTCGTTTAGGAAGATTCCACGTGCTGCATAGCAACTAAGCCCCTGTGCCACAACTACTGAGCCCGTGTGCCTGGGGCCCATGCTCCACAATAAGAGAAGTCACCAAAATGAGACCCCCTCACGCTGCCATGAAGAGTGGCCTCTGCTTGCCACAACTCGAGAAAGCTCATGTGCAGAAACAAAGACCCAGTGCAGCCAGTTTAAATAAATAAATAAGTAAAATACTTTTAAGAAAAAAGGTCTCTCCACATCTCTGTTTCAGTTGGAGTTGGAATCCAGAATCAAGCTTAAAAACTGAGTTTTCAATCATAATATGTTCCATTTTGAGAAAGGTTGGTGACAGACTTTACAGGTAAATTGTGAACTTCAAAAAAATGGAGATGTTTCCCTTCTACTCCTCCATTTTATCTTTGTAACTAAGTTCTTTGGCAGTTACTTTTCTTTGTTTGGGATATGAAGTCAAAATCAGTGTATCAGCTGACTCTTGCTGTATAACAAATCGTCCCAAAGTCAATGACTTATAATGAAGGGTCCGCACGCTACAATCTGTGAGCCAGACGCTTGTCTTTGTAAATATAACTTTATTTGGACATAGCTGTGCCTGTTAATTTACATGTTATCTGCGTTATATGTTTGTCTGTTTTTTACACTACAATAAACCGAGGGCTTTTCTGGTGACTCAGTGGTAGAGAATCCACCTGCCAATGCAGGAGACATGGGTTTCATCCCTGGGTTGGGAAGGTCTCCTGGAGAAGGAAATGGCTACCCACTGCAGTATTCTTGCCTGGGAAATCCTGTGGACAGAGGAGCCTGGTGGGCTGTGGTCCATGGGATCACAAAAGAGTCAGACACAAATCAGTAAAACAAAAACAACAAACAGAAGACAGTTACTATAGAGCATAGGCCTCATGAACCTATAATATTCACTATCTAGCCCTTTTTAGAAAAAGGTTTGCTGGAGTCTGCTTAAAGAATAAGTATATTTTATTGCTCATGAGTCAGCTGGATTTTCTGGTCTCAGCTATGCTCATTCATGATCAGCTGTGGGCTCTGATGCTCAAGTTAGGTTCTGTCATATGTCCTAGTTGACTGGTTGTTGGCTAGTCTGACTTTAGCTTGAGTAACTTGGATCTTCTCCCTGTGACTTTTCATTCTCTATCAGGATGGTGTAGGCTTGTCCTTATGGTGTTAGTAAGATTCCAATTGAACAAGTGGAAACACTTAAGAAGTCTTGAGATTAGGGCTCCAAAGTGGTACACCATCACTTCTATCACATCCCACCCTTCTACTACATGGGATATTGACCCAGATTCCAGAGGTGATGAGAGGACCTGCTAAGTTATACTGCAAAGATGTCAATGCAAGAAGGCATGAAGTATCAGAGCCATCTTTGCAATCCATCTACCACATGGAGCATAGAAAGAACATCAGGCTGAATTGGAGAGAACTGAGTTCACATCCTGAATTGGCTATAAACTCACTCTGTGACCTTACACAAGTCACTCAAGTCTCTCTGGGCCTTAGGCTGCTTAGCTCTAAATTCTACATTCATATTAAAAAAATACCATATTCTGTTCTTGTTTGCATCCAACAAATGTTTATTTTCTTGAAATACTTTTTAAAGAGACTTGAAAATACTCTCTGTTTTCTAATGTGGTATTACTTGGGGCTAGCATAAGGGAAAAACATCTGCTTTTATTTCATTCCTTTGACAGGGATTCTAAATATTTGTAATTTGCATGAAAAAATTACAACAGTCATACTGGGTTTCTTTCAAATATGAAGAAAGAGAAAAGGTTTTGCAAATGAAAATGATAGAAGCCACCTTAGCAAGAGAATAATCTAAAGATGACGCTTGCTGAGAATGACTCAAAAAAGTCCCCAAGTCCTTGTCTTTACCAGGAAGTCCTGGTAGATAGGTAATGTAAGACAGATTTAGGTTGATAAACTCTCTGGAAAATTTTGTAAGGTGGGTTATGATGACTGGGTGTGCTTTATGCTTGTCAATCCCTTTCCAAATGAAACTAGTAAGAGTGGTGCAAACCTGGATGTTCCATCAGTCACTGGGAAGATCTCAAGCAGTATCTTTCCTACCCAGCCCCCAACAGGGCTCCCTAGGCATCTACCTTCAGCAAGGCCAAGGCAAAACAGAGTTTACACAGCTGCACCTGGGTTTCATGCAGATCTTCCTTCTTTGTAATCTGGTTCTAAATGCTACTTTGGGATACCTCTGAAGATGGGGAGTCTATTTAGCAGGCTGAGTAATGTTCAGAGTGCTTGTAAGTCAGGGTTCTAACCCCACGCCCCTGCCTCACCATTCATGGACACACACATACACACACACAGACACACAGAGAAACCTCAGATTCAATTAATGTATCCTGAATTTTGAAATGTAAAAATCTAGAAAGAATTTATTTTAGCACATGTAACCTTTGAGACATTTCAAGAAATAATGTTCATTCTATATTACATGGGGAGAAGGGGCACAAAATGGGTACTTTTTTCAGTTTAGGGTTTTTTAGAGTTCTTGACTTTGTAATGATCTCTCCTCTGAAATGATATGGTGCTTTTTTGGCATTTAATTGTATATTGTCATGTGTATGTGTGTGACCTAGTGGCTGAGCATATGGACTATTAACTCTGACCCCCACGAGCTCTGTGACTTTGGGCAAAGTATTTGTGGCAAATAGTCTCCAACCATGGCTGTGATCAACTCCTTGCCTCCCTGCTGCTCCTCCAAAGTGAAGTGAAATTTGCTCCATTGTGTCCGACTCTTTGTGACCCTATGGACTCTACAGTCCTTGGAATTCTCCAGCCCAGAATACTGGAGTGGGTAGCCTTTCCCTTATCCAGGGGATCTTCCCAATCCAGGGATCGAACCCAAGTCTCTCACATTGCAGGCAGATTCTTTACCAACTGAACCACAAGGGAAGCCCACCATTGAGAGGTGAAGTGTGTTTCCTCTTCTCTTAAACCTTACTGGGCCTGTAACTGCTTTGACCATTGGATCACAGCAGAAATAATATTATGAGACTTCTGAGGCCAGGCCTTAAGCAAACTGGAAGGTTCCATTTTTTTTTCCTCTTGCACCGCTCCTTCTCAGAGTCCAGCAGCCATCCCAAGAAAGGCAATGGAAGAACATGGATGTGCTCTGATGGGCAGTCCTGGTTGTGCTCCTAGCTGACATTCAGCACCAGTTGCCAGCCATGTGAGCAAGCTATCTTGGATGTTCTAGGAAAATGGAGTCTTCAGATAAATGCACATCATCATGGGCATACAACATCACTTGGAGAACTGACCAGCTGAGCCCAGACAACTCAAAATCATGAGATAAAATAGTTATTACTTCAAGCCACCAAGTTTTGGGGTCTTTATTATATAGCAATAGATCTTTGAAATAGTCTTTAACCCTATTTAGGTTTGGTTTCTTTCCCTGTAAAATGGGGTCAATAATGGCACCTATGTCATAGGATTGTTTTGAGGATTAAACAAGATGAAATATATGGTACAGTACTTAATGATGTTATGCTATATATTTATGTTGTACTGATTACATTATTTTATATTTTATTTATTAAAATTTTTGGCTATGCCATGCAGCTTGTGGGATCTTAGTTCCCTGACCAGGGATCAAACCCAGGCCATGGCAGTGAAAGCAAAGAGTCTTAACCACTGGACTACCAGGGAAATCCCTATTTTTAAATATGCAAGAAAAGGCTCTGTCATTGGTGAAAAGATTTCAAGAACCAGAGAGCAGGAGATAGTGGGGCAGGAGTGAAAATGAAGATGTAGAAAATAAATGGTACTAATATTTATTGGTAACCTCCTATATGCCAGGCCCTACACTAGATTTTTACACATATGATCACACATGCTCATCACATAAACCTTGTTAGGCACATGTTTTTAGTCTTTATACCACTGAGTGGAAGTTCAGAGAGGTTAAATAATTTAACCAAGGTCCCACAGCCAAGAATGACCAGAATGGAGTGCAAGTGGGCTTCAAAGTGCACCAACTGAAAAATCTTTTCTTATTTTTTTTAATCCTCCAACACATTTTGGATAGAGGAGCTTCCTGAGATCTTTCAAAATGCAATTACTGTTTTCAATGAGAAATTAAACATTCAGTCAGACTCTATTCAACCCAACCAATATTCTGCCTCTGGTAGGAACACTGATGAAAATTTAAGAATATCCCCTGAAGTCCTTAACTTCCAGTAATTAATTATTAGAAACCTAGTACCAAGGAATCTAGATTAATCTTTCATGATACTAGTTATTTTTAGCTTATGTTACATCTCTGATAAACAAGTTCCATGCATGTGAAGCTGTAATTCCTTTTATTTTTTTCTAAAATATCACTTTTAACCCTCCAGGAAGGGCTGCACCATTATGTCTGTATACATTGCTGCTGTTTTTAAATGAGAAGTTAACTTGTCTTTTCTCATGGACACAGTTTTCTTGGTAAGGTCAGCAAAATGCTAAGAAAACCTGTATGATGCCCCTCAAGCTGGGCCTCTGAGATCCCAGCTGAAGGCTCACCACAGATCTGTGTCCAATAATAAAATTCTCCTTGAATCTGGGAGCACTCAGCTCATTCCTGCTTTTTCAATCCTTTAAGTGCCTCCTTCCCATGCTCCTTCTTTCCCCAGCCTCTCGCAAAATCTTGTTCCAAAATGTCAGTCAACCATCAGCTAATGGGATCAGAAGTTGCCTCACAGTCACAAAATCTCCTGGTTCCCGGCCCAAGGGCCCCCCGTTGCATCCAGTGTCCCAAGATGACCTCCCAGCCCCCATGACGTAAGGAAACATTTCAGAGCAGCTTTACAAACGGAGAAACTCATTCGTTATTTTTTTTCAAGGGACCGAGAAAAGAAAATGTTATGAATAAGGAAATCGTTGGTGGGTCACTGGCCAGGACTCTGAGACCTGAACAGTGAACAATTAATTTGAGGATAATATAAACAGGTTTCATTGTACAGACTTTAGGAATATGATAGGAATAGTCTGTTGCTTTGAATTCTAGAATGTTCCTCCCCTACTGCACCCCTGCCCCCACGCCAGGCCGTCTTACTATGAGTCGGCATTCTCCCGGGTTGTTTTCTCCATCTCAATCCTCTGGTAGAGCACAAATGAACTCACTCTGTGATCGGCTTCATGTGGTTGCCTTGCCGTTTATTCTGGTTTCCTATTGTGTTGCTGACACACATTTTTAAGAGTTCCATTATATTAGGGGTTTTTTTTTTTTCTATTCTTTTCAGAAAAAAAAAATGACTTTTCAAAGGAATATTAAAAAGAATTTTTTTGTTGTTTAGAGAAATAAGGTTACTTCTAGTTCTTTGTCCTCTTTCACAATCACAGCCATGTAATCCATAAGGAATCCATTAACGTGCAAGATGCATTGAAGCTGCTGGATGGGTATGTGTGTCTGTGTGTATGTGTGTGTGTGTGTGAGCACACGCGTGCACTGTTTTTTTCTTTTTCTCTCAGAATCTTGCCGCTGCCAACCACTGATTTAGGAATGTTTAGGGGTATATGCCAACACAATAATCAAAATCATTTTGGTACTGGGAACCCAACCTTAGTCTCTGTAGACCAGTGGAATTTATTGCTTGCTCCAGTTTATTAAGTAATAGTATCAACAATGTTTTGAATAAAGAAGAGTCTGATAAGATGTGATAGAATGTCAGGATAATTCATTCTGATCATAAAACAATGCTTGTTTTGAATTTGAAATACAAAAAAGCACGAATAGCCTGATAGTCCTCGGTTCCCTTCCCCTGACCTGATACAGGAATACGATTCCTAGCTCACTTCACAAAAGAGGCTCAGGACAGACTGCTGGTTTTCTGCTACATCCACACCCCTGTATTCATTCTCCAAATATGTATCTAGTATCGACTATGGGCCAAGCACTGGCCTAGGCATTGGGACCACAGAGGTGAAGAGGATAATACAACTCCTGCCACATGGCACTTTCTCAAGGAAGATATCTTGGCTGCAAAGATTTCTGACTGTTGAGACATCTGAGGCACATGCTAAACAGAGTAATTAATAGTGAAGCTTGTGGGCTGAGCTCAGATCCAGGCTATACCACCCTAAGCTGTTTTATCTTCAACAATTGACATGGCCTCACTAAGCTTCAGATTCCTAAAGCAGTGGTACTTACCTCATAGAGTTATTTTGAGAGTTACGTGAAAAAGTCCTCGTACAGCTTTTACCATAACACCTGGTTAATAGCCATGAGTAGTGGTGTAATAGTGGGGCTTCCCAGGTGGCACTAGTGGTAAAGAATCCACCTGCCAGTGCAGGAGACACAGGAGACTTGGGTTTGATCCCTGGGTCCGGAAGATCCCCTGGAGTAGGAAATGGTAACCCATTCCAGTATGCTTCCCTGGAAAATTCCATGGACAGAGAAGCCTGGCGGGCTACAGTCCATGGGGCTACAGAGAGTCAGACACAACTGAGCACCACCATAGTACCAGATATTAGTAGTAGTAACCATAGAAGTAGTAGGTGGGTCATATTGTCCCTCAGCAGAGGCCATGGCAAGTTCATGGACCCAGCCATCACCAGGAGGTCACGGAATCATCCCACCCTGGGAGTCTCTTAAATTTGAGGGGAAAAAAAAATAGGCTTGCCCCATGCTCAGAAGCACAACCTCTGCCTTCTAAAGCTGTAGTGGCTCCTACTGCTCATGGGAGAAAATGCAGCTCCTTCTACCCTGTGTTTGCCAGCTGGCTATGACCAGGATACCTCACACTGAGCCCTGACTTCCCTGACCCCAAAAAATGTGAGCCCTCCTGATCACAGCAACTGTGGGAGCCTGCCATTCAGTGATATAGACTCTTCTCACTCACTCTCCCACTTCATAGCCTCATCCTGCTCCATGTTGAGCCCAGAATAGCAGATCTGAAACTTCTAGGGTTGCTGGGGCTTCAGAGCTTATAGAAACCCATCTTCCTGATGGATCTTGGGTTGTTTCTCCCCCTTCACCTATCTCCAAAAGAGCACCAAACAGTTTCCATATGGCTGCCACGTGCCCTCATGTTTTGGTCGAGACAACATGACTGCCATACCTAACCAGACCTTGTCCAGAATGGTCACGAGGTTCTCCTGGACACAGCAGGGGCTGCTCTGCCCAAGCTGTGATGCAGAGCAGAAAGCACACCACCTGGTCCCTCTGCACCCATGCCTCTCCAGAGGCTGCATCTTCTACCCAGCAGGGAAAAGAAGTTCACTTGGTTTCCATTATAGGGATCTAGGTACAAAAATAAACCGTCATAGCTAACTGGCCCACTCCTTTCCCTGTGAAGTGGACAGGCACAGTAAATCCCCCCACCCTACCCAGCTCATCTACCCCTAAGGGGCCTTACCATAGCTAGCCGTGTAGGAGGAGAGAAAATTTAAATGAAATCAATATGAGTTTCCTCTTAACGATAATCAGTTCAGTTCAGTCGCTCAGTCATGTCCGACTCTGTGACCCCATGGACTGCAGCACGCCAGGCTTCCCTGTCCATCACCAACTCCCGGAGCCTACTCAAACACATGTCCATAGCGTCGGTGATGCCATCCAACCATCTCATCCTCTGTTATCCCCTTCTCCTCCTAACAATAATAGTTCTATCCATTCAACACTTACAGAGTGCCCAATCACCTGCTTGGTGCCAGAGGAGAGACAAACCCCAGACACCCCCTCCGTAGTTTGGCAAAAGGCTGGCTGAGAGGGTCTGTGTCCACTGGAGGGAAGAACAGCCTTGTGCAGCGGCTGAGCTCTAGAAGCACTGTCTTCCAACCAAACAGCTTCTTTAACCAGGAATGCCCCCATATTACCTGCTACACCAGATCAGTACAGAGTGGGACCCTTCCCCCAGAATGGTCTCCAGGGTGCACTCGACTTTGGTTGGTCTAGCACATATTCTCTCTCTTAAATGGTGTAGGCCCAGGGTACATCCTCATGTGTGTGTGCACATTCACTCACTCAGTCGTGTCTGACTCTTTGCAACCCCATGGGCTATAGCTTGCCAGGCTCCTCTGTCCATGGGTTTCTAAAGGCAAGAATACTGGAGTGGGTTGCCATGCCCTCCTCCAGGGGATCTTCCCAACCCAGGGATCGAACCCCAAGTCTCTTGTGTCTCCTGCACTGGCAGGTGAATTCTTTACCACTAGCACCACCTAGGAAGCCCCGCTACTACACCACTACTCATGGCTATTAACCAGGCATTATGGTAAAAGCTGTACAAGGACTTTTTCACCTAACCCACATCTCCTGAATTGCAGGCACATTCTTTATCACTGAGCCACTGTGGAAGCCCAGGTACTCACATATTCTCTAGACTCTCTGTGTGGAGGCTTCCCCAGGAAACCATGCTTTACTTCCTGCTGCATGTCACCGGTCAAGTGTCTGTGCCACCTTGGTGTGACAGCACGCAGGTGTGAAGAACACACAAGGAGCTCACAGCCTCATGAAAAAGAAGTCAAAGACAAAACAGACACCAATACACTTTGCGGTGCTGGAGAAGACTCTTGAGAGTCCCTTGGACAGCAAGTCAATCCTAAAGGAAATGAATCCTGAATATTCATTGGAAGGACTGATGTTGAAGCTGAAGTTCCAATACTTTGGCCACCTGATCCACAGAGCTGACTCATCAGAAAAAAACCCTGATGCTGGGAAAGATTGAGGGCAGGAGGAGAAGGGGGCAGCAGAAGATGAGATGGTTGGATGGCATCACCAACACAATGGACATGAGTCTGAGCAATCTCCAGGAGATAGTGAAGGGCATGGAAGCCTGACGTTCTGCAGTCCGTGAGGTCGCAAAGAGTCAGACATGACTTAATGACTGAACAACAAACATGTATAGACATATAAGAAAGGATTTTGACAGGCCATGATTGCACCTCCCACTTCAGGCAGCAGATTTTAATCTTACTAAAAACTCATCTCCTGCCTGATTAACAAAGTCCTGGTGGGCCACATATAAAGGGGTATCCTCATTTTCACCCCGCAGGGAAAAAAGAATCCCCGCATAGATGACTTTCACTAGGAACAAACTCCAAGCAGGAGATTTTTGTGGAAAAGGAACTAATTTTTGTAATGAATGAACTGCACAGTAACTCTTTACTTACCCTGACTCATTTTTAAAAATTAACAATAAATAAGTTTTTGCTACACACACAAGTAATGTTTCAACATAAGCAAACACCCCAAGTGGATGGAATCATAGCTATCAGGCCTTTGAAGTAAGATGGTGAACACTCAGGCCAGGGATCTATTCAGGTGAGGCCTTAAACATATGTGCAAGGCTGAGGGGCAGGGTGGTGCTGAAACTGGCCTTTATTACTCTTTCGGTCTGTGTGTGTAGGTGCAAGCACCCGGAGGAGAAGACCCCATAGTCTTCTTCCTCACACAGACACTACCTGCCTACAAAGCCTAGAGGAAACCACTTTTCCAATTAATCCGCCTGAAAAGATCCCTTTTATAATAGGTATTATCATTGTGTGCTAGTAGGTGCTAGTCCCTCAACTCAAAGCCCTTCAGGACTTGATCTGAGAGCAAGTGGGATGCAGGGCACTCGACTCCTAGTAGTTCATAGACTCTCCCACACACACACTTGGAAATAGCAACTTCATAAAGCCCTTGGACTTGCTTCAAAATCTGATTTTCTCCCAGGGGGTAACTAGGGAGCTTCTGAGAATAACTGATGCTCTACATTAAAGTTGAGTATTTTTTTAACTAAATCTTTTTATTTTGCTGTAATTGTAGATTCACATGCAGTTGTAGGAAATACAAAGAGATACCATGTCTCTCTGTAGAGAGAGAGGTTTAATTTTTTAAACCAACATCTACTGACCATTTTTTCTGTGCCTCAGGAAAATAAAAATGTTTCAGATGAGGGCCTTCCCTGGTGGTCGAGTGGCTAAAACTCTGCACTCCCAATGCAGGGAGTTTGAGTTTGAGCCCTGGTCAAGGAACTGGATCTAGCCTGCCACAACTAATACCAGGTGCAGTTAAAATAAATAAAATAAATATTTAAAAACAAGCCTCAATTATTAAAAAGAAATCTTCCCTTCAGCACCCCAGAGTCTTGTGATGAAAACACACATAGCAGATCTCTCTGAAGAAGTTCATCATGCAAGTTGCCAAGAGGCAAGTGAGCAGCTTGCGGGAAGAGTCCTATGCAGTGTCTTGGGGTCTGAGTAGAAGTGGGTGTTAGAAGGGGCAATCTGTGAAGAGAAAACAGCATGGGCAAAGGCTCAGAAGTATGAAACAGTATGGTGTGTGCTGGGAGCCATTCAAGTAATTCAGCATGGATGGGAACAAAAAATTCAAGGGAGTTCAGAGGCATCTGGGGAGCAAGAAGGGAATGTTGTGTGATGCTGGCCTCCCACATTCTGTGCTGGAGGAATGAAAAACAGATGGGAAATGTGTTCCCAGACATGGCCTGAGCATGGTTCTTGGAGAAACAGAAGAGAATCCTGCTTCAGTTTGAGGAGTCCAGTGAGCTTTCACTTCTGATCCTTGGTCGATGGCCCACTTTCTTCCATGACCTTCACCCAAGGCCAAGGGCAGGAAGTCTAGCTCACATCCTTCTCCTCTGCCCAAGGACAGCAGCTGGAAAGAAAGAGAGTCCCCCCTCTACCAATCTGGGCTGCCACAAGGGACATGGCTAAGCCCCGCTGTCCCCAGCTCCCATCTGGCATGGAGATCATCCAGAAGTGTGCCTGCCCACCTCCAGGGCCAGTGAAAGACACAGAAAGTAGTCAGTGGTGCTGCTGGCAAGCTCAGTAGAGGGTGACCAAAGGGGAACTATAAGGCAGACCACCTGAGCTGGAATCAAACGGAAATCCCAGCTGTTCTTCAAAGAAACACACAACCTCAGAAAGCTGAGAAGAGACAAGTTAACTAAGAAGACCCCAGGCCCTGATGAACTGAGAAACAGCAGACCTGGGGTATTCTAGCCCCAGGTGTCTGCAGAAGGTTGCTAGTAGAGCGAGGAGTAAAGGTACAAGGGGAAATCACTCTTCAAAGTCAATGAAGAGCCAAGGAGCAGCTTGGGATCAGTATCTCCACGTGCCTACCTCTACAGTGACAACAAGCAAACCCTTGTTACTTCCAGGTAATCTGGGAGAAGACAGGGAGGGGATGTTGAGATACTTAAACATAAATTCCTTGTGACTCAGCAGACTGGGCTCATAAGGAAAGTTGAATCAGTTGTAGGAAACTGAGAAAGCCACATTTTCTTTGAATAACTGAGTATCCTGTGTACAAATGATCAACCCCTATATGTGTGGTTTATGAACATCCCTGGCTGGGTTTTGGGTGAAATACTATTTTAATTTGGAATGATGAGAATTCAGTGCTGGTTGGTGATTTCTAAATCATGCCATACTCTCTACCAAGGCTGAAGTACTTCTTCTTTTTAAAAAATAATTTTATTTATTTATTTTTGGCTGTTTTGGGTCTTTGTTGCTGCACAGGCTTTTCTCGAGTTGCAGTGAGCTGGGACTGCTCTCTAGTTGTGGTGCTTGGGCTTCTCACTGTGGGGCTTCTCTTGCAGAGCAGGGGCTCTAGGGCACGTTGGCTTCAGTATTTGCAGCTCTTGGGCTCAACAGCACAAGCTCAGTAGTTGTGGCACATGGGTTTAGCTGCTCCTTGGCATGTGGGATCCTCCCAGATCAGGGATTGAACCTGCGTCTCCTGCCTTGGCAGGCAGATTCTTTACTACTGAGCCACCAGTGGGAGAAGGAAATGGCAACCCACTCCAGTACGCTTGCCTGGAAAATCCCATGGAGAGAGAAGCCTGGTAGGCTATAGTCCATGGTGTCGGGAAGAGTCGGACATGACTGAGTGACTTCACTTTCACTTTTCACTTTCATGCATTGGAGAAGGAAATGGCAACCCACTCCAGTGTTCTTGCCTGGAGAATCCCAGGGATGGGGGAGCCTGGTGGGCTGCCGTCTATGGGGTCGCACAGAGTTGGACACGACTGAAGCAACTTAGCAGCAGCAGCAGCAGAGCCACCAGGGAAGTCCTAACATGTTTCTCACTGAAGAAGAAATGAGCTCCTTTTTTACTTCTTCTCAGGTCCAAAGACATGACAACCCTGGTACACCTTGTCATTGAAAGCAAAGGAGGAAGAAAGATGGTGTGGGATTAAGAAGAAAGCAGTATCTTTTACAGGCAAGACTTAGAATTTGGTGACTTGAGAGTCACAGTTGGCCTTATCTTTATGTATGTCTTTAAAAGTAAAAAAAGGAATTTTCTTAGTAAGTAAATCTCAGGGACTTATTACAAGAACGGTTTATTTCTTCCTCATGCTATCTGGAGGCTGAGCTAGGCTGTGACTTTCACCAGGCCCTGTGGGCAAGAAAGACTCAGGCCTCCTCCTGTGTGTCTCCTATTTACTCTCACACCACAACCACACTCACAACACTTTTGACACCAGATGTGGGGATGAGGGTGTTCCCGCACCAAACAGGTCTATGACACAGGCTGGATGTCCCACAATTCAACTCAGTTCTGATGCTATCTCCCTGGAAATAGTGTCAGATCCTATAACTTCAGCGCTCAGTCCCACAAGACAACCCCTCTCCTCACCCTTTCCGATGCTAGTTAGAAGTCTAGGTTGTCATCTGTGCTGCTGACCAATCATCCATAGATCAAGTGTTTCTACCACCCCCTCCACGTGCTTGATTAATTTGTTAGAGCAACTTATAGAACTCAGGAAAGGAGTTCCCTTACTATCTGTTTATTATAAAAGGATATGATAAAGGATACAGGTGAACATCCCAGTGGAAGAGATAAATAGGGCAAAGGTATGGGGAAGGGGTGAGGAACTTCAGTACCTTCTTTAGGTGCCTGTCTCCCAGCACCTCCATGTGCTTGCCAAACCAGGAGCTCTCCAAACCCTGTACTTTTAGGATTTTTGTGGAGGTTTCATCACATAGGCATAACCAATCATTAACTCCATTTCCAGGCCCCTTCCTTCTCTGGAGAATGGGACAGAGCATTGAAAATTCCAAGCTTCTAATCACTTCTTTATTTTTCTGCTGATCAGCCTCCTACCCACCAGGAGTCACCGCATTAGAACAAAAGACATTGCTATCACCCAGGAAATTCCAAGGGATTTAGAAGCTCTGTGTCAGGAACCTGGGTCAGAGACCAGATATTAGACCAAAAGATACTCTCACCAGTGCTTTTATCACTAAGAGAATTCCAAGGGTTTTAGGAGCTATGGGCTAGGAACTGGGATCAAATATATATTTCTGTTATCTTACACCCTGGACTCTGCTCTGTCTTCTGATTTCAGGACCCAGGCTGAAAGAACAGCTTCTGCATAGGTCATGTCTGGGAAAGAGCAAGAGCATTGGCCAGAACTCAAGATGAGTCATAAACCTTCTGCTCCAACATGCTAAATGCTATGTTTGCCCACATTTCACTGGGCAAAGCATGTCACATGACCGAACCAAATCCAGGGAGATGAAGACATAAAATCTCCCCATAGGAGGCACAGTAAATCACCTGACAATGGACAGGGGGTGAGTGGGTAGTGGTTGGAAAGAATAATATATTCTACCATGGTAATACAAGCTAATTATAGATAATCTGGAAAATATACAGCAGAAAGAAGAAAAAATTACCTGCAGTCCCATTGTTAACATTCTGATATATCTCCTTCCAGGATATGTGCTTATGTGTTTGCTTGTTTTGAAAATTACAAAGAGACTCTTGATGAACATGAAAGAGGAGAATGAAAAAGTTGGCTTAAAACTCAACATTCGGAAAACTAAGATCATGGCATCTGGTCCCATCACTTCATGGCAAATAGCTGGGGAAGCAATGGAAACAGTGACAGACTTTATTCTTTGGAGCTCCAAAATCACTGCAGATGGTGACTGCAGCCATGAAATTAAAAGACGCTTGCTCCTTGGAAGAAAAGTTATGACCAAACTAGACAGCATATTGAAAAGCAGACATTGCTTTGCCAACAAAGTTCTGTCTAGTCAAAGCTGTGGTTTTTCCAGTAGTCATATATGGATGTGAGAGTTGGACTATAAAGAAAGCTGAGCACCGAAGAACTGCTGCTTTTGAACTGTGGTATTGGAGAAGACTCTTAAGACTCCTTTGGACTGCAAGGAGATGCAACTAGTCCATCGTAAAGGAAATCAGTCCTGAATACTCATTGAAAGGACTGATGCTAAGGCTGAAACTCCAATACTTTGGCAACCTGATGCGAAGAACTGACTCATTTGAAAAGATACTGATGCTGGGAAAGATTGAAGGCAGGAGGGGAAGGGTCAGCAGAGGATTAGATGGTTGGATGGCATCACTGACTCAATGGACATGAGTTTGAGTATGCTCTGGGAGTTGGTGATGGACAGGGAAGCCTGGCATGCTGCAGTCCATGGGGTCGCAAAGAGTTGGACACAACTGAGCAACTGAACTGAACTGAACATATACAAATGTATACCAGCTTTATAGCCTTCTGGTTTATATAGAATTATATAGCGAACCCACATAAATAATCATTCTTTTAAATTATCACCTTAATGCCTGCACAATTTTCATATTAGTTTGGACAGACCAGGTTTTGTAGCAATAACAAAAGTCTCAACTTTGTAACCTGGCTTCAGATCACAAAGCTTTATTTCTTATTGAAACCACATGCGCAGTGCAGGTTGGCATGAAAACTGTGCTCATCTTGATTGCTCTGGAATAGAGGCAAACAGAGCAGCTACCATCTAAATGCATCTGGTTACATTGTAGGAAGGAAAGGAGAATCTAGTGAAGCATTCATTGGGTCTTAAGGCTTCTGCCCTCAAAGCTTTCACATTTTATTAGCTAAAGTAAATCACACTTTGTGATTTTTTTTTTAATGACCACAATATTTTGCAGATCTTCAAAAGACTGAGTCTGACACACCCCCCAATGTTCCTTGCAGCACTATTTACAGTAGCTAGGATATGGAAGCAACTTAGATGTCCGTCGACAGATGAATGGATAAAGAAATTGTGGTACATATACACAATGGAGTATTTAGTTCAGTTCAGTTCAGTCACTCAGTCGTGTCCGACTCTTTGTGACCCCATGAATCGCAGCACGCCAGGCCTCCCTGTCCATCACCAACTCCCAGAGTTCACTCAAACTCATGTCCATCAAGTGGTGATGCCATCCAGCCATCTCATCCTCTGTCATCCCCTTCTCCTCCTGCCCTCAATCCCTCCCAGCATCAGAGTCTTTTCCAATGAGTCAACTCTTTGCATGAGGTGGCCAAAGTATTGGAGTTTCAGCTTTAGCATCATTCCTTCCAAAGAACACCCAGGCCTGATCTCCTTTAGAATGGACTGGTTGGATCTCCTTGCAGTCCAAGGGACTCTCAAGAGTCTTCTCCAACACCACAGTTCAAAAGCATCAGTTCTTTGGCGCTCAGCTTTCTTCACAGTCCAACTCAGCCATAAAAAGGAATGTATTTGACTCAGTTCTAATAAGATGGGTGGCCCTAGAGCCTGTTATACACAGTGAAGTAAGTCAGAAAGAGAAAGACAAATATTTTATATTAACACATAATGAACCTGTGTGCAAGGCAGCAGAGAAGACACAGACATGGAGGACAGACTTGTGGACACAGGATGGGGAAGGAGAGGGTGGGACTGAGAGACACTAACATTGAAACATGTACATTATCATGTGTAAAATTAGATAGCCAGTGAAACTTTACTCTGTGATGCGGGGAGCTCAAATCCAGTGCTCTGTGATAACCTAGAAGGATGGGATGGGTTGGGAGGTGGAGAGAGAGGTTCAAGAGGGAGGGGACAATATGTGTATCCATGGTTGATTCAGGTTTATATATGACAGAAACCTACACAATATTGTAAAGCAATCATCCTCCAATGAAAAATAAATTAATTATTTTTAAAAAAGATTGAGTCTTTTTTTTTATATCTTGACTATGGGCTTGGCCATGTGACTTACTTTAGCTCATAGGACATTAGCAAATATAACTTAAGCAGAGACTTACAAGGTCCTTGTGCATTAGGAGTTGATCTCCCCTAGAGCATTTAGAATAGCCCAATGTTGACCAAGAGGATGACAGACCACAACTGTTCTGGGCATCCTGAATATGTAAGTGAGTCCATTTTCAGCCATCCAGCTCCAGTCAGCCCAGACCAGAAGAACTGTTTAGCCAGTCCACAGATTTTGAGCATGTTTTAAGCTGTTTAATCTTGGGATGGTTTGTTATACAGCCTGAGATGGCTTGTATACATGTTTACATCTAATTTCATCTGGGAGGGAACCTTGGCAACTTTTTAAAAATCTAACAAAGCTAGTGGAGGTGACAGAATTCCAGTTGAGCTATTTCAAATCCTAAAAGATGATGCTGTGAAAGTGCTGCCTCAATATGCCAGCAAATTTGGAAAACTCAGCAGTGGCCACAGGACTGCAAAAGGTCAGCTTTCATTCCAATCCCTAAGAAAGGCAATGCCAAAGAATGCTCAAACTACTGCGCAATTGCACTCATCTCACATGCTAGTATAGTAATTCTCCAAGCCAGGCTTCAGCAATATGTGAACCATGAACTTCCAGATGTTCAAGCTGGTTTTAGAAAAGGCAGAGGAACCAGAAATCAAATTGCCAACATCTGCTGGATCATGGAAAAGGCAAGAGAGTTCCAGAAAAACATCTATTTCTGCTTTATTGACTATGCCAAAGCCTTTGACTGTGTGGATCACAATCAACTGTGGAAAATTCTGAAAGAGATGGGAATACCAGACCACCTGACCTGCCTCTTGAGAAATCTGTATGCAGGTCAGGAAGCAACAGTTAGAACTGGACATGGAACAACAGACTGGTTCCAAATCGGAAAAGGAGTACATCAAGGCTGTATATTGTCACCCTGCTTATTTAACTTTTATGTGGAGTACATCACGAGAAATGCTGGGCTGGAGGAAGCACAAGCTGGAATCAAAATTGCTGGGAGAAATATCAATAACCTCAGATATGCAGATGACACCACCCTTATGGCAGAAAGTGAAGAACTAAAGAGCCTCTTGATGAAAGTGACAGAGGAGAGTGAAAAAGTTGGCTTAAAGCTCAACATTCAGAAAACGAAGATCATGGCATCTGGTCCCATCACTTCATGGGAAATAGATGGGGAAACAGTGGCTGACTTTATTTTGGGGGGCTCCAAAATCACTGCAGATGGTGACTGCAGCCATGAAATTAAAAGATGCTTCCTCCTTGGAAGGAAAATTATGACCAACCTAGACAGCATGTTAAAAAGCAGAGATATTACTTTTCCAACAAAGATCCATCTAGTCAAGGCTGTGGTTTTTCCAGTAGTCATGTATGGATGTGAGAGTTGAACTATAAAGAAAGCTGAGTGCAGAAGAATTGATGCTTTTGAACTGTGGTGTTCAGAAGTTGATGGTTTTGAACTGTGTGGAGAAGACTCTTGAGAGTCCCTTGGACTGCGAGGAGATCCAGCCAGTCCATCCTAAAGGAGATCAGTCCTGGGTGTTCATTGGAAGCACTGATCTTGAAAGTGAAACTCCAATACTTTGGCCACCTGATGTGAAGAGTTGACTCATTTGAAAAGACCCTGATGCTGGGAAAGATTGAGGGCAGGAGGAGAAGGGGATGACAGAGGATGAGATGGTTGAATGGAATCACCAACTCAATGGACATGGATTTGGGTGGACTCCAGGAGTTGGTGATGGACAGGGAGGCCTGGCATGCTACAATTCATGGGGTCGCAAAGAGTCAGACACAACTGAGCAACTGAAATGAATTGAATTGAGTTGAAAATGACTATTTCAATATTAAATCTTGATGTGCCGTCATTTATTTAACCATATTCTTGCTCTTAGAGCCACATTGTTACCTAATTCATTATATCACATTTATTACAGCTAAAACACTACCATGAATATCTTTGTGCATAAATACTTATCCACATTTCTGATTATTTAATTATAATCAATGGTGGAAAAGAATTACTGGGTCAAAATTTAAGACTCTTAATAAGTTTTGTTTTTGGTTTTGGTTTTGTTTTTTTAGCTATGCAGCATGCAGGATCTTAGCCCCTCGACCAGGGATCAAACCTGTGCCCTCTGCAGTGAAAGAACAGAGTCCTAACAACTGAACTACCAGGGAAGTCCCTAAACCTCTTAATAGTTACCAAATTGTGAAACCAAAGATTTCATCAATTTATTTATCTAATGAAAGTAGACAAGCATACCCATTTCACTGTACCTTCACTCACTATCAAGTGCGAGATTTAAAAAATCTCTTTACTAATCTAACATCCACCAGGGCTTCCCTGGTGGCTCAGATGGTAAAGGATCCGCTCACACTGTGGGAGACCTTGGTTTGATCCCTGGGTTGGAAAGATCCCCTGGAGGAGAGCATGGCAACCCACTCCAGTATTCTTACCTAGAGAATCCCATGGACAGAGGAGGCTGGTGGGCTACAGTCCATGAGTCACAAAGAGTTGGACATGACAGACATGACTGAGCAACTAAGCACAGCAATAATTTAACAGGGGAGAAAAAAATTTCATTTAAATTTAAATTTGTTTGAAATTGAGGTTGACTTTTTCTTTCATATATTATTCATAGTTAAAAGTTCCTACACCACACTCAGAGTGCATATGATAGTATTTCCCTATTTTTCTACATTAAATTAAATCCAATCTGAGTGCCCCAAAGGACAAAATTGTCAGGAATCTCAATACCAGGTATCTTTCCTAGCTTCCAGGGTGGTGGAGAATCCGGACCTCTGCAATGTAAAGATATGAGATTCAGTGCTGATGGCTTATTGCCCTGCAAGCTTAGGCAGGGGAAGCTCCAGGAAGAGCTAAGTCCATCTGGGTTCCCATGACCTTGAAGGTTATGTCCAATTCTCACACTTAGACATATCTTATTCAGGTCCAGCTACCTCAAGGGCATCAGAGTGGGTGCAGGTCCCCTCCAGCTCATATCTTTAACTACTTGTTGTTTTCCCAAGATGCAAACATCTAGTTCCTTTGATTTGACCAAGTTATAATTTGGGAAACTTATAGGTGGTGTGTGGGGGATAGAGAGGTGATGGAACATGGCTGGGATGACCAGAGGTAACAGGTATTTCAAAATACTTCTCCTGCTCTTTGGTCTCGGCCTACCAGCTTCAGAAGTTGACCCGTGGCAAGTGTGGTTACCCGACCAAGCAAAAGAGAAAGTATAATTGAAGTGTTAAAGCTAAAAGACAAAATACTACAGAGACTGGTCGAATGAGGCACCTAAAAATTTTATACCTCAGATTCAGGCACGGATTCCATAAAAAAACAACACCTAAACCCAAGGAAGCAGCTGTTGCAACATCCAGTCCCTCTTAAGGATTTCAGCAATTAGTTGGACGATAAATGTTCTGGCTTTTAAAAATAATAATAATAATAAAAAGCTTCTCCCAATGAAATGAGCAGATATCTCAGATGATAAGCAGTATAACTATTCAGAGCAGGATATAAATGTCAAAAGTCTAAGAAATTGCATATGGAATTATTGAACCATAAGTCATCTTATTTCTTTTGTAACTGAGAAAAAAAATCACATTTTTATTGAGTTAGAAAAGAAATATAAAATCAGATTATGAATACCACCTCATTAGCAGACTTACTGTCAAGACTCTCTGGATTCACACCTCGAAGCTCCATTGTTTTTTCATACACTGCTCTTTGAAAAAGCTTCACTTTACCAAAATGTCAGGGGATACAGTTTTAGTCAGTCGATGAATCAACAACTGTTCTCTTCGCTTGGGATGGTGGAGTGGATCCCAAACCCAGTCACAATTGCTGGCCTCCAAGAAGCATACAGTCCTGTCATCAACTCTTCTTTCAGGTAAGGGCTTCCCTGGTAACTCAGACGGTAAAGTATCTGCCTGCAGTGCAGGAGACCTGGGTTGAGAAGGTCCCAGGAAGAAGGGAATGGCTACCCACTCAAGTATTCTTGCCTGGAGAATTCCATGGACAGAGAAGCCTGGCAGGCTACAGTCCATGGGATCACAAAGAGTTGGACTTGTGACTAACACTTCAGGTAAGGTAGCTGAATCCCCAGAAAACCTGCTAACTGACCTATGTGCCTATCTCATAGAGGTCAGTCAGCCAACTCCCCTGCATAGAAGACAGATGGGGAACTTGCAAGGAAACACGTGAAGGCTGCTAATGCCCAACATGTTACAAGGCAGTGCTGCCTGTGCAATGTGTGTGTCACATGGTCTATAAAGGAATGTCAGTCAAGGAAGGAAGTCATTCCCAGCGTGGACAACCTCCCCTCCCCCACACAAGCTAGCGCCGGGGCAGTGGATACAAAAGTGGGCAAAGGAGAGCTATGGGGGGGACGTGACCCTGAGAAGGCAGATCAGAAAAGAGGTCGGCTCCTGTATTTGGAATCTGTTGCTGGAAAAGAAAGGAGTGTTTAGATAGGACTCCCACAGAGCTGTTGTGACTGTTCCAAGCCTGCCTGGGGTCCTTTTGAAGTAGTCACTCCACAAAAATCTCACATCTCCTTCAAGATTCAAATTCAGCTGAAGGCGCTGAAGAAACAAGGCCTCTTTTGAAAGAGCAGAAGAGTCCAGAAGCTTCTGGGTTCAACAGGCCACTGTCTAAACTGACAACCTGCTCTCCAGCCCAAGGGATGATAGATAACACTTCACAGACTGGGAGAGAATTCCACGTCAGGAATGTCTGCTTCTGACAGCTCACTCTGATTGCCCTCAGCCCCATTAACAAAAACAGATGTGTGCTCACTAGTGAAGTCAACATTCAAGGTCAATATACATTGCTCTCCAGCAATCTAGTTTGGCACTTCAATACAAGCAAATAGGCTATAAAGTGGAGTGGAACTTTTCTATAACATTGGTGTCAAATGACAGGACTCATATCTGTGTATCAGGTTAACTGTTATGTTAAATATCTATGGAATAGACTTTCTGTTTCATGGGGAATGATTTGAGCTATGGGAAATTTCCTGACATGGAATAGTTATTCTCTATGAGAGAAAAAAGAGAGCATGATATTTAAGAGCCTGAATTTGAATGCTTTTCTAGTGCTTCCTTCCTATCTTTATAATCTTAGGCAAATCATTTAACTTCAGTTACTGCTTCTAAATAGAGGGTTTGAGGGGTTTTGTTTGGTTTTTTGGTTTTTGTTTGTTTGGCTGCACTGAGTCTTCATTGCTGTGCATGGGCTTTCTCTAGTTGCAGCGAGCAGGAGTTACTCTCTTGTTGCAAAGCGCAAGCTCTAGAGAGCATGGGCTCAGTAGCTATGGCACACAGGCTACTGTTGAATTAAATTGCCCCTTCCATGCTGTTATGAGTTGGAAGGCAGCTGATATTTTCCATAATTTTGAATGTAAAGGCATATGAGGTAATTGAGGTAAGGGAGGGGAGAAACTCCCTCCATGCCAATATATAGAACTATTAACAATGTTATTCATGGAGTCTAAAGTATTGTTTAACAATATAGGCAAATCCAAGTTGTTATTTTTATCCAGAGGATCTCCTTTGGGACGCAATCAATAATTTCTCCATCAGAAGTATTGGCCATAATATGTCCAGTATTAGCTTTACAAATTTCCATTGTACCCAGTGTTCTATTCCTGATTTTATAGAAATAATACAGTTAGGTAGATGGGGTGGGAACATAGAAATATGTTCTCCTGTGGTATTAAAGGAAAATGCTTCTAATAAGAAAAAATGAATTTTGTTCACTTGAGGTTCTTTAACTATAGATAGCCAACTTGTAATCCTCTTTTAAGACAATGAGTTTCCACTCCCATACATATAGGGGTAAGATATGTTCCCACAGTATAATTAACACTAACATTTGAACGTTGTCGGCCCTCTTCTTCTGGTTTTAAAGGAAGGCTCAGGTCAAGAGGTCCAGGTAACCAAGAACAGTCATTTATGAAAATTGGAACAGAAGAATCCTCCCATGTAATTGGTTTTAATAGGGGAGGATTGGGCACATATGCCCAATAAGTATGATTGGCACTAACCGTGGTAGTTACCGCAGATAACATAGCCAAGAACAAGGTAGCTGAGGTTAAAGGCTGTCCCTGTTCTTTGACCCATTTTTCCCCTTCAGTGATCAAATTTCTCCAATTGATCCCAAGTGGGCAGTTTGGCTTTGCTGGTCCTTGGAGCCGGTTCGGGGCAGTTGCTGATTGTCAGTCTTGTTATCTCCATCATTGGCGGCTTTCCAGGAGGATCGATGTTGAACCATGTCCTCTTCTTTCCTTTCTTTGACATGTCTTCCTGGTATCCAATGTTGTTGTCCATCATCTGAAATGACAAGAGCATAACCTCGTCTTTTCTTAAGTCTAAGGCCCTTGCACCAAGTGCACCACTCCTTCAGGTCAGTTCATTGTTGGGCTGGTCCCAACAGTAGTATCCAAGAGGCTGGATACCTAAATTTGTCTTCATTCATCCTTTCATCAGGTTTTTATTGAGTACCTGCACTGTGACAGGTGGAGGTGCAGCAGTAATTACAAAAGACACACCTGAAAGTCATCATGGAGCTTATGGTCTCCTGATTCATCTGCCACCCTCCCAAGATGGGACCAGTTTCTCAGAGTTATTTCAACCTAAGAATCACCTTCGTGGGTGGCACAGGGGTAAAGAATCTGCCTGCCAATGCAGGAGACACAGGAGACACAGGTTTGATCCCTGGGTTGGGAAGATCCCCTGAAGCAGGAAATGGCAATCCACTCCAGTATTCTTGCCTGGAAAATCCCATGGACAGAAGAGCTTGGTGGGCTACAGTCCATGGGGTCACAAAGAGTTAGACATGACTGATCACACATACAAGAAACCCCTGGTACTCTTATGAAAAAAAAAAAAGCAGATTCTAAGACCTCCCCTCATCCTACTGAATATCACATAGGATTCTGACTTTCTATTCCTCCTTGGCAAAATAGGGAGCAGAGCAACCCCTTTCACCATGATATTCAGTTCAGTTCAGTTCAGTTCAGTTCAGTCGCTCAGTCATGTCTGACTCTTTGCAACCCCATAAATTGCAGCACGCCAGGCCTCCCTGTCCATCACCAACTCCCGGAGTGCACTCAGACTCACGTCCATCGAGTCCATGATGCCATCCAGCCATCTCTTCCTCTGTCGTCCTCTTCTCCTCCTGCCCCCAATCCTTCCCAGCATCAGAGTCTTTTCCAATGAGTCAACTCTTCTCATGAGGTGGCCAAAGTACTGGAGTTTCAGCTTTAGCATCATTCCTTCCAAAGAAATCCCAGGGCTGATCTCCTTCAGAATGGACTGGTTGGATCTCCTTGCAGTCCAAGGGACTCTCAAGAGTCTTCTCCAACACCACAGTTCAAAAGCATCAATTCTTCGGTGCTCAGCCTTCTTCACAGTCCAACTCTCACATCCATACATGACCACTGGAAAAACCATAGCCTTGACTAGACGGACCTTAGTCGGCAAAGTAATGTCTCTGCTTTTGAATATGCTGTCTAGGTTTGTCATAACTTTTCTTCCAAGGAGTGAGCGTCTTTTAATTTCATGGCTTCAGTCACCATCTGCAGTAATTTTGGAGCCCCAAAAAATAAAGTCTGACACTGTTTCCACTGTTTCCCCATCTGTTTCCCATGAAGTGATGGGACCGGATGCCATGATCTTCGTTTTCTGAATGTTGAGCTTTAAGCCAACTTTTTCACTCTCCTCTTTCACTTTCACCAAGAGGCTCTTTAGTTCTTCTTCACTTTCTGCCATAAGGGTGGTGTCATCTGCATATCTGAGGTTATTGATATTTCTCCCAGCAATCTTGATTCCAGCTTGTGTTTCTTCCAGTCCAGTGTTTCTCATGATGTAATATTATGTGTTCCAAAAGAAATAGTATATGGGAAAGATCTTTGGAAACAGTGAAGTCACTTTCCAGCATGTGGCATCCAGGCTCTCCCTAGAGATTCAGAGATGCCAGCAAAAGGCCATTTGGTGGCTGTGTAGTCTGTCCTGGAATCCTCCTACCCCACCCCCTCTTTCTGGACTTTCTGGAAACATGAATCAGAAGCCACCTATACCCATTCTAACCTAAAGAGCTAATGAGACTGAGACTGGAACCAGTCCCAAGTCCACCACCAAGGGGATCTATTGCACTGTGTTCTGGGAGTGCCTATTACAAAGCTTCTGAGGGCCAGTCAATGGCCACAAGTGGTGGTTTTCAAGGGACATCCCTGCCTTCCCTTGGTACATGCCCAAATGGGAGATGAACCCAAAGACTGGTGAGCTGAGTGGTGAGCTGTAGGGCCTTACAAGTTCTCATCACCCAGCCCCTTCCCACCTCTCCAACTTTATCTGCCACTGTTACTCCATACATCCACTAGCCCTTGACTGCCTCTCCCCTTTTTTCAGTAATCGAACCCTCTGGTTTCCATGGGTCACAAAGCCATCTAGAATAATGACTGTATTTCCCAGCCCTCTTGCTATTATGTTCAATGAGATATTAGCAGAAATGTCGTATGGCCACACCCAGGAACAGTCCACAATAAACAACTGGCATGTGTTTTATCCCTTTTCTATCCTGTGCCTTCCTCCATCCTGCTGCTTGGAAGGCAGGTGTATTATAACAACTGAAGCTCTAGCCTCTTTTTCAGATGCTGAGAATGAGACAACATGTTAGGAGTCCTGAGTACTGTATGGAGCTGAATCTCTGCTTTAGTCTTGAACTGTCAACCTCTGGACTTTTGCATAAAAGAGAAATATGCTTCTATCTAGTTTAATCCAGTGTTATTTTTTTAATATTTTAATTTATCTATTTGGCTGCATTGGATCTTAGTTGCGACATGTGGGATCTAGTTCCCTGACCAGGGATTGAAACTGGGCCCCCTATATTGGGAGTACAGAATCTTAGCCACTGGATTACCAGGGAAGTCCCAAGCCAGTGTTATTTTGAGTTCTATTACTCACCTCCAAAGTGAGACTTTACTGATACAGTGCTTAAAAGAATAGATTTTGGAATAGACTGCCTAGGCTCAATCACTTATTAGCTCATAGCCACAGAGATTTTGTTCCACTTCTTGGCCTCAGCTACAAAATGTAGATGCTAGGGACTTCTCTGGT
This sequence comes from Ovis canadensis, assembly GCF_042477335.2. Taxonomy (NCBI): domain Eukaryota; kingdom Metazoa; phylum Chordata; class Mammalia; order Artiodactyla; family Bovidae; genus Ovis; species Ovis canadensis. Next base: position 177,049,552 of record NC_091247.1, on the reverse strand, counting down.
GGTCCAGGGGCTAAGACTCCAAACTGCCAATGCAGGGGGCCTGGGTTCAACCCCTGGTTGAGGAATTAGATCCCACATGCCACAACAAAGACCTAGTGCAGCCAAATAAATAAATTAAAATAAATAAAATGTAGATGCTAAAGACAGCATCAACCATCTAGGATTGTTGTAGGAATGAGCTAGAGTCTGTGAACCTGAAAACATGTAAAGCCTGCTGCTGCTGCTGCTAAGTCACTCCAGTTGTGTCTGACTCTGTGCAACCCCATAGATGGCAGCCCACCAGGCTTCTCCGTCCGCAGAATTCTCCAGGCAAGAATACTGAAGTGGGTTGTCATTTCCTTCTCCACATGTAAGGCCTGGCACACAGTAAACACCCAGAGTAAAAGTGTGCCCCAAGGGAGCAAGACTGAAGGTTATCCTGTCAAATCAGAGGCAGGTCTTTTAGTGTTGCAGCAATACCAATAATAGTATCTTTTACAATTTTATGAAGTACTTTATAGGAATCTGTTCAACAGTTATATATGAACTATGTATTGTATATGTAGGCATTATTACTTGCATTCCACAGAGAAAAAAATGCAAGCCCAGAGAGATTAAGCAATAAGAGGTTGTGATAGGATTCACACTCAAGTTTTTTACTTCCAAATTCCATACATTTTCTGAAAGCCTTCACTGGTTCTTAAATGCAAGCTGTTATATTGCTACATGTTCTCTTTTTCTAGACGCCTGACACATATACATTTTTTTCTTTTGAACTTATTACTTTGTATTGGTGTATGGCTGATTAATAATGCTATAATAGTTTTGGGTGAACAGCGAAGGGGTGAAGCCATCCATATACATGTGTCCATTCTCCCCCAAACCCTCACTCCTACCCAGGCTGCTACATAACATTGAACAGAGTTCCATATGCTCTACGGTAGGACGTTGCTGGTTATCCATGTTAAATACAGTGGACACATACATCTTTTGCAAAGGAATTCCCAGGCTAGATTTTTCTATAACACAAAATTTAAAAACAAATTTTTTTTTAATTTTTTGTAAAAAATCAAAAAAGGTGCCCAAATTCCCCAAGTAAGAAATTTTGTTTTCTGGTCATTGACAGCTCAGATGTGAATAGACCAAGTATTTGATCCCATAAAATGTTAACCCTGGACTGTACTTTAAAGAAAGGATTTGATCAGTGCTCAGCCCAGGAATGGTGGCAGAAGAAAAGCCTCAATCCATCCTGGCTGCAGCCTGGATAAGAGGGCCTGATTCTGAGTGATATTTCAGTTGTTGCTGTTGTTGCTGTTCAGGCACTTAGTCGTGTCTGACTCTTTGCAACCTCATGGACCTTAGCACACCAGGCTCCTCCGTCCTCCACGTCTCCCAGAGTTTGCTCAGATTCGTGTCCACTGAGTAAGTGAAGCTATCTAAACATCTCATCCTCTGCCTCACGCTTCTCCTTTTGCCTTCAGTCTCTCCAAGCATCAGGGTCTTTTCCAGTGAGTCAGCTCTTGGCCTTAGATGGCTGGAGCTTCATCTCCAGCATCAGTCCTTCCAATGAATGTTCAGGGTTGATTTCCTTTAGGATTGACCTCCTTGCAGCCCAAGGGACTCTCAAGAGTCTTCTCCAGCACCACAATTTGAAAGCATCAATTCTTCAGTGCTCAGCCTTCTTTATGGTCCAACTCTCACATCTGTATATGACTACTGGAAGAAATATAGCTTTGACTGTATGAATGTTTGTCAGCAAAGTGATGTTTCTGCTTTCTAATACACTGTCTAGATTTGTCATAGCTTTCCTTCCAAGGAGCAAGCGTCTTTTAATTTCATGGTTGCAGTCACCCTCTGCAGTGGTTTTGGAGCCCCCAAAAATAAAGTCTGTCGCTCCTTTCACTTTTCCTCTATTTGCCATGAGGTGATGGGACGAAATGACATGATCTCATTCTTTTCAATGTTGAGTTTCAGCTATCTTTTTCATTCTCCTCTTTCACCCTCATCAAGAGGCTCTTTTAGTTCCTCTTCACTTTCTGCCATTAGAGTGATATCATCTACATACCTGAGGTTGTTGGTATTTCACTCAGCAATCTTGAATCCAGTTTGTGATTCATCCAGCCTGGCATTTCGCATTATGTACTCTGCATATAAGTTAAATAAGCAGGGTGACAGTATACAGCCTTGATTCACTCCTTTCCCAACTTTGAACCAGTTCCATGTCCAATTCTAACTGGTGCTTCTTGACCTGCATACAGGTTTTTCAGGAGACAGGTAAGATGGTCTAGTATTCCCATCTCTTCAAGAATATTTTCCACAGTTTGTTGTGATCCACACAGTCAAAGCCTTTAGCATAGTCAATGAAGCAAAAGGAGATGTTTTCTGGAACTCCCTCCCTTTCTCCATGATCCAATGAATGTTGGCAATTTGATATTTCAGACTCACCTTAAAAGGGGCCCAGAGCTGAGCATCTGGGATAGGAGTGAGACTTCATGACGGCACATTTGTTTTGAACTGACAATTCTTTTAACAGAAGCAGTTTGGAAGCAGGACTGGAGGAGCTGCTGCTCACTGGAATGTTGTAGCCATTATCCAAGTTCCCTGAGGGCAAGGCAGGGGCTCCCATTGCACATGGGGTGCAGGGTTAAGTTAGGGAACTTGCTTGCTCCAGTGACTATGAAAGGTGGACACAAATGTCATTGTCAAATATAGTTATCTCTGCAAACTTGAAGAAAGTAAAGGAAAAAAATCTTTCACATTTAGAGGATATGAATTGAATGTTATTATAGCAGAAAACAGGAGTTGAGAACAGAAAGTAATGGTGTAATGGTTCTGAGCTGTGAACACAGACCTGAGTTCAAAACTGAGTTAATTAGTTCAGTGATTCGGGCCCATTTCCTTAACCACTCAGATCCCCTCCCTCCCTTTATAAAAGGAGATTATAATATGCCTAACTCTGAGAGTGACTATGGGATTGAAGAAAAATATAGAGTTTCCCTGGTGGTTCAGAGGTAAAGAATCCACCTGCCAATGCAGGAGACATGGGTTCAGTCCTGATCCAGGAAGATCCCACACGCCACGGAGCAGCTAAGCCTGTGTGCTGCAGCTATTGAGCCTGTCCTCCAGACCCACATGCCACAAAACTTCTGAAGCCCACGTGCCCTAGAGCCCCTGCTTCACAAGAGAAGCCACAGCAATGAGAAGCCCATGCATTGTAACTAGAAAGTAGCAACCACCCCTCCACAACTAGAGACAAGCCTGTGCAGCAACAAAGACCCCAGACAGCCAGAAAATAAAGAAAATAAAATCCTAGAGAAAGAAATGTGTCCAATAAAAGGGGAGGTGTCCAATAAATGCTCATTTCATCCTTTTTAAAACCTGATTATCATTGGAGTATGGTTGCTATACCATGCTGTGTTTGTCATTTCGTCCTTTACTCATGAATCTTCCCCTCTTTTGAGACTATGATTTGGACTTCCTAGAATTCTAAGGCTCTGAAAACTTTCTGAGGAGCTTCAGCTGCCTGATTTCAAGTTTCCTAGCTCTTCCCACCCTTCCTGTCTGAGAGAGGCCAGTGGTAAAGATGGACCAAAACATCAGGCCCATGACTTGGCCTTTGCCCCCTGGCCCAGCATCACCCTCCATGTTCCACTGTCTCCACTGTCCTCAGTGGGACAAGAATGGGATGGTCGAAAGCAAGGTGCTCCACGTAGGGTGGAGAAGCAGGGCTTCTCAGACGGTAAGCATGGTAAAGAATCCACCTGCCAACGCAGGAGACATGAGAGACTTGGGTTTGACCCCTGGGTCAGAAAGATCTGCTGGAAGAGGAAACAACCCACGCCAGTATTCTTTTTTGTTTTGTTTATTTATGTGTTTGTTTGTAGCTGTGCTGGGTCTTGGTTGCTGCATGCAAGCTTTCTTTAGTTGTGGCAAGTGGGGTCTACTCTCTAGCTGCGGTGCCCGGGCTTCCCACTGCGGCGGCTTCTCTTATTGTACAGCACGGGCTCTAGGGCGCACAGGCTTCAGTAGCTGCCGCTCACAGGCTCAGTAGTTGTGGCTCAAAGGCTGTAGAGCGCAGGCTGAGTAGCTGTGGCTCACGGGCTTAACTGCTCCAAGGCATGTGGGATCCTCCCGATCAGGGACTGAACGTGTGTCTCCTGCACTGGCAGGTGGATTCTTTACCTCTCAGCCACCAGGGAAGCTGCGCTCTAGTACTCTTGCCTGGAGAATCCCATGGGCAGAAGAGCCTGGTGGGCTACAGTCCTTGGGGTCCCAAAGAGTGAGACGTGACTGAAGTGACTTAGCATGCATACAAATGGGGAGAATCAGGGAGGAATGTAGCTGTTTCTTGATTGTGCCCCACACTGCCTGGGACCTAAGGGCTTGGGCCTGGGGTCCAGCTTGAGGGGGGAGGAAGCTCTGGCGGCCAGGCTGGCACACCTCCCTGTGTGGCCTGGGCACTCGGGTCCCTTGTACACACAACCAGATGAAATCGTGTGAAGGCTGAAGACTCTCCAAGCTCAAAGTTCATCTGAGCCGGGATGTAGAGAATTTCTATCTGCAGAAATTGATTTCTCTGTCCTTTGTTAGTTTCTGTGGGCTACACTCCTGAATCTTATTTATGCTTTTCTTGAAGAAAAAGTTGTGTAACCCATGGAAAGTTTTTTTTTCCTAAGGGATGTGTTCTATATAGGGGCAGCCCAGGGCTGAGGTGGGAGTTAACAGTGAGGGAAGATGTTGGGAAAATGAAAATATCGACTTAGAACCAGTCACTCCAATCTCTTGTGTTTGACTTGGGCAGGGAAGCCTGCCCACTTTGTCCTACTTCACAGGAAAATGAGGACAAAGAGGGGATAGGTGAGAAAAAGTTGAGTTGTGTATACCCCATTTGCCTCCGAGTCTCTTAGAGCCACATAATTGAAAAGGCTTACTGTATAAGCCTTACACCCAAAGATTAGAGAAAAATATTAATTGAAAAGAACTTTTTATATCTTTGTGAAATTTGTTCTTTTCTTCACCTGTACAATTTTTTTTAATGAGAGAATTGATTAAAGAATTCCTTTTTCAACTCATAGACTCTACATTTAGTCCACTAAGAACTTCCATGGACGAATGTGAACACAACCCCAAAGCGAACACAACTAACACAAAGCCCCAAAGTGAACACAACCGACCACAAGCAGTTGGAAAGAGTTGCTTTACATGATTTTCTACATAGAAAGGTAAAGGGCAATTGTACAATGTTATCTGTCCTGATTCAATCCCAATTCTTTCTCCAAAGAAGAGGGAGAGAGACCCAAAAAGGAGGAGTTGACTCTCAGTAGCTTTCCACTGCCCTGGAAAAGGAACAGCTCTGGTTGCGACAACCACAGTTGCTCTTTCTTGCTGTTTGTGGAGGGGTGACCATTACTGCAGTCTACTAGTGCCCCCTATCGTCCACTTCCAGAAACTCACAGGGCAGGGTGAATGGCTAAACCTGAGCAAGTTATCTTAACACCCTGAAAACTTTTCTGACAAAGAAATCTCAAAATTTTGAAACTATGCTTCCACCTTTGATTCACTGAAGGGCAGTTTATAGTCAAGTTATATTATTGTTTCTAGACATAGAGGGTTGTAGGAAGGCTCTTTAGAAAATATTTAGCCAATTGTTTTTACCTAAATGTAGGTATTAGTTCTGAGAAATATTAGCAGTTATTATGTGAAACCAAAATGGGTTGGGAAACACTGGGTTAAGTAAACATTAATTAGGAACTTCCCTGGTGGTCCAGTGGTTATGACTCTGTGCTTTCAATGCAGGAGGTATGGGTTCGATCCTTGGTTGGGGAATTAAGATCCCATGTGCCATGTGGCATGGAAAAAAAAAAAAATTAACATTAATTAAATACTAAATAAGCAGGTTCTTTCCAGCTGATCATCTCAGATCATTGAACATGGATTGTGAGTCTCCCAAGGGGAAATGCAGTTTCTCAATATCATCTGACAACAAGAACCACTTTATGTATGAATTTCTTGTAGGGCTAATATTTCAGAGAAGACTTTGGGAAAGTGCTCATTGAGTTCAAATGAATCTTTCTACTAATGAGGGTACAGTCTCAGAGAGGTGCCAGAGGCTGGGAGGTGGCAGAGCCACCATGAAGATCCACCAGGATGCTCCCAGGCTCTCAGAGCTGCTTCTTCACCCGAGTGAGTGTCCATCTCCTCCCCAGAGCTGATCCTTAGTATTCCTGTTTCCATAAAGTGTGTTTGTTTGGGGAATGCGAAACGGCATCACCCTCAGCCAAGGACATTAGGCGAGAAATCCCTTTCAAGAATGCTCCAATTCTTTGGGAGGAGAAATTGCTTCTTTTATTTTCAATTCAATTTCACTCTCTCTTTTGAAGAACCTCATTGTTTTATTACAACAGAGGATGAGATGGTTGGATGGCATCACCGACGCGATAGACATGAGTTTAAGTAGGCTCCAGGAGTTGGTGATGGACAGGGAAGCCTGGCGTGCTGCAGTCCACAGCGTCCCAAGGAGTCGGACATGACTGAGTGACTGAACTGAACTCATTGTTTTATTTAAAAAAAAAAACCCAAATCTATATTTAGCAAATACTTATGATGCACGTGACTTTCTGGTTCTTGGAAGATGATATACCATGTTGGGTAAGAGTAAAGGCTTGGAGGTCAAATTCCAGTTCGGCCACATTCCAGTTATGTACATTTGGACAAGTTACTTATCATCTTTCGGCTCAAAATGTGGCAACAATCTAAGTGTTGATTGACAGATGAGAGGCTTAAGAAATTATAGTGTATATATTGGGTTGACCAAAAAGTTTATTCCGGTTTTCCATATATTGGTCAACCCAATGTATACAATGAAATATTATTCAGCTTTAAAAAAAAAAAAAGAGGAGGAAATCTTGCCATTTGCAACAATGTGAATGAGCCTGAAAGACATTATGCTAACTGAAATAAGCCAGACAGAAAAAAAACTGAATAATCTCGCTTATATGTGGAATCTGAAATAGTTGAATACATGGGAGTTAAGAATAGAATGGTGGTTAACAGGGGTGGGAAGGTGAGGGGAGTGGGGAGATGTTGGTCAAAGGTACAAAGTTGCAGTTATGTGGTCTAGAGATCTAGTGTTCAGGTTGTAGTTACTGCTGCTGCTGCTGCTGCTAAGTCACTTCAGTCGTGTCCGACTCTGTGCAACCCCATAGAGGGCAGCCCACCAGGCGCCCCCATCCCTGGGATTCTCCAGGCAAGAACACTGGAGTGGGTTGCCATTTCCTTCTCCAATGCATGAAAGTGAAAAGTGACAGTGAAGTCGCTCAGTCGTGTCCAACTCGTAGCAACCCTATGGACTACAGCCTACCAGGCAAGAATACCATAATGATTATTGGAAATCTGCTAAGACAGTAGATTTTAGGCACTCTCACTAACAATAACCAAAAAAGGTAACTATGAGAAAAGATATGTTAATTAGCCTAAATGCAGTAATCATTTCACTACATATGTTTATCAAATCACCATGCCATACACCTAAAACATTTACAAGTTTTATTTAAAAAATCAATTTATAAAATAAATAAGAAACTCAGAATCTCTATCTATAAAACAGAGATAACACTAATCCCTCATCTACAGAATTGTGTTGAGTGTTAAATTAGAGAATACAGTTGTCCCTTGGTATTCATGTGGAATTGGTTCCACCACCCACTCACCTTCAACACATACCCAAATCTGCAGATGTTCAAGTCCCTTATATAAATGGGTCGTACAGTCAGCACTCCGCACCCAAGGTTCTACATCCATGCAGATTCAGCCAACCAATTTGAAATCCAAGGTTGTTTGAATCTGCAGATGCAGAGCCTGGATACAGAGGGCTGACTGCGTGTGTAAAATAGTAGGGTGTCGGCGCCTGTAGGTGTTTAAAAAGTATTTGTGGCTACTATTATTGTTGTTTTTGTTATAATGATTGTGGATATTATTATTGTTATTAAGATTCTTGTTACTATTACTGTTCCCGTCCTGAAGGACTTAATAGCCCAGTTGGTGACAGAAGACATGCACAGTTAGAAACTTCAAATAACAGTATGAGGGGATGCAACAGAGATAGCAACTAGGTCTCGTTCACTTGCCGTCAGCCTTCAGTGGCTGCCTCAAGCGCTATGTGGAGAAGAATTCTAATGTTCTTGACAGTCTTGGAGAAAGAGAGCACCCATCCCATTTGGTGATGTTTTCCTGGAATGAGGCGTATGAATGAGGTTATACTGCACATATTTACCACTGTTAGAATAAATGATGAAATGCCAGATGTGACTGATTACAATAAAGTCATTTCTGTAGAAAATAAGATAGCTGGACCTTGGAGAATGAGTTTAACATGAACAGAAAGAGGTGAAGTAAGGGAAGGAGAGGTATCTGGCACCAGGAATTTTGAGAGCGGATGTGCCAAGGATAAAATCCACATGGCCTATTTGGGTGGCAATAAGTAGACCAGTCTGTCTAGAGAAGGGTTTGATGCCAAAGATTAGCTGTACAAATATGGTCACCAGAGCCATAGAGCTAGGGACCCAACATCAAATAAGCTTCTCCCATTGTTCCCATAAGTTCCCGCTTATGCACTGGGCCACTTGCCTGGATTTGAAGCTCAGACAATGTGGGTAAGTCTCTAGCAGCATCTTGTCTCACATGGAGCTGTTCAAGGGCTCTTTTCCATCACCTCTGTTCATGAAGGCCATCCTTTCATGTTTAGTCCTTGACTGCCATTCAGAGCCCACTATTCTGCATGCACTTGGCCCTGCAGCCCCAAACATCTGATTCTCAGCAAACGCAAATGCACACATAGATAAAAAGTCATCTCTTGTGTGAAACCCATATAAATCTTATTTACGCTGAATTGCTTCATGGTGCTTTTCAGGTCTACTATATCCTTCTACTTTTCTGTACAGTTTAATTTTTGAGAATTTGATATTGAAACTCTATCTAAAAATCTTAATTTAGCTATTTAAAAAATAATTGTAATATACAATGAAACTGTATGTAACTTTGTCCTATATTTTCCAAGTCTCCTGTAAATGTGTTATCATACTTCCATAATTTAAGAAAGAAAAAAAAAAAAAAGAATCCACCTGCCAGTGCAGGAGACATGGTTTTGATCCCTGATCTAGGAAGATCCCACATGCTTCAGAGCAACTAAGCTTGTGAGCCACAACTATTGAGCCTGTGCTGTCGAGGCCAGGAACTGCAATGACTGAAGCCCACTCCCCCACCCTAAGGCCCATGGTTCTCAATGAGAGAAGCAACTGAAATGAGGAGCCTGCACACAACAACTAGGGAATAGCCCCCACTCGCTGCAACTAAGGAAAAGCCTTCACAGTGATGAAGACCCAGCACAGCCAAAAATAAATTTTTTTAAAAGTCATCAAAAATGAAAAATAAAGACTCAACCTACTAGAAACTGTAGCCTCCCGGTGCCTTCCCTCTGCTCAGAACTGGGCAAGCTCTGGGTGGGCTATCAGGGGGATTTATTAAAAATCACAAATGAGGATGGGAAATTCTGAAATATTCCTGTTTTCAAAACTTCATAATGTGGCTTAATGGGATTTTATTCATTTTTTGATGGAGTCTTTACCTCTACCACAGAACAGGAGCTTCTGTATTAGTTGGGACTTGTATGGTTACAAATGACAGAGAGCTAACTCAAACTCATTGATGCAAAAGAAGGGGCTGTTATGAGGGATAATGTGACACCTGTGGAACCCAAAGACAAGCATATGCCTGGGGCACAGCAAACACTAAAACACAGAACTCCAAGACCATCAGGGTTCTTGTTTATTCTTCTTGTCTCTGTACCTCCATTCCTTCACTTTCTTACTTACATTCTTCCTTTTAGCTAGCCATTACCTTTCTCCAGGTGGTGAAAAACATGGGGGTGGATAGCTCTTAAATGTACCAGTATAGCTACATAGCTTTGGACACCTAAAAGAGATTGTTTTAACATTCCTTCTGGTTCCAAGGTTAGAACCCCCCTAGAAGGACTCAGTGAAGTAGTGTTAAGTCAGATAAACTCCAGAGAACCATCAAACAACATGGCAGCTTCTATGGAACCACAAAGATGGGTGAAGAATGAGGAAACTTCTGGAAGAAAGTGGGTGAGGTGCTGGGCAAACAAAACAAGAGGTACCTGTAACACCTTCTCTTATTTGTTTTGTCATGCCAGCTCAGCTTTGCTATCAACCAATAATTCCATTCATTTCATAAGCATTTAATAAACACTCACTGAGCATATGCTGTGTGCCAGGTACTCTGCTGGATCCTAAGGAAGAAACGATGGCCATGATGCTCTTAGAATGCTAGACATTCAGAGATGCAAAGAAATACAAACTAGACTTGGTTTAGGATCTCTAGGAACTTGCCACTTAACTGAAGGCAGAAGACTGTATTTGGAGAATCATGAAGGGGTAGGCTGTGTGCTATGGACCACGAGGGTAAAGGAAAGTGAGTGGGGTCAGTGAGGCCTGGAACATTCCCAGGAAGCATCTTGGAGAGCGTGATACTCCAGCAGGGTCTGTAAAGGGTGAGGAAGTTTTCATTTATGACTACATGTGTTTAAAGTGCAAGATTTTCACGATATCACACTAAATGAGGCCTCTGCTCCTGGCTCTCTGCATCTGGAGGCCTTCCGGAATGCAGCTGGCGGCCAGTGGCCCTGTTCCCCTCTCAGAGATGGGACTACCACCCACAGCTCTCTGATAGCCTAGTGTTTTATTGCCATGGCCTGTTGGATCAAAGCCTCTGAGTCTGAGGCAAGTTCAGAATAATTTCCTTCAAGGATTAACTCATCTTTCTGGGCTTGGGGAGCTACACAAGCAACATCTGGTACAGCCTGCAGAGGGGTGCTTCACCCAAGGAGTCTCAGATTTCAACATGTGAGCCATCCTGCTGAATAACACCACCAACGGGAAACAGCACTCAGACCTCGTCTCTGCGTAACAAGAGCTCTGCGTAACACCCCGTGCTCATGTTTTGCACATGACCATAATAAATGGTGCAAACTGTAACAGGTTTATCACTTTGTTTCTTGCCAAAGGGACTGAATTCCACACTGATGGGGTTGAAATCCCCTTGTGGGTGTCTTCTGGGGAAGACAAGCCCATGATAGCACTATTAACCACCCCATCCTGTACAGGTGCCAGTATGTAGGCTCACACATTAATGCGGTCACAGGGAATCTCTCAGTCAGTTCCTTTTCTCAGAGCCCATCTCTCATCTCCCTATCTGCCCAGGTATCCTGGAAAATCCTTGGTTGGGCCCATTTCCTTGCTTTTTGGTAAATCTTGGCTTTATTCCTCCACACTGTGGTTTTGATATCCCTGGCTCTGCCTTCTGCATCCTATAGGTCAGTCCCACCACTTCTGGAGTTCTCCTCAAGGTCAAGATTTTACCATGCTCTTAAAGGTAAAACACTGTAACCGTTGGGTGTTACATGTTTATGGTTTATAGGAGTACTATCCTCATCATGCAAGACTCACCAATGAGGAAAATGAAACTCCGTGTGAACTGTCCAGGTTGCAAGATATAAACCCATGTCCATCTCACTTCTAAGACTGTGCTCATTTTAAGGGATGAATATAGGAAACCCAGAACATGGTCATGGGAGTCCCACATGGGAATCCCTACTTCCGAGAGGGAGAGGGAGAAGGAAAGAGAAATTAGGACAACACTACCCAGAGTAGCAACTCTGAGTTCAAAGGAGGAGAACTTTGAGACATGGTGAATCGTGTCTTATGCCACATTTGGCAAATATTGAGACCATTGGCCTGAAGAAGGTGACTGGCAAGCATTGTTAAGAGAAGTGTTAATTGCTAAGTGTTATTGTTCAGTAGAGTGATGGGTCTGGAAGAGGTTAAGTAGTGGGTAGACTCCAAACAAAATGAAGGGCCACCAGATAGATGAATAAAGTGAGAGACTGTTATATATCTATTAAACTTGAAACTTGGAGAAGGGGAGAGTACCGAGAAATTGTTTTGACAAGTCCTTCAGGTGGTTCCCATACACACTAAAGTTTGTGAGCCACTGCTAGAGCAGAGTTCCTCAGCCTTGGTTCCACACTGGAATCACTTGGAATAATGATGCTTCTGCTCTATTCCTGAAATTGATTTAGCTGTTCCAGGCATTAGAGGTGTCAGCTCAAAGAGCTACAGCTACCTCAAAGAGGATGTGGAAGGAGTGAAAATAGCAGTGATGTAGAGGATTAGTTGTGCCAGGCATTGTGCTAAAGATATAAAAACATGCTTTTCAAGGGACTTCCCTGGTGGTCCTGTGGTTAAGAATCTGCCTTCCAATGCAGGGGACACAGTTCTATCCCTGGTCAGGGAACTAGGATCCCATATGCCCTGAGGCAACTAAACCCTCAAACTACTGAGCCCACCCGCTCTTGGAGCCTGAGAGCTGCAACAAAACCCCAAAGCAGTCAAAATTAAGAAAAAAAATTAATAGACAAAAGAAGAACATACTTTGAAAGTGTCATTGATGGGCATAAGGAAAACCCAGCATACTCCCCAATATCTTATGTGCTTTGCTTCAGTGAATCTTCATGACAAGTTTATGAGGCAGGTGATATCGGTATTCCCATTTTACAGGTAAAGAGACTGAAGTTCCAAGAAGTTACCTGACTTGCTGGGGTGCCAAAGCAGGAACTTGAAAATAAAATCTTTGACTCTGACAAAAAAAAAGTACTGATTCTTTTTTCTTAACTGCAATAAAATATGCACAGCGTAAAAACGGCCACTTTCACCATTTTGAAGCATACAGTTTTAGTGGCATTAAGTATATTCACAGTATTGTGTAACCATCACTGCAATCCATTTCCAGAACTTTTTCATCATCCCAAATAGAAACTCTGTACCCATTAAACAATAATTCCCCATTCTCCTCTCCACCCCCACCCCACCCACCGCTCCGAGCTTCTAGTCACTTCTATTCTATTGTTCGTCTCTATGAATTAAAGTATACATTCTAAATCACGGTTTCCAGATAGGCCCAAAGAAAAAATGGAGATGCTGAAATTGATCAAATTTCTTCCTTGAATAAGGGTATCTCTGAGTTAGATGAGGCTCCCACCTCAAATCTAAATACTGAACAATGTGTGCAGTGAAGGTGTTAGTCACTCAGTCCAACTCATTGCAGCCCCATGGATTGTAGCCCTCCAGGCTCCTCTGTCCATGGAATTTTCCAGGCAAGAATACTGGAGTGGGTAGCCATTTCCTTCCTTCTCCAGGGGACCTTCTTGACCCAGGGATCGAACCCAGGTCTCCTACATTACAGGTGGATTTTTTACCATCTGAACCACCAGGAAAGCCCAATTCCCACCAAACAACAGATGTTCTGTTGCTTCAGTGCCACAGCACAGGTGAATCCCTTTTCCTACCTCGCCTCCACTGAGCAGACTGTCTCCTCCTTCAAGTCTCCTTCCGGGCATGACCCTCCCTGAGGACCCAACCAAGCTCTTCAACGAGCATGGTCTCACAGACCCAGCTTTGCAAACTAGTGTTAACTCCAATCATGTGTGTCTTACTGAAACGCAGATTTGGATGTAGTGAGTCCGAGTTGGGGCCCTAAGATTCTGCATTTCTATCAAGCTTCCAGGTCCCTTGAGCAGTGAGGTCAGAAAGGGCAGTACTTCACCACTTTCTTTACTCTAGTGTTTCCTTGGCTGTTTCTCCTCTCCACTATAAATACCTTGAGGGCAGAAAGCCATCTTCTTTATTGTTATATTCCAGAACTCAGCATGGTGTCAACCCAGAGTAACTCTCAATAAATGTTGAATGAATGAATAAATAAATGAGCTCACAGGTTGGAAGGATAAAAGAGAACCAGATCTGTGAAGAGCCTGGTAAACCACACTAAGGAATTTGAAATTTATCCTGAAGCTATGTGGAGTTACTGAAGGATTTTAAGAGGCTGATATAACACATGTGTATGTATGTGCTGTGTGTAACATGTGTTGAAAAGAACCAAGAATGAAATCAAGAAAACCATAGTGAGCTATTGCACTGCTACTGCTAAGTCACTTCAGTCATGTCCGACTCTGTGCGACCCCATAGACGGCAGCCCACCAGGCTCCTCCGTCCCTGGGATTCTCCAGGCAAGAACACTGGAGTGGGTTGCCATTTCCTTCTCCAATGCAGGAAAGTGAAAAGTGAAAGTGAAGTCGCTCAGTCATGTCGGACTTGTAGCAATCCCATGGACTGCAGCCTACCAGGCTCCTCTGCCCATGGGGTTTTCCAGGCAAAAGTACTGGAGTGGGTGCCATTTCCTTCTCCAAGGACTATTGCACTAGTCCAAGCAAATAATTATGAAGGCCTGCACTAAGATAGTGATGGTGGGAAAGGAAGGAGGAAGAGGATTCACGGCCATAGAGATGATTAACGACACAGTCCCCATTTGCTTTCGACAGACCCAGTTTATTTCTGGCACACTTATTAATAATGTCACTTTTATTTACAGAATGCCCTGGTTTGGATGATAATTATCTTTTAACACTGTACATAGGAGAGGAAGTTAACAGAACATGAGGTGGGGGTGAGGAGCAGAGCATTTCTACCTTGAGCGACCCAGTGAATGGTAACACCATTTACCAACCAGGCAGTCCAGAAGAAGCAGTGGGAGAAGAAGTTTCTCTGTAAAATAAAAATAGTTAAGTTAACAAGTGCTAAATTGGGTGTGGGGAAAGGGAACCCTCCTACACTGTTGGTGGGAATGTAAACTAGTTCAGTCTCTATGGAACAGTATAGAGGTTCCTCAGAAAATTAAAAATAGAATTACCAGAAGATCCAGAAATCCCACTCCTGGGCAATACCCACACATAATTATAATTCAAAAAGATATATGCACCCCTATGTTCATAGCAGCATTATTTACAAGAGCCAAGATATGTAAGCAATCTAAATGTTCCTCAGCAGATGAATGGAAAAGATGGCTAAGTCATTGACAAGTATTCAGTAAATTGCAGTTAAGAGCATCACAAAAGTCACAAAGGAGACACAGAAATGGCTGAAGTCTGGGGAATTCCGAGTGAAAGGATTATCCTTCCACTCTGAACCTTGGAAGCGAATTAGTTTCAGGACAGTTCATTAGGAAACCTGCCCTCATCTGCCATTCACACCGACTGCAGATGAGATTCGAAATGGCCAATTCCAACGTCTGTTTCTCACTTATTTCACTCCTTTCAAGTCACTGCTATATCTGCTCCCAACAGCTAAAGACTTCTGAGTATCTTCAGCATTAACTGGATCCAAGCTGACCATGGTCATTCAGACAGTCAAAATAACAACGTTGCAGGCCAAGGCCTGGTGAACTGAGTCTACTCGGAAGAACACGTGCCCTGGTTTGAGCCAAAGGTCAGGGGACACTGGAATGTTCTACCATATTTATAAGCCCTGTGACCCCAAATCCTAACTAATCTCTATCCCTACTTGCCAGCACCTCAGCTCTTTCTTCCTCCTACAACATGTCAACAACTGGGTAATTATTTAATAAACTTCAGAATATACCTTTGCTTCTTCTCCCAGGCAGAGACACCAGGGATTTTCCCAGTTTCAATTTCAAGGTGGCTCTGACTTCAGAGTTCCAAGTGCAGTCAAGCAGAAGAATAAATTCACTAGCTAGAGCTTTTGGGGGGAACCTGCAAACAAAACTGTGGCTTTTCAAGTATTAAGAGGAAATGACAGACAGAACTAAGCTCAGTATTCATTTTAATACACGTGTTAAAGGTTATGTTAGCAGCTGTCAAATCGCTGGCCAACCCTAACTACATCACTCTTCACCCTAAATCAGATATCTTCAGCGGTACCCGAAACTTGCTTCTTTGGCCTGACCCTGAGCAATAGGTTGTTCTGGAAGGTGAATTTTGTCTTTCAGGCATTCCTATCACTTGTGCTAATATTAGCCTGATGAGCAACAGAGCTGGAACCCAGGACTCCGAGCCCTGAGACCCTTCTGCTGCTGCTAGAGGCTCTAAGAACTCTACATCCTACATCCACGTCGCCTGCCGGAGGTCAAATGCCAAGCCCATTGTCAAGTGTGAGGACTTCTGTTACCCAGTTGGGGGCAGCCTAAGTGGTCTCTCTTCACCCTACTATGGCCACATGCTTGGCTAGTAGAGAGCAGATGTTTCTAACCCCAAGCCTGTCTTATTGCAGCAACCAAAAGCAAGACATACCAAGAGTTCAGAGACCTAGGAACCCACCCTCATAACCACCAGAGACTTGGCCATGCTGAGTGTTACCCCTGGCCTGCAGCCTCGCTGCCCCATGGACTCCTTGGCCACTTTGGTTACTTCTCCTCGGGGGTCGTGCATGGCGTGGGAGGGCTCATCTCAAACTCCCACTAAAGACTGGTGTGGCACGGGAGCCCTCTCCCTCATGTGTTCCCACTGCCCTCTCCCTGCCACCCTGCCCCACCCCTGTTAGTCTTGGAAGCACAGAGCACAGCCGGGATTCACTCTATTGAAGCAAGAAAATGGACATTTCACCCGTTTTTCTAAATTTGCTGGTTTAGGGATTTCACCCCCTCAAGGCCTTGTGTGATGTGATCCTACAGATGCTGATGAGTTAATTCACACTCACGTGAGAACAGGTGATAACTGCATGGTCCTGGTGGGAAGGCTGGCTGTCGAGGTCCCATCCCTGGGTTTGGTCCAAGCGTCATCACTTGGTTGGTACCTGCCTGGTGACAACCTCACTGCACGCACCTTAATTTCCTCGGTGGTAAAATGCAGCTAACTATGAGATGATCACCTTCTCACATCATCTTTGCCATGGTTGGATGCTCAATCAGTATTAACAGGACATGAGTAATAATGCAAGCAAGTAAAAAAACGTTCTTAGTGGTTAAGCAAAATTCCCTGAAAACCTGAAAAACACTGAAAAGAAGTGAACACTGTCTCCCCATAGGTAAACCCAATTTTGTTTTTTTCAAAATGACAAAAGGATTTTGTGGACAGTGAAAGTATTTGGTATGATGCTACAATAGTGGATACGTTTCAGTATACATGTTTCAAAACTCGTGGAATGTGCACCACACTGAGTGAACCCTCATGGACGCTATGGATTATGGTGGATCAAGGGCCTGTATTAAAGTAGGCCATCTTTAAAGCCTATCATTTCTTTTTTTAAAAAAATATAAATTTATTTATTTTAATTGGAGGCTAATTACAATATTGTAGTGGTTTTGCCATACATTGACATGAATCCAACACAGATGTACACGTGTTCCCCATCCTGAACCCCCCTCCCACCTCCCTTCCCATCCCATCCCTCTGGGTCACCCCAGTGCACCAGCCCCGAGCACCCTGTCTCATGCATCAAACCTAGACTGGCAATCCTTTTCACATATGATAATATACATGTTTCAGTGCTATTCTCCCAAGTCATCCCACCCTCACCCTCTCCCACAGAGTCCAAAATACTTCTATACATCTGTGTCTCTTTTGCTATCTCTAGCATGTGGGGTTATCATTACCACCTTTCTAAATTCCATATATATGTGTTAGTATACTATATTGGTGTTTTTCTTTCTGGCTTACTTCACTCTGTATAATAGGTAAAGCCTATTATTTCTAAGTTACGTTTCTCAAACCTGGAATCTCTCTCTCTGTGCCCCCTATTTCCCACTGGTCATTCCACACTGACCACCAAGCTATAAGGTCAGGGAGGACCAAAAGCCTGTGAGTTCCCCCAGGGTTCTGTAGTGAGTCAAATTGTCAGAAAGAGGAAAGAGAATATGGTGATTGATGACTGATGTCTATAAAAGCAAAATGTTCTCAGTATGTAAGGAAATGTAAGTGAAATGGCAGGCCTTCAAAGAGATCCCAAAAGACAGAGTAGATAGAAAAGGGACAAGATTAGAATAGGCAGAGACAGAAGTACAAGATCACAATGAAAAACCCAAGAGAGAAGGAGAAAAGCTATGACCAACCTAGGTAGCATATTAGAAAGCAGAGACATTACCAACAAATGTCCATCTCGTCAAAGCTATGGTTTTTCCAGTAGTCATGTATGGATGTGACAGCTGGACCATAAAGAAAGCTGAGTGCCGAAGAATTGATGCTTTTCAACTGTAGTGTTGGAGAAAACTCCTGAGAGTTCCTTGGACTGCAAGCAGATCAAACCAGTCCATCCTAAAGGAAATCAGTCCTGCATATTCATTGAAAGGTCTGATGCTGAAGCTGAAATTTCAATACTTCGGCCACCTGATGCGAAGAAGTGACTCATTTGAAAAGACCCTGATCCTGGGAAAGATTGAAGGCAGGAAGAAAAGGGGACGATAGAGGATGAGATGATTGGATGGCATCACTGAATCGATGGACATGAGTCTGAGAAAGCTGCGGGAGCTGGTGATGGACAGGGAGGCCTGGAGTGCTGCAGTCCATGGGTCACAGAATCAGGCATGACTGAGTGACTGAACTGAACTGAACTGGACTGAGATGGAGACACTCTTGACCATGGACAGGAGAGCAGGCACCTGAGAGGAGGCAGAAGACAGGGATGGTGTTCTGTTTGCAGAGAGGGGAGCAAACAGCCTTGCCCTCCCCTACCCTGGGGAGCTTAAATGCAAGGGGGAAGGAAGAGGGGTTTGTAGAAGACCAGTGACACAGTCAGCTGGTCTCTGCCCCATACCCTGTACTGCAGAATCCACATGATGAATGAATGTGTTGCCTAAAAAAGGTGAATTTACCATCAGTATCCCCAGTTTGGATGAAAAGGCAAAATAGCTGGGAAGATTTTCCAACAAAAAATGCTCAAGTAAAGCGGCTCCAAAGGCAAGATGACAGTAATTTGTCAAATCACAGATGCAGTTCCTGTGGGTGCCACCATTCCCACTTACAGGATTTCTCCTGCAGACGTCCTTGCAACCATGTGAAACGCTGTAGGTACAAGGTCATTCACTTGTAATTGCAAAGTTTGGAAACCACATGACTGATCATCGAACTTGATAAATAAAGGATGGCACATGGAATACTATACAGGGGTTAAAACAGAACAACAAAGAAACACGAAGAAGCTCTCTATGTATTGGTAAGGACATATCTCCGAGACACACTGCCTAGTCAAAAAAGGCAGGCTCAAAACTGTTTGCAAGGTATGCTACATTTGGGAAAGAAATTAAAAGGGAAATCATTTTATAGGTATGTTTCTGCTTGTATTTTCATTGAAAGGGGCTATCTGCCAGAAGAGGGGTGAATTAAGTGTGGGAAGAGGCAAGTCCAAAGGTTCTCCACAGAGGACCTTTTTATACTGTTTTGATGTTTGAATCGCATCAATATATGACTGATTCAAAATTTTAAAAATAAGAAAACATGATTCAGAGTTGCAGGACTGCAAGTGAGGAACGGCTGAATGGCCACTTATCTAGAAATTATCTTTCCACCCCAGCACAGTAAGTTCAGGAAACAGTAGTTTGCTAAATCTGCATATTCGAACTCTTGAGTGTTTGTATAAATAGGGGCTCTTTTAGGAATAAGTGTGAGAAATCCAGCCCGAGTCTACCAAAGTTAAAGAGAGACTCACGTAACTGAAGAGTCCAGAGGTGAAGCTGGCTCCGGGGATGGAGGGCTTTCCGCATCACTGAGGGACTGCCTAGGCTGCAGGCTTCATAGGCATCATCTCACGGCACCCTGGCCCAAACCACAGGGCAGATGGCTGGTAGCCGTGTCAGCATTTTCCAAGCATCAGTTCTGGAGGTCACCACCACCCCCAATGCGACTTTGGCATCCTGTTGCCCTTCATTTTAGAAGATGGATCTGCTGGGGGTGACCCAGGAGCATCAGAAACTTCCCCTCCAGGGCTTGAGGCTGTGGTTGCTTGCTCTCTTGTGCAACAGACAGGATACAGATGTATGACATTCTGGCCTGGAGAATGCGGGGCATTCAGAGCCAGACCAAGAGTATGTGTGTGGGGAGACGGCTGGGCTTACAGGCTTGCCAGAATCAGGGAGTGGGAGAGAGTGAAGACCACTTATCTTCCTCCCACTGCCCCTTCCTCATTCCAGGCCCAAATACCAGACCAGGGCGTCTCCAAATGAGTGAAAAATGGGAGCATGGGACCATGCCACATGTAAGGGATGTTAGGAAATCCAGACACAGCACAACAGTAATGCACTTAATTTGGTTTATGAAATGCAATTTCTGTGGAATCCTCTGTTAGTGTTTAGGGGGCAGGGGAGATGCACTTGATTATTAATCAAGAAAAGAAGAGCTCCAGACTGGAATCTGTTGCAGTAGAACCACTTACAGGTCACTGAACTTCTTTTTTTTTTTTTTTCGCCTTAGCTTCTTCATTTGAAACATGTGACAGTTTACTGTCTGACTAACCTCAGAGATTAAATAAGAACACAAGAAATTTGAAAACATAGAAACATGACTTTGAAGTTAACTGAAGGCAAACTGATCACCTGTATGACTTTTTTTTTTTTTTACCTGAAAAGATTGGCAGCTGATAAAATTTGGTTTACTCTGAATCAAGTTAGGTTGGCTCTTCAGGCCTCTGGGGTCAGGGAGAACTGAATTCTGTAGTGGAATCTGCAGCTTTACATTAGTGCAAGACCCATTTCCCATCCCTTTCTTCTGAGAAACAACTTTCCAGCACCATCAGCCCAGTAGTTTGGGTGGTGTGGACCCTTCTCAGTGCTCCAGAGGTGAACATGTGACACTGGTCTGACCAATCAGAGCATTGCACTTCCTTGGGTGACGGGGTGGGCATGTGACCCAAGGCAGCCAATCAGAAAAAGTGAGTTTCAACTGGAGGGCTTTGGTTAGAACTTTTAGGAAGCCCTCTCATTCCACTGGAGAGTTTGTAGCCTGGGGCTTCTAGAAGCCATCTCACACCCACCAAGGGGAAAGCCTGCCTGAGAATGATGCCAACAGAGAGAAGGAGAGAATAGATGGAGTCCTGGTGACTTTCTGATCCAGCATCCCTAGAGTCAGCTCCACCCAGGACCTCTCATAACTTGAATCAATAGATGCCTCTCTTTCTTTCAACAATGTTAAGTCGGATTTCTGTGCAAACTTCTAATACTACCATTCAAAAATCTCTACAAAGATGAGCCATCCTGCCCACAGGCAAAACTACATGAATTAAGAAAACATAAGGTTTGGGACTTCCTCAGAGGTCCAGTGTTTAAGATTCCACTTTCCAATGCTGCTGCTGCTGCTGCTGCTGCTGCTGCTGCTACTGCTAAGTCACTTCAGTCATGTCCGTCTCTGTGCAACCCCATAGACAGCAGCCCACCAGGCTCCCCATCCCTGGGATTCTCCAGGCAAGAACACTGGAGTGGGTTGCCATTTCTTTCTGTAATGCATGAAAGTGAAAAGTGAATTCACTCAGTCGTGTCCGACTCTTAGCAACCCCATGGACTGCAGCCTACCAGGCTCCTCCACCCATGGGATTTTCCAGGCAAGAGTACTGAAGTGGGGTGCCATTGCCTTCTCCATTCCAATGCAGTGGGTAAGTATTCAATCCCAGGTCAGGGAACTAAGATCCCACATGCCGCATGGTATGGCCAAAATTTTTTAAAATAATAAGATTTAAACTCTACCTCTGTAGAATCCAAGTGGAGCTAGAATACTTTCCTGAATAAATATACTTCATAGTAGTACCAAGTCAACATATTATAATTTAACAGAGACATAGATTTAAAATAAAGAAATATTTCATTTTATTTTACTCTTTCAGCCATGAGGTCCAAGGAAATGCAAGTTCACGGAAATCAGAAATAATACCAAAATATGGAGGAGACCAGCTTTTGAGATTTCATGATATCAGCAGAACGTGATTGTCTGGAGTGAGTTTTGGCCTTCTCAGTTTGCCAAGCCAGGTGTACCATTTGGTCTAGCCCATGGAACAATTTCTGTGATAACTGTCCAGGATGATGAGTGTCATCATAGAATGGAGAGGCCCAAACAACTGAAACGTTCACAGCACACAAAGTAAAACAGTCAATATTAAAAGGTGACATAGACTATTTATTACCTCATTAGTAAACCAGAGTAAATCTCATTATGCAGTACTACAGATATCCCCCAGCCATGTCTCCACTTGCTCACTCCCTCATTCATCCATTCAGTGAGTTTTTATTTATTAAGCACCTACTGTGTACCAGGAGGCAGCCTGGTAAATGCTGGAGTAACAAAGTTTAAGGCACAGACTTCTGCCCTCAAGGAGCTCCCAATCTAAATCACACAGAGAGACACAGAAATGAAGGCTGACAATGAATGTGTCAAGAAGGGCTGATAACAACAGTCTGTTCCAAGGGAGACCCAACCCTGGATTCCTTCTACTGAAGGTTCCACAGCAAAGGTAAGAGGCTTTCGTCCTCCACAGAACACAGATGTAACCAGCGTTTCAGTTCCAAGCTACCACCAACCCAGGGGTGGGTCTCAGTCTGTCACTGCTGAACCCTCAGGGGAGATAGGGTCTGTCCTTGCTGAGGGGGCTGACCACTACTGAGCCTCCTTCTTCCACGGCTGGCCAAGTGAGCTGCTCTGCCCTTGGCATGAGCCCTCAAGGTCTGGAACCTCTTGGCCAGTCATGGCTTTCTGGTCTGGAGGGTCCCTGAAGGTGAGTTCCTTCTCTTCCACTTTTAAACCTTTGCATCTCAAGACTCACTTCTTCCCCTGGAATGACTTGCTTTTCACTCGTCATTCATGATGTGCTGTTACCGAGCAAAGGATCTGCTTCACACCTCATGAAGTGTGCAAACATCCAGCCGTGGGGATGAAGAAGAGGAGCAGAGTAACTCCATCCCGCACCATGCTCCCCTCCCTCCCCTCTCAGACCTGCACTCCCGTCAGCGCCGTGGACTGGCGTGAGAGGAATGCGAGATGTGTGGTGCGGCTTCTGAGTCAGACAGTGTGTCGAGTCACGCCAGGAACAATAAAGGGCAGCTTTGTAAGTGGAATGTGTAATGCTTTTCACAGGTTGGTTTCTGCAGAGGTTTAGGATTGAGCAAGTCTCCTTCCCATAATCCCGCATTCCTCAGATGTTCCCTGAGACACACTCCCCTCACTCCCCTCATCACTCTGGAATCCAGTGAGTTCTTCTTGTTAGTTGCTCACCTCCATTTCACTCTGTTGTTAGCAGGATTTGATTTCTAACTTGCCTGGCTGAAACCATCCCACCTGGAACTCATCACTACAGCCTGCCGTCAGTGAGCAGCAAGGGTAAAAGCTGGGTCTCTGTGAGCAGGGAGGCCCACGGGGTGGGGGACGGAATTTCAAGACTGAGGTCTTCCATAGCCACTGAGTTAATGTGCATAGTGGTCTTAAGGCCTTTTGATAGAAGCTTTTTGCTTGGTTCATCTAAAAATCAGTCTCTTAGTTAGTGTTAGTTTATTAACTAAATCTTAATGATCATTTTAAACGGAATTTTAGAAATGCTCTTATGATATAAAATTATACAGTGCATTCTCTAAAAATAAAATCTTAAAAAGAACATCCCCTGATTTTACTTTTGAATGAATTCCTCAGTTAGTGTATCTCCACAAATCACTCACACAGACAGAAATTAACAAAAACAGAATTTGTATAAAAATAAGAGGTCTCCATTTGCTGGAATACCTTATTTTGTCTGTCAGGAATTTGTTAATACAAAAAGAGTGTCTATTTGGAAAGTTATAAAAACATTGCTACAATGTCATAAATGCTCTACATTCTCTAGGAAAACATACCTTTGGAAATAGTACAACTATTGGGAATTCTTAAAGAAATTCAAGTCCTGGATGTGCTGCAAATGAATTCCATACAGGGTAGCGTTAAAACCCTGTCTGTCCTCTGTACCACTTCCAGGAATTGTCTGCCACTTCCACTGACGGAGATAGAGTTCTTCTTTCTTCAAACATCACCATTGATTTCTGTGGATATTCTTAAGGTGACACTCTATTAAAAAAAAAAAAAGTTTAAAAGAAGGTAAACAACACCAGTGCCAGCTCTGAAACTCCTAAGAGCTTTGCACCCCCTCAGAGATGATCTCACTATGGTTTGTAGTGAGCTTGAGTTGGGTCCTCAAGAATTTTCTTGGCTTTCTGTAACCTTTTAGTTAATAATTCACTTGTTTCAAGATGCAAGACTTTCCCTGTTGCCAAATCTGACAAGGTCCCACCTTCTCTCCGCCTTCAGAACATTTTTCAACAACACACTTTTATTTTTAAGAAAAGACATATTTCCTGTTATTTGGAACTTGTAAGTGAGACCTCCTCACAAAGTAAATAACCAGGATCTATGACCATAAGCATCAAATGGCAGGGGACAGATGAATGTTTCCTTGTTTGGGAGAACTATTCAAGATGCTCTCCTTTGGGAATACACTAAGTTGCACAATACTTGCTTTTTTTTTTTTTTTCAAACACATAAGGGTAAAAAAGAAAGCTAATGCTCTTATGTTTCTTTAATGAGAGAAATGTTCTATGGCTTCCTACTAACCCTTATCATCAGTAACTTATAACATATGACTGGATAAATACCAACCTGGAAATCGTGGATGAATGTTAAAAAGTAGAAAATAAAACCAAAGGCCACTGTCCATTCACAGATCGCACTCACTACGTGATATACATAATCCTAAGGGCAACAACAACAAAAGAAACAGAATTGAGCCTACATGCATTCACTTTAGTGGACATATTGAAATAACAATGAGCAGGGCGGGACAGAGGAAAAAGCTGTCCAGGGAGCATAAATCAACCCCCGGAGGAAACATGGTGAGCAAGGCCGTGTGGGTGTGCGTCGGGGCAGCTGCCCAACGAGAATGTGAATACATAACCCCAAAGTTCTCTCTGGTTCTCGCATACTCTGGCTTTATAACTTGTCTGTGGAATTTCAACGGGCAGAAGAAAGACCACAAAATGGCTGAGAGTGGAAAGCAGATGTGGACTCAGTAGAAGAAGGAAATTTCCATACAAAGCATGACTGGTTTTCCCACCACTGGGAACCCCAAAGTTGAAAGACAGGCTTGAAAAACACCTATCTAGCGTCTGTGTGCTTATTCCTAAGATCTGAAGTGTTCATCTAAGGAGACTGGCTTCTGTGTTTCTCTGTTGCTATAGAAAACGTCAGTTCAGACAATAGGTCTGCTTGTTATAAGGTTAGCACAGCTACAAAGCAAAGGCAATACTGAGACTTCTCTTCTTGGGGACAGGAATGAGAGGGTGCAAGGCATGAAACAGAAGGGCTTCAATTGGGGTTCCAAAGTTGGCTACCTCTGAAGGCCAGGAAAAAGAAATGAAACAGCTGGTTGCAAAAAGACAGGGACAATGGGGAGCCAATGCCTCATCCATTCTGTTCCATTCTTGTCAAGTGGGAAAATACGACCCCAGTGTTACTTTGAGATTAAAAAAAAAAAAAAAAAGCCCATGGAGTGTGTGTGCGTGTGTCAGAGACAAAGATATCTTCCCTGATTTTTTAAATGCTGGAAACCACTTTAAAAGCATTTTTAGGGACCTCCCTGGTGGTTCTGTGGTTAAGATCCCAATACAGGGGGTGTTAAGATCCCACATGTCTCAGGGCCAAAAAACTCAAAACATTAAAAAAAAAAAAATACAGAAGTGATAGTGTAACAATTCAATAAGACTCTATAAAAAATGGTTCACATCAAAAAATCTTTTAAAAAATGATAAACAAAAACAGTTTTAAATACTGTCTAGAGTCCAAGTCTGGATAAGGCAATGGCACCCCACTCCAGTACTCTTGCCTGGAAAATCTCACGGATGGAGGTGCCTGGTGGGCTGCAGTCCATGGGGTCTCTAAGAGTCGGACACGACTGAGTGACTTCACTTTCACTTTTCACTTTCATGCATTGGAGAAGGAAATGGCAACCCATTCCAGTGTTCTTGCCTGGAGAATCCCAGGGACAGGGGAGCCTGGTGGGCTGCCGTCTATGGGGCTGCACAGAGTCGGGCAAGACTGAAGCGACTTAGCAGCAGCAGTAGAGTCCAAGTCGAAAATGCTTGTCTACATTCTGATTTTAGCCCACATGCCAAATTAGCCTGTGGACTGTCATCAGTTCCAGCCCTCCGATTTCAGATCATAACCTATATTTTCTTCCTGCTTCACTGTCTGCTCTGCTGTCAGTTACAAAGGTGAACAAACAAATGTGCTAGATTACAGGTGGGTTCTTTTCTTTGCTCCACCACAAAGATCTCATCGAGGTGCATCAAACTTGATATCACTGCTCCTCCTCCCCATGGAGGGTTGCATCCACCCGCTGTTCTCACCCAGGCCACCCTGGGGAGCATGTGACCAGCTATATTAGGGGGTCCAGAACGAGGGCCACGTCCTTTTCAAAAGCGATAGCACTACAACATTAACCCCATCTCATGTCATCCCTGGACAATGAAGATGGCTTATCCAGATAGAAGCAGAATTTGGGGGGAGGGGAGGATATCTGTATGTTAATAACAGTACACTGAAGCAAGGGTCCAGACTCTTGCACTGCATTGTATTCCGTGAATTGATGTAAAGGGTTTTCTTTGCATTTGTGGATATTGGGAACAGAAGGCAATATGAGTGGGATAGCAATTTGTGGAGTGAATAGAAAATCAGGTACTCTCCATATTTTTAAGATAGAAAATGAATGGGGAAAAAAGGGGATGGTTAACTGTTGGGGGATTGATTAATCTCCCAGCAGCAGACGTGTTTCATTTGATTTGTGGTGGAAGGCCTCCCTCCAGTGGTTAAAAAGTAAAATACACCTGAGGCTGCTCTGCTGTGAGCTCTCCTTTTCAGGAAGAACTTTTTCCTCCTAATTTCTGCCTGGCTGGTCCTCACCACCTTCAGTCTCTCTTGCCTCCTGCCAGGTTCCTCTGTAATGGTGGAAAATCCTTCCTTAGACCCTGCAGTTACCCCAACCAGGGGTCAAATCCATGCCCCCGGCAGTGGAAGCACAGAGTCTTAACCAATGGACAACCAGAGAAATCCTTGAAACTGCTTTTCGAAAAGCATCTGCCTTGGGAAAAAACTCCTGCTCGTCAGTAACTCCCGTCTCTCTGTAGGTTAACTAAGGGCATGAGCTGATCTCAGTTCAAAACATCTGATTCCTCATGTTCCCATGTTTGGCCTGGAAATTACCTGTCACTCCACCCTATGCTCTGATAGCTCTTGATCCTGTCCCTGGTGTCTAACTGGACATTTCTCTTCGGTGTTTCACTGTAGCTTCAGATTCAACTATTCTAAAACCAAACCCATCCATTTCCCCCCATGGAATCATTAATTCCTGTTAGGAACTGAATCTGTTCATAAGAACATGTTCTTCAGCTCACCCAAGACAAAAGCTTGGAAGTGATTTCACTTCATTTCCTTTCATGCTCATGCTATTAATTCCAGTGTAGGTGAATCTCGATTTGAAATCTTATCTAGTTGAACTACCTTCTTCCTGCCATCCTGCCTCCGGGCTCTCTCCTCTTCAATCCATCCCAGGAGTTGCTTCTAATGATACTCATCCAATAATATTCTTTTACTTTCCTGTTCAAAAGCCTTCAAAGGCTTATTCTGATCACCTACATTAAGCATGAGCCTCTCTGCCCACCTCTTAAAGACTTGCACAAATTCAGTTCAGTTCAGTCGCTCAGTCGTGTCCAACTCTTTGCAACCCCATGAATTGCAGCACGCCAGGCCTCCCTGTCCATCATCAACTCCCGGAGTTCACTCAAACTCACGTCCATCGAATGGGTGATTACTCCTCCACAAACTTACCCCATCCACATTTATTTCTCACGCTATGCTGAGAAACTGTTCTTCTCTGTTGCCATCCCCTGCTAAGCAGATCCCCCATCTGCTTAGCATGTCTCTTTCCTCTGACTGCCACACACCTTCATTCACATCATTTCCCTGCCCTTCAATCTCACTTCTTTCACTAAGCCTCAATGGTTGAAGGGTTTAAGATAGAATTAGAAATTCACATTTTTAAAAATAATTTTGAAAATGCAGGAACCAGGTTTGACAGTCACATTTAAAACAACTTAAATTTTACCTTTTCTTTTGGATTCCACTCCAGCTTGGTTATAGAAATTAGTGAAGCACAGGCAATCACTGAAAAAGGGGACTTGGTTAAGGAAACTGCAGACTAGGTCCTTTAGTGTTAAAGACTAGATTATTCTTCTAATAATATAACCATTACACAGTGTTCAAATGTTAGTACCAGTTATATCAGCTTCTTATCATCTGAAACCTTAAGCCTGATTATGACAGAAATTTAAATACAACATGAAAATAGTCCTTCCTTAGCAACACTTTGGCAGTTATGTATAGAAGATTTTTAATCTGTGGCTACATTTTGCTTGATCCTGTTGATTAAATTTGGTCAAAATGACTGACACAGCAGTCTAATATGGGTAATTTTTTCTAAAGTACTATTTTCCTTAAATTAAAATGTCAATTAAAATTCTTTTTCCTTAAAATATTATGTTCAGGCAATAGCTTCAAGGAAAAATTAACATTTCAAAGTACCAAAGCATTTACAAAGTACCAAGGCTCATATACGAAAATAAGCTACAGTAAGTTAAGATATTATTGTTTAAAAAAAAAAAAAAAACAGACTTTTTCCATTGAGTAACTGGGTATAAGTAGAGCCCTTAATCCTTGGCCCACATGTGTGCTAAGTTGCTTCAGTCGTGTCTGACTCTGTGTGACCCTATAGACTGCAGCCTGCCAGGCTCCTCAGTTCATGGAATTCTCCAGGCAAGAATACTGGAGTGGGTTGCCATAACGCCCCCTCCAGGGGTTCTTCCTGACCCAGGGATCGGATCGAACCCTGGTCTCCTTCATTGCAGGGGGATTTTTTACCACAAGGGCCACCTGGGAAGCCCCCAGTCCTTGGCCCAAAGGGTTTACAAATCAAAGAGATACATCCTACATCCGACGTCCTACATCTGACCTAGGGGATGAAAGACAAACTCTGAGAGGCCAGTCTAATAAAGCCAGGAACTGAGGCTACAGAGCAAGGTAGACAAAACTGTCTGCACAAGGATGGTTGCAGCCATTCTGACTGAACTTGAAAGACGAAAGAAAGCTAGAGAGTAATGGGGATGCTCTTCAATGAGAAGCTTCTGCAAAGAGTTAAGGATTCCAAGTGTCGTGTCAATTAATGCCAAGTTGAGCATCTCTGAATTTGGAGTCAGCACCCTCTCTCCCTGCCCTTCCCCACCTCCCATGTTTTGCCATTCTTAACACTTCTCAGTTTCTCAAAGTAAAAGTAGAGAGCATCGAAGGTGCCCTGATCATGTCATGACCGTACTTCTGTTTCTAATAGCTTAATTCTCTTAATTCTTTCACTTAATTCTTTACCTCACCTTTAGTCCCATCAAGTACCATGCTGGGGAGAAGGTGGAGAGGTGGAGAAAACTCTGGCAAAACAGACCTGGTTTCAGTTCCCAGAAATATCACAGCCTTGATGGACCCAGGGAATGTGCCTCGTTGGAGAGAAAAGAATAGGGTGCAGTGATGACTCAGAGGGAAGATTAGATATCTGGTTGGTGAAGGCAGCACAGCCAAAAAAACAACAATAATAAGTTGTGGGATTTGAGGAGCTCTCTAGAACACCTTCCCAGGTGGCTCAAGTGGTAAAGAACCCTCCTGCCAATACAGGAGACGCAGGTTTGATTCCTGGGTTGGGAAGATCCCCTGGAGGAGGAAATGGCTCCTCACTCCATTATTCTTGCCTGGGAAATCCTATGACAGAGGAGCCTGGCGGGCTACCGTCCATGGGATCGCAAGAGTCCAACAGGACTAAGCACACAAGCATGTGAGCTAGAACAGCGTCATCCCACAGAGATTCAGGCATATAACTTCAAATTTTCTACTACAGTAGCCACACTGACAAAGACAAAAAAGGACCTAGTGACATTAATCTTAACATATCTTATTTAACCCAATATACCAAACATGTTCTCGTTTCAACATGTAATACTGCAAAGAATTATTAATGAGATGGTTTACATTTTTTCTCATTAAGTCTTTGACATCTGGTGTTTTACACTTACAGCCCATCTCTGCACAGACTACCCCCGTTTCAAGTGCTCCCCAGCCCCGTGTGGCCAGTGGCTACTGTGCTGGCCGGACAGCTCAGTTCTAGAAAGACAAGGTGGAGAAGGTTATCTGGGTAAGAGAAGAGCACCAGCAAACGCAGAGAATAGCAAAGAGCCACACACACAGGGGAGAAAGTGTAAAACTGAGGTTGGAGAAATAGGCAGCCTCCAATTACACATCTCAAGAAAAGGAGCCTGCATCATAAGTGATTTTGTGAAGGCTTCTGAAAGCTGCAGGAGCTGGATGCAAGATGGACAATTTAGCGGGAAGAGCTTAGAAGCCTGACCCCAGGCCTTGGTTTCTTCAGGAGTCAAATGAGGCTGTTTCATGGAACTAATACAGAACATTTTAAAGATGCCTGAAAAGCTTTGTAAGGAAATATAAATCCATGATGCTAATGTTTAAGACGACAGACTTTTTCATATGGGTGCATTTGTTCAAGTTAATTGGATCAATCTGCTTCTGTTCAGGGATTCTACCCCTCAGCATGTCTCCTAGGAACTTCTAGAAACAGGAACTATTAGTATGTGAAACTCTGGCCTGAAATGCTAATTCTATTAAAACTCTCTCATTTTAATACCTAGAGATCTGTCTCCAAAGTTGGAAGCAAGGAAAGCTTTCCTGCATAGAGAAATTTTGTTTCTAACTTTACAAATGGTTTTATAAATCCGACAACTAATACAACCTAGAAGTTTTGAGGAGATATGTGTCAAGAGAAAGCATGAATGTCTTCGATCCATAAATAGGATGAGGAAACAGAGAAGGAACTATCTCAGGAACCAGTTATAATTTGTTACATTTCTCAATACTAGGATTTCATTCCTTTGTGCTTAGAAATTTTTATAATTAAATATTTCCTTCCCTAAATGACAAAAACAAAATCCCAAACCATCCTTAGACTTCACATTTTGTATAGCTTCAATTTTGAAAGAGAAAGGCAAGGCTTAATACTTAGAAGCACATGAGGACACCATGCTTTTTTTACTCAAGCTTGTCCACCACATACCACAACCCAACCCAAATGAACAAAACCAGTGTGAATAAAATTGTTGCTGCTTTCCAATAATCTGACAGCAATCATCAATTTTTAATGACTCTTCAGTATTCGATATGACTGCAGATGATATTTTGAAAGATGGGAAATTTTCTACCCATGAAAGACCAGTTTTATTTTGTTAAATACCTCTTGAGGGAAAGAAAAAAGGAAAAGAAAGAATGAGAAAGAAAAAAAAATGGAAGGGTTCATTTTCTTTTCTTCTAAATCAGAATATATAAGTATGAAAAATTTATGTTTTCCTTCCACACTGTTGACATAGAAAAAAATAAAATTTCATTTTGAAAATGAAATCAGTGGTAAAAAGAAAAGGTTAAATGTGTTTTAAATGACTTATAAATAAATAGTATAGAGCTTTTTAAAACCTCTTAACGTGGACAAGTAATTCAAACCCTCTAATCAACTAGTTGTGGGGAGAAGGGACAGTCTTGCTTCTTGGAACTCCACTGGGCTATTACCTTAAGTACAATATCAATATTTGATGTCTTTAGCCAACCACTACAAAGAAAAATACATATTTTCACATGGCTCATGAAACGGACCCTGTTGAAGGAAAGTAAACAGAGACTGAAGTGTCCTGACACTTTTTTTTTCCATTTTCCCTTCACACCATTCTTTCCCCCAAAGATTCTTTTGATTTAACCAGACAAGACTGAGCTATTTTCCTTGTGATTTGCCCAGTTGTTCTTCTGAAGCCTGTTGGCAACTGGCTGTCAGCCTTAGCTTTCTCCATTTTAGGGGAATAGGAGCAAGGTGAAGGCGGTGTCAGGCTTGCAAGGACACTGACAAACGCTCAAAGGATACTGGGTATGACAGCTGCGCAGGACACAGCAGAGATGGCCATTCGCACGTGGCACGTGGAAAGGCTGTTCCACTGGGGACAGGATTTGTAAGAGATGACGGATTGCAGGAGCGTGTACACGACGCCGCAGACAAACGCCAGAAGGGCACCGCCGTCATGGACCACGGGAACGGCCAGCTCCTAGAGAGAACGTCACACACGCGCTGTTACTCCACGCACATCCAGAGTCGAACACTCACTGCCTCTGGGCTTCTCAAGCCCACCAGGCAACACAAAGGCACCCACCCCGTCTTGGGAAAATGCAGCAGCTTACAGAAAATGATCAAGGCCTTTCCAGCATTGAAGTAAATGCCAGCAACTTGATTATTCCACAGCATACGTTTGGCTTGCTAAGAGCTGAGCAAAATGGGCCTGGTTCAGTAAAAGTATCTCAATAAAACTGAGCAGGGGAGTGTGAAAGCCCATATTAAATGAAAAAATATATAAAAGAAATAAGAAAAACAAATTCTTTTCACCCCTTGACTCAGGCACAACTGAGCAAGGAAAGATAAACAAAAGACAAAGCATCTACTGTGAAGGCACTGAGGTTATTTTAGGAGCATCTTCCGATGATCCTGGTACTTTCCACCCTCCAGTTTCTTTTCGTGCTGGTAAGCAAATCAGATCCGGAATTTACATACTTTGTTTTCCACTGCTACCCTACCCCTCTAACTAGCACTATCAGGAAATTTGCTTCCTCAACCCTGGCCAATTCAACGTATCCTTTTGGATCTTATTCTGCAAACTTTAAGAGACCCAAATTAACCCTGATGAAGTCAGGTCCAAAGGCCCTCAATTTAGCAGGAGCTGTATTTTCAGTGTGCCTTTTTTCATGGTGGAATACATATTCTCTCATCCAAGATGTCCTTCAGAAGGCAAATGACTCATATCAGACATGAATTTTGCATAGAGGTTAAGATGAAAACCTTTTTTTTTTTTGAAACTCTCTTGATATTGAGTTGACCAAAAAGCTCATAGTTTCTTCTGTAAGACTGTATGGAAAAACCCAAATGAACATTTTGGACAACCTAATAGTAACACTAGAGAAAACTAGACTATTGACAGGATTCAACCTCGGGAAATGACTTTTCCAAAAAGGAGACTTTGTGAGGGACTCAAAAGCATGACAGAGGTTGCTTGGTGAGAACACACTAAAACACAGCAGGAGAGAAAGCCGGCTGTGAGATTCTGATAAATGAGGTTTCCTCCAACTCAGGAAAAACCACCACTCAACTCTCTCACTTGCCCTCACATCTCTAAATCTTCTTGAGATAACTGCTCATGTTGGTTTGCTCACAGTAGGCTGAAAATGAATTACAGGATATCAAACAAGGAAGTTGTAAAGATATATTTATAGACCCAATGACAAAGTAAACACTTTGCTCTCAGGAAAAGTTAGAGATCCTATTTCTGGTCTTTATGAAGATAAAATCACTTCACACAAGCCTTAAAGGGAACCAAAAGTGTAATTATCTAACCACCTAAGTCTTCTTCCTAAAGTCTGCCCTTTATGGTTTGAACACAGACACCTGCATCACTCGTGATGTTGCGTTACTGTGAGAATGACCTGGCAGGATATCCCACAGGACATACTGTCCCCCACTGAACAATTCACACCACACTCCACCAGACAAATTGTAACTTTCCAGTTCATCACCTTTCCATTAAAAAAATGTCTTTCCATCGTGCTTTCTGACACTAGAGCTGTGAATTGTATACATGCTTTTGTTCTCACAGACTTTGCCTCATTCTGGCCTTGACATCAACTCTTCCCTATAGGTTCTGGGCAGATTGCTTTGATTCAAAGGTGACTTCTGCCTCTCATGATTCATGAGATTTGGGGAGACTGTTAACCTCTCTGTGTCTCCATGTCTCCATTGATAAACTACTAACTATCTTCTGAGGTCATTATTAGAATTATACAAGTAAAGCATGAAATGTTTTCATAAACGTCCATCACCTAGAAAACTTCACTAAATGCTGTTTTTTATGGAATGTAAAATGCACACAGTCATAAAATAAAAGGAAATGTCATTAAGGGGCTCTACCACATGACAATGTGGCAACAAGTGGTGTTTATTTCCTCATGCGTGTGTGAGTGTGTGCTAAGTTGCTCAACTGTGTCCAACTTTTTGCAACCCTAAGGACTATAGTCTACCAGGCTCCTCTGTTCATGGGATTCTCCAGGCAAGAATTTTGCAGTGGGTTGCCACCTCCCTTCTCCAGGGGATCTTCCCAACCCAAGGATTGAACCCAGGTCTTCTACATTGCAGGCAGATTTTTATACTCTGAGCCACTAGGGAAGCCCGAAGTTCTTGTGATCCTGTCCATGGGATACTCCAGGCAAGAATACTGGAGTGGGTTGCCATGCCTTCCTCCAGGGGATCTTCCTGACTCAGGGATCAAACCCATGTCGCTTATGTCTCCTGCATTGGCAGGCAAGTTCTTTACCACTGAGCCACCTGAGAAGCCCTTATTTCCTCATATGAGACAACAACAGTAGGAAAATTCAACAGAGCCAGAAGCAAACTAAGTTTGCAGATGCCGCCCTGGAAGCCTGATAGGTTTTACTCCAGAGAGCTGCAGTTTGGGCGCTCACCTTTTGCCAGTGTTAACAGGGAAACACTGGTAGTTGTGGACTGGTAACAGCCCCAAACAAAAACACGTTGGCTGTTGACCTGGGAGGAACATCCCTGCCCTGGGCTGTCCTGAAGATTCTGTGTCATATAAGGGAGGGTGCCTCACCCCTCATGACCCAGCCCTGGATTTCCCAGAGCACTTTATTATACTCTCCCTCACAGACAACATGAATGTGAGCAAACTCTGGGAGACAGTGGAGGAAAGACGAGCCTGGAGGATTACAGTCCATGGGGTCACAGAGAATCGGACACAACTTGGCGACTAAACGACGAGGACGACAGATGGCTTCCTCCAGGTGCAGGGCAGAAAAGGTGATTCCCTGAGGCCCATGTGGTGCAGGTGAGGCAGCGGGCTCTCTGACAATGGCCTAATGCCTGCAGACACTAGAGAACAGGGGCACCGCAAACGGTGCAGGTGGAGGCCCGAGGTTATCAGCCTCCCAGGTCCACGCCGGGGGGAAGCACACTCCTGCTGTGGCTTTAATGGACTTGATCAGCCAGCTAGCATTGAAGGCTGACACCTTCTTTTGAAAGTAAGCATCACACAAGATCAACTCACTTCCGTTGGGAAAATGGTTGAAGGAGATCTCCTGGGCAGAACCAGAAGTCCTCTAGGAGTAACCTCCACACCGTGGCCACAAAGGGACAATGGTGATGGCAGAGCAGGCCCTCTGGGGTGCTGGCCTCTAGTGATGGACCAATGACCATCACCAAGTGATGACCACCAAGTACAGATTTCCAGGTATTGTGCATTATCTCATTGCATGCCAGCAATAACCCTGTGAGGTGAGTACTCGTAGTTAGTACTCCTTTGAAATACAATACATTTTTTAAATATAAAATATTGTCTCCGTCGACAAAGAGGTCCCAGCTTTCCTTGAAAGAGACCTTGGAATCATAGGAATTCCCAAGTTAGAATAAAATAAGTTGGCAGAATTCCTGGCAGTTTAGTAGTGAGAACTCTGTGCTTCCACTATAGGAAGCATGGGTTCAATCCCTGGTGAGGGAACTAAGATCCCTCAAGCAACACAGTGTGGCCGAATAAACAATGTCTTTCCAACCCTTGACACAGTAAGAACAGATCAAGCAGACTCTTCAGTAGCCGTCATATAAGTTAATATGTTCCAACGAGGCCATATGTCAGCCCCGCAACTGATTAGCTGAGTAACCCTGGGCAGATTCTTTCACCTCCATGCACCTAGGTCCTCATCTGTGAAAGGTAGAGATCACATGTTTCTCTTTGAAAACCAGAGGTTCAAACAGTAGCATCAGAAAATATACACACACTCACATGCAGAAATACGTTCACACGGTTAACGAAACCATCACAATGACTGAAGAAGCTCTCCCAGCACATTAAACCACCTCAGGAAGGGCACAGAGCCATCCAGAGCCCACAGCACGGGCTGAAGCATGCTCCTTTTCACAGTCATACATACGTGCATCCCATTTCTCCCAAGACTTGACTTGCAAATGATAAAGATTTGTTTCTGGGTTCTCCCATGGGCTCAGTGGTAAAGAATCCGCCTGCCAATACAGGAGACACAGGTTCGATCCCTGATTCAGGAAGGTCCCACATGCCACGGAGCAACTAAGCCTGGACGCCACAACTCCTGAGCCACAACTACAGAGAAGAGAAGCCACTGCGATGAAGAGTAGCCCCCGCTTGCCTCAGCTAGAGAAAGGCCCGCGAAGCACCGAAGACGGCACAGCCAAAATAAAACAAATGAATCAATCTAAAAAAAAACACAAACATGATTTGTTTCTAAAAAGCAAACTGTCCCAATTTTCATATGCTCATCAGCTGTTTGAGAGATCTGTTGGCACAAGCGTGCCTCTGCTGTTCTTGCTTCTTCCCTCCAGATACATATTCCTGGAGAAGGGCAGGGTGACTCACTCCAGTATTCTCGCCTGGAGAACACCATGGACAGAGGAACCTGGGGGGCTACATACAGTCCCTGGGGTTATAAAGAGTCGGACACGACTGGGCGACTACCACTTTCACTTTTCTTTCCGGACACAAACTCCATCACCCCCAATAACTGAAAAGACTTCAGGTCGTACCTGGAAATTGGCTACAATACCCATTCCGATGCATCCCACCAATCCGAGAACCAAGGACACCAAGTTAAAAACAGGAGTGCTGAAATAGCTGGTTTGATTTTGCTTCTCTACTATTTTATACCTTGTGTACATTGTGGCTGCCCCTGAAAAGGAAACAGACTGTGATGAATTTTTAGTGACCTTTTGGAAGGAAAAATACATGAACAGTTTTGTATGGCTTTTACCAAGATTGTATTGGTTGTAATCAAGATCGTAATCAGCCCCCTGATTGCAACAGTCTTCCCATGCTCTCAACCCTGCCCTTGCTCACCTTATTGTTTTCTGCCATCAGACTCAGACTTCGACTCTCTTTCTCTTTCACACACACACACCTGACTTCCCTGGTGGCCCAGTGATTAAGAATCCACCTGCTGATGCAGGGGACGAGGATTTGATCCTTGGTCTGGGAAGATCCCATATGCCACGGGGCAACTAAGCCCATGAGCCACTTCTGAGCCCACACGCTGCAACTGCTGAAGCCCATGAGCCCTGGAGCCCATGCTCCACAGGAAGAGAAGCCACCACATTGAGAACCCGAGCACTGTGACTGGAGTGTAGCTCCCCGATCTCGGGAACTAGAGAAATCCTGCAGAAGTAACGAAGCCCCAGTGTAGTCAGAAACAAACAAATTAAAATTAAAAAATGCACCATGGGGATCCTGCCAATGTCAGTACAAATAGGTCTATATACCTCACCATGATGTACAGTGAAATGCCATACTTATCTCATCATTCTCCTAATGATAGATTTCTACATTATGTGCTTTTCCCACTATAAGCAATGCTCAGTGAACATCCTCGTATCGATGTCTTTGGCACACTTTCCGTGTTTCTGAAAGACGAATTCCTCGAAGTAGTATTCTTGGGTCAAAAAAACTATGCTCAATTAAAATGCCAAGAAGTACCTCCAAATTGCTCCAAGACTGAGGCAATTTATACTCCCACAGAAGCGTCTGAAAGCAATTACTGCATGCCATTGTCCTTTTAATTATTGCCAGTCTAACAAATGAAAAATGGCAACCTGTTGGTTTAATTTGCATTTCTTTGATTGTCCATGAGACTGAGAAACCTTTAGTATGTTCACTGCTGCTGCTGCTGCTAAGTCACTTCAGTTGTGTCCGACTCTGTGCGACCCCATAGACGGCAGCCCACCAGGCTCCCCAGTCCCTGGGATTCTCCAGGCAAGAACACTGGAGTGGGTTAGTATGTTCACTAGTCCTTTGCATTTCTTCTGAAAATTGTATGCTTATCTTTTTTTTTATTTTTCTCTTGAGTTTGTTCCTCTTTAATTTGTAGCTGTTTTTATACACATTAAGGACATTAGTCTATTGTCTTCTATAAATATTACGAATTTTCTTCTGGTCTGTTGTTTGTCTTTAACTTTGCATATCTTTCATCACTTAGAAGTTTTAATTTTTTATCTATCTAAATCTGTCAATTCTTTCCTATTTAGCTTCTGGGTTTTGTGTAAGCTTAGATAAGCTTTTCCATCTTAAGGTTTTAAAAATATTTTTCCACAGTTACATCCAAATCCTCTTATGGTTTTGTTCTTCATGTTCAGTTCTTTAATCGCCACTGGCTTTTGTGAATGGTGTGAGAGGGTACTGTTCCTTTTAACTCAGCAAATTTTGCCTACAGAAAAATTCCACATGATATGCACAGATATATTTAAAATACATTCACTTTAGCAATGTAAATTGCAAAATAAGAAACAGCCTAAAATATAACTAAAGGTGATTGGATTATAAATCATCATATGTCCATGATGGATATTATGCATGTGTCAGGATAAAGTAGATTTCTATGTATTCAGTAGTGTATGACGGCCATATTTTTTACTGAATTTTTAAAAGCAGACTACAAGCTAATCATTTATCAGAGAGCATTTTAAACAAAGATACTCATGTCAGATTCCGCCTTGCCTCAAAGCAAAAAGCCACACTGATGGGGAGATGTTGATAATGAAGAAAGCAACCAGGAAGAGTGCAAGGGAGTAAGGCATATATGGGAAATCTCTACATTTTGCTCAATTTTTCCATGAATCTACAAGTGTTCTAAAAAGTAATGTCTGTTAGAAACAGACTCACAGACTTCCAGAAGGTTATAGTTGCCAGGGAGAAGGAATAGGGAAGGAATAATTAGGGAATTTGGAATGGGCATGTACACACTGCTACATTTAAAATGGGTAACCAACAAGGATCTACTGTATAGCCCAGGGAACTCCACTCAGTGTTATGTGGCAGCCTGGATGGGAGGGGAGTTTGGGGGAGAATGGATACATGTATATGCATGGCTGAGCCCCTTTGCTGTTCACTTAAAACTATCATAACACTGTTAATCAGCTATACCCTATTACAAAATAAAACATTTTTTAAAAAATAATGCCTGTTAAAAAGTAACAATAAAAAATGATACATAAACTATAACATTTTACTTCACATGAGATTGGGAGTTTTTAATTTACTTATAATAATTATTGTGTACTTAATGACTCTGCCTTAAAGTGTCTGGCTACACTGTGGGAGACCTGGGTTCAAACCCTGGATTGGGAAGATCTCCTGGAGAAGGAAATGGCAACCCACTCCAGTATTCTTGCCTGGAAAATCCCATGGACAGAGGAGCCTGGTAGGCTCCAGTCCATGGGGTCACAAAGAGTCGGGCACGACTGAGCGACTTCACTTCACTTCACTTCACTTCATTGTGTACTTACCAAGAAATGCAGAGAAGTTTATCATAAATCCAAAAATGCCACTCTCTGGAGGTGTTGTTCCTGTGTCACTGAGAAAGAGAAGGCATGTCCAAATTAGTAAAAAGGAATTCAGTTCAGCCCCCTGGGCAGGCACATAATTGGCAGGTACTATATTGTGTTCCTTCCATGTGTTCAGCCACTTTGAATTCCAAAGATTTGATCTGATTTTGTTCCAAAGTATTTTCATGTGGGCTCTGAAAAATTAAAAAATCCACTTTTCTTCCCCAGTTTTATTGAGATACAATTTTAAAACAGCACTGTATATGTTTAAGGGGTACAGCATAATGATCTGACTTAGACATCATGAAACGATCATCACAATGTTTTGTGAATATCTATCATCTCATAAAGATATAATTTTTTTTAAAGAAAATTTTTTCCTTATGATGAGAACTCTTAGGATCTACTTTCTTAATTTTCATATGTAACACAGTGAAAGTGAAAGTGAAAGTTGCTCAGTAGTGTCTGACTCTTTGTGTCCCCATGGACTACACAGTCCATGGAATTCTCCAGGCCAGAATACTGGAGCGGGTAGCCTTTCCCTTCTCCAAGGGATCTTCCCAACCCAGGGATTGAACCCAGGTCTCCCACATTGCAGGCAGATTCTTTACCAGCTGAGCCACAAGGGAAGCCCATGTAACATAAAACAGTGTTAATTATATTACCTATGTTGTACATTACATCTCTGGTACTCATTTATCTGAAAACCACTTTTGCTATGAGACTGTTTCCTTTTTCTGGTCCCCTTTTCTATGAGTTTGTTTGTACATTTGTTTGTTTTGAAGTATAAGTGACAATGCTATGTGAGGAAATACTTAAAGTGAATGGTGGTGGTGTTTCGCAGATGATTCCACCTGAAAACTCAGATGCATGTGTTCATTTTGTGTGTGTGTGTGTGTGTGTGTGTGTGTGTGTGTTCATACCTGGTGAGGTACTGACTCTTCCAGGGAGGAGGAAAAAAGAGACCAAAAATCACATTTGAAAAATCTACTATTTGAATATTAAATATATATAAACACATCATTTTAATTTTTAAAATGACAATTGATCCATAAAAATTTACATTGCTGAAAAGATGATGGAAGGCTGAACAATAAATATTATTGAGGCTTATCAGTGCTTTATGGAAATAATAAGCTATCAAGGGCATACTCATGATGATAAATTATTTTAATAAAAAAATAGCTAAGAGACATTTTTCAAATGTAGTCTATCAAGGAATTAAAGCTGGAACGCAGCATTTGGCATATGCTGGTTTCTATTCATTCACGCCCAGGTTTACATTTTTATGCTCTCAAGCTGCTCACATAAAGCAGCATTTCAAAGTGACAGCAAAAGCGTTCCCAATATAAAACAGCTCAGACCCGTCTTAAATGTTTCCACATTTTAAAACAGCTCTGAAATTTAAGTACTGAAAAATGGATCGAGTTGAAAAGATGCACTTCAAAGTGAAGTGTCCTGTATGTACAGGAAGCAGGAGCCTTTGAGCTTTGTGAACATTTAATAGTTGGCGAGTATGAAGACGTTAATGTTTCCCTTTCCACAAATGCCTCTGGTCCCAATTACTTCAATTTCAGTGACACCTGGACTACCCCGGTGGTCCAGTGGCTAAGACTCTGCACTCCCGACGCAGGGGCCCTAGGTTCCGGCTCCGGTCAGGGAACTAGACCCTGCCTACCACAATGGATAGAAGATCCTGTGTGCCATAACTAAAACCTGGCACAGCAAATAAATATTAACAAACAAACCAACCTCAGTGTCCCTTGTAACTGTAAGAGTTAACATCACCATTTTCCTATTAATAGTTCTTTTTCTCACTAAAGGGATGTTGACATGGAGAAGGCTGCCCGATGTGCAGGACACCCTTCTGAGCACGACAAGGCTCTGAGTGGGTGAGGAGGGGATGGGAATCAGTGATGGGGAGAAGTGGAGACAGCACATGCGTGCCCTTGGGCAGCACTTTGCCAGAAGAGTAATTCACAGGGGAAAGAAGCCTTCTTTCCTTGCCCTCAGAGTATAGAAAAGCAGCTACCCAGTGACTCATGCAAGAGTACTTGTTGTCATGGGTCTGAGAGGAATCTGCCACGTAAGGGGGTAGGCAGAAGTGGGGACAAAGGTGCTCCAACAGGAGATGAGAAGATGACCAGACTTGGGGGCCATCCATCCAGGGAGAACAAACCAGGACATATTTCAAGGGCCCAGGTGTGCAGTCCACATGACATCAAACATGCCATTCGAAAGCTCAGGATTTCAGAATGCTATTTTGTCCTTGCTTATCTGTACGTTTTAAACCATACAGGCAGAATCTTGGAATTCCCTGGAGGTCCAGTGGTTAGGATTCCAAGCTTTCATTGCTTTGGGCCTATGTTTAATCCATAGTCGGGGAACTAAGATCCTGCAAGGCCCCCAGGGGGTGGGGACCAAAAAACAAAAAAAAGTGGCCACTTCTAAGAACTTTTAAGGATAGTGTGTATATGTGCTCAGTCATGTCCAACTCTGCGACCCCATGGACTATAGCCTGCCAGGCTCCTTTGTCCATGGAATTTTCCAGGCAAGAATACTGGAGTGGGTGGGTTGCCATTTCCTCCTCCAGGAGATCTTCCCGACCTAGAGAGTGAGCTTAGTCTCCAGTGTCTCCTGCACTGGTAGGCAGATTCTTTATCACTGTATCACTTGCTGCTGCTGCTGCTAAGTCGCTTCAGTCGTGTCCAACTCTGTGCGACACCATAGACAGCAGCCCACCAGGCTCTGCCATCCCTGAGATTCTCCAGGTAAGAACACTGGAGTGGGTTGCCACTTCCTTCTCCAGTGCATGAAAGTGAAAAGTGAAAGTGAAGTCGCTCAGTCGTGTCCGACTCTTCGAGACCCCATGGACTGCAGCCTACTAGGCTCCTCTGTCCATGGGATTTTCCAGGCAAGAGTACTGGAGTGGGGTGCCATTGCCTTCTCTGACTGTATCACCTGGGAAACTCTTTAAGGATAGTAGTGGTTTCCTACTGTTGTTAATACAAACAGAAGTCTCCCCCTTTCATCTCAGCCACTGACATGCCATCCTGACAAGGAAGACCCAGAAACTTAGGGTCCATGTGAGTCATGGCCACGGAGCATCATCAAACATCAGAAAGACCGGGAGGTCTGGGTAATACTGACGGCATTCATCACCACACAGTCAGCCTTGATGAATATCACCCAGCTTACTTTGGGAAAGTTGGAATAAGACATCACCACCTAAGAGAGGAATCAGAGCTTCTGTCCAGATTGTCAACCTTGATAAAGTGTGGACCAACTAGGGGAAAATATGTGTCAAAAACAAGACTGGAGCTGCTCTGAACATTGATGAGGTGTGATCCGGCTACTATCAAGCTTTGAGGAAGAGAGCTCCCAAAGCATCCTGTCCTTGTAAGCAGATAGGGTAGGGGGCCCTGGAGGAAGTGAACCAGATGAAGCTATTTGACACAAGAGAAACCACTTTAGGCCTAAGCCACTTTGTCATCTAAGCCTGGCCACAATGTTTCCCCTAGAACATGCCCCAGCAATAAGGATCTTAAGGGAACAAAAGAACAAACAACTGTTATCAAGCAAGAGGAATAAAACTAGCAAAGGTAATAAATAATTGTAAAGACTCACAGTTTTGTTTCAATGGTAAAGTTAGCCTGAAACACTTTCTGGAACTGTTTTGTGGAATTTGGTCTC
Source organism: Ovis canadensis (assembly GCF_042477335.2). NCBI lineage: Eukaryota > Metazoa > Chordata > Mammalia > Artiodactyla > Bovidae > Ovis > Ovis canadensis. Next base: position 177,006,428 of record NC_091247.1, on the reverse strand, counting down.
CCTGGGGCTCAGACAGAATGTGGTCCACTGGAGAAGGGAATGGCAAACCACTTCACTATTCTTGCTTTGAGAACCCCATGAACAGTATGAAAAGGCAAAATGATAGGATACTGAAAGAGGAACTCCCCAGGTCAGTAGGTGCCCAATATGCTATTGGAGATCAGTGGAGAAATAACTCCACAAAGAATGAAGGGATGAAGCCAAAGCAAAAACAATACTCAGCTGTGGATGTGACTGGTGATAGAAGCAAGATCTGATGCTGTAAGAGCAATATTGCATAGGAACCTGGAATGTTAGGTCCATGAATCAAGGCAAATTGAAAGTGGTCAAACAGGAGATGGCAAGAGTGAACGGTGACATTCTAGGAATCAGCAAACTAAAATGGACTGGAATGGGTGAATTTAACTCAGATGACCATTATATCTACTACTGCGGGCAGGAATCCCTCAGAAGAAATGGAGTAGCCATCATGGTCAACAAAAGAGTCTGAAATGCAGTACTTGGATGTAATCTCAAAAACGACAGAATGATCTCTGTTCATTTCCAAGGCAAACCATTCAATATCACAGTAATCCAAGTCTTTGCCCCAACCAGTAATGGTGAAGAAACCAAAGTTGAACGGTTCTATGAAGATCTACAAGACCTTTTAAAACTAACACCCAAGAAAGATGTCCTTTTCATTATAGGGGACTGGAATGCAAAAGTAGGAAGTCAAGAAACACGTGGGGTAACAGGCAATTTGGCCTTGGAATATGGAATGAAGCAGGGCAAAGGCTAATAGAGTTTTGTCAAGAGAACGCACTGGTCATAGCAAACACCCTCTTCCAACAACACAAGAGAAGACTCTACACATGGACCTCACCAGATGGTCAACACGGAAATCCGACTGATTATATTCTTTGCAGTCAAAGATGGAGAAGCTCTATACAGTCAACAAAAACAAGACCAGGAGCTGACTGTGGCTCAGATCCTGAACTCCTTAATGCCAAATTCAGACTTAAATTGAAGAGGCTAGGGGAAACCACTAGACCATTCAAGTATGACTTAAATCAAATTCCTTATGATTATAACAGTGGAAGTGAGAAATACATTTAAGGGACTACATCTGATAGAGTGCCTGATGAACTATGGATGGAGGTTCATGACATTGTACAGGAGACAGGGATCAAGACCATCTCCGTGGAAAAGAAATGCAAAATGGTTGTCTGGGGAGGCCTTACAAATAGCTGTGAAAAGAAGAGAAGTGAAAAGCAAAGGAGAAAAGGAAAGATATAAGCATCTGAATGCAGAGTTCCAAAGAATAGCAAAGAGAGATAAGAAAGCCTTCTTCAGCGATCAATGCAAAGAAATAGAGGAAAAGAACAGAATGGGAAAGACTAGAGATCTCTTCAAGAAAATTAGAGATACCAAGGGAACACTTCATGCAAACATGGGCTCGATACAGGGCAGAAATGGTATGGACCTAACAGAAACAGAAGATATTAAGAAGAGATGGCAAGAATACACAGAAAAACTGTACAAAAAAGAGCTTCACGACCAAGATAATCATGATGGTGTGATCACACACCTAGAGCCAGACATTCTGGCTTGAAGCCAAGTGGGCCTTAGAAAGCATCACTATGAACAAAGCTAGTGGAGGTAATGGAATTCCAGTTGAGTTGTTTCAATTCTGAAAGATGATGCTGTGAAAGTGCTGCACTCAATATGCCAGCAAATTTGGGAAACTCAGCAGTGGCCACAGGACTGGAAAGGGTCAGTTTTCATTCCAATCACTAAGAAAGGCAATGCCAAAGAGTGCTCAAACTACCGCACAATTGCACTCATCTCACATGCTAGTAAAGTAATGCTCAAAATTCTCCAAGCCAGGCTTCAACAGTATGTGAGCCATGAACTTCCAGATGTTCAAGCTGATTTTAGAAAAGGCAGAGGAACCAGAGATCAAATTGCCAACATCCGCTGGATTATGGAAAAAGCAAGAGAGTTCCAGAAAAACATCTATTTCTGCTTTATTGACTATGCCACAGCCTTTGACTGTGTGGATCACAATAAACTGTGGAAAATTCTGAAAGAGATGGGAATACCAGACCACCTGACCTGCCTCTTGAGAAACCTATATGCAGGTCAGGAAGCAACAGTTAGAACTGGACATGGCACAACAGACTGGTTCCAAATCGGAAAAGGAGTCCGTCAAGGCTGTATATTGTCACCCTGCTTATTTAACTTCTATACAGAGTACATCATGAGAAACGTTGGGCTGGAAGAAGCACAAACTGGAATCAAGATTGCCAGGAGAAATATCAATAACCTCAGATATGCAGATGACACCACCCTCATGGCAGAAAGTGAAGAGGAACTAAAAAGCCTCTTCATGAAAGTGAAAAAGGAGAGTTAAAAAGTTGGCTTAAAGATCAACATTCAGAAAACGAAGATCATGGCATCCAGTCCCATCACTTCATGGCAAATAGATGGGGAAACAGTGGAAATAGTGTCAGACTTTATTTTTGGGGGCTCCAAAATCACTCCAGATGGTGATTGCAGCCATGAAATTAAAAGATGCTTACTCCTTGGAAGGAAAGTTATGAGCAACCTAGACAGCATATTCAAAAGCAGAGACATTACTTTGCCAACAAAGGTCTGTCTAGTCAAGGCTATGGTTTTTTCAGTAGTCATGTATGGATGTGAGAGTTGGACTGTGAAGAAAGCTGAGCACCGAAGAATTGATGCATTTGAACTGTGGTGTTGGAGAAGACTCTTGAGAGTCCCTTGGACTGCAAGGTGATCCAACCAGTCCATTCTAAAAGAGATCAGTCCTGGGTGTTCGTTGGAAGGAATGATGCTGAAGCTGAAACTCCAGTACTTTGGCCACCTCATGAGAAGAGTTGACTCATTGGAAAAGACTCTGATGCTGGGAGGGATTGGGGGCAGGAGGAGAAGGGGACAACAGAGGATAAGATGGCTGGATGGCATCACTGACTCGATGGACGTGAGTTTGAGTGAACTCCGGGAGCTGGTGATGGACAGGGAGGCCTGGCGTGCTGCAATTTATGGGGTCGCAAAGAGTCAGACAGCACTGAGCGACTGAACTGAACTGAACTGAACTGGGGCTCAGATGGTCAAGAATCTGCCTCCACTGCATGAGACCTGGGTCCTATCCCTGGATGGGGAAAATCCCCTGGAGAAGGAAATGCCAACCCTTCCAGTATTCTTACCTAGGAAATCTCATGTACAGAGCTGTGGCTGTAAAGAGTCAAACGTGACTGAGCAACCGAGAAAAACCCCTCTTGAGGGCTCACCCACCAGATCCAGGGGACCCTAAGGGATGAGAATGTTGACCTTTTCTGACCTTGTGGTTCTCAAGCTTGGATACTGTTGACCTCTGCCTCAATTCTATACTGAATTCCCCTCCACTCAAGCCCCTTCATGAGTATGCTTATACCCTTAGCTTAAAACTTACCTAATTTTACTTTGGGGGGGATACAGCTTTGGGAAAAAGTGTTTTCCTTACTTTCTGCAACTAATAAATCCTTTTTTATTCCATTCTCTGGCTTGGTTGTGTCTCCTGGCTTGATATCCACCAAAAGATAGACTCAGTTTTGGGAGTAACATCATCAGGAAGGTTAAATTCTTCAGCAGAAGAGCTGAGGAGAATATCAAGGGTGTGTGTGTGTGTGTGTGTGTGTGTGTGTGTGTGTGTGTGTGTGTGTCAGAGGTGGCGGGGGATTGGCTGTAAGACTTTCTGACCTTAAAATGCTCTTTTAAGTCTTTTGGTCTCCAAGCTAATATACATTATAAGTAAATATTATATCACATTTTCTGCCCTACACTAGAATCCAGAGCATAACAACCAAGGGAGTACCAAGGGAATCTATGGTACTCTTATTAAAAAAAAATTTTTTTATTTATTTATTTGGCTGTGCTGGGTCTTAGTTGCCACATGTGGGAAGCAGTTCTCTGACCAGGGTTGAACCTACTCCCCCTGCATCGGGAGCATGGAGTCTTAGGCACAGGACCACCAGGGAAGCCCCTCACTTTACACTTTTTAAGCTCACAGTGAATGACCATACTGTGCAAAGGAAGAGGCAGTGGGATCTGACTGGCACAGCAGTACCTGGGCATCTGGTTTAGGAAAGTGGAGAATAAACACCAAGTCGAACCAGTTGCCTCCCAGTTTGGCAGAAGGAGTCCTCTTACCCAACGCCCATCATAGAACTCTCTGTCACGTGACTTAAGCCCTGCCTGAGTCCCATCCACATCCTCACTTGCCTCCCAGTAAAGGAGGCAATTCCTGGAAACTGTACGGGGATAGGAACTCACTGTTCACTTGCTTGGGGCTTAGAAGCTATTGAGGCTGTTATGTGTACACAGTTGTGCCTAGGAAACCAATTTACACCTATATTTACTGTATTTGAAGAAGGAAATGGCAACCCACTCCAGTACTTTTGCCTGGAAAATCCCATGGAAGGAGAAGCCTGGTAGGCTACAATCCATGGGGTCATAAAGAGTCAGACACGACTGAGTGACTTCACTTTCTTTCTTTCTTCACTGTGTTTACATTCTACAAGTTTAGTTCATCACGGAAAATTCCAAGTGGTTTATCTAACATCTTTCTCCAAAATAATGTAAACATTAAGCCAGTTCATAATCTACCTGATGATGCTCAGAGGAAGAAAAACATTACAAGTAAGACACACATGATAATATGTTTGATCGAATGCTGCTCTTTAAAACATTGGATATCTGTGATTCCATTCCATTACCCTAAAGCCTAAGCTCATGGTTTATTGGGGGAACTGAGATGCTGACAGTATGCAAAATTATCTGCATGCCCAGACTGAGGTTTATTAGATTCCCCTAAAATCCTAGGCCCATTGTTTGGATGATAGCCAAGGACTTAGAACCAAGGATAACCAGGACTTAGAACCAAGGATAGCCAGGACTTAGAACCAAGGACAGCCAGGACTTAGAACCGAAAAACACTTAATGCACCAGTAAAAGGAGACGATCGTTTCCTTTTTCTTCACATTTAAATATATTATTCAAAGTAAATATTATAATAAATAGTCATTCCAGGGAATTCTCTTGGTGATCCAGTAGTTAGGACACAATGCTTTCACAGCCATTACCCAGGTTCAATCCCTGGTCAGTGAACTAAGATCCCACAAGACTCTTGGCCAAAAAAGATACCCTTTTATTACCTTAAATTATTAGGGTTAATTTTTTGGCAGCTTCACTCAGTGATTATTCTAGGGCAAGAGGTACCCCATAGCTATGTAAACTTTTTTTCGAGGTGTAGTTAATATACAATATTATATTCAACTACTTTTAAACTTGAGAAGAATATCTTAGTCATAAACGCAAATAACTTGTTGTTTTCTCACTTTATCCACATGCAATTACCTCTATCAACCCAAATTCCCTCTTTGTTCATTCATACAACATTTTCAAAACAGTGCTAAGCATCTCCTACTTGGTGGGAATTGTGCCTGGTGATGAGGATACAAAGATGAACAGATAATTCACTTTGAGAAGCTTCAGGCAGTTCAGTTCATTCGCTCAGTTGTGTCCAACTCTTTGCAACCCCATGGAAAAGCTTAGTATCTAACAACAACAACAAAAATCAGATTCATTGATTCATCTGATGGTTACTGATAGCCTCTTATGCAGCAGGCAATTCTGTAGAAGGGCTTCCCAGGTGGCTCAGCGAGCGGTAAAGAATCTGCCTGCCAATACAGGAGACACAGGGTTCCATCTGTGAGTCGGGAAGATCCCCTGGAGAAGGAAATGGGAACCCATTCCAGTATCCTTGCCTGGAAAATTCCATGGACAGGGGAGCCTGGTGGGCTATAGTCCATGGGATCACAAAGAGTCGGACATGACTAAGCAACTGATCTTAGTCACAAATGCAGTGGCAAGCAAAACAGAAAAAGTCCCTCCTTTGTGGAATTACATTCTTGTGGGGGGCAATAAAAATCATCTAGGAGTAATGCATGCTGTGAAGAAGAGGCAAGCTGGATAAGAGGACAGGGAGAGAGAGATGAGCCACCCACCCGAGACAGGGCAACGTGGGAAGGGTACTTGAAACAGAGATCTGAATGAAGCGGAATGTTTGGGCCAGGAAAATTACAAGCAGAGGGCAAAGCCAAGTCAAAGGCCAGAAAGTGGCAATATATCAGAGGAAATGGAAGGAAAGAGGCATGGCTGGTGGGGAGTGAGCCAAGACCTGAGTGCACAGGGGCAAAGGGATCATGGAGAGCCCCATGGGTCATGTGAGTCAAGGCAAGGACTCTGTTACTCTAAACATGAAGGGAAGCCACTGAGGGCTGAGAGCAGAGAAGTGATATCAAGTTGACTGATGTTAAAGAATGTTGCAAAAAGACTGTGAAGAGGCGGGCATGGACCAGGGAGACTTAGGAAGTAATTTCAGTAGTTTATCAAGAGAGGACAGTGGCTTGGACCCCAATGGTAATGAAGAGGGAGGCATAAGAGGTCAGATTCTGAGAATTTTTCTCAGAGGACTCTCTAAAAGACCATCTCTGCTTGGACTATAGCTGCTAAGATTACAAAAGGAAAAAAGTTAACATTTCCTCAACACTTATACTTGGCCAGGTTCATCTTATTTGGTGTTTAGAATGTTATAAAGGAAAGTACTTACTGTCACCTTAAAGAAGAAAAACTGAGTCTTAGAAAAGAAACTTGCCCAAGGCCACAGAAACTGTAAATGGGGAAGCCAAGGCATGCATCTGCAGCTGTCTGACTTCGATGGATACAGTTCAGAACTCTTCTCTGCTACTAGGTTACATTTCTTTTTATTATAACATATCCTCTCCACATGAATTTACAGAACTGTGTATCTTACAATTGGGTTCATACCAGCTCCCTTCTGAAGTCATTAGTAAGTTGTCCTTAGTATGCTGTGACTCTACACTTCATATTCCTGATGGACCGAAACGTAATTACTGTTGGAAAGAGGACTGTTCAGTGGAGCACTCTAAAAGTTGAAATTGAGCATTAATGATGAAAAGCTGTCAACCCTGCATCGGTCAAGACTTCTGAGCAACCCTCTATTGCCTTTTAAAAAGTAGGGCTAGCAGAAGAAAAACATGCACAGGTTTAAGTCGGTGAAAAAAAAAGAATTTTATGTATTCAAAGATGTTGAAAACCTTAAGCAGAGGAGAAATGAGAAACCTATATGCAGGTCAGGAAGCAACAGTTAGAACTGGACATGGAACAACAGACTGGTTCCAAATAGGAAAAGGAGCAAGTCAAGGCTGTATATTGTCACCCTGCTTATTTAACTTATATGCAGAGTACATCATGAGAAACGTTGGGCTGGAAGAAACACAAGCTGGAATCAAGATTGCTGGGAGAAATATCAATAACCTCAGATATGCAGATGACACCACCCTCATGGCAGAAAGTGAAGAGGAACTAAAAAGCCTCTTGATGAAAGTGAAAGAGGAGAGTGAAAAAGTTGGCTTAAAGCTCAACATTCAAAAAACTAAGATCATGGTATCCGGTCCCATCACTTCATGGCAACTATTTGGGGAAACTATTTGCCATCTATATGGGGAAACAGTGGAAATAGTGTCAGACTTTATTTTTGGGGGCTCCAAAATCACTGCAGATGGTGACTGCAGCCATGAAATTAAAAGACGCTTACTCTTTGGAAGGAAAGTTATGCCCAACCTAGAGAACATATTTAAAAGCAGAGACATTACTTTGCCAACAAAGGTCCGTCTAGTCAAGGCTATGGTTTTTCCAGTAGTCATGAATGGATGTGAGCATTGGACTGTGAAGAAAGCTGAGCACCAAAGAATTGATGCTTTTAAACTGTGGTATTGGAGAAGACTCTTGAGAGTCCCTTGGACTGCAAGGTGATCCAACCAGTCCATTCTGAAGGAGATCAACCCTGGGATTTCTTTGGAAGGAATGATGCTAAAGCTGAAGCTCCAGTACTTTGGCCACCTCATGAGAAGAGTTGACTCACTGGAAAAAACTCTGATGCTGGGAAGGATTGGGGGCAGGAGGAGAAGGGGACGACCGAGGATGAGATGGCTGGATGGCATCACGGACTCGATGGAGGTGAGTCTGAGTGAACTCTGGGAGTTGGTGATGGACAGGGAGGCCTGGCATGCTGAAATTCATGGGGTTGCAAAGAGTCGGACATGACTGAGCGACTGAACTGAACTGAACTGAATGTGACTGTATACAGCTACAGCTATAGCTAAGTTGCTTCAGTTGTGTCTGACTCTGTGCGACCCATAGACGGCAGCCCACCAGGCTCCTCCATCCCTGGGATTCTCCAGGCAAAAATCCTGGAGTGGGTTGCCATTTCCTTCTCCAATGCATGCATGCATACTAAGTCGCTTCAGTCGTGTCCGACTCTATGTGACCCTATGGACAGCAGCCCACCAGGCTCCTCTGTCCACAGGATTCTCTAGGCAAGAATACTGGAGTGGGTTGCCATTTCCTTCTCTGACTATATACACAGAAACCTCATTATCCTATTATTTATTATTTCAAGTCCCATTGTTGCAGCTGAACAAGGAAGCAAAAGTCACCATTGCCTGAAATTCACTGTAGTTAAGAATCAAAAACTTGGGACTTCCCTTGTAGCTCAGTCAGCAAAGAATCTACCTGCAATGCAGGATACCTGAGTTCGATTCCTGGGTTGGGAAGATCCCCTGGAGAAGGAAATGGCAACCCACTCCAGTATTCTTGCCTGGAGAATTCCATGGATAGAGGAGCCTGACAGGCTATACACAGTCCATGGGATCACAAGAGTTGGACACGACTTAGTGACCAAACCACAATAATCAAAAAACCTGGTTTAAGCAGGAAGCCATCAAAAACTATGTGGATATGGCGGGAGTGGGGTGGGAAGTAAATCAGGAGTTTGGGATAAACAGATACACACTAATATATATAAAATAGATATATAACAAGGATCTATTGTATGGCGCAGGGAACTATATTCAATATCTTTTAATAATAACCTATAATGGAAAAGAATTTGAAAAAGAATATGTATATACATAACTGAATCACTTTGCTATGCAACTGAAACTAACAAAACATCGTAAATCAACTATATTTCAACTAAAAACAATAAATAAAAATCATATGAATATGTACACACCACAAATATACAACTGTCCATCCATTCATTCGCCTGCGTACGGGCGCTGGTCAAGGCTGTAACATGTGTTACATGAGTCCTCCTGGCGTACACAGCACGTGTGCTGCGGATGATCTCATTTCCAGTTTCAGTGTCTTTACAGTGAAGGGAAATCTTAAAAACACTTTTGAAGCAGTTGCAGCACCGAATCCTTCTAGTTTTTCATCAGGTTCTGTACATCTTTACACTTGTCATAAACACTACTAAATGGACTGCAGTTTTTGACAACTTGTCTCTTTGGAATCTTTCCAAAGCATTCAACTGAGTCCCCTTAGAAATGACAACTATCTTTTTGCATTCGCAGACCAACAGTTCCTGTACATTGATTTTAAATCACACAATCACAGTAGAGAAAATACAACTGGTATAAACTCATTTGGGAACCAACACAGCTGGCATTTAACAGGTGGACAAAGAAATAGATGAGAGAAGAGAGCGAGCAGCCCTGAGAGAGGCCACTGCTGGGAGAGGCTTCCAGGGAACCCCAGCTTCCATCACTGTGTTTTTCAGAGAATGAGTTTACCAGTTAGGAGAGCAAGTTGATTAAGTCGAGGTTGGTTAAGAAAGCTACTACTATATTCACAAACTGAGGGGTTATAAAATTAGCCCTCACCTCAATCAAACGTCTTTTCCCACTTAACACTGGCATCTATCCAGACCGATGTAGACTGGTCCCTTGATATGACTAATAGCAAACACCAACAGAGAACTTATGTTCTTGACCAGGGCACTGACGAGTTCTAAGTGAGTTCACGTGTTCATGCATCAGGCAGGTGCTATTATTAACCCACAGAGAAGCAAAGAAAGTCAAATGAATTGTCCGAACTCCCACAGCTGGTGTGCATGGCAGAGCTGTATTCAAATCAAAGGTATCTACTCCAAAGTTGTTCCCTTACTTAGCACACTATGTTACCTCTCAGTATGATTATCAAGTGTTGTAAATACTCACAAATAGCACTACAAAGTGAGGGTGTAAAATATGGAAACTTTCATGAAGTCCACAGAAATGATCTTGGAGAACAACTGGAATCACAGTCAAAGGTAATGAACAATGAACACGGGCAGAATGAGCTAACAGTTGAAGAGAGGCTGAGAAGACTAATACAGACCCTTGTGCTGCAAATGATCTTAGCAATCACACAGTATATACTAATCACCTACTACATGTTTCAGTTGACTTTGTTGCCAGAGTAATGTCTCTGCTTTTTAATAAGCTATCTAGGTTTGTCATAGCTTTTCTTTCAAGGAGCAAGCATCTCTTAATTCTATGGCTGCAATCACCATCTGCAGTGATTCTGGAGCCCCCCAAAATAAAGTCTGTCATAGTTTCCATTGTTCCCCCATCTATTCATTACAGGAACTTTATCTTTTGCTCCTGTAGGAGCTTTATCTTTTCATTCTGGTTTATCCATTAGAAATGGATTTTGTTCCTTATAAGCATTAGCACATAGTTATGATTATATATATAAAACCTAAATTTTGTGATTATTAACTAAATAAGGATAATTTTTAGATCCAGTTTTGGAGTTAAAGACCCAACCTCTTTTACTTTGTTCACTATGTGATTTGGCCTCCCTTTTGGCTTAATCCTCGGTGATCCCAGGTTTCTGCCATCACTCACTAGGCAGGGTGTGTGGTCATGAGGAGGAACAAAGGGAATAGCCAAAGACCACTGAGAGAGTAACAGGCAGGAAGGCCAGGGATCTCCAAACAGAGGAAATAGGCTACAAGTGTCAGACATTTTCATCTCGCTTAAGCGGCAGGAGGAAACAAACTAGTGGTATTTTTTCCCCTTCTCTATACAAATTTAAAAGGAGGTTTCTCTTTAAATACTGTCTTGCCATAATGACACCTGGTTTCACCTTAAGTTGATTATTCTCAAACCTTGAGTTAACCAATGCATTTTTCTTATGGAAATATTTGTCTTAAGCTATGTTCATGTACTAAGCATTTACCCTAGACTCTGTCTTCAAGTTGGTTTCCGCCAAATGGCTCAGAACCTACTCGACAAACCATTATGCTGAACTCAGAATTTGTTCCCCTAATCTATGTAAATAAAACTATTTGTATGGTAATCTGCCCTTCTACAAGATTCAAGTCTATCGTTTTATGGCCCAGGATGAACCATTTGGTGCCAAGATTATCCCAAAATGCATCTTATGGGTGAGGGGCCTGGTGCCATTCTGAGTTTTAAGACATTCCTTTCATTCATTAACAGACTGCTAGTGACTATATAACATCCAGCTGAAGACTAGCAGGGGGGTACTCTTTCTGCCCCTTTCTGATGCCAATGTCAGAAGCTTTCTCTATCTCCTTTATACTCTAATAAAACTTGATTACACAAAAGCTCTGAGCAATCAAGCCTTGTCTCTGGCCCCAGATTGAATTCTTCTCCTTCGGAGGCCAAGAATCCCGGCGTGTTTCGTGGGTCAGCAGCAACCTTTCACCACAAGCCACCCAGGTGGCATAGTGGTGAGGAACCTGCCTGCGGTGCAGGAGACCCAGGTTCAATCCCTGGGTTGGGAAGACCCCCTGGAGAAGGGAATGGCTACCCACTCCAGTATCCTTGCCTGGAGAATCCCATGGACAGAGGAGCCTGATGGGCTACAGTCCATGGGGTTGCAAAGAGTTGGACACGATTGAGTGACTAACATGTATACACAAGCCACCCAGCAAACAGTAATTGCACAAAAAGTGAGACTAAGCCAATGAAAAGCAATCAGGATGCAGAAATGGCAAAAACTTAAAACTAAAGGGCCACAGAACACTCTGGAAGTAGAAGACACGGGCCGAAGCAGAAGGTATAAAAAGGGAAAGGCTTATCAGCTGGGATAAAGGTGACTGAAAATAGCCTGAGGGATTTGGTAGGAGAAGAAATGAAAGAAACTATAACAAACTAAGCATAATTGTACTTAAGAATATGGGTGTGGCCTTGTAAAAATCTAAACAAATTCTTTGAGGTTGATTTTTAGTTGTCTTTGGTTTTCACATCCCTGCATTAATGGGCTTCTCAGGTGGCGCTAGTGGTAAAGAATCTGCCTGCCAATGCAGGAGAGGTATGCCTGTGTTGAGAAGATTCCCTGGAGGAGGAAACAGCAACCCACTCCAATTCTCCGCTTGCCAGGAGAATCCCGTGGACAGAGAAGCCTGGCGGGCTACAGTCCATAGGTCGCAGAGTGGGACACAACCGAAGCAACTTAGCATGCACGCAGTACAGAAACTACTTGTTGAATTTGGTGACTGTTTTAATCCCCATGCTTCTAATTTAATTTTCTGATAGGAAACATTCATTTGGCTAAAAAATAAATTCATCTAAAAAGGTATGCCAAGTTTAGAAGATGTTACCTTTGGGAGAAACTGGGTAAAAAGATACATGAGGATGAACTACAGGGGATTCAGTTCAGTTCAGTTCAGTCGCTCAGTCTCTCTTTGCAACCCCATGAATCGCAGCACGCCAGGCCTCCCTGTCCATCACCAACTCCTGGAGGTCACTCAGACTTACGTCCATCGAGGGGGTACGGGGTGTGAATGGGAGGGAGGCTCATGAGGGAAGGTATACATGTATACTTATGGCTGACTCACATTACTGTATGCAGAAACTAACACAACATAGTAAGCAACTATCCTCCAATTAAAAAAGACACATGGGATCTTTAATATTTTTTATAACTGGATGTAAAATGACAGTTATCTTAAAATTAAAACATTCTTTTTTTTTTTTAAGTATGGCAAGGCAAGTCTTATTCCTTCCCTTTTATTTCCATCTGCTAAGGTCTCAATGACCATGTGGTCATGACCACCTCCTTCAATCCTACATAGATACACCACTTTTATTAGTTTCTTCATGCAAGCTAATACAAATGTATATTATTTCTCCCTCACCATCTTTACCATGGTAGCTATTTGGTTCTAAGTCTTGCTTTTTTCCATGTAACAATGTAATGGAAATTTTAAAGAGCGCATTCTATGTGTAGAGAGCTTATGTTTGAGGTATTCTTAGGTAAATCATACTTACTTAGCCAGTCCTCTACTGAGGGACATTTGTGTTGTTTCCAACCCTTTGTTATTAAAAGCCGTTATTAATACTATAGATATTGTATTTGTGTCATTTTGATAACTAGTGCTTAAGTCCTTCCACAGAGACTGAATCATTTTACATTCCCACCAGCGATGTACAGGAGCCTATTGTCCCAAAATCTCGACAGTAGAATGTGTTATCAAACATTTGGGTTTCTGCCAATCCAGTAGATTTTAATTTTTGTTCCATTCATGAGTTGGAGTATATTTCCATTTGTCCAATATACTGAAGAATAACAATGTTATCAGAAAATGTCTGATAAGAAAGCTGAATTTGATTATTTTACTGGAAAGAAGTCCTTCCACAGTTCTGGATCTTATTTAAAATGCATTGGCTAGGGCTTCCCCGGTGGCTCAGTGGTAAAGAATCTGCCTGCCAATGAAGGAGACTAGGGTTTGATCCCTGATCTGGGGAGATACCACCTGCTGCGGAGCAACAAAGCCCGTGCACAACTACTGAGCCAGGAACTCCAACTATCGAGCCCATGTGCTGCAAACTACGAAAATCAGCATGCCCTGGAACCTGTGCTCCTCAACAGAAGAAGCCACTGCACGGAGAAGCCCACACACTGCAATGAAAAGTAGTCCCTGCTCAACTCAACCAGAGAAAAGCCAGGGCAGCAACAAAGACCCACCATAGCCAAAAGTAAACAAGTAACATTAAAATGCAATGGCTAGCGGTGATCGTTTCGTAATGTACAGAGATTGCTATGTTGCACACCAGGAACTAAGGAACTGTTATAAGTCAATTACACTTCAAAACAAACATTAGATCTGAAGTTTCCAGAGGAAAGGAAGGAGGAATAACATGAAGGTAGCCAAAAGGGAAGCCTGGCGTGCCGCAGTCCATGGGGTTGCAAAGAGTCAGACACTACTGAGCGATTGAACAACAACAAGCCAAAAGGCACACACTTCCAGCTATAAGACAAGGAAGTGCTAGGGAAGTAAAGTACAACATGAGTAATATAATGAACACTGCTGTATGTTGAGAGTAAATCTTAAGGGTTTTCATCACATGGAAAAAAATATTTTTTCTTTTATTTTCTATCTATATGAGATGATAGGTAGTCACTAAAATTATTGTGATGATCATTTCATGATGTACACAAGTTAAATCATGATACTCTACACCTTAAGCTTATTCACCACTGTATGTTAACTGTATCTCAATAAAACTGGAAGATAAGTAAAATTGTAAAATGCAATGGCTTTTATTTAAAGTGTTCAGTGTTGCTTAAAAACATCAGATCAGATTGACTGAACAATGACTTCACATCAAAGGGTCGTCGTTCAGTTCCTAAATTGTGTCCGACTCTTTACGACCCCATGGACGGCAGCATGCCAGGCTTCCCTGTCCTTCACTATCTCTTGGAGTTTGCTCAAACTCACCTTCATTGAGTCTGTGATGCTATTGAAGAACCTAAACTACTCCATTTTGTTAATAGAAAAACTCTATTTTGTAAGGTTCCGGGAAAAGAGCCTTTGGAAATCCCCTGACCTCACCCCACCCCACCACCCAGGAGCCAATCGGACCCCAGACCAGAATCTCCTGACTTAGCGTTCAGGAACTTGTGGTCTACCTACGTAATAGGGACCAATCAAAAACCAACACACAACCCTTCGAAATAAAGTGACCAATAAGACGTCCCCCTACCTAGAAATTTTTTTTCATGAACACTCCCTATATAAGCAATGTAATCCAAAACCCGGGGCTCCTCCCTATAGCTGCTGTGTCGGTAAAACGGTGGAAGCCCCAGCTCGAGCTTGTTAATAAAAACTCTCTTGCTTTTGCTTCGGATATCGGCTCCCTGGTGGTCACTGGGAGATTTCGCGACTTGGGCATAACACTATCAACCACCTCGTCCTCAGTTGTCCCCTTCTTCTCCTGCCCTCAATCTTTCCCAGCATCAGGGTCTTTTCCAATTAGTTGGCTCTTTGCCTCAAGTGGCCAAAGTATTGGGTGCTCACCCTAAATATGTCCAAATCAGTGACCCACCACCAAGGGCCTATCAAGCCTTCCCTAAAGGGCTCTGCCCCACCCTAGAGGAAAGAGAAACAAGCCTCACAGATAAACACCCAAGAAATATCAAGAAAACTCAACAAATATCAGGAGCCTTCATGGATCTTACAGGATCAACATACTAAATAAGCAAATCATATCATTTGTTAGAAGGTAATAGGTGCTGTGGTAAACAAGACTGGATTGAGGCCAGGGGATAAGGAGCCCTGTGGGCCATCAGAGCAGGCCTCACAGAGATAACATTCAAACAAAGGAGATAAGGAGGAAAGCCTGTGATAATCTGGAGGTAGAGCATTCTGGTAGACGACAGCCAGTGCAAAGGAAGATGTGTGCCTTCCTTCCTTAAAGGAAGATGTGTGCCTTCCTTCCTTAAAGGAAGATGTGTGCCTAACATGCTCAAGATCCAGACAGGAGGCCAAGGAGGCTGGAGGAAAATGGAGGGAATGAGGGTAAGGAAGAACTGGAGGCTTCTTTGAGGGCAGAGATGAGCTAGACAGTTAAGTTGCTGTGCAGGCTCAGTCTGCGACCCCATAGACTGCAGCCTGCCAGGCTCCTCTGTCCATGGGATTTTCCAGGCAAAAATACTGGAGTGGGCTGCCATTTCCTTCTTCAGGGGATCTTCCCAACCCAGGGATCGAACCCTAGTCTCCTGTGTCTCCTGCATTGGTAGGTGACTTCTTTACCACCTAAGGTCTAGGCCAACCAGATAAATTTGGAATTAATCCCATCTTGTCCTTGCCCTTCTAATCTTGCCCTTGCCCTGGCCTCAAAGACTTAGGTTTTCTAGGAGGGGCAGAGGTAATCCAGTGCTCTAGCCACTCCTGTAGGCACAAAGAGCAAACAACCTAAAGGCCACAGGCACACTTAGGCAAGCAATCACGTGCTTGTAGGCTGAAGGCTCCAGGCAACAAGAGAACAATCTTGTACCTTTTTCTTCTATAATTCTGCTTTCTCCTGAAAGTTTTCTTTCCTTGCTAAATTTAAAATTTCTTCCTTGGAACGTCTATGATTTGAGCATCTCACAACAGGTTGGTCCTGTCAGCTGTTTCCCCTTTTCTGCACATCTAATATCTCACCTGGACGTGGTAGTAATCACTACCATATCAGACTCTTGTGCTCATATGCTCAGTTGCTCAGTCATGTCTGACTCTTTGCAATGCCATGGACTGTAGCCCGCCAGGCTCCTTTGTCTATGGGATTTCCAGGCAAGAATACTGGAGTGGGCGGCCACTTCCTTCTCCAGGGGATCTGCCCAACCCAGGGATTGAACCCATGTCTCCTGCATCTCCTGCATTAGCAGGTGAATTCTTTACCACTGATCCACCCGGGGAGCCCTCAGAAACCCCTACAAAGACTCAAATGCTGCCTCTGATCACCTACCCAAGTGAAAGTGAGAGTGAAGTCGCTCAGTCGTGTCCACCTCTTTGTGACCCCATGGACTGTAGCCTGCACCAGGCTCCTCCGTCCATGGGATTTTCTAGGCAAGAGTACTGGAGTGGGTTGCCATTTCCTTCTCCAGGTAATCTTCCCGAACCAGGGGTCGAACCCAGGTCTCTCTCATTGTAGACAGACAATTCTTTACCATCTGAGCCACCAGGGAAGTCCAATCACCTACCCAATTCATACCAAATACTATCTGCCCCAGCTTCCCTGATAGCTCAGTTGTAAAGAATCCACCTGCAATACATGAAACCCTGGTTCGATTCCTGGGTCAGGAAGATCCACTGGAGAAGGGATAGGCTACCCACTCCAGTATTCTTGGGCTTCTCTTGTGGCTCAGCTGGTAAAGAATCTGCCTGCAGTGCAGGAGACCTGGGTTCGATCCTGGGATTGGGAAGACTCCCTGGAGAAGAGAAAGGCTACCCACTCCAGTATTCTGGCCTGGAGAATTCCATGGACTGTATAGTCCATGGGGTCACAAAGATTTAGAAACGACTAAGCGACTTTCACTTTTATTATCTGCCCCGACCTTCAAACTGGTGACAAACAAAGCTACTACTTTCTCAATAAAAAGCATTACAGGAGAGAACTCTTTCTTTTTACACCAGTCTAAAATGATCTATCCCACTTCAGAATCAAGAAAAGCGAGACAATGAAAACAGAGACTATCGAGGAGAAACCAAGCCGAGGTTTCTGCAGGGGCAGCAGGCCTGATGGGAAAGTCATCTTGCGTCGGCAAACCCACTGTTCTCCAGACTGGCTTCTGTGCATCCTTCTGTGCTTGCTTCCTTGCAGCTTTAAACTCTAGTCCCCACCTGCTCCACCTTCATTTCCCCTTCGTTGCCTACTAAAAAGACTATATAGGGCATTGCTGCAAGAGGAAGAGGCCCTGCAGTTTCTGTAATCTCTACAATCCCTACAATAATTAAGCAGTAACCCTAGGTCTCACCAATTTTCTAAACCCCTCAACAATCAATACAGATCCAGAGGGGTAAGACAGGATGGATACACCACTAGGA
Source organism: Ovis canadensis (assembly GCF_042477335.2). Lineage (NCBI taxonomy): Eukaryota > Metazoa > Chordata > Mammalia > Artiodactyla > Bovidae > Ovis > Ovis canadensis. Next base: position 176,988,694 of record NC_091247.1, on the reverse strand, counting down.
TAAGGATGGATCTTTCTGACGTTTAAGGAATGCCATTAACACGGACAAGGCACAGAGCTGGGAGCCACAGGAAATCCAGACATGTGTCCTGGGCACTGATAAAGTGACTCTCAATAAAGGTAGAGGCCAAACTTCCCCTGTGGTCCAGTGGTTCAGACTGTGACTTCTAATTTTGGGGCACGAGTCAATCCCTGGTGAGGGAATTAAGATCCCAGCAGTGTGCCCCCACCCCCAAAAATAAGTAGAGGCAAAAACTCATGAAAAATGAAACTGTATGGCAACAACACCTGAGATGTCACCAATCATTGACAATCTGAAGACCAAGGGATCTTGGGCAGCTCCATACAAAAGAACTGAGAGCCGCTCTCAAAGACCCAAGGGTAGCACGATGGTGCTTATGGCATAGAGATTAATCTGGGTGTGAGTTCTGCTTCCAATTTCCCAGCTGTGACATCAGTGTCACACTGATGGTATTTCAACATCTGCTCAAACTTAGTTTTCTCGCAAGAAAGAGGAGCCAGACAGCCGCTTCTCGAGGATTTTGGGAAGAGGAAGTGAAATCCAGGAGCTGCTTTAGCATAGGGCTTCCCTGGTAGCTCAGACGGTAAAGATTCTACCTGGGAGACGCAGGTTCCATTCCCGGGTCAGGAATATCCTCTGGAGAAGGGAATGGCAACCCACTCCAGTATTCTTGCCTGGAGAATCCCATGGACAGAGGAGCCAGGCGGGCTAAAGTCCATAGGGTCACAAAGAGTCGGACGCGACTTGGGCGACTACCTCTTACACACTCAGCAAGTGCCATCTATCAGGACCCACTCTGGTCTCAACACCGCCCAAGAGGCGTCTGCCCGGTACCCAGTCTGCTAGTTCTGTCTATCCTGAGCCTCTCAGGATGCCACTCTGTTCAGTGTCGGGGTAAAATCGGAACTGCTCAGCTCCCACGCCCCGTCTCCCAGTCCATCCCGGGACCACCGGGGGCACCCTCTTCTATACGTGGGTACCCGATCTTCCGGCAGGACGCCCAGTGGGGTCTGAACACGTCCCCTGCTCATCAGCAGCGCTTCCCGCGCGGTGCCCCGCGTCCAGCCTCACTCCGCCGGCTCCTCACCTGATGTAGGGGAGAAAGGGGTTGACGTGCCCGGAAAGCACGGCGACCACGTAGGAGATGATGAAGGCAGCGGACGACCAGGTCACCAGCAGGAAGGGGACGAAGGCCATTCCCCGGAGAAAGCACAGCATCGCGCCGCCACCGCCGGGAGGGCGCTGCGCTCTACGGGGCCGGGCCGCGGGGCTGGCGGCCGGGCTGCTCCGCGCCGCCGGGAGGCGGGGGCGGCGCACGTGCGGTGAACAGCCGCGGGCGGCCGGGCTGAGCCGAGGCTCCGCGACGGCGGGGCAGGCCCGGCTCCGGAGGGCGGGGAGGCGCGGAGAGCGGAGCGAGGCAGCTGGCGGCGAGGCGGCGGCCGGGGGTGGGTGGGGCGCGGGCGGCCCGGGCTTGTTGCGAAACCAGTGAAGTCACAAAGCGGCGGCCCTCGCCGACTTGCCCGGCGCGCGGCGACCTCCCCGCGGACGCGACGCCGGGGCTGCGGGGGACCCGGCTCCTTTCGCTTTGGGTTCGGCCTCCCGGCGCGGGACGCGGCGGGGATGCCCGCGCAGGCGGTCCCAGTCTACCCGCGCCGTCCTGCCCCTTGCGCAACTCCGGAGAAAAGGATCGACTCTTCCCCGCCCCTCCTTCTCCCCTCGGGGTTTCCGGGGTACCGGGGCTCGAACCCCGACGGCTTCCTCTGCGTGGTCCCGCCGCCCGCGCGTCGCCAAGGAGAGCGTGACCGCCGCGTGGTGACATCTACCGCGTCCAGCCCGGCTGCACGGCTCCGGGCAGAACGGTTGGGTGGCGTTCTCCAGGCCATGGGACATGGATGTGGCACCCACGTGGGTGCCGTCCACCTGGAAACCCGGGGCGTGTGGGGGCTGGGGGTTGCGGGAGAGAGGGTGGGGGGCCGGACTGAGCTCTGGCAGAGCCTGTGACGCCCACAGTTCTGCTTCCCTCGTCCCTCCCACCCCCAGGCGGGCTTTTCTTTCCTAGAAATTAAGTTTCTGTTTCTCTCACGGATCAGGGTTAGCCCAGGCTTGGAGCTATGTCGTAAGACTGGTAAATAGTGACTTGGTACATTTCAAACCCTGCGAAAGGGATCTGTGCTCCGGAGGCACTTGCAAGCACGGTGATTTTGAGATAGGGCTCAGGAATTCTGAGCCCAAGGTATGTGACGTCACGGGGTCACTGGTAACCAAACGTGGGTTCCTTTAAGCCACATAAACATTTCTTGAGTGTCACACTTTGCTAGGGGACAAGATACAAAGATTTAAATAGTTTCATGGGGTTTAGGCGACTGACATATCAAAATAAAATACATTGTATGGAATATCAAACAAATATAATCTTTTTAAAAAAATGGTACGCATAGAGTTGAGAGGCAGGTGCTGCTGCTCAGATGAAGAACCAAGAACTTTTCCCTGACAGTTATTACAGTTTTTAAACGATTGCTCTTCACACAAAGAAAGGGGAGACTAACATTTGTAATTCAAGGAGAGGGCAGGAGAAAATACATAGATTGCGAACTACCTGGTTTTCTGGAACTGGAAAAGCATGCAAGAGGAACTCCATGGTAATCCAGTGGTTAGAACTACACTCTTCCACTGCAGAAGTCACTGGGTTCAATCCCTGGTGGGGGAATTGAGATTTCACGTGCAGTGTGTGTGCTTAGTCCTTCAGTCATCTCTCTTTTCAGCCCTTTGGACTGTAGCCCGTCAGACTCCTCTCCATGGAATTTTCCAGGCAAAAATACTGGAGGAGGTTGTCATTTCCTCTTCCTGGGATCTTCCTCAGGGATCGAATCTACCTCTCTTGCATTGGCAGGTGATTCTTTACCACTGTGCCGCAGAACTACCAAATAAATAAGTGAACCATTAAAATAAAGACAGACAAGAAAACACACTACTGTAAGGTGGACAACGGAGAGGTGAGAAAAGAGGCTGCAGCACCTGAACCCTACTAAGAAACTTATTTGTCTGGTTTTGGTTTTGGTAGTGAGGGGAGTTGGAGTAGGCGATGGCACCCCACTCCAGTACTCTTGCCTGGAAAATCCCATGGACAGAGGAGCCTGGTGGACTGCAGTCCATGGGGTCAGGAAGAGTTGGACACGACTGAGCGACTTCACTTTCACTTTTCACTTTCATGCACTGGAGAAAGAAATGGCAACCCACTCCAGTGTTCTTGCCTGGAGAATCCCAGGGATGGGGGAGCCTGGTGGGCTGCCGTCTATGGGGTCGCACAGAGTCGGCCACGACTGACGCGACTTAGCAGCAGCAGCAGCAGCAGTGAGGGGAGTAGGAATATGGACAGACTTGTATTTCAGGAGATCATTGAGGCTGTGGGAGGAGTGACCACAAATCCAATAAAGCAGAAGCTTCTAATTAAACTTCTTTTTAAGAAAATATTACAAAAGCTGGCATCCTTAGTGACCCGTTGTAGGTCTCTACTTGGGTTTCTCTGTTCTGAAAACCCACTCTCTTCCCTGGCCTTCCTTCCCTTCCCTGTCACCTCCTGTTTCTCTTCTACTCTGCAAACATGTTGTGCTGTGCTGTGCTTAGTTGCTCAGTTATGTCCGACTCTTTTCAGCCCCATGGACTGTAACCCACCATGCTTCTCTGTCTGTGGGGCTTCTGGAGGCAAGAATACTGGAGTGGGTCATCATGTCTTCCTCCAAGGGATCGTCCCAACCCAGGGATCAAGGGATCTTCCCAACCCAGGGGGCGAACCCAGGTCTCCCACATTGCAGATGGATTCTTAACTGTCTGAGCTACCAGGGGAGCCCAATCTACAACTGATCTGATTTTAAAAACCCTCCCTGAGGCAGGGGAATTATGACATCAAATGGAATTCACTTGATCATTTTATCTCTCTGTTCCTTAAGTCCCTTAAACAATCAATTGGCTAATCACTTTTTGTTTGTTTGTTTGTTTTTATTAAACTTTTTACTTTGGAGTATAGCTGATTAACAGTGTTGTGATAGTTTCAGGTGGACAGCAAAGGGACTCAACCATATATATGCATCTATCCATTCTCCCGCAAACTACCCTTCCATCCAGCAGAGTTCCCTGTGCTACACAGTAGGTCCTTGTTGGTTATCCATTTTAAATATAGCAGTGTGTACATGTCCATCCCAGACTCCATAGCCATCCCTTTCCCCCGGCTAACCACTTTTAATCCAAACATACAGGAGTTGTCTGACTATAAAGGTATTAAGAATTTTGTTGCTTAACATAAGTATGTACACATGTATATATTTAAAATGGATTCATAAGTATAACTGTATGCATATACATATGGTGTCTACCAGTCCTAAGGAACCCAGGGCTGCTTTCCCTTCCAAAAGCTTTTGATGCCATAAATTTTATGACACCCACTCCTTAGAATGGTAAAGTTTATATGATAAGAAATGCAAAAATACTGAAAAACAGTATTTCCTACTGGTGAAGGAAACCAGAATATGTCACCCCCAAATATGTCTCTTTAACATACTGGTTTGAGCTGAATCCGATTAAGAAGGAGCAAAAGCAGAAAAAGTTCTCTCTACCCTCTTCCTTTCTGTTTTAACTCTTCTCTTCTGCTCTCAGTTGTGTCCGACTCTTTGTGACCCTGTGGACTAGCCCACCATGCTCCTCTCTCCATGGGATTTTTCAGGCAAGAATACTGGCGTGGGCTGCCGTTTCCTACTCTGGGGGATCTTTCTGACCTAGGGATCAAACCTGCATCCGTTGCATCTCCTCCATTGGCAGGCAGATTCTTTATCACTGTGCCACCTCGGAAGCCCCTTTCTGTCTAAAGGCAGAATATAAGTTTCCTTTGTTGAAGAGAGTTCTAGTTTCTTAGCCCAGAGATGACACCAGAGGAATCTGCAAACAAGCCTCACCCCACTCACTTCCCCCAATATGATACATTTCCACAGTTTCCTGCCCTTGGAAGCCTACAAACATGTTCCTTTGTCCTGTCGTTTCTGTACAAACTTATTGTTTCTTTGTTAAGATGCTGTATACACCCAAGTCCTAGCTCTCCCTTCGTTACTCATATTTAAGTTTCTCCCACGCACTTATGAGATGTATATATCAATAAACTTCTTATTATCTACCTTTAAGATGTATAATAAATGTTTTGCTTCTCCCCTGGATTTGATTCTTTCTGTCAAAGGAAGTCATTCTGTCTCAAAGTAAGGATCTCAGTGGGCTGTCCTTTTGAGGATGAAGTCATTCTTCCTTGATGACCATCATTTACTGACAGGCAGTGTTATTCTGATCTAAACAAACCTCATATCAAGGCTCAAGTATCATCCTCTTTGTATGGATGAGGAAACTAAAATTCAAGGCCATTAAGTTATTGAATAGAAGTGCAGAATTTGAATTCAGGTTTATCTGACTCAAAACACTGTAACCCTAACCATTGTGAGGAACTGCCTCACCATTCTAATTCCCCAAACTCCAGAATTACAGAAGGAAACCCTTAAGATATACACAGTTATCTTATTTTTAAACTTTTGTATGGATATACTTATGCATTTTGAAAAACTTACACAATGTATAATAACATAAACAATTGAGAAGCATTCATAATTCCCTGGCAATAAGTCAACTTTCTCAATTTCCTAGCTTCTATTTTGTTCTTTTAAATAGGAATAGTTAAAATCAAACTGTAGTTACAAGTGTGTAGTTTGATTATTTTTATGTATGAAACATCTGTTCCATGTTGTTACATTCTTTGAGTTACCAGTTTTACTTGGTGTTTATCCACTGAATTAATGAGCTATAGTTTATTTCATGCCCCAAATTGTTAAATACTGGGGGCAGTGAAATAAACTATGCTCATCCAGATAGCATTTAAATGACATTCAAATGACATTCTACAAACATTTCAGGTTTCTGCTTTTCTATCCACTTTAGGTAAATTTCCATGCATGGGATTGCTCTGTCAAAGGACAATACAAACATTTTAAAAATCCATGTTAACATTCTAAATTACTTGAAACTGTAGTACCAATTTCATTGCTTTAATAACCTATTGTAGTTTCATCATATACCACCTCCATCTCTGTATTTTTTTTAACATTTCTTTATTTGGCTGCAGCAGATCATAGCTGTGGCATGAGGGATCCAGTTCCCTGACCAGGGATCAAACCCAGGCCCCCTGTGTTGGGAACATAGAGTCTTAGCTACTGGACCACCTGGGACATCCTGGGGGCTGGTTATTTCTTGCTCACCCTTTCTTTGGTCCCACAACCCTGGTCTCTAATGCTTAAATTCCTTACTTAGAAGGTAGTTGAAAGCCTAAAATTTCAGTGGCACTTACTCAGGGTAGATGCCCCTGACCAAATACAGTCCCAGAGCTGGGCCCACACCTCTGGATTTCTATTCTTTTTGGAGGTCCTATCCCAGTAACTCCTTATTCTTTGGTTAAATCTGATGCTTTTAAGATGGTTTTATATTTCCTCAGATTTCTCAGTTGTCTGAATTTCTGAGTCCAGCGTTTTTATAAGCAGCAGTTGAGGCATTGCATTAGATCCTTGTCTTTCTCTCTTTTTTTTTTTTTTCTTTGCAAAAGCAGCTTTTTAGAATTCACAGTTCAATATCTTGGTCATTTGTCATTACGCAGCTCTTTAATTATCAGAAAAGAGAGTACGAAAATTAGCATCGCTAATTCCATTTCCCTCAACATTATTTAATCTCTATGTTTTTATTCACAGGCAAGCTGGAAGCAAGATTGCTAGGAGAAATATCAATAACCTCAGATATGCAGATGACACCACCTTTATGGCAGAGAGCGAAGAAGAACTAAAGAGCCTCTTGATGAAAGTGAAAGAAGAGAGTAAAAAAGTTGTCTTAAAACTCAACATTCAGAAAACTAAGATTATGGCATCTGGTCCCATCACTTCATGGCAAATAGATGGGGAGACAGTGGAAACAGTGGCAGACTTTATATTGGGGGGCTCCAAAATCACTGCAGATGGTGACTGCAGCCTTGAAATTCAAAGATGCTTGCTCCTTGGAAGAAAAGCTCTGACCAACCTAGAAGTGAAGTGAAGTGAAGTCTCTCAGTCGTGTCCAACTCTTTTGCGACCCTATGGACTGTAGCCTACCAGGCTCCTCCATCCATGGGATTCTCCAGGCAAGAATACTGGAGTGGGTTACCATTTCCTTCTCCAGGGGATCTTCCCGACCCAGGGAATGAAGCCAGGTCTTCCACATTGGAGGCAGATGCTTTAACCTCTGAGCCACCAGGGAAGCCAGCAGAGACATTACTTTTCCAACAAAGATCCATCTAGTCAAAGCTATGGTTTTTCCAGTGGTCATGTATGAATGTGAGAGTTGGACTGTAGAGAAAGCTGAGTGCTTAAGAATTGATGCTTTTGAACTGTGGTGTTGGAGAAGACTCCTGAGAGTCCCTTGGACAGCAAGGAAATCCAACCAGTCCATCCTAAAGGAGATCAGTCCTGGGTGTTCATTGGAAGGACTGATGCTAAAGCTAAAACTCCAGTACTTTGGCCACCTGATGCAAAGAACTGATTCATTTGAAAAGACCCTGATGCTGGGAAAGATTGAAGGCAGGAGAAGGTGATGACAGAGGATGAGATGGTTGGATGGCATCACCAACTCGACGGACATGAGTTTGAGTAAACTCTGGGAGTTGGTGATGGAGAGGGGGGCCTGGTGTGCTGCAGTCCATGGGGTCGCAAAGAGTTGGACACGACAGAGTGACTGAACTAAAGTGAACTGAACTGAACTGAAAAGCCTCAATTATTTCTCTCTTCTAAAAGCTGCAGTGTCCCCGCTCCATGAATATGGACTGAACTTACTGACTTCTGAAGATGACAGTATGGAAAGATTAATAAGGTGTCTTTACAGAGAGAAATCTTAACATGACCTTGATTAGATTATCAAAGTTAACATCACCAGTAGTAAACTGATGTTCTATATTCTACAGATTAATATGTGTGTGTGTTCATGCTCAGTCACTTAGTTTCGTGTGATTCTTTGAAACCCTTTGGACTGCTGCCAGGCTCCTTTGTCCATGGGATTTGTTTTGGCAAGAATACTGGAGTGTGTTACCATTTCCTCCTCCAATGGATCTTCCCGACCCAGGGATCTGAACCCAGGTCTCCTGCTTCTCTTGCATTGCAAGTGGATTCTTTATCTGCTGAGCCATCAGGGAAGCCCCACAGATTGATATAATAATAAAATATTCTATATATTGATATAATAAGATATCCTGATGTGATGAGAAAGTGTTTCACCTCTGTGGTATTTTCCCAAAAGCCTCTTACCTCCTCCCAGCTTCATCGAATCATGAGAATACAAGACAAACCCTGATTGAAGGCAACTCTATAGAATACCTGATTGCTACTTTGAAAAGTGTCAAAGTCATGAAAAACAAGGAAAGACTGAGAAACTGTCACAGACTAGAGGAACAAAGGAAACATGACCTCTAAACGTAATGCGGTATCCCACATTGGATCCTGGAACAGAAAAAAGACGGTGAAAAAACTAGTGAAGCCAGAATCAAGCCTATAGCTTAGTTAATATTAATGTGCCAATGTTAATTTCTTAGTTTTGATAAATGTACCATGGTGCATGTTAATATTAGGAAAAACTGGGTCAAGGATATGTGGGAATTCTCTGTGCTATCTTTGCAACTTTTCTATAGATCTGCAAATAGTCCAAAATAATTTTTGAAGTTGCAGACTTCCCTGGTGGTACAGTGGATAAGAATCCATCTGCCAAGGCAGGGAACATGGGTTCTATGAACTACTGAACCCACACTCTAGAGCCTGTGATCCACAACTGCTGAGTCCATACGCCTTGAGCCTGTGCTCGGCAACAAAAGCCACAACAGTGAGAAGCCCTGGCAATTAGAGTAATCCGCCCTCGCTGCAACGAGAGAAGGCCTGCACGCAACAAGGTGTGTACCAGAGCAAAGACCAGAACAACTGAAAATAAATTTTTTTCAGAGTTGCAGTAAAATATTTACCAAAATTCAATAAGACTTCATATTTAAAATATCATACTTCATTAGTCACCTTTTGACAATCATGCTACTTTTCTCAATTGTATTGTAGAAGTAGAGAATATACAGTATGCCTAGATGTTCACCTAGAATGAAGGAGTCCTCTAAAAGGAATTGGTACAAATGAATTTATTGACAAAACAGAAACAAACTCACAAATTTAGAGAATGAATTTATTGTTGCCAGGGGGGAAGGGTGGTGGGGAGGGATAGTTAGGGAGTTTGGGATGGACATGTACACATTGCTACATTTAAAATGGATAACCAACAAGGTCCTACTGTATAGCTCAGGGGATTCTGTGCAATGTCACGTGGCAGTCCAGATAGGAGGAGAGTTTGGGGAAGAATGGATACATACATCTGTATGGCTGAGTCTCTTGAAACTATCACAGCATTGTTAATCAGTGATACTCCAATATAAAATTAAAAGTTAAAAAAAAAAAAACAGAATGAAAGATTCCTGCTTTTTTTCTGTTGTCTGGTGTTTGTTGGGAAGAAGTTCCTTAGGCAGGAACTTTATTTCCTAGTTCTTGCGGATCGAGGTGGTGAGTCACTTCCTGGTGAAAGAGGGGGTATGCCTCTTTCACTTTCTTTGCCTTTTGGCTGGCTGGATACCAGTGCCCATGGTGACCTTGGAAGTCACTTGTATGAACAGAGACTGCCAACCTGGATCCCTGAACAGCTCTGTGAGGAAAAGAACTCCATCCAAAAGCCAGTGCCCAAGCATTCAGAAACACTGGTTTGGGTCTACATAAATGAGAAACTAAAGCCTTTGAGATTTCTGGGTTTATCTGTTGTAGCAGCTCACATCTCTCAATGTATGTGTGTGTGCATGCTCAGTTGTGTTTGATTCTGTGACTCCATGGACTGTAGCCCACCAGGCTCCTCTGTCCATGGGATTCTCCTGGCAAGAATGCTAGAGTGGGTTGCCATTTCCTTCTCCAGCGGATGTTCCCAACCCAGGTATCGAACCCACATCTCTTGCATTGACAAGCAGGATCGTTAGCACTTGTGCCACCTGGGAAGCCCACTTTTCAATATATACATATAAGTTGACTCTCCCACCTTCTTTAACTCATCTGAACTATTCACATGGTGTCTCTAGATTCCCAGAGAAAGTCAGGCAGAGGTTAACAAACATTGCTATGGACAACAAACATAGGAGAGCTAAAGTGAGTAAAAGATGATTATAATTCAATACATTCAAAATCAAAATAGCATATTTTTCAATGAATGGGAGGGCCTCAGGGATCATCCCACCCAAGAGAATATCACCACCCTTCTCCTTCCAAGAGTCTCTGAAACAGTCCCTTCCAAGAGTCTCTGAAACAGTCAAGGAAATTTATCTGAACAAAAGGTGGTGGTTGTTCAGTCTCTAAGCGGTGTCCAACTCATTGTGACCCCATGGACTGCAGTACACCAGGCTTCCCTGTCCTTCACTGTCTCCCAGAGTTTGCTCAAACTCATGTCCATCGAATGGGTGATGTCACCGAACCATCTCATCCTCTGTCTCCCCCTTATCGTCCTGCCCTTAATCTTTCCCAGTATCAAGATCTTTGCCAATGAGTCAGTTCTTCACATCACGTGGCCAAATTATTAGAGCTTCAGCTTTAGCAACAGTTCTTCCAGTGAATATTCAGGGTTGATTTCCTTTAGGATTGGCTGATTTGATCTTCTTGCTATTCAAGGGACTCTCAAAAGTCTTCTCCAGCATCACAATAATTTTTCAGTGCTCAGCCTTCTTTATGGTTCAACTCATATTCATACTAATGTCTACCATCTCTTTAAGAAGCACCGTACATAACTTCCAATGTCCCTTTTATGATACAGAAGAACTCAAAATACGCTCTCAGAGGTAGGGGCTAAGTAGAATCTCTCTCTTATATTCCTGCTCTAGAAAAGAGACATTTTCATAATGGGGATGTTACCACTGGGGTTAGCACCATTTGAGTGATCCACACTATGTGTGTGTGCGTGCGTGCGTGTGTGTGTCTGTGTTTATTATGGCAGGGATCCCTGAACTGTGAATAGATTCTGAGCCCTGTTCCCAGGTTTGGAGAGAAGTCACCTCTGTACACAAAGGCAGGAAACGTTACACAGTGAGCCACATTTTTCTGGTGCCTAAGCTTACTCACTTTTATCAATGCATAATTAACCTTTGAAGATATATTGTTCGTTTTATTTAAATTGTTCTTCTGGAAAACATTCTTTTATATATTCTCCTAGAATAGCTAGAAGGGGTATTCTTTCTGCTTCGTTCACTGCTCTGCTCCCAGGTTTGGAACAGTGCTTTGACAGAGGTGCTTAATAAATACTTGCTGAATCCATTCACCTCACAATGATCTTCTTCAGGAAGTCTTCCCTCTGTGCTGCTCGTCTGCATCTGGAAGCATCTGGGCTACTTCTATTATATACTTCACGATGTAACATCTCAGTCTACCCACTAGACTCAAAATTCTATGGGCAGAAATGAAACCTCCCTATATTTGTATCTCCAGCACTAGGTTTGGGGCTGGTCTCAGCCTATATCAATAACCAATGTGGCTGGACCATCCTGTGTGGTTATTTTGAGTACAAGATGCCCTTTAGCAATAGCCATCAGGAAATTTTGAAAAGATAAGGGGTTATTACTTATAAGACCTGGAAATCATAGAGCAACCTGTGAAGTCAGAGAGAGAAGTCAGAACACCTGTGAAGTCAGCACACCTGTGAAGTCAGAAGCATACCTGTGACAGAGAGAGAGGGCACAAATGAACCTGGGTTCTGCTTTTATTGGGGTGGGACAGATTCCTGCAATTTTAATAAATATTTTGGAATAATTTTTGATTATGGAAAAGTTGCAAAGATAGCATGGAGCAGGAATTTAAATCAAGGGAAGAGAAAAAAAAACCAAACAAATAGTCCACATGGTCAGTTATTGAAGTCAATCAAGATTTCTAAAACAAAGAAACGTGGCTCTTTATCTAGTGTGTGGCTGGTAATATGTTTATCTGAGATGGTGATCCTTGGATGATGCCTTGGTGACCAAATCTTAAGTAAGGGGACTTCCCTGGCAATCCAGTGGTTAAGACTCTGCACTTCCACTGTAGGGGCATGGGTTCAACTCCTGATTGGGGAATGAAGATCCTGCATGCTGAGTGGCAACAGGCAAAAAAAAAAAAAAAAAAAAGAGTCAAGCTCTTGCATCACAAAATAGAAAAAAAAAAAAAAAAGATCAGGGCTTACAATACATACCAGTACAAAATAAATGGTTGATAAATGTTTTTGAAAAAATGTGTACCAGTGAATGCTTGGTACTAGTTTAATACTGTTACCGAGAACCTGGTCTTTATACAGTCGTACATACCATCAGGACATTAACAACTCCTAACAGACACTGCTTCTATAAGCCTCTTATCCTCATCCATCAGAAGGCAGACAGAATGAAAACCACAATCACAGAAAACTAGTCAAACTGATCACATGGACCACAGCCTTGTTGAACTCAATGAAACTATAAACCATGCCATGTAGGGCCACCCAAGATGGTCGGGTCATGGTGGAGGGTTCTAACAAAACGTGGTCCACTGGAGAAGGGAATGGTAAACCACTTCAGTATTCTTGCCCTGAGAACACCATGAACAGTATGAAAAGGCAAAAAGATATGACACTGAAAGATGAACTCCCAAGGTTGGTAGGTGTCCAATATGCTCCTAGAAAAGAGTGGAGAAATAACTCCAGAAAGAATGAAGAGATGGAGCCAAAGTGAAAACAATGCCCAGTTGTGGATGTGATTGGTGATGGAAGAAAAGTTTGATGCTGTAAAGAACACTATTGCATAGGAACCTGGAATGTTAGGTCCATGAATCAAGGTAAATCAGAAGTGATCAAACAGGAGATGGTAAGAATGAACATTAACATTTTAGGAATCAGTGAACTAAAATAGACTGGACTGGGTGAATTTAATTCAGATGACCATTTTATCTACTGCTGTGGGCAAAAATACCTTAGAAGAAAAGGAGTAGTCCTCATAGCCAACAAAAGAGTCTGAAATGCAGTACTTGGGTGCAGTCTCAAAAATGACAGAATGATCTCTGTTCGTTTCCAAGGCAAGCCATTCAATATCACAGTAACCCAAATCTATGCCCCCAACCAGTAATGCTGGAGAAGCTGAAGCTGAACAGCTCTATGAAGACCTACAAGACCTTCTAGAACTAACACCCCCAAAATATGTCCTTTTCATCATAGGGGACTGGAGTAGAAAAGTAGGAAGTCAAGAGATACCTGGAGTAACAGGCAAATTTGGCCTTGGAGTACAAAATAAAGCAGGGAAAAGGCTAACGGAGTTTTGCCAAGAGAACACACTAGTCATAGCAAACACCCTTTCAACAACACAAGAGAAGACAGACTCAGCAGACTCACACATGGACATCACCAGATGGTCAATTCCGAAATCAGATTGATTATATTCTTTGCAGCCAAAGATGGAGAAGCTCAGGAAAAAACAAAACCAGCTCAGATCATGAACTCCTTGTTGCCAAATTCAGACTTAAATCGAAGAAAGTAGGGAAAACCATGAGACCATTCAGGTATGACCTAATTCAAATCCCTTACGATTATACAGTGAAAGTGACAAATAGATTCAAGGGATTAGGTCTGATATACAGAGTGCCTGAAGAACTACGGACAGAGGTTTGTGAGGCTGTACTCAAGGCCATTCCCAAGAAAAAGAGATGCAAAAAGGCAAAATGGTTGTCTGAGAAGGCCTTACAAATAGCTGAAAACAGAAGAGAAGCGAAAGCAAAGGAGAAAAGGAAAGATACACCCATTTGAATGCAGAGTTCCAAAGAATCACAGGGAAAGATAAGAAAGCTTTCCTCAGTGATCAAGGCAAAGAAACAGAGAAAAACAATAGAATAGGAAAGACTAGAGATCTCTTCAAGAAAATTAGAGATACCAAGGGACTATTTCATGCAAACATGGGCACAATAAAGGACAGAAATTGTATGGACCTAACAGAAGCAGAAGATATTAAGAAGAGGTGGCAAGAATACACAGAAGAACTATACAAAAAAGATCTTCATGACCCAGATAATCATGATGCTCTGACCACTCACCCAGAGCCAGACATCCTGGAATGTGAAGTCAAAGGGCCATGGGAAGCAGGACTATGAACAAAGCTAGAGGAGGTGATGGATTTCCAGTTGAGCTGTTTCAAATCCTAAAAGATAATGCTGTGAAAGTGCTGCACTCAATATGCCAGCAAATTTGGAAAACTCAGCAGTGGCCACAGGACTGGAAAAGGTCAGTTTTCATTCCAATCCCTAAGAAAGGCAATGCCAAAGAATGCTCAAACTACCGCACAATTGCACTCATCTCACATGCTAGTAAAGTAATGCTCAAAATTCTCCAAGCCAGGCTTCAACAGTACATGAGCCATGAACTTCCAGATGTTCAAGCTGATTTTAGAAAAGGCAGAGGAACTAGAGATCAAATTGCCAACATCTGCTGGATCATCAAAAAAGGAAGAGAGTTCCAGAAAAACATCTATTTCTGCTTTATTGATTATGCCAAAGCCTTTGACTGTGTGGATCACAAAAAACTGTAGAAAATTCTTCAGGAGATGGGACTACCAGAGCACCTGACCTTCCTCCTGAGAAATCTGTATACAGGTCAGGAAGCAACAGTTAGAACCGGACATGGAACAACAGACTGGTTCCAAATTGGGAAAGGAGTACGTCAAGGCTGTATATTGTCACCCTGCTTATTTAACTTATATACAGAGTACATCATGTGAAATGCCAGGTTGGATGAAGCACATTCTGGAATCAAGACTGCCAGGAGAAATATCAATAACCTCAGATATGCAGATGATACCACCCTTATGGCAGAAAGTGAAGAGGAGCTAAAAAGCCTCTTGATGAAAGTGAAAGAGGAAAGTGAAAAAGTTGGCTTAAACTCAACATTCAAAAAAGGAAGATCATGGTATCCAGTCCCATCACTTCATGGCAAACAGATGGGGAATCAGTGCAAACAGTGACAGACTTTATTTTCTTGGGCTCTAAAATCACTGCAGATGATGACTGCAGCCTTGAAATTCAAAGACACTTGCTCCTTGAAAGAAAGCATATGACTAACCTAGACAGCATATTAAAAAGCACAGACATTACTTTGCCAACAAAGGTCTGTCTAGTCAAAGCTATGGTATTTCCAGTGGTCATGTATGGATGTGAGAGTTGGACTGTAAAGAAAGCTGAGCATTGAAGAATTGATGCTTTTGAACTGCGGTGTTGGAGAAGACTGTTGAGAGTCCCTTGGACAGCAAGGAGATCCAACCAGTCCATCCTAAAGGAAATCAGTCCTGGGTGTTCATTGAAAGGACTGATGCTGAAGCTAAAACTCCAATACTCTGGCCACCTGATGCGAAGAACTGACTCCTTGGAAAAGACCCTGATGCTGGGAAAGATTAAAGGCAGGAGGAGAAGGGGATGACAGAGGATGAGATGGTTGGATAGCATCAGTGATTCAATGGACATGAGTCTGAGTAAGTGCCGGTAGTTGGTGATGGACAAGGAAGCCTGGTGTGCTGCAGTCCATGGGTCGCAAAGAGTTGGACGTGACTGAGTGACTGAACTGAACTGAAGAGGTACGACTATCCCCATATCACTAAATGCAGAGATGGGAAAGTCTCAGTAAAGGTTTAGAAATTCTGGTTACTCAAAGAGAGAGAAGCCAGAGCCCTTTGTGGGAGTGATATTTGCTCATTACAAGTTACGACAGGTTTGGGCAGTGGAACCAGAAACTTCTTCAGTTTCATCATACTTGCTAACAGGTATTTTTAGGCTCCCAGAGACACAGAAGAAAGAAATCATTTGAGAAATTTGGGGATTTCCGTTACAACAAAGAGAGTGAGAATTTCTTAAAAATTTTAAGAGTCTTGCTTTTTTTTTTTTCTCCTTCCCCTTATGAATAGTTTCTAAATTAACTTACAAATATAGGAACTCATATCATCTGACTTTCTCAAGTTAGCTAGTCTTAAATATATACTTCAATAGTCCTATATAGATTTTTTTAGGAGGTGTAGTTTATGCTTTAGTTGTCATAATCTATGAAAAACTAAGGTATATGCTCATGTTTACTATGATCTCATGAATTTATTCTTGTACATAGTAAAAATATTACAGGAAAGGGGGGAAAAGATTTTGTCAAAGCTGTTCTGCTTTTGATAGTCTCATATGAATTGGATAAGATTTGAAAATGGCTAGGATAATAGAAGAATACTAGGACAGCAGACAGTTGCATGCCTCCCACTCATCTGGAAAAATATATATAATTTCTCTTTTTTTGGCTATACCATGTGGCTTTTGGGATCTTAGTTCCCTGACCTGGGATTGAACCTTGGCCCACAGCAGTGAAAAGTACCAAGTCCAAACAACTGGACTTTCAGGAAATTCCCCAAAAGTAATTTTTTGAAGAAGACAGTCCTTTAACAATCATTTTACCTACTAAGCTGGTAAAGAGTCCACCTGCAATATGGAAGACCTGAGTTTGATCCCTGGGTTGGGAAGATCCCATGGAGAAGGGAAAGGCTACCCACTCCAGTATTCTGGCCTGGAGAATTCCATGGACCATATAGTCCATGGGGTAGCAAATAGTCAGACATGTCTAAGCGACTTTCGCTCACTCACTCAGTGTCTTATTAAAGAACCAGTCACTCAAGATTTGTGGTTAATTCATTCAATAAATATTGATTGAAGATGTGCAAGTTGTCAGACATGCTTTGAGATTAACGATACATACAGTGAACTCTCAGTGCCTGAAATTAATGATTTGGTTTTCAAATAAACTGGTTTTGCTTAAGGGGAAGAAAAGTGGTCCTGTGTGACTGGAACACATGAAGATAAGGCTGGGAGATCCTGGGATGACACTGTGAAGGGATTTGCCTCAACATGGTAAAGTGATTGAATATGACATGGAAAAAAACTTTAAGAAAAAGGAGAAAGTTCATGAGTAGCATGCTTTATTCTTTGTGGTGAAACTCCTGCAGGCCTTAGGTGAATGGACTCCAGATAGTAGTGGGGATTAAGGACAGGTTGTTTCTTTTAAGAAATGCTAGCCAGAAGAACTATACTAGAAAGAACTTAATGACCCAGATAACCATCCTGGTGTGGTCTCTCATCTAGAGCCAGAAATCCTGGAGTGTGATGTCAAGTGGGCCTTAGTAAGCATTACTTCAAACAAAGCTAGAAGAGGTGGCAAAATTCTACCTGAGCTATTTAAAATCCTAAAAGATGGTGCTGTTAAAGTGCAGCACTCAGTATGTCAGCAAATTTGGAAAACTCAGCAGTGGCCACAGGACTGGAAGGTCAGTTTTCATTCCAATCCCTAAGAAAGGCAATGCCAAAAAATGTCCGAACTACTACACGATTGCACTCATTTCACATACTAGCCAAGTGAAAGTGAAGTCGCGTCCGACTCTTTGCGACCCCATGGACTGTAGCCTACCAGGCTCCTCCCTCCATGGGATTCTCCAGGCAAGAGTACTGGAGTGGGTTGCCATTTCCTTCTCCAGGGGATCTTCCTGACCCAGGGATCAAACCCAGGTCTCCCGAATTCCAGGCAGACGCTTAAACCTCTGAGCTACCAGGGAAGCCCACACACTAGCAAGGTTATGCTCAAAATCCTTCAAGCTAGGCTTCAGCAGCATGTGAACTGAGAACTTCCAGATATACAAGCTAGGTTTCAAAATGACAGAGAAACTAGAGATCAAATTGCCAACATTCATTGGATCAGGGATAAAGTAAGAAAGCTCCAGAAAAACATTTACTTCTGCTTCACTGACTACGCTAAAGCCATTGACTGTGTGGATCACAACAAACTTGTGGAAAATTCTTAGAGATGGGAGTACCAGACCATCTTACCTATCTTCTGAGAAACCCGTATACAGGTCAAGAAGCAATTGTTAGAAACAGACATGGAATAATGGACTAGTTCCAAATTGGGAAAGGGTATGTCAAGGCTTATCTGATAGCTCAGTTAGTAAAGAATCTGCCTGCAAAGCAGGAGACCCTGGTTCGATTCCTGGGTCAGGAATATCCACTGGAGAAGGGATAGGCTACCCACTCCAGTGTTCTTGGGCTTCCTTTGTGGCTCAGCTGGTAAGGAATCTGCCTGCAATGTGGGAGACCTGCATTTGATCCCTGGGTTGGGAAGATCCCCTGAAGAAGGGAAAGGCTACCACTCCAGTATTCTGGCCTAGAGAATTCCATGGACTGTATAGTCCACGGGGTCGCAAATAGTCAGACAGGACTGAGCAACCTTCACTGTATAATAAATCCTGCTTATTTAACCTCTTTGGAGAATGGTGCACTATAATGCCAGCAAATTTGGAAAACTTAGAAGTGGCCACAGGACTGGAAAAGGTCAGTTTTCATTCCAATCCCTAAGAAAGGCATTGAAAAAGAATGCTCAAACTATGCATAGTTGCACTCAGCTCACACATTAGTAAAGTAATGCTCAAAATTCTCCAAGCCAGGCTTCAACAGTACATGAGCCATGAACTTCCAGATGTTCAAGCTGGTTTTAGAAAAGGCAGAGGAACCAGAGATCAAATTGCCAACATCTGTTAGATCATCAAAACAGAAAGAGAATCAGAAAAACTTCTACTCTGCCTTATTGATTATGCCAAAGGCTTTGACTGTGTGGATCACAACAAACTGTGGAAAATTCTTCAGGAAATGGGACTACCAGGCCACCTAACCTGCCTCAGGAAGCAACAGTTAGAACTGGACATGGAACAACAGACTGGTTCCAAATTGGGAAAGGAGTACGTCAAGGCTGTATATTGTCACACTGCTTATTTAACTTATATACAGAGTACATCATGCGAAATGCCAGGTTGGATGAAGCACATTCTGGAATCAAGACTGCCAGGAGAAATATCAATAACCTCAGATATGCAGATGATACCACCCTTATGGCAGAAAGCAAAGAATTTAAAAGCCTCTCGAGGAAAGTGAAAGAAGAGTATGAAAAAGTTGGCTTAAAACTCAACATTCAAAAAAGGAAGATCATGGTATCCAGTCCCATCACTTCATGGCAAACAGATGGGGAATCAGTGCAAACAGTGACAGACTTTATTTTCTTGGGCTCTAAAATCACTGCAGATGATGACTGCAGCCTTGAAATTGAAAGATGCTTCCTCCTTGAAAGAAAGCATATGACTAACCTAGACAGCATTTTAAAAAGCAGAGACATTACTTTGCCAACAAAGGTCTGTCTAGTCAAAGCTATGGTATTTCCAGTAGACATGTATGGATGTGAGATTTGGACTATAAAGAAAGCTGAGCATTGAAGAATTGATGCTTTTGAACTGTGGTGTTGGAGAAGACTGTTGAGAGTCCCTTGGACAGCAAGGAGATCCAACCAGCCCATCCTAAAGGAAATCAGTCTTGAATATTCATTGGAAGAACTGATGCTGAAGCTGAAACTCCAATACTTTGGCCACCTGATGTGAACAGCTGACTCATCGGAAAAGACCCTGATGCTGGGAATGATTGAGGGCAGGAGGAGAAGGGGATGACAGAGGATGAGATGGTTGGATGGCATCAGTGACTCAATGGACACGAGTCTGAGTAAGCGCCGGTAGTTGGTGATGGACAGGGAGGCCTGGTGTGCTGCAGTCCATGGGGTCACAAAGAGTCAGGCACAACTGGGCGACTGAACTAAACTGAACTGGTGCAGAGTACAGCATGCAAAATGCCAGGCTGGATGAAGCACAAGCAGAAATCCAGGTTGCTAGGAGAAATATCAACAATTTCAGACTTGCTGATACCACTTTAATGGCAAAAAGTGAAGAGGAACTAAAGAGCCTCTTGATGAAGGTGGAAGAGGAGAGTGAAAAAGCTGGCTTGAAACTTAGAACTTGAAAAACTAAGATCATGGCATCCAGTCCCATCACTTCATGGCAAATAGATGGGGAAAAAGCAGAAGCAGTGATATATGTCATTTTCTTGGGCTCCAAAATCACTGCAGATGGTAACTGCAGCCATGAAATTAAGAGAAGCTTGCTCATTGAAAGGAAAACTATGACAAACCTAGACAGCATATTGAAAAACAGAGACATTACTTTGCCATCAAAGGTCCATATAGTCAAAGCTATAGTTTTCTAGTAGTCATGTATGGATGCGAGAGTTGGACCATAAAGAAGGCTGAGCACTGAAGAATTGATGCTTTTGAATTGTGGTGCTGAAGTAGACTCTTGAGAGTCTTTTGGACTACAAGGCTATCAAACCAGTCAATCCTAAAAGAAATCAACCCTTAAAGTTCATTGGAAGGACTCTTGCTAAAGCTGAAGCTCCAATACTTTGGCCAGCTGATGTGAAGAGCTGATTCATTGGAAAATACCCTGATGCTGGGAAAGATTGAAGGCAAAAGGAGAAGAGGGCAGTAGAAGATAAGATGGTTTGATAGCATCATTGACAAAGGACATGAATTTGAGCAAACTCCAGGAGATAGTGCAGAACAGAGGGGCCTGGTATGCTACAGTCCATGGGGTGACAGAATTGGACACGACCTAGTGACTGAACAACAACCTAAGGTAGTGGATTTTAGATGGAGAAAAAGATTTGGTGGCCAATTGAATGAATGAAATAAGAGGAAATAACTGAAGATGAAAAGGAGTTCATTTCCTGCTTAAGAGGCTCAGTGCCTATGAATCATGAATTGAGCCAGGAAATAGCAGTATAATTTTGAGTTTGGTTTTAGATACAACAGTTTAATGATTAGTTTAAGATGCTCTAGGAGGATTTCCCTGGTGGTTCCGTGGTTAAGAATCCACCTGCCAATGCAGGGAACATGGGTTCCATCCCTGATTCAGGAACTAAGATCCCACATGCCTTGGGGCAACTAAGCCCACGTGCTACAACTACTGAAGCCCTCCTGCCCTAGAGCCTGTGCCCCACATCAAGAGAAGCCACCGCAATCAGAAGCCCATGCGTTGCAATGAAGAGCAGCTGTAGCTAGAGAAAGCCTACGTGCAGTGATGAAGACGCTGCACAGCCAAAATTAAATTTAAGAAAAAAAAATTTTAAGATGCTTCTAGGAAACCTAGGCCTTCTAGGTAGGTAGTTGGAAACTGACTTAGGTGACATCAGTGCACTGAGGGGGGCGAGGGGGGGTGCGAGAGCTCATTATTGAAATAGGTGAGGTCACCAAGGGAGTAAATGACCCTGTGACACCAAGCACAAAAAGAAAAAAGATTGATTTGGGCAGATAAACTGTCAATGAACATTCATCTCTATGAGAGAAATTTCAGAAGTGTGGTACAAATGGAAGTTTGAACTGAAAGTAGTAGGTTTATATTTCAGATTCCCGGATGACAGAGAGAGAGAAGGACATGAATACAGAATGGGAAGATGTTCACATTGATGGGTTAGGACAGAATTCAGTCTTAGGGAGAATTTGAAGACTAATTAGCAGAGGAAGTAAGTGATGAAACAAGGTCTTGGTGGAGGAGGAGGAAATGAATAGGAGCAAAAATGTATTTCATTTCCAGAAATTTTTTGAGTTTCTCGGTTTCAGTCATGTAATTTCTGAACCTGTGCTTAGATTGGGCCTACTGAAACCACATACCTCATCTCAGATGGGACTGGATCTCAGCCAAACCTCAGACTGGGACTTGAACCCAAGACTTGGAGTCCTCACCACTGGACTGCCAGGGAATTCCCATGAACCCATCGTCTTTTAATTAAAATCTCACATATAGTCTCATTAGTTAATGAAGCTTAGGTTCTTCATGTCTCAAAGAGCAGAGTGATAAGTAAGAAGTAGATTTATTGAGAGCAATACACATTCCATAGACAATGTGGGTCATTTCAGAAGCTGAGAGGCCCTCAAGTATGGGTGGTTAGGTTTTGTGGGCTGAGTAATTTAATAGGCTAGCGAATGGGAGGATTATTCCAACTATTTGGGGGAATAGGTGGGGATTTCCAGGAAATTAGAAATTCACTGCTCATTTTTTGGCCTTTTATGGTTAAGAATTGGACACAACTGAGCAACTGAACTAAACTAAACTGATGTTTGGACTGTCTTGGGATCTGTGGGCACGGCATTTAGTATACACTAATGCATTACCCACTCCAATGTTCTTGCCTGGAGAATCCCAGGGATGGGGGAGCCTGGTGGGCTGCTGTCTATGGGGTCGCACAGAGTCGGACACAACTGAAGCGACTTCGCAGCAGCAGCAACGCGTTACAGTGAGCATATAATGGGGTTCCTAGGTGGGAAGACTCTTGAGAGTCCCTTGGACTGCAAGGAGATCCAACCAGTCCATTCTGAAGGAGATCAGCCCTGGGTGTTCTTTGGAAGGAATGATGCTAAAGCTGAAATTCCAGTACTTTGGCCGCCTCATGCGAAGAGTTGACTCATTGGAAAAGACTCTGATGCTGGGAGGGATTGGGGGCAGGAGGAGAAGGGGATGACAGAGGATGAGATGGCTGGATGGCATCGCGGACTCGATGGGTGTGAGTTTGAGTGAACTCCGGGAGTTGGTGATGGACAGGGAGGCCTGGCGTGCTGCGATTCATGGGGTCGCAAAGAGTCGGACATGACTGAGTGACTGAACTGAACTGAACTGAGATGGCGCTGGTGGTAAAGAAAGAAAGAGAGAAAGTGAAGTCGCTCAGTCGTGTCCGACTCTTTGCAACCCCATGGACTGTAGCCTACCAGGTTCCTCCATCCATGGGATTTTCCAGGCAAGAGTACTGGAGTGGGTTGCCATTAGAATCTGCCTGCCAGTTCAGGAGATGGAAAAGATACGCAGGTTCGATCCCTGGGTCAGGAAGGTTGGAGAGAGCATGGCAGCCCACTCCAGTATTGTTGCCTGAAGAATCTTATAGACAGAAGAGCCTGTTGGGCTACAATCCATCCGGTTGCAAAGAGTTGGACAGTGACTGAAGTGACTTAGCATGCACAGGCATATAAGGAGGCTCAAAGTCTGCTGGAATTAGAATCTGCCACCATCTTGGGCTATAGTGGTTCTAACCAGTTTTCGTGTGTCCTTGAAGGAGGAAACAGACAGCTGGACTCCATCTTAGGCCAGGCTGCGAACATTAGGCTGCACACATGGTCACCCTCCCAATGGACTTTGAACTTTTTGCCCAGTGTCTATAGAAATGGCATACCAATGGAAAACCAGACCCCCTTGATAAAAGAGCCTCAGGACTTGTACTTGGACTCTCTGTTGCCTAAAAGAATATGCTAATTATCTCTGTAACAGAACAAAGTGGTAAATTCCATTATGTTTATCTGGATATGACCATAGACCTATTGATAAATATCCACTGTTTATCTAGGCTTATGACACATGAATCAAGGGTTAATTTTGATTGTATCTCTCTTTTACCTTGTCCAGACTAGTTTCAAGGAATTTGGGGAGGTGGGTTTGAGCAAGTACACTTAGGGTATATAAGGTTTTCACAAAATCTGGTCAGGGTCCTTGGCTAAGAGGAGACTCTGCCTTGGGCCTGCCGGTGTAATAAACTGCACTCCACTATCTGCATTGTCCTGAGTGAGTTTGTCTCCCGGAATGCATGGCTACAACATTTGGTGCACTGGCTGGGAAACTCCTCACTTTGAGGAGACAAGTCCCACTTGGGACTACTCTGAGGCCTTGTGGCTTGAATCTTCCAGACAGGGGGCAGTGCCTCGCCCTTCTGGAAGAATTCTGCTTCTCAATGCCCAGACCTTTCACGTTAGCAGGTAGTGGAGAGCAACAGGGGAACTGAGCACTCAGGTGAGGAGGAACCCACCTGGCAGGGTGGAAGAGGGGGCCTGATCAACCCCCTGGGAAGGACTAGAAGGGGCACGGCCCCACAGGACCCTGGAATAGGCAGGCAGCAGCGATTGCTTGGTACACAGGTTGACGAATATATTAGGGTTTAGGAAGGAAATTTGTGAAGGTCATTTAGGAGGTGTGTCCACGCCATTTTGGGAAAATTATTACCAAGCAATCGCCAGGGGATTTTTAGGATTAGAAACTTGGTCCTTGTGTGCTTGTATTCCACCCTCCCCCAGGAGGTGCCCTATCTGCCGTGAAACCCCCAATCCCTCAAACTAATTAGGGTAGAAAGGAAAAAAAAAAAAGTATATCAGTGAGTACGAATTGGCCTTTCCGGGAGAAGCCTGGGATGTGGGGTATCTAATTCATCTGCGTTTTTATCCTCATCCAATTAAGCCTGCCAGGACAAGAAAGACATCTAAAACATCAACAAAAAGGAAATCTTACAGGATCCAAAGGGGGAAGAACTTCCCCTGCCACCGTACTGAATGGTGATCCCACCAACCAATGCTCCTGTGGTGCTATGAGCTTCCCCACAGGGAACTGACCAGAGGCCAGTAAGCCTCCCAGAGCCTCCACTTTCACCAGTCCTACCAACAGCCCCGCAGGTTGTAGAGCTGCCACTCTGGAAAGCTCTGACCTTAGTTGAAGGGGCAACAGGCTACAACCCACCGGATTCAACCACTGCTGACATCATACGCCCCAAGATCTAGCCTCCACTCCCAGTAAGTACTACCGTACAAGGGGAGGGAGACATTGGAATCAAGCAGAGACTGCACTCTGCCAGAGAGCTGGAGGGAAAGGCACCACTATAGATGCCTCTTAGAGAAGTCCAACAACCTCCGGTGCAAGGGGAGGACGGTGATTACCATCAGGCTCCTACAGCTTATTACTACCAGCCTTTCTCATCAACTGACATACCAAATTGGCAAAAGCATATCCCCCTTCCTCAGAAGAGCCACGAGGTATGACTAGACTGATAGAAACCATCTCTCACACCCATCGACCAACATGGGATGATGTCATGCAATTATTGACATCGCTCTTTAGTACTGAGGACAGGCCCACCTTCTGGGAGGGCACTACGATTTATTTGCTCTCTCTCAATATCCGACATCCCCTCTCTCCACCCCATCCCCCGCTCCCTCTGCAAGATGAGTGGAGGTTGCTTGAGCCTCCGAAGGAAAAACCAGGTGGGCCGGAAGAACTTGAAAGGGAGCTAACTCAATTATTCCCCAAGGTCTGGGCAGAAGACAACCTCCCCCCCGCCGCCCCCACCCCAGGCTGGCTAAACATCAAGCCCCAGTGATAACAGAACTCAAGCCAGGCACCATTCTGATAAGAAAATGCCAATAACCACTACCGATAGAGGCCTGGGTTGGCATACTACCCCACATCAATAGATTGAAACAAGCAGGCATTCTAGTAGAGTGCCAGTCAGCTTGGAATATGCTGATCCTGCCAGTCAAAAAGGAAGAAGGACAGGACTATAGACCTGTTCAAGATCTCAGGCTAGTCAACCAGGCTACTGTGACTTTACACCCCACTGTTCCAAATCCCTACACCTTACTTAGTCTCCTCCCGCCGAGGACTAAAGTTTATACTCGCCTAGATCTCAAGGATGCCTTCTTCTGTACACGCCTCACCCCAGTGTCACAATCTTTGCCATTGAATGGGAAGACCCGCTTGAGGGCACCAAACAACAGCTCACCTGGACTCGTCTCCCACAAGGGTTTAAGAATTCCCCAGCCATCTTTGGGGAAGCCTTGGCTTCTGACTTGGACTCATTCCATTCAGAAAAGTATGGATGTTGACTCCTACAATCCATAGATGACCTGCTGCTGGCTGCCGAGACCAAGGAAAAATGCTGGAAGGGATGAAAGCACTGCTCCAGCTGCTGATGGAAGCAGGTTACCGGGTGTCAAAGAAGAAGGCACAGATCTGCAAGAGGAGGCAAGGTATCTGGGGTTTATTTTGAAGAAGGGCACAAGGTCATTAGACCAGTCCAGAAAAGAGGTGATCCTGAGAATCCCAACACCTAAGACTTGTCAGCAGGTCCAGGAGTTTTGGGGAGCTACTGCGTTTGGCAGAATTTGGATTCCAGGATATTCCCAAATGTCCCAGCCTTTATATGAACGCCTGACAGGGCCTGAGGAAAATCCACTAAATTGGACTGAAAAACAACAAAAAGCTTGTGATGAACTAAGGTTGGCAATTATATCAGCCCCCATTTTAGGGCTGCCAGACCTTGCCAAGCCATGTACTCTATATGTAATTGAAAAGGACAAAAGAGCAATGGGAGTGTTAATTCAGACTGTGGGTACGGGGGACAGACCTGTAGCCTATCTCTCAAGGCGGCTTGGCAATTTCGCCACCAGGTGGCCCGGATGCATGCAAGCAATTGCTGCAGTTGCCCTACTAGTATGAGAAGCTACCAAATTGACTTTAGGCCAAGATCAGGTGGTAAGAGTCTCACATGAGGTCAACACATTCTTATGAGGAGATCCCCACAAATGGCTATCAAACTCCCAGATTATTCAGTATCAAGGGCTGTTACGTGAAAACCCTAACCTCCAGTATTGAGCCTTGCCAGACTTTAAACCCAGCCACACTCCTTCCCCACATCCAAGGAGTGGTGGCTGTGTGGGCGCAGGAGGGCCGAGAGGAGCTACTCCACGTTCAAGGTCAGGAGGGACAGCGTTGAGGAGATACCCCTCGTCCAAGGTAAGGAGCATCTGCTGTGCTTTGCTGGAGCAGCCATGAAGAGATATCCCACACCCAAGGTAAGAGAAACCCAGGTAAGATGGTAGGTGTTGCCAGAGGCATGAGAGCACAGACACACAAGCCATAATCACAGAAAACTAGTCAATCTAATCACACTAGGACCACAGCCTTGTCTAACTCAATGAAACTAAGGCATGCTCGTGGGGCCACCCAAGATGGGCGGGACATGGTGGAGAGGTCTGACAGAATGTGGTCCACTGGAGATGGGAATGGCAAACTACTTCAGTATTCTTGCCTTGAGAACCCCATGAACAGTATGAAAGCTAAAATGATAGGATACTGAAAGAGAAACTCCCCAGGTTGGTAGGTGCCCAATATGCTACTGGAGGTGGGTGGAGAAATAACTTCAGAAAGAATGAAGGGATGGAGCCAAAGCAAAAACAATGCCCAGCTGTGGATGTGACTGGTGATAGAAGCAAGGTCCGATGCTATAAAGAGCAATATTGCATAGGAACCTGGAATGTCAGGTCCATGAATCAGGCAAATTGGAAGTGGTCAAACAGGAGATGGCAAGAGTGAACAATGACACTCTAGGAATCAGCGAACTAAAATGGACTGGAATGGGTAAATTTAAATCAGATGACCATTATATCTACTACTGCGGGCAGCAATCCCTTAGAAGAAATGGAGTAGCCATCATGGTCAACAAAAGAGTCTGAAATGCAGTACTTGGATGCAATCTCAAAAACGACAGAATGATCTCTGTTCGTCTCCAAGGCAAACCATTCAATATCACAGTAATCCAGGTCTATGCCCCAACCAGTAAAACTGAAGAAACTGAAGTTGAACAGTTCTATGAAGACCTACAAGACCTTTTGAAACTAACACCCCAAAAAGATGTCCTTTTCATTATAAGGGACTGGAATGCAAAAGTAGGAAGTCAAGAAACACCTAGTTCAGTTCAGTTCAGTCGCTCAGTCGTATCCGACTCTGCGACCCCATGAATCGCAGCACTCCAGGCCTCTCTGTCCATCACCATCTCCCGGAGTTCACTCAGACTCACGTCCATCGAGTCCGTGATGCCATCCAGACATCTCATCCTCTGTCGTCCCCTTCTCATTCTGCCCCCAATCCTCCCAGCATCAGAGTCTTTTCCAATGAGTCAACTCTTCGCATGAAGTGGCCAAAATACTGGAGCTTCAGCTTTAGCATCATTCCTTCCGAAGAAATCCCAGGGCTGATCTCCTTCAGAATGGACTGGTTGGATCTCCTTGCAGTCCAAGGGACTCTCAACAGTCTTCTCCAACACCACATTTCAAAAGCATCAATTCTTCGGTGCTCAGCTTTCTTCACAGTCCAACTCTCACAACCATACATGACTACTGGAAAAACCATAGCATTGACTAGACAGACCTTAGTTGGAAAAGTAATGTCTCTGCTTTTGAATATGCTATCTAGGTTGGTCATAACTTTCCTTCCAAAGAGCAAGCATCTTTTAATTTCATGGCTGCAGTCACCATCTGCAGTGATTTTGGAGCCCCCAAAAATAAAGTGTGACACTGTTTCCACTGTTTACCCATCTATTTCTCATGAAGTGATAGGAGCAGATGCCATGATCTTCGTTTTCTGAATGTTGAGCTTTAAGCCAACTTTAACGCTCTCCTCTTTCGCTTTCATCAAGAGGCTTTTTAGCTCCTCTTCACTTTCTGCCATAAGGGTGGTGTCATCTGCATATCTGAGGTTATTGATATTTCTCCCGGCAATCTTGATTCCAGCTTGTGTTTCTTCCATCCAGCGTTTCTCATGATGTACTCTGCGTATAAGTTAAATAAGCAAGGTGACAATATACAGCCTTGACGTACTCCTTTTCCGATTTGGAACCAGTCTGTTGTTCCATGTCAAGTTCTAACTGTTCCTTCCTGACCTGCATACTGGCCTCTCAAGAGGCAGGTCAGGTAGTCTGATAGTCCCATCTCTTTCAGAATTTTCCACAGTTTATTGTGATCCACACAGTCAAAGGCTTTGGCATAGTCAATAAAGCAGAAATAGATGTTTTTCTGGAACTCTCTTGCTTTTTCCATGATCCAGCAGATGTTGGCAATTTGATCTCTGGTTCCTCTGCCTTTTCTCAAACCAGCTTGAACATCAGGAAGTTCACGGTTCACATATTGCTGAAGCCTGGCTTGGAGAATTTTGAGCATTACTTTACTAGCATGTGAGATGAGTGCAACTGTGCAGTAGTTTGAGCATTCTTTGGCATTGACTTTTTGGGGGATTGGAATGAAAACTGACCTTTTCCAGTCCTGTGGCCACTGCTGAGTTTTCCAAACTTGCTGGCATATGGAGTGCAGCACTTTCACAGCATCATTTTTCAGGATTTGAAACAGCTCAACTGGAATTCCATCCCCTCCACTAGCTTTGTTCATAGTGATGCTTTCTGAGGCACACTTGACTTCACATTCCAAGATGTCTGACTCTAGATTAGTGATCACATCATCATGATTATCTTGGTCGTGAAGATCTTTTTTGTACAGTTCTTCCATGTATTCTTGACATCTCTTCTTAATATCTTCTGCTTCTGTTAGGTCCTTACCATTTCTGTCCTTTATTGAGCCCATCTTTGCATGAAATGTTCCCTTGGTATCTCTAATTTTCTTGAAGAGATCTCTAGTCTTTCCCATTCTGTTCTTTTTCTCTATTTCTTTGCATTGATCGCTGAAGAAAGCTTTCTTATCTCTTCTTGCTAGTCTTTGAAATTCTGCATTCAGATGCTTATATCTTTTCTTTTCTCCTTTGCTTTTCACTTCTCTTCTTTTCACAGCTATTCGTAAGTCCTCCACAGACAGCCATTTTGCTTTTGTGCATTTCTTTTCCATGGGGATGGTCTTGATCCCTGTCTCCTGTACAATGTCACGAACCTCATTCCATAGTTCATCAGGCACTCTATCTATCAGATCTAGTCCCTTAAATCTATTTCTCACTTCCACTGTATAATCATAAGGGATTTGATTTAGGCCATACTTGAATGGTCTAGCAGTTTTCTCTACTTTCTTCAATTTGAGTCTGAATTTGGTAATAAGGAGTTCATGATCTGAGCCACAGTCAGCTCCTGGTCTTGTTTTTGTTGACTGTATAGAGCTTCTTCATCTTTGTCTGCAAAGAATATAATCAATCAGATTTCGGTGTTGACCATCTGGTGATGTCCATGAGTAGTCTTCTCTTGTGTTGTTGGAAGAGGGTGTTTGCTATGACCAGTGCATACTCTTGGCAAAACTCTATTAGCCTCTGCCTTGCTTCATTCCGTATTCCAAGGCCAAATTTGCCTGTTACTCCAGGTGTTTCTTGACTTCCTACTTTTGCATTCCAGTCCCCTATGATGACAAGGACATCTTTTTTGGGTGTTAGTTCTAAAAGGTCTTGTAGGTCTTCATAAAACCGTTCAACTTCAGTTTCTTCAGTTTTACTGGTTGGGGCATAGACTTGAATAACTGTGATATTGAATGGTTTGCCTTGGAGACGAACAGAGATCATTCTGTCATTTTTGAGATTGCATCCAAGTACTGCATTTCAGACTCTTTTGTTGACCATGATGGCTACTCCATTTCTTCTAAGGGATCGCTGCCCGCAGTAGTAGATATAATGGTCATCTGATTTAAATTTACCCATTCCAGTCCATTTTAGTTTGCTGATTCCTAGAATGTCGACGTTCACCCTTTCCATCTCTTCTTTGACCACTGCCGATTTGCCTTGATTCATGGACCTGACATTCCGGGTTCCTATGCAATATTGCTCTTTACAGCATCGGACCTTGCTTCTATCACCAGTCACATCCACAGCTGGGCATTGTTTTTGCTTTGGCTCCATCCCTTCATTCTTTCTGGAGTTATTTCTCCACTGAGCTCCAGTAGATTATCGGGCACCTAATGACCTGGGAAGTTCCTCTTTTGGTATCCTATCATTTTGTCTTTTCATACTGTTCATGGGGTTCTCAAGGCAAGAATACTGAAGCGGCTTGCCATTCCCTTCTCCAGTGGACCACATTCTGTCAGACCTCTCCACCATGACCTGCCCATCTTGGGTTGCCCTGCAGGCATGGCTTGGTTTCATTGTTAGACAAGGTTGCGGTCCTAGTGTGATTAGACTGACTAGTTTTCTGTGAGTATGGTTTCAGTGTGTCTGTGCTCTCATGCCTCTGGCAACACCTACCATCTTACCTGGGTTTCTCTTACCTTGGGCGTGGGATATCTCTTCACGGCTGCTCCAGCAAAGCACAGCCACTGCTCATTACCTTGGACCAGGGGTATCTCCTTACCACCGCTGTTCCTGACCTTCAACGTGAGATAGCTCCTCTAGGCCCTCCTGTGCCAGCGCAGCCACCGCTCCTCGGTAGCTTCTCCCGGCTGCTGGCCCTGGCCTTGGGCGTGGGTGGCTCCTCCCAGCTGCCCCTGACCTCAGACGCAGGGTGTCTCCTCCCGGCCACCGCCCCTGACCTCGGACGCAGGGTAGCTCCTCGGCCGTTCCTGCATCACCGCAGCGTGGCACTCTAGGCCGCTGCCCCGATCTCGGACGTGGGGTAGCTCCTCTCCGCCGTGCTTAGTGAGCCGGCTCGCAGCCGCCTGCGCTTAGTGCACAACAGGCAAATTTGGCCTTGGAATATGGAATGAAGCAGGGCAGAGGCTAATAGAGTTTTGCCAGAGAATGCACTGGTCATAGCAAACACCCTCTTCCAGCAACACAAGAGAAGACTCTACTCATGGACATCACCAGATGGTCAACACCGAAATCTGATTGATTATATTCTTTGCAGACAAAGATGGAGAAGCTCTATACAGTCAACAAAAACAAGACTGGGAGCTGATTGTGGCTCAGATCATGAACTCCTTATTGTCAAATTCAGACTCAAATTGAAAAAAGTAGAGAAAACTGCTAGACCATTCAAGTATGACCTAAATCAAATCCTTTATGATTATACAGTGGAAGTGAGAAATAGATTTAAGGGACTAGATCTGATAGATAGAGTGCCTGATGAACTATGGAATGAGGTTCATGACATTGTACAGGAGACAGGGATCAAGACCATCCCCATGGAAAAGAAATGCACAAAAGTAAAATGGCTGTCTGTGGAGGACTTACGAATAGCTGTGAAAAGAAGAGAAGTGAAAAGCAAAGGAGAAAAGAAAAGATATAAGCATCTGAATGCAGAGTTCCAAAGAATAGCAAGAAGAGAAAAGAAAGCCTTCCTCAGTAATCAATGCAAAGAAATAGAGGAAAAGAACAGAATGGGAAAGACTAGAGATCTCTTCAAGAAAATTAGAGATACCAAGGGAACATTTCATGCAAAGATGGGCTCAATAAAGGACAGAAATGGTAAGGACCTAACAGAAGCAGAAGATATTAAGGAGAGATGGCAAGAATACACAGAAGAACTGTACAGAAAAGAGTTCACGACCAAGAAAATCTTGATGGTGTGATCACACACCTAGAGCCAGACATCCTGGAATGTGAAGTTAAGTGGGCCTTAGAAAGCATCACTATGAACAAAGCTAGTGGAGGGGATGGATTTTCAGTTGAGCTGTTTCAAATCCTGGAAGATGATGCTGTGAAAGTGCTGCACTCCATATGCCAGCAAATTTGGAAAACTCAGCAGTGGCCACAGGACTGGAAAAGGTCAGTTTTCATTCCAATCCCCCAAAAAGTCAATGCCAAAGAATGCTCAAACTACTGCACAGTTGCACTCATCTCACATGCTAGTAAAATAATGCTCAAAATTCTCCAAGCCAGGCTTCAGCAATATGTGAACCATGAACTTCCAGATGTTCAAGCTGGTTTTAGAAAGGTCATAGGAACCAGAGATCACATTGCCAACATCCCCTGGATCATCAAAAAAGCAAGAGAGTTCCAGGAAAACATCTATTTCTGCTTTATCAACTATGCCAAAGCCTTTGACTGTGTGGATCACAATAAACTGTGGAGAATTCTGAAAGAGATGGGAATACCAGACCATCTGACCTGCCTCTCGAGAGGCCAGTATGCAGGTCAGGAAGGAACAGTTAGAACTTGACATGGAACAACAGACTGGTTCGGAAAAGGAGTACCTCAAGGCTGTATATTGTCACCCTGCTTATTTAACTTATACGCAGAGTACATCATGAGAAACGCTGGGCTTGAAGAACCACAACCTGGAATCAAGATTGCCAGGAGAAATATCAATAACCTCAGATATGCAGATGACACCACCCTTATGGCAGAAAGTGAAGAGGAGCTAAAAAGCCTCTTGATGAAAGTGAAAGAGGAAAGTGAAAAAGTTGGCTTAAACTCAACATTCAGAAAACGAAGATCATGGCATCCAGTCCCATCACTTCATGAGAAATAGATGGGGAAACAGTGGAAACAGTGTCACACTTTATTTTGGGGGGCTCCAAAATCACTGCAGATGGTGACTGCAGCCATGAAATTAAAAGACGCTTGCTCTTTGGAAGGAAAGTTATGACCAACCTAGATAGCATATTCAAAAGCAGAGATATTACTTTGCCAACAAAGGTCCGTCTAGTCAAGGCTATGGTTTTTCCAGTGGTTATGTATGGATGTGAGAGTTGGACTGTGAAGAAAGCTGAGCACCGAAGAATTAATGCTTTTGAACTGTGGTGTTGGAGAAGACTGTTGAGAGTCCCTTGGACTGCAAGGAGATCCAACCAGTCCATTCTGAAGGAGATCAGCCCTGGGATTTCTTTGGAAGGAATGATGCTAAAGCTGAAGCTCCAGTATTTTGGCCACTTCATGCGAAGAGTTGACTCATTGGAAAAGACTCTATTGCTGGAAGGGATTGGGGGCAGGAGGAGAAGGGGACGACAGAGGATGAGATGGCTGGATGGCATCACCGACTCGATGCATATGAGTTTGAGTGAACTCTGGGAGTTGGTGATGGACAGGGAGGCCTGGCGTGCTGCGATTCATGGGGTTGCAAAGAGTCGGACGGGCCTGAGCGACTGAACTGAACTGAA
This sequence comes from Ovis canadensis, assembly GCF_042477335.2. Lineage (NCBI taxonomy): Eukaryota > Metazoa > Chordata > Mammalia > Artiodactyla > Bovidae > Ovis > Ovis canadensis. The sequence continues at coordinate 176,955,046 of NC_091247.1, read as the reverse complement.
CTGACACTCCTTCCTGTTGGAGAGGGTGGATCTTCTCGTGACTGTGGGGAAGTCTTGGAAGACATCCACACTAGCAGACCCAGCCTCCGAGAGCAACTGATTCCAGACCCTGATTCGGTCCTATATACTGATGGCACTAACCTGATATAACAAGGACAGTGGCTGTCGGGTTATGATATAGTCACAGAAAAGACTGTCATTGAAGCTGGCTCCTTGCCACAACACTGGTCTGCTCAACCAGCTGAGTTATGGGCCTTGATTCAAACACTCCAGCTGTCAAAAGACAAGAGAGTAAACATCTTCACCTACTCCAGGTATGCTTTCGCCACACTACATGTACACAGGCTCTGTATCAGGAAAGAGGCCTCTTGACAGCTGGTGGAAAAGATATCAAAAATAAGGAAGAAATTCTGACCCTATTAGATGCTGTCTGGGAACCAGAAAAGGTTGTAGTCGTACACTGCTGAGGACATTAAAAAGAGGATACCCCCCAGGTTTGGGGAAACAGACTGGCAGAAAAGACTGCTAAACAAGAAGCTGAGGGCATGGGGATAACATGTGAGGCCCCTATTAAAGCGCTGGTATTGGCAGAACTGCCTGAGCTAGCATTGGACTCTCCAAAATACACTGAAGCCCCAAACCAACTAGCCAAAGAGGAAGGGGCTATTAAGACTGAAAAGGGATGGTGGGAATTGCCAAGTGACAAATTATTGGTACCAGAGGAGCTGGCACCCACTCTGGTAAGCCAAACATACCAAGCAACCCACTTACACCATGATAAACTGGAAGAGCTAATTTGAAAATATTTTTTGGTTCCCTGCCTCTCTTCACTATGCAGAACAGAATCTCAGAACTGCACTGCCTGCTTACAAGTCAATGCTGCCTCTTGGCACAGACAGAAACCTCCAAGGATTCAACTAAAAGGCACGCTGCCCTTTGAACACCTGGAAGTGGACTTCACTGAAATGAAACCTTACCAACACTACCGTTGCCTGCTGATCGTGGTATGTACGTTCTTGGGATGGGTAGAAACATTTCCTACCTGGACTGAAAGGGCATCAGAAGTAGCCCGGTGCTTGCTTAGGGAGATAGTCTCCAGGTTTGGATTTCCTACCAGCATTGGATCGGACAATGGCCCGGCTTTCAGAGCTGATTTAGTACAACAAGTAAGTAAAACTTTAAACATCAAATGGAAACTACACACTGCATAGAGACCCCAGAGTTCTGGGATGGTAGAATGGACCAACCGGACACTTAAAGAGACACTCTCCAAGTGGATCATAGAGACTGACTGCTCCTGGGTGGACTTGCTTCTGATGGCTCTGCTCAGACTCAGGATGACCCCACGGTCCCATGGCTACTCTCCATATGAAATTGTATGTGGGAGACACCCTCCCATAATAAAACAGATGTCAACAAATTTGCCTCAGGTAAGGGGGGATGGGATTTCACGGCAGATGGAGCAGTTAGGTAATTAGTCAGGTAACTAAGTTTGTACAAGAAAGAGTGCCATTCCCCTTGGGGGAACAGATTCATGAGTTTACACCTGGTGACCAAGTATGGGTCAAAGATTGGAAACATGATTCACTAGCCCCTTGGTGATAGGGTCCTTATACAGTTATTCTAACTATCCCTGCTGCAGTTAAAGTTGCAAGTATTGCCTCTTGGATCCATCATACGAGGGTGAAGAGAGCATACCACGCAGACCCAGAAAACGCTGAGTGGACTATGCAGAGGGACCCCACTGACCCTTGAGAGACTAAGACCATCCTTAAGAAGAAGAAAGAAAAGAAGATCCCAGACGAGCCCCTTCAGGATGAAGTCGCACAATCAACTCCTGCTGCTTGGCCTCATCAACATGAGTTTGAATTTAATTTCCGTTTCAACTCAGGACAATGTTTTCATCTCATGGGCACATTCCTACGCAGACTTCCACAACACTTCCAACTGCTGGGTATGTAGGGCTGTGCCTCTGTCGGTGATGGATGGACTCCCTTTGTGGGTGTCACCGCTCTGCCAAGGAGATTTTAAACCACTTTGCTCTTTTCTGGGATGACAAAAAGAGACTTTCCTCTCTCTTGTCAATCATAACCTCTCCTTGCTCTCTTGGTGTAAGCTACAGCTACAGTCAATAGACTCGGGTCGTAGGGTTACATTTGATATAAATGCCAGTGTAACAAAAGCCTAACCTACAACAAGCCCCAGTAAATCTACCTTATTTACATGCTAGGTGGACAAGATCCGTGTTTCAATGGTAGGAGTATATTGCTGCCTTATTTGTACCCTCTATAGGGACAACAGATATCATGATTAAAGTAGAGGCCTTGACAAATTTCACAAAACGGGCCCTCCTAGATAGAACAAAAGCCATCCAAGCCTTAAATGAAGAGCAAATCCAAATGAGAAAAGCAGTAATTCACAATAGAATGGCTTTGGACATACTCACAGCTCCTCAAGGGGGGACCTGTGCTGTAATTGAGGTGGAATGCTGTGCATACATTCCTGACATTGGCAATGTATCGACTGCTTTAGATGACGTGAAAACCAGGGAAAAGCAATGTCAAATGGAAACATTCCCTTCTGGACTTCAGCCCTATCTTGGGTGAAAGGCGATTGGTGGAAAACTATATTTACCACTGTTATAGTTGCCTTGATAGTTCTGCTTTGTGGACCCTGAATTTTACAATGTATTATGAACTTTGTAACCCGAAGGTTGATGTCATTCTCCCAAACTGGTGGTCAGAGAGCCAGGGTGCAATATATCCCTATGAATGATGCTCATAATATGAGTTAAGAGCATCAAGAGGGGGGAATGAAGGAGGAAACAGACAGCGCTGGACTCCATCTTAGGCCAGGCTGCGAACATTAGGCTGCACACATGGTCACCTTCCCAATGGACTTTGAACTTTGTGCCCAGTGTCTATAGAAATGCCGTACCAATGGAAAACCAGACCCCCCGGATAAAAGAGCCTCAGGACTTTTACTTGGACTCTCTGTTGCCTAAAAGAATAGGCTAATTATTTCTGTAACAGAACAAAGTCGTAAATTCCATTATGTTTATCTGGATGTTATATGACCATGCTGCTGCTAAGTTGCTTCAGTGGTGTCTGACTCTGTGCGACCCCATAGACGGCAGCCCACCAGGCTCCCCCATCCCTGGGATTCTCCAGGCAAGAACACTGGAGTGGGTTGCCATTTCCTTCTCCAATGCATGAAAGTGAAAAGTGATAGTGAAGTCGCTCGGTCATGCCCAACTCTTAGTGACCCCATGGACTGCAGCCTACCAGGCTCCTCCATCCATGGGATTTTCCAGACTAGTTTCAAGGAATTTGGGGAGGTGGGTTTGAGCAAGTACACTTAGGGTATATGAGGTTTTCACAAAAACTGGCCGGGGTCCTTGGCTAAGAGGAGACTCTGCTTTGGGCCCACTGGTGTAGTAAACTGCACTCCACTATTGGAAACAGTGTCAAACTTTATTTTGGGGGGCTCCAAAATCACTGCAGATGGTGACTGCAGCCATGAAATTAAAAGACGCTTACTCCTTGAAAGGAAAGTTATGACCAACCTAGACAGCATATTCAAAAGCAGAGACATTACTTTGCCAACAAAGGTCTGTCTAGTCAAGGTTATGGTTTTTCCAGTGGTCATATATGGATGCGAGAGTTGGACTGTGAAGAAAGCTGAGCGCCAAAGAATTGATGCTTTTGAACTGTGGTGCTGGAGAAGACTCTTGAGAGTCCTTTGGACTGCAAGGAGATCCAACCAGTCCATTCTAAAGGAGATCAGCCCTGGGTGTTCTTTAGAAGGACTGATGCTAAAGCTGAAACTGCAATACTCTGGCCACCTCATGCGAAGAGTTGACTCATTGGAAAAGACTCTGATGCTGGGAGGGATTGGGGGCAGGAGGAGAAGGGGACGACAGAGGATGAAACGGCTGGATGGCATCACTGACTCGATGGACGTGAGTTTGAGTGAACTCTGGGAGTTGGTGATGGACAGGGAGGCCTGGCGTGCTGTGATTCATGGGGTTATAAAGAGTTGGACATGACTGAGCGACTGAACTGAACTGAACTGATCTGCATTGATTGTCCTTCTGAGTGAGTTTGTTTCCTGGAATGCATGGCTACAACATCCTCAACAGCTATGTCATTCTTTTAAAGATTGTATCTTCTCATACACACACACACACACACACACACACACACACACACACACACACACACATAGACCTCATTTCAATATTATCCAGGGGTTCTTTCTGTTGCCCAAGGCAAGCCCCATACCCAGTGAGGCCAAAGGAACTGAAACATCGGGAGTTTGGAGTAAAGAAAGGTTTGCTGCAGAGTCATGCAACAAAAACCTCAAACTCTTGGTTTTGGGGGAGAAGTGTTCATAGGTACAATTTGAGGTTAGGGCTCCTGGGTGATTTATTTCTGATTGGATGGTGGCTCCAGGGATCTTGTGCTCAGCCTAAAGTTACCATCCTCCACCTGAGTGGAGATTTTAGTTCTTCAGAAGAGCTCAAAGATATTATTATATATATCCCTTCAGGGGGAAACCAGACCTGCCCCAAGGCTTCACCGTTCTTTCTGGACTGCTCCTCCTTTGCTCCTGCATTCCCTCACTTTGCTGCTTAGTAACTGCTGTTTGAATCTGCCCTTTAGTACTCAGAGAAGGTCTGCTGCTGCTACTGCTGCTGCTGCTGCTGCTAAGTCACCTCAGTCGTGTCTGACTCTGTGCGACCCCATAGACAGCAGCCCACCAGGGTCCCCCGTCCCTGGGATTCTCCAGGCAAGAACACTGGAGAGGGTTGCCATTTCCTTCTCCAATGCATGAAAGTGAAAAGTGAGAGTGAAGTCGCTCAGTTGTGTCTGACTCTTAGCGACCCCATGGACTGAGGCCCACCAGGCTCCTCCATCCATGGGATTTTCCAGGCAAGAGTACTGGAGTGGGCTGCCATTACCTTCTCCCAGAGAAGGTCTAGGAGGCCTAAACCTTTTTTCCTAAGAACTACAACAAAGAAAAGAAACAAGGGACATAGAAAGGATTTGTATCCTGCTTGGTTTCATCATCATTTCCAAATTGAAGGTTTCAATTGTTCTTAGTCTATAAGGTTAAACTGGTTAATATTTTTAAAGTACTTGAAACAGTGTCAGGGTTATAGTCAGATGCATAAGAAATACTACTTTATTGTTATAATAATAATTATCAGTATTTTGTTATAATTTTATTATACTGGGGCTTCCCTGGTAACTCATGGGTAAAGAATCTGCCTCCTAATGCAGGAGACATGGGTTTAATCCCTGGATTGGGAAGATCCCTTGGAAAAGGAAATGGCAGCCACTCCAGTATTCTTGCCTGGGGAATCTCATGGACAGAGGAGCCTGGTAGGCTACATGGTCCATGGAGTTGCAAAAGAGTCGGACACAACTTAACAGCTAAACAACAATAAGTTATTATTACTAGCTTTGTTATTATAGCAGATAGCAGATAGGTTAGGGAGTCCCCAGAGAAAGAGAACCAAGTGTTGACTAAAAAAGATGCACAGCATGAGAGTTATGAGTCAAGCTTTGGTGGGGGGGGCGGGGGGCAAAATGAGGACTACAGCCCAGGAGACAGCACCTCAGACAGCTCAGAGAAACTGTTCCAAAGAGCTAGTGGGGGAAGGTCAATATGTATGATTTTGGTGAAGAGGGAGTTCAAGGTAATCAAGCCCTTATTTTATAAAAGGTTTTCTGCAATCACAAGGAGTGGATGTCACCATGAAAGGATTTAGTGCTTTTCTAGATAAGGTGAGATGAAAGACTTGGATATGAAATCAGCTCCTGAAAATATCTAACTATGGATCACAGAAAAAGCAAGAGAGTTCTAGAAAAACATCTATTTCTGCTTTATTGACTATGCCAAAGCCTTTGACTGTGTGGATCACTATCAACTGTGGGAAATTCAGAAAGAGATGGGAATACCAGACCACCTAACCTGCCTCTTGAGAAATCTATATGCAGGTCAGGAAGCAACAGTTAGAACTGGACATGGAACAACAGACTGGTTCCAAATAGGAAAAGGAGTACGTCAAGGCTGTATATTGTCACCCTGCTTATTTAACTTATATGCAGAGAACATCATGAGAAACTCTGGACTGGAAGAAACACAAGCTGGAATCAAGATTGCTGGGAGAAACATCAATAATCTCAGATATGCAGATGACACCACCCTTATGGCAGAAAGTGAAGAGGAACTAAAAAGCCTCTTGATGAAAGTGAAAGAGGAGAGTGAAAAAGTTGGCTTAAACTCAACATTCAGAAAACGAAGATCATGGCATCCAGTCCCATCACTTCATGAGAAATAGATGGGGAAACAGTGGAAACAGTGTCAGACTTTCTATTTGGGGGCTCCAAAATCACTGCAGATGGTGACTGCAGCCATGAAATTAAAAGACACTTACTCCTTGGAAGAAAAGTTATGACCAACCTAGACAGCATATTCAAAAGCAGAGACATTACTTTGCCGACTAAGGTCCGTCTAGTCAAGGCTATGGTTTTTCCTGTGGTCATGTATGGATGTGAGAGTTGGGCTATGAAGAAGGCTGAGCACCGAAGAATTGATGCATTTGAACTGTGGTGTTGGAGAAGACTCTTGAGAGTCCTTTGGACTGCAAGGAGATCCAACCAGTCCATTCTAAAGGAGATCAGCCCTGGGATTTCTTTGGAAGGAGTGATGCTAAAGCTGAAGCTCCAGTACTTTGGCCACCCCATGCTAAGAGTTGACTCATTGGAAAAGACTCTGATGCTGGGAGGGATTGGGGGCAGGAGGAGAAGGGGATGACAGAGGATGAGATGGCTGGATGGCATCATGGACTCGATGGACATGAGTCTGAGTGAAGTCCGGGAGATGGTGATGGACAGGGAGGCCTGGCGTGCTGTGATTCATGGGGTCGCAAAGAGTCAGACACGACTGAGCAACTGAACTGATTACTGATCACTGATCTAAAAACCTATCCCACCAGTTTGCCTGGAGGACAGAATGCCTCACTCTCCACTCTGAACTCCCTTCAGAGCATGTCAAAGGTCAAGAGCTGCAACAGCACAGGGTTCAGTCTCTGCAGAGGCAGACAGCAAATGCTATTAGAAAGTGCCGATTTGCGATTGAGACAGGAATGGCTTTCTTGACAGAAGAGAAGCCATTTCAGCCTAAGCCATATTTTTAAAAACTTAGTTTAGGCTCTGCTGAGGCTTCATCAGGACTTCCCAGGTGGTGGATCTTCATTGCTGAATGCAGGTTTTCTCTGGTTGCAGTGCATGGGCTTCTAACAGCAGTGGTTTCTCTTGTGGAGTATTGGCTCTAGGGCTCAGGCTTCAGTAGTTGAGGTGCCTGGGCTTAGTTGTCCTGGGGTGTATGGAATCTTCCCAGACCAGGGATGGATCCTATGTCCCCTGAATTGGCAGGCGGAGTCTTAACCACTGGACCACCAGGGAAGTCCTAAATGTAATTTAATGGTGAAGTGTTTAGGGATGATGTACACTGATCTCTGCAACTTATTTTAAAATCCAAAAAAATGGATTAATGAATGGAAATTGGCATAACTGTTTGAATAGATATTTGAAAAAAGCAAGTAAGGCAATATGTTAATAGTACTGTAGAATTTTAGGAACTAGATAAGAAGGTGGAGGATATATATTGTACTTTCAACAAGAAAAGCTTCAACTTTAAAAAAAATAATAATTAAAATCTGAAAAAACAATCGTCTGGAAAAATATGCATCCTGTTGTTAACAACGGTTACCCCTTGAAATTGGAAACAGGGCTTTGGAGGGAAGGAAGTCTTTAACTTCTTACCTTATTCAGTTATTGTTTTTATTTTTATGAGCATGAGTTGTTTTGGAACAATAAATTTAAAGGTCAATTTGTGGGAATTTGCTGATAGAATAATAAACATCTAAAAAATAGATAAGTCAAAAATGAAGGTCAGTATGCAAAGCATACAAACAAAAAAGTAAGATGAAACATTCACAGAGAAAAGAAACTGTACCAGAGCTATAGGAGATTTTGTCTTCTTTGACCTACTAAAAACATAATACTTTTATAATAAGAAAACCAAACTGAGATTTACCTAAAAACAAAAAGATATTAAAATTCATAGAAATAGGGACTTCCCCGGTGGTCTGGTCTAGTGGTTAAGAATCTTTAGAATTCATCTTTCAAGATAACGATGACCATATATGCAAGACAGCAAAAGAGACACAGATGTAAACAAGAGACTGTTGGACTCTGTGGGAGAAGGCGAGGGTGGGATGATTTGAGAGAATAGCATTGAAACACGCATATTACCATATGTGAAATAGATCGCCAGTCCGGGTTCAATGCATGAGACAGGGCCAGTGCACTGGGATGACTCTGAGGGATGGCATGGGGAGGGAGGTGGGAGAGGGGTTCAGGATGGGGAACACATGTACACCCATGGCTGAGTCATGTGAATGTATGGCAAAAAACACTACAATACTGTAAAGTAAGTAGCCTCCAATTAAAATAAATTAATTCATTAAAAAAAAGAAAGAGTTCCTCTTTCAGTGAAGGGGATATGGGTTCAATCCCTGCTCGGAAGCCAAGATCCTGCATGCTACTGTCAACTACAAATCGGCACTTACCAAGAACATTGCCAATGACTGAACAATGGTGTTTGCCATCTGCCTCTATGGAGATAGAACCCCATGCAGCTATAACTGTTGACCTTCAACAACCCCCATGGGAGCTCAGGGAGGAGTGAGGCACTCTGTGCTCCAGGGAATCTTGTGAGACAGGTCTTTAGGTAGTTGGATGTTTTTAGGAACAGATTTTATGATCTCAATCCTTGCATCTCCTCATATCTAGTTCAGTTCAGTTCAGTTCACTCGCTCAGTCCGAATCTTTGCAACCCCATGGACTGCAGCACACACCCCTGCAGCATACCAGGCTTCCCTGTCCATCACCAACCCTGGGAGTTTGCTCAAACTCTTGTCCCTCAAGTTCATGATGCCATCCAACCATCTCATCCTCTATATCCCCTTTTCTTCCTGCCTTTAACCTTTACCAGCATCAGAGTCTTTTCTAATGAGTCAGTTCTTTGCATCAGGTAGTCAGATTTTGGAGCTTCAGCTTCAGCATCAGTCTTTCCAGTGAATACCCAGGATTGAGTTCCTTAGGATTGATTGGTTGGATCTCCTTGCAGTGCAAGGGACTCTCAAGAGTCTTTTCCAACACCACAACTCAAAAGCATCAATTCTTCAGTGCTCAGCCTTCTTTATGGTCCAACTCTCACATCCACACATGACTACTAGAAAAACTATAGCTTTGACTATATGCACCTTTGTTGGCAAGGTAATGTCTCTGCTTTTTAATATGCTATCTAGGTTTGTCATAACTTTTCTTCCAAGAAGCAAGCATCTTTTAATTTCATGGCTGCAGTCACCATCTGCAGTGATTTTATAATCAGATTGATTATATTCTTTGCAGCCAAAGATGGAGAAGCTCTATACAGTCAGCAAAAACAAGACCAGGAGCTGACTATGGCTCATATCATGAACTCCTTATTGCCAAATTCAGGCTTAAATTGAAGAAAGTAGGGAAAACCACAAGACCATTCAGGTATGACCTAAATCAAATCCCTTACGATTACACAGTGGAAGTGACAAGTAGATTCAAGGGATTAGGTCTGATAGACAGAGTGCCTAAAGAACTATGAAGGGAGGTTCGTGACATTGTACAGGAGGTGGTGATCAAACCAACCCCCTTAAAAAAAAGTAATGCAAAAAGGCAAAATGGATTGTATGAGAAGGCCATACAAATAGCTGAGAAAAGAAGTGAAGTGAAAGGCAAAGGAGAAAAGGAAAGATATATCCATCTAAATGCAGAATTCCAAAGAACTGACTTGATTAATGATTAAGAAAATGCAGAAACAAAGGAAAAGCAGTTGAGCAAGAAAAGCAAGAATACTGGAGTGCAGACTTCCCTGGTGGTCAAGTGGCTATGACTCTGCACTCCCAATGCAGGAGGCCTGGGTTCGATCCCTGGTCAGGGAACTAAATCCCATAAGCCACAAGATCCCACATTTCGAGACAAACACCTGGTGCATCCAAAAAAAAAAAAAAAAGGGAATACTAGAGTGGGTTGCCATTTCCTCCTCCAGGGCATCTTCCCAACCCAGGAATTGAACCCACATCTCCTGGGGCCCATTCGGGAAGCCTGAGCCTCAGTATACTCTCACTGTAACACATCAACAAGCTAAAGTGACACACCCACCAGGGCCCTGACAGTTCTGAGGCCGAGTGAAAAGGAAAGCATTAGTCGCTCAGTCGTGTCTGACTTTGTTGTTGTTGTTGTGTTAGTCGCTCAGTCTTGTCCAACCCTTGGCAACCCCACGAGCTGTAGCCCTTCAGGCTCCTTTGTCCATGGAATTCTCCAGGCAACAAAGAAACCATTTACCACGGATTGGGACTTGAACCCACGTGCTGGGACTCAAACCCAGCCAAGACCCTGCTTGGAACTTGAACCCACATGGCTGATACTCAGACCCAGCCTGAACTCACAGTACCTGGTTTCAGGACCTAATGAAGCTCAGGTTCTTAATGTCTCATCGCAGAAAGAATTCTGTGAGAGACAAACTGATAGGTAAGAAGTGGATTTATTCAGATACAGAGAGAAGTACACTCCACAGAGAAAGTGTGGGCTATCACAGAGGATGAATGTGGCCCTGAAGTTCGGCGTGGTTGGTTTTTATAGGCTGAGTAATTCCATATGCTAACAAGTGGGAGGATTATTCCAACTATTTTGGGGACTTGAACCCATGTGGCTGGGACAGAGGATGAGATGTTTGGATGGCATTACCAACTCGATGGACATGAGTTTGGGCAAGCTTTGGGAATTGGTGATAGACAGGGAAGCCTGGCATGCTGCAGTCTATGGGGTCGCAAAGAGTTGGACATGACTGAGCAACTGAATTGAACTGATTTTTGGGAAGGGGTAGATATTTCCAGGATTTATAGCATCACTTACTCTATGGATGTGAGTCTGAGTGAACTCCGGGAGTTGGTGATGGACAGGGAGGGCTGCTGCGATTCATGGGGTCGCAAAGAGTTGGACACGACTGAGCAACTGAAATGAACCCACTCCCTGTTCTTAACAATCCCTTGGAAGTCTCCTGGCACCTCTGGGTGTGTCATTCCACTTGCTGATCAAGGATCAAGGTCTACTCTCCCATCTTGGTCCCATTCTTGGTTTATTTTGTGTCCTTGGGCTATGTCATTCTTTCAAAAGTTGTGCCCTACCCTTCCCTCCTGTTACAAGAATATTGGAGTGGGTAGCCATTTCCTTCTCCAGGGGATCATCCTGAACCAGGGATAGAACCCAGGTCTCTTGCATTGTAGGCTGATTCTTTTCTGTCTGAGCCACAAGGCTTTCCCTGAGGGCAACTATCACAGATCAAAAAGTGGGTGGTGGCCCAATTCCTGGAAATCTCTGCCTCTTCCCTGAAATAGTTGGAATAATCCTCCATTTATTAGGCTTCCCTAGTGGCTCAGACAGTAAAGCGTCTGCCTACAATGTAGGAGACCCGGGTTCGATCCCTGGATTGGGAAGATCCTCTGGAGAAGGAAATGGCAACCCACTCCAGTACTCTTGCCTGGAAAATCCCATGGACGGAGGAGCCTGGTAGGCTACATTCTATGGGGTCACAAAGAGTCGGACGTGACTGAGCGACTTCACCTCGCTTCCATTTATTAGCCTATGAAATTATCCAGCCCATAAAAACTAACCATGGGACTTCCCTGGTGGTCCAGTGGTTAAGACTCTGAGCTCCCAGAGTCAGAGAGGGCATGGGTTCGATCCTTGGTTAGGGAACTAAGATCCCACATGATGCATGTCCAATAAATAAATAAAACATTAAAAAAAAAAAAAAAAAAACCCTAACCATACCGGGGCTTCCCTAAAGGCTCTGTGCCAGTGCAGGAGACACGGGTTCAAACCCTCACCTGGGAAGCTCCCATATGCCAAGAGGTCACTAAGCCCACATATTACAGCTGAAGCCCACACTATAGAGCTGTTCTCTACAGAGAAGCCACTGCAGTGAGAAGCCCGAGCACTGCAACGAGGGAGAAACCCCATTCGCCACCACTAGAGAAAGCCTGCGTGCAGCAAGGACGACCCAGTGCAGACAAAAATAAAATGAAATAATAAAATTATTGGAAAAAAAAACTAACCACACCATATTTGGCACCACTCTCGATGTCTAAGATGGCTCACACTCTATGAGTGTGTTTCTCTAAATAAATACACTTCTTACTTGTCACTTTGTGATGAAATGTCAAGACCTTGAGCTTGGATTTCCCTAGTGGTTCAGTGGATAAGAATCTGCCCGCCAGCGAGGGGACTCAGGTTCAATCCCTGGTCTGGGAAGATTCCACAAGCCTTGGAACAACTAAGCCCATGTGCCGCAACTACTGAGCCCACTTGCTGCAACTACTGAAGCCCTGGAAATTAGAGCCTGTGCTCCACAAGGGAGGCCACCACGATGAAAAGCCACAACCAACAGTCCCAACTTTCCGCAGCTATAGAAAAGTCAGCACAGCCAATACATAAATAAATATTTTAAAAAGGAAAAAAAAAAAGAGAGAGAGAACCTAAACTTCAGTAAGTACTGAAGCCTGGTGTGTGATCTCAGTTAAAAGACCATGGGTTTTGCCCTGGTTTGTGTCCCAATCTGAGATGCATGGTTTCGGGTCCTCCTGAAAGGCTATAGATAAATAGATATACAGATATATAGAACAAGCTGATGCATATCCTGGAGTTGTTTTATCAACACCAGGACCCTCCTTGAATAGAAACTGCTAACCAGACTTGCTGGAACCAGAAAGTTGAGGAATGAGGTTCCAGAAATATTATCTTGTTACCTCACTATCACAGCTTCCCAGGTGGCGCTAGTGGTAAAGAATCCACCTGCCAGTGCAGGACATGGAAGAGATGCAAGTTTGATCCCTGGGTTGGGAAAATCCCCAGGAATAGGAAATGGCAACCCACTCCAGTATTCTTGCCTGGAAAATTCTATGGACAGAGGAGCCTGGCAAGCTACAGCCTATGGGGTTGCAAAGTGTCAGACATGACTGAGTACATGGAATAAGTATGTAACATGTGGTCTCTACCTCATTGCCACCAACAATTAGAAGAATGTCCACAAGCTGATCACACATCCTGCAACCTTCATCCTAGTGTTGCCTTTAAAAACCATTGCCAACAGGGAGTACCTGGTCTCCTTGCCTGATGTCCTGCAAAATAATAGTCTATAGTTTCCTTCACTATAACCCAGAGTCAGTAGATTGGCTTTGGGCATATTGGGTGAGTGAAACTGAGTTCTGTTCAGTAACAAAATGGGTTAAGTGTTTGTTCTCAAAATCTGTAATTTGGACAAAAGATTTAGGCAAGTTTTAGGCCCATGTCTGAATCATTCATCTATGTTTTTTATGCTGCTGCTTCTGCTAAGTCACTTCAGTCGTGTCCAACTCTGTGTGACCCCATAGACGGCAGCCCACCAGGCTCCCCCGTCCCTAGGATTCTCCATGCAAGAACACTGGAGTGGGTTGCCATTTCCTTCTCCAGTGCAGGAAAGTGAAAAGTGAGAGTGAAGTCGCTCAGTCATGTCCGACTCCTAGCGACCCCATGGACTGCAGCCTACCATGGACTAAATCCGTCCATGGGATTTTCCAGGCAAGAGGACTGGAGTGGGGTGCCATTGCCTTCTCTTTTTATAAACATTTTCTGAATGCCTACTCTAACAGAAACCTGATGGGCATGAAGAAGGTTTGAAGGCATATAGAGAGTAGAAGTGAAATTGAAAGTGTTAGTCACTCAGTTGTGTTTGACTCTTTGAGACCCCATGGACTGCAGCCTGCCAGGCTCCTTTGTCCATGGAATTTTCCAAGCCAGAATACTTGAGTGGGTAGCCATGCCCTTGTTGAGGGGATCTTCCAGACCCATGGATAGAACCCGGGACTCCTGTGTTGCAGGCAGTAGACCCTGCCCCCCAACCCCCAAAAAAGGTACTGTCTTGTTCAAAAGACAAACACACATGTGAGAATTACAATAAAATCATGATACACTATTGAGTAACATAAAACCATGGAATCTCACATTTATGCAAGATCTTAACCATTGTTTGATTCAACCTCATGAGGTGGCTAATGTCAAATCAGGAACAGAGAATTTGCAAGCAGAAGAGATCGCTGACTGAGGGTCAGAGTGATTTCTGAGGTTCCAGCCCAGGAGATGATGAGAACAGCGTTACCACTGATACAGGCACAGAAGGTAAAACAGGGAGGTGATGCGGGCGCTACGATGACATCTGTTCTAGACATTGCATGTGAAGGAACAACAGGATGTTACGTTGACTATTCTCCGTTTGCTCCCAGATTCATTTCCATATCTTTTGCCGACCCCATAAATGTCTTTCTTCCCCCGGACTCTTGTAGCTTCTGCCTGACTGGCTGCGTCTGTTCCGATAGTATCTGCATCTCTAGCCCATGACTGCAGCTCCTTTGGGCAGGTCCCCCTTCGCAGCTTCCCTTCTCACCAGATTCTGAGAACACCATTTCCTTGAAGATGTTGTTAAACACCTCCTTTCTTCTTAGATATTTCCTTAGAGATATTATAATATTATAATATGCTATGGAAAAAAACGGAAAAGGAGAAGAGCAGAGGGCAGAGATCTAGACTATGTGATCTGGACCACCTAGAGAGGACAGGAGAATACCACCCAAAAAAGGAAGTTATCAAAGACATTTGAAGGGAATTCCTTGGTGGTCCAGTGGTTAGGACTCTGGTTCAATCCCTGGGTGGGGAACTAGGATCTCACAAATCTGTGGCACTTGGCAAAGGAAAAAAAAATACTTCAGAATTATCAAGGAAGTATTCTGTTACGAACATCAAAGTAAGACAACATTTCAAGAAGGAGGTTATTTGGGAATTCCCTGGCGGTTCAGTCGTTAGGACTCGTTGCTTACACTGTCATGGGCCCATGTTAGATCCCTGGCTAGGAAACTAAGATCTCACATGGTACAGCCGAAGAAGGGGGTTATTGACGATATTACCAAATGGTGCAGAAAGGTTAAGGTGAAGACGAATAAGAAAACACTCCTGGATGTGTCAAGATTCATTATTTCAGTGATGTTTTATTGTTTCAGAGGGCAGTTTTAGTAGCAGCAAGGATAGAAAGCAGATTGTCAAAGGTTAAAAAGAGAATCCAATGTAAGAATTGGTAAGGGGGACTTCCCTGGTGGTCCAGTGGATATGAATCTGCCTGCCTATGCAGGAGACATAGGTTTGATCCCTGGTCCAGGAAGATCCCACATGCCTCAGGGCATTTAGGCCCGTGTGCCACAAGCACTGAGCCCACACTTCCGGGACTGACAAGGGAAGCCACTGCAATGAGAAGTCTGCACACCACAGCTAGAGAGTAGCTCCCACTCGCCACAACTAAAGAAAGTCCAAGCGTAGCAACGAAGACGCAGCACAGCCAAATATAAATAAATAAATGAAAGTGAAATTTTAAAAAGAATTGGCAAGGGATTTGAATTGACATTTCATCAAAGAAGACATACAAATAACTAACAAAGATCTGAGACAATGCTAACATCGTTAGTCATTAGGGAAATGCAAAGTACAAATCAAAAGTGTACCAAGTGACCATAATTAAAACAAGAGACCATGCGGAGTGTTGGAGAGAATGAAAGAAAACTGGAACCCTCTTGCATAGCTCCCGGGAAAGGAAAACTTGTATGCCCATTTTGGAAAATGGTTTGGGACTTTTTTCAAATGTCAAAGTAAACTTACCACGTAAGTCAGCAAGCCCATGCCTTTATATTTACCCAAGAGAAATGAAAACATAAGTCCACCTGAAGACATGTATATGCATTGTTCATAGCAGCATTACAAATAATTAGATGCAATCCTAAAAACAAAGCAAAACAACTACTTAGACCCAATCCAGAAATGATTCAAATGTCCATGCATGCATATGTGCTGTCATTTCAGTCGTGTCTCACTCTTTGGAACCCTGGAGACTCTAACCCACCAGGCTCCTCTGTCTATGGGATTCTCCAGGCAAGAATACTGGAGTCAATTGCCATTGCCTCCAGCAGGTGAGCTTTCCAACCCAGGGATCAAACCTGAATCTCTTTTGTCTCCTGCATTTTCAGGGGGTTTCTTTACCACAAGCACCACCTGGGAAGCCCTTCAAATGTTCAGTGAATGGATGAACAAAACATGGTCCTGGAATACAATTGAATACTATTCAGAATGGCAAACAAGTCCAGGATAACTTTTTTTTTTTTGCTGCTCTGCGTGGCTTGCAGAATCTTAGTTCCCCGATCAGGCAGTTTCCTGCACCCTCTCATTGAAAGTTCAGGAGTCCTACCTGCTGGATCACCAGGGAATCCCCAAGAGAATTTTAGAGTAATGAAACTATTACAAATGCTAATTCTGGATTACCATAATGGTTGAACAACTCATAAATTTACTTAAATAATTGTTGGCCTAAAATGGCTCAATTTTATGGTATGTAAATTATCCTTCTATAAAGCTCCTGTGGTCATGTATGGATGTGAGCGTTGGACTGTGAAGAAGGCTGAGCACCGAAGAACTGATTGTTTTGAACTGTGGTGTTGGAGAAGACTTTTGAGAGTCCCTTGGACTGTAAGGAGATCCAACCAATCCATTCTGAAGATTAGCCCTGGAATTTCTTTGGAAGGAATGATGCTAAAGCTGAAACTCCAGTACTTTGGCCACCTCATGAGAAGAGTTGACTCACTGGAAAAGACTCTGATGCTGGGAGGGATTGGGGGCAGGAGGAGAAGGGGACGACAGAGGATGAGATGGCTGGATGGCATCACTGACTCGATGGACGTGAGTCTGAATGAACTCCGGGAGTTGGTGATGGACAGGGAGGCCTGGCGTGCTGCAATTGATGGGGTTGCAAAGAGTCGGACATGACTGAGCGACTGAATTGAACTAAAAGCTGTTTTTTTAAAAAATAATGTTAACTAGATAATATTCTAGGAAATCGAGGCAAAAGAATTAGGGCAATAAATGGATACAGAAACCAAAACATTGTTCCATGATTGCTCAACAGACATTGGCTTTGACTCATAACTTTTTTTAAAAATGTGTTCATTCTTATCTTTTTAAATTAAACATTTTATTTATTTATTTATTTTGGGGGCACACCACATGGCTTGTGGGGTCTGAATTCCCCCATCAGGGATTGAACCCAAACCTCAGCAATGAAAGAGTGGAGTCTTAACCACTGGGCCCCCAAGGAATTCCCAAGACCTATAACTGTTTATTTAATATTATTAGAGAGAAATTTGTCTTAATATAAAATAATGTTTCATTTTTTAAAAAAGGAATATTCATAGCTTATCCAGAAGAACTTCTCAGAATTAATTAGCAGCAAATCTGCACATAGTGAAGTGAAAATAAAGCCAAGAAGAATAACTTACCTATCCAATTTAGATCAGTATGAGGTGGGATGGGAGACATGAAAAAAACTAGCCCTATCTCATCTCAGTTGAGGACCCAAAGAGGATATCAGCTTAGGGAGGAATAGAACTGTCTACATCGCAGGGGAGGGAACTCAGAATATAGCTTTTAGATTTTTTTTTTTTTTGGGTCACAGGAGGCATGTGGAATTTTAGTTCCCCAACCAGGGATCAAACCCATGCCCTTTGTATTGGAAGAACATAGTTTTAACCACTGGAGCACCAAGGAAGTCCTAGAAATTTGTTTTGTTTTGTTATACATACAGTTTACAGTGAAGCAATAGAGCAAAACCTGCAGCTAGTTTGTACTTGATGATAGAAAAGAAAGACAAAAGAAAATGGATTTTCTTTTTCATGAGTTTCCCTCTATTCACACATAATGCTAATCATTATTAACTCGTTCCCTTTGTACCCTCTTGGGAGTCTTACCATAGTTATCTCCTAACCCTCTTGGCCTGAAATGTCAGAGGCAACAGTTATATTGCCTTCTACTGTGACATTTACATTTTTTACTTATTTTTTATTTTTAAATATTTATTTATTTGGCTATTTTTTTATTTTTTAAATATTTATTTATTTATCAGGTCATAGTTGTGGCGTGTAGGCTTAGTTGCCCTGCGGCATGTGGGATCTTAACTCCCTGATCAGGGATCAAAACTTCATCCCCTGCATTGGAAGGTGGATTCTTTTTTTTTTTTTTTTGGTGGATAATTACTTTTTAGTAATAAGTGGATTTATTTAGAGAGGAACACACTCCACAGAGGGCTTCGATGGTAGCTCAGCTAGTTAAGAATCTTCCTGCAATGCAGGAGACCCTGATTTGCTTCCTGGGTCAGGAAGATTCCCTGGAGGAGGACATGGCAACCCATTCCAGTATTCTTGCCTAGAGAATCTCCATGGAAAGAGGAGCCTGGCTGGCTACAGTCCATGGGGTTGCAAAGAGTTGGGCATGACTGAGTAACTAAGCACACACACACACACTCCACAGGAAGAGTATGGCCATCGCAGGCGAGAGTGGCTGGAAGGTGAATTCTTAACCACTGGACCACCAGGGAAGTCCAACATTTGCACTTTAGATAAACTGTCAGTAACTCTGAAATTTGGTGCCCATAATTTGGCATCACTGGGATTTATACTGTTCCTTAACATTGGTTATAGTGGCTATAATGAATTTAGAACCTTGCCAAAGCTTTGTAGCAAACTATCAGAGTACTCCTGACAGTATTCTTAAAGACAGGCTGTGCATGATAGAAAATTCTTCCTATTTAATTATGCATGTAACATGCAGTAAGTTAGATAATCAGGGCTTACAGATTGTCAAATACATACATTGAGTGCCCATTACTTTGGCTGTATGGAGGAGAAAACCAGAAAACAATCCAAAAAAAAAAAAATTGTGGAGATCAGAAAGTTCCAAAGACGTGGGAATCAGGAAATGGACACAACTTTCAAACAGAAGGGTAGGATTAAATTTTGCAAATAGATTCTGCAAAGTATATCATGGTGGGCTTGATAATGATCTTGGGAAATTGTTGGAACCTCTAGTTAAATGGATGGCTCATGAGAACTTAAATGGGGGAGTGTAGGAGCCAGGATACAGAGAGAAAGAGAAAGAAGAAGGGTAATACATACTATTTTGGAACAAATCTGAAACTCACAAAAATTGACCATGTACCAGGCAACAAAGGAAGTCTACGAATTCCAGGCTGTCAACATCATATAGAATATGTTCTTTTGCTTTGGTCAAATTATTATTTGTAGACTAAAGAATCTATTCATTGATTTAAACAGAAAAGGATTCAGCTGGTTCATCCATGAACAATCAGGAGGACTGAACAAAAAGAGACTTTAAGTTAAATTTGCAAGGAAGTGCTCCCCAACTCTGAGCTGAACTGAGCTCCAAGGGAGTTGTGGATTCTGATTCTGCCACGGTGGGCCAGGGAAGAGCAGATCAGGACGTCTCCTACAGTCAAGAAACCACTTCCAGCAATGCTGGCTTCAGAACCACATCACATCTCCACATGTCTCATTAGCAAAAAAGCGGGGTGCCCTTTCCCCAGCTTCTTATTCCATGTCACTGCCAGATTAAAATGTTCTGTGAATTCACCTGACTAAGAGAATCTAAACTACACCCGGAACCCTAGTTTCAGGGATGTGCTGGTTATCCGTGGGTGCCTCTCAGCTCCAAATTCATCCGCTCAGAACCAACTCTGTATTAATGGACTTTCTCTTTCGTAGTGAGTGTGATCCTAAACCTTGCCAGTAGAGGGCGGTGGAGGTCTATTGCAGGGAGGAAGGGGGCGCTTCCTGAGTCCAGCGTGTGATTTTCGCTGTTTTCTTCCACGTCCTGCGTGGTGGGTTAGTGTACCAGTGTGTGGAGATACAGTGCTACTCTGCCCCAGCCATGCACGCCCAGAGAACCCAGGTTACCACCTTAGCTTCGGTCTGGAACCGAGCCCCAAGTCTCAGTGAACGTGGGATGCAGTAAAATTAGTACTTGAAGCTTATAGTTTTGGGATATTAATGAAAAACAATAAACACTAAAAATAAAACTTGATCTAAGTATTACATTTGAGAAACTAGCTGAAGAAGCAACGAAGAAGGGAATTCCTTGGTGGTCCAGGAGTTAGCACTCTGTGCTTCCACTGCCGAGGTCCCTGGGCAGAGAACTAAAATGCCCCACTGGTGTGTCCTGAAGGAAAAAAAAAAAGAGCAAGGTAGTAAATTAAGAGAATAAGAGGAAAGGAAATTGCAAAGATAAAGGCACAAATCAATGAAATATAAGACCACACAAAAATAGAGAGAATGAGCCAAAGCATAAGGGAAAAAAATATTTAGCAAAAAGTTGAGACAGTACAAAGTAACATACAAAATGACACAAACAAAGAGTAAATAACAATAAACATGACAGAGATTTAGAGACCTAGCTGCTGCTGCTGCTAAGTCGCTTCAGTCATGTCCGGCTCTGTGCAACCCCATAGATGGCAGCCCACCAGGCTCCCCTGTCCCTGGGATTCTCCAGGCAAGAACGCTGGAGTGGGTTGCCATTTCCTCCTCCAATGCATGAAAGTGAAAAGTGAAAGTGAAGTCGCTCAGTCGTGTCCAACTCTTTGTGACCCTTCTGCATTGCAGACAGATTCTTTACCGTCTGAGCCACACAGGGAATGCTAAGGGTAGGGATATAGTTATGAATAAGATAGGCCAGTCTCCTGCCTTTATGATGTCTATATTGCAGAGATGTGTGTGTGTGCTAGGCACTGTCATGTCCGACCCTTTGCGACCCTGTAGCCCACCAGGCTCCTTTGTCCATGGGATTTTCCAGGCAAGAATACTAGAGTGGGTTGCCATTCTTTTCTCCAGGGGATCTTCCCAATGCAGGGATTGAATCCACGTCTCCTGCATTGCAGGCAGATTCTTTACCACCCGAGCCACCAGGGAAGCCCCACTTATGTGATAACTATGTGTATTTGTTTATATATACATGATATATTTGCATTCACAAAAAAATAAGCAGTGGGCCATGTTATGTTTTGGCTCTTGGAATTCTATCAGAAGCAATGAAATTTCTTAATAATTTGCTTTAGTTATTATTTTGCAAAAATAAATAAAAGCTGTCTTGGCTTTCTTTTTTAGAAAAAAAAAAAAAACGGAAGGCATGAGGTCACTTACAATAGACTTGTGTTTTATGAGCGCACAATGTTTATCTTGAAAGGAAGAAGCAGGGGACAAAATTAAAGTATGTTTTCTGACAACAAGCAAGCTTTTCAAGCCTAAAGCTGAAAAGTACAAGTATTTCATAATGTTAACATTTTTATCTTTTTACCTTGAGTAAAGCAAGGACTAAGCTAAATATAGACATATCAGGAGTTATTTCAACTTTGCTTAAATCAACTAAAGCTCTCTGTTTAGGGTCATTTTCTTATCAAGCTCAAAGTATGCCTTCCAAGTACACCATATCCATATTCGAGGTTTATAGTTTGCAAGCCCAGGGCAAGAGGCTCTTCATTGTGTAGGACTGTTTACTTTGGTTGTTCATTTTTCATCAAGACTGAGCAAAAGGTGACTCAGAGATAGATGGTGTTTAGGTGCCCAACACTTAAAGCATTCTTGTCTCCTGAGTTTCAAACTCATTGAGAATATAGTGTAAGATACAGACAGATGGAGATGGATCATTGGCTTTAGCGCTGATACAGTTAATTGAAGAATGTTGTTCACCTCTTCGAACCAGAGAGCAGCTAATAATTTCTCTCTGAATGAAACACACTTTCTAGGCCCAGGCCCAGGCTGGGCCCTAGGTGCTCCTATGGTTGGCAGATAGTGGATGAGAACTGTCTCGGCAGACAAGCTCAATTCCTTGCAACCTCACCAGTCAGGTATTTCCCTCCTCTCCTGGGATGAGGGGTGGAAAGAGACACCAGGGGTGTTAATAAAATGTTGAAAGAGAAAACTGTGTGTCCTGATAGGAAATATTGTTGTTGCAAACCCCTTGAGACTTAAGTCCTCTGGTTTTATCCAGTCAACCCTAAAGGAAATCAACCCTGAATATTTATTGGAAGGACTGATGCTGAAGTTGAAGCTCCAATACTTTGGCCACCTGATGCAAAGAGCTGACTCATTGGAAGAGACCCTGATGCTGGGAAAGATTGAAGGCAGGAGGAGAAGGGGACAACAGAGGATGAGATGGTTGCACAGCATCAGTGGACATGAGTGAGCAAACTGCGTAAGGTGGTGAAGGACAGGGAAACCTGGCGTGCTGCATTCCATGGGGGTGAAAAGAACTGGACACGACTGAGGGACTGAACAGCAGCAACACTGTCCACAGGCTTCCCAGGTGGCTCAGTGGTGAAGAATCCGCCTGGCAACGCATGAGCCACAGGAGACTCGGGTTCAATTTCTGGGTCGGGAAGATCCCCTGGAGTAGGAAATGGCAACCTACTCCAGTATTCTTGCCTGGGAAATACCAGGGACAGAGGAATGTGGTGGGTTACAGTCTGTGGGGTTGCAAGGAGTCAGACACGACTGAGCATGCACGCATGGATAATCTCCACACCCCCTCTTCTACCTGAAGGCCCTCTTAAAAATCATCTGGGGCCAAAGTAGAAATAACTGACCTCCTTTGTATGGGTTCCCATCCAATACATGGCACAACGTCTGCTGTAACAACGTTTTTTTTGTTTTTTTTTTAAATAGTATTTAGTGGTTTCTGTGTTTATCTTCCCAACTAGACTCTCTCTGGGAACAGTGGCCAGATCTAGTTCATTTCCAACTGTTTTTTTGGCCCTGCCTGAACAACAACAACAAGGGGGCCTGGGAGATCTTAGTTTTCTGACCAGGGACGTAGACCTAGGCTACTGCAGTGGAAGGAAGGAGTCCTAATCACCGGACAGCCAGGGAATTCCCTCTAGTTCATTTTGGAATACCTGACATCAAGCACCCTGCCAGACACTGGACACTAAATACATATTTAATAAATAGGTGAATGAATGGATTTCATTTTTAGCACATTTAGTGGTGTTGGAGAAGGCTCTTGAGAGTCCCTTGGACTGCAAGGAGATCCAACCAGTCCATCCTAAAGGAGATCTGTCCTAGGTGTTCATTGGAAGGACTGATGTTGAAGCTGACACTTCAATACTTCGGCCACCTAATGTGAAGAGCTGACTCATTGGAAAAGACCCTGATGCTGGGAAAGATTGAGGGCAGGAGGAGAAGGGGACGCGACAGAGAATGAGATGGTTGGATGGCATCACCAACTCGATGGACATGGGTTTGGGTGGACTCCGGGAGTTGGTGATGGACAGGGAGGCCTGGCCTGCAGTTCATGGGGTCACAGAGTCGGACACAACTGAGCGACTGAACTGAACTAAGTCCTCCAAATTCCTCTTTCAACAATATGGTTAGATAGCGGGAGGGGAAAAGAGATCTATAACAGCGTCTCCTCCTAGCGTTGTGAAAAACCATGATTTGCCAATCATTGTAAATGCAGGAAGGGTTTTGTGCATAAAAACACTGGTGCCAGTGCAGCACTGTCTGGGACACGGCCTCCTTACAGCACTGTCCAGTCGCCGGCACAACTCAGTTTCAAGGATCCCTGCCAGGCCAGAAGAGCGCACCGCGCACGCGCAGTCACGGGGGCTCGCGCTTGTCCTCCGCCCCTCCGCCCTCCAGGTGGCGCTGCCGGCCCGTTCGCCGCCGCCGCCGCCGCCGCCGCCGCCGTCGCCGCCGTCACTAGCCCTGCTAGACTGGGGCGGCGCCGGCTGCCTTGGGGGCCGCGCGACCGCCTTCGCCGCTAGGAGGGCGTGGGTTCCTGGCTCCCGGAAGCGGCGGCCGCGGCGTGGAGCCGAGCGGGCGTCGGTCCCCGGAGCGGCAATGCGCGGCGGCCGGAGGCTGTGACCTGAGCGCGGCGGCCCTGCGGGGGCCGCGGAATGGCGGCTCTTTGAGGCGGCAGCGGCGGCGTCTCCGACTCCCCGGGCGCGGCGCGGCGTGGCGGCGGCCGGGGTGATGCTGCTCAAGCTCTTGCAGAGACAGACCTATACCTGCCTGTCCCACAGGTATGGGCTCTACGTCTGTTTCGTGGGCGTCGTTGTCACCATCGTCTCCGCCTTCCAGTTCGGAGAGGTGAGTAGCGGTGCGGGAGCCCTTGCCAGGGCTCCCTGGACTGGCAAGACCGCGCGGTGTCCCGGCCCCGGCGCGCTGCACTCTTGCCTCCCCATCCTCCCTGCAGACACAGAGATGAGCCCAGCGCCTGCCCTTCCCTCGGGGGCGCCGCCAACTCAGACAGCTCCTGTCCGGGCTGCGGCTTCAGCATCTGGGGTCCAGATCTCGCCTCCCGACGGTTTGGGAGATCCGCGCTCCTTCTGCGGAATCCTTTTCCCTCCAGGTGCCTTCAGCAGGGTCCCCGAGTCATTTGACTTTCTCCCTAAGGCCTTGTTGTGCACGCAGCCCCCCTCCCGGGACCCAGAGTTCCTAAATTTCACCGAATTCTCAGTCCTTGCCCCTCCTGCGGCTTCCTCCTCTAGTGTCTCCCTTGTAACCTTTTCCCTTTACAGAGGCGCTTTATATTCTTAATCCCGTTTCTTCCCGGATGTCAAAACTTTGTCCAAGAGGGGTGTTTTCTTGGCCCGAGAATTTGCTATGGGCAGAGTGTACTGGCCCCATATTTAAAGGACTTACATGTGAAAGGTTTTGTTGTTTTTGTTTTTTTTCCTTACATTTTTGCTCTCTTATTAGAGGCTGTACTGGTAGGTGTACATACACTGGTGTGGGAGCGCCCCTGACAGCTCCTGCTCTTCTCTATAATGAGATAGCTGAGGCCAGGGCCCCTTCATGTGACCGTGACGCCCTTAACCATCTTGGACTCCAGCGCCCGATCTCTTGGGAACCAGCACAAGCCTTCAGGTCATGGGATATGCTAATAACTTAGATTCCGGATCACACTAGCCCAACCTTTCCTAATCTGCTCATAGTTGATAATGCTTAGAGTAACTCGGGATGACTGTAAACCCCAGAGGGTCCAAGCAACAGGTTTGGCAGATGGAAACACCCAGGTTTAATAGCTTTTGTGCCCCTCTGGATATGGACTTTAAACATTTTCTTGAGTGAAACAGCCCTTTGGTTGAGGTTGCATAGTTATTTCACAATTGACCATCCAATATGGTATTCTTCGTAGTAAACAAATGTGTAGGAGACTAGGAGTAGGTGAGAACTGAAAGTGTACCTGGATGTGATTTTAGAGAACACCTCATTTTAAAATGTGGCCGTAGCAACTGGAAGACAGTTGTGTTTTCAGGTTGTTATAAATCCATCTCTTTGTTTTAATATATATATGTATTTTGGGGGGTGAGTGGGTGGGTAAGAGGTTGCAAAACGTTATAAAATGAACAGAGTGCTGTTCAGAAATCCCACATTATACATTTGCTATGTACACAGAATATATATACATTTCCAGCATGAAGTCGACTCATGATGGATTCTGGGCTCCATAAGAGAGGGCGCTGTCTTTAACCACTGTGACCAGGTGCTGTGTCAGGTAATGCCAGAGTATACAGTCTAAATATTTGTCTGATGAATGAATAAATTATATGGGACAATTTTCAAGTTTCCAGTTTTAGTAGTTCTTGGTCTAGGGGCTGATGAAAATAAGTCTTATTAAGTAAGGATTGAGAAAGCGACCCAGACCTCTAAGGGTGAAATATGTACTTAATATTATACCACCTGCTGTTCCTATTTTGTTCATGTATTACACTTTAATACAGTGATGATATGTGTACCTGGTTATGTCCTATTGCTGATAGAAGATTTGTAAGGCAAGTGCAGAGAAAAAGAGAGCGAGTTGGGCAGTCAGGCAAGAAAAGGAAATTTATTAGCAGGAAAAGAGAGGGTGACTGGCACTTAAGGAAAACCAGCATTCTCCCTTTCTGACAGAGTCCTTATACCCCACCAATGAAAAAGTCTGAGGGATGGTCACGTAGCCGGAGGTCTGGAATCTGGTGGTCTTGCAGCTTTGAGAAGATAAGCGCCAGTGAGATAACGGGATGCCATTTGGGCAGTTTGGTTAGTCCCACAGATCACTGTGATTTTATCCTTTGTTTGCAAGGTCGACATAAAGAGCCATCTTATCAATGAGACCCCATGTAGGCCCTATCATTCCAGCCTTTTGATTTAGGATAAGGGCTGAAGGTCAGTCATCTGTAACTGCTTCCTGCGGGACAGGGGCTTCCTGGGGGTAAGGTAAGAAAAGGCTGGAATGCGGGTCAAGGGGATTTCTGTGGGGTCGTAGTTCGTGGATAGTTGGTGAAGGCTTGTAAGTGGTCCTGAAGAAATTTTGAAAAAAGATGCATTAAACATGGGCTGAAAGTTAGAATAAGGGTAAGTAGGAGAGGGCCTAGAAAAGGTAGGACCCAGGGCATCCAATTCCGATTGCTTACCCAGTTTTCCCATGAATTACTGAAGTGTTGGCATATTCTCGAGGCCCTGTTTGTCAGATTTCTTGCTGCTTCTTTTACAACGCCTGATTTATTGGTGGAGAAACAGCAGGCTTCCTCCAAAAATAGGCATAGTGAGTGAAGTCACTCAGTCATGTCTGACTCTTTGTGACCCCATGGACTATAGCCTACTAGGCTCCTCTGTCCATGGGATTTTCCAGGCATTAGTACTGGAGTGGATTGCCATTTTCTTCTCCAAAGGATCTTCCCGACTCAGGGATCGAACCCAGGTCTCCCACTTTGTAGACAGACGCTTTACCGTCTGAGCCTCCAGGGAAGTCCAAAAATAGGCATAGGCCTCGTTTTTCTGCTGTGAGGAGGTCTAATCCTCTTCTGTTTTGGAGGACCATGGCTACCAGGGAATCTAGCTGGTTTTGGATAGTGATAAGGCTGTTAACTATTTCTTCTAGGCTGTCAGTGAGGTCTTTAGAAAGGCTTTGATAGTAATTAAAAGAGGTTGTGTGTCCTGCAGTCCCTGTCCCAATCCCAGCGGCTATTCCTAAACCAATTAATAGAGGAATGAATTGAATTGCCCGTCTGGGTCAGTTATGAGTTAGTGGGATAGGAAGGGTCTTATTGTTAGGAGCAATAGAAATATCTGGGGCCAGATATACCAGGGTGCATGTTCCTGTCCAGTTAGTGGGAAGACGTAAGTAGTGGTTCGACATAAGAAAAATATCCCAGGAGTAA
The DNA here is from genome assembly GCF_042477335.2 of Ovis canadensis. Lineage (NCBI taxonomy): Eukaryota > Metazoa > Chordata > Mammalia > Artiodactyla > Bovidae > Ovis > Ovis canadensis. Next base: position 176,927,818 of record NC_091247.1, on the reverse strand, counting down.
GAAGACAACAGCTGAAATCAATAGCAAAAGGGAGTCTTTCTGGGCAATTGTTAGTAGTCTCCGAAACTGACAGTGAATTCACCAGTGTAGCCCCTACAAGAGGAGTATTTACACCGGATGCAGAAGGGAGAGAAAGTAAGCGAATGTCTGCAGTTCCTGAGACTTGATAGACAGATCAGTCTGAAGGGAAGGAGAGATGTGAAGTGTGATTACAGAGGTGTGGCAGTATAGTTCCTAGTTGGGGGGTAAGAATTGTTCATAGAGTTTTGTCTGGAAAAATAGAAAGGAGCCTGTTACAGACGAATGTCAGAAGTGGTGGGTGTTAAGGAGCAGTAACCAGGCTAGATCAGAGCAGTAACCAGGCTAGATCAAAATCAGAATTTTGAGAGAGGGTCTCTCCCAAGAATAGGAGTGGGGCATTTTGGGAGTATGAGAAAAGAATGGGAAAATGGATTATCTTGAAGTGTGCAAGGTAGAGGCTCGGTTATTTGTGGTGTAGATATTAAACTGTCAACCCCCGTAACAGAGACCTGAGAGACCTTGGTTTTTCCGGAATAGGCAGGCATAGGAGACTAAGTGGACCCCATGTCAATGAGAAAGGAGATTGGCTTACCTGCCACTGTTTACGAGTTACCCTGGGCTCTGTAGAGGTGATGAGAGTCGGGGCCTGGGGCCCTTCAGTCTAAAGTGGAGAGTCCGAGAAGGCTGGGCAGAGCTGGGTCAGAGGACTCCTGCTCAGAACCAGGAGGGGATGTCTGGATCCCTGGAGGGGGATTTGGGCAGTCGACCTTCCAGTGTCCCTTTATGCCACAGCTGGGACATGGACCTGGAGGGGGCCTTGGCTTTAGGAATGAGTGGGCCCAGTGGCCTTCTTTGCCACATTTGAAGCAGGGCCCAGGTGGCTTCCTTTCTTTGTTGGTTGATGGAGGCTTGGAGCCATGTAGGGCAGTGGCTAAAAGGTGGTATTTGGCCTGATCTTGTTGGGGCTTCTCTAGCTTTGCCTGTTCTTCCGATTATTGAAAATCTTAAAGGCTAAATTTAAAAGGTCTTGTTGAGGGGTTTGAGGGCCTTCTGCCTTTTTTAGTTTCTTTCAGATATCTGGGGATGACTGAGAGATAAAATGGGTGTTAAGGACAATGGTGCCCCTTGCTGAAGTGGGATCTAATTTTGTATATTTTTGTAGCGCTTCCATTAACCTGGCTAGAAATTGTGCTGGGTTTTCATCTAGCCCTTGAGTTACTTCCTGGAGCTGATCAAAGGTGATGGCTTTATGCCCTGCCTTTTGAAGGCACACAATGAGGCAAGCAACCGTGTGATTACGGGCTGCTTGTCCAGGTCTCCCTGCCTGACAGTCCCAGTTGGGATCTTCTGGGGGAACAGATGTCGCCCCTACAGGCCTAGGGGCCTCCACCTGTCCTGTGTATCTCATCAGCATGACCCTGAGAGGCTTGCCATACTCTTCTGGGAGAGGGGTGGAGGGAAGTATGATGCAAATATCATGCCAGGTTAAGTCATAAGACTGGGTAGGAAGCTTGAATTCTTTTAGATAATTATCCGGGCCTGAGGAGAAAGAGCCAAGACGCTTTTCAATCTGAGATAGGTTGGTGATCTGAGATAGGTTGGTGAGGGAAAATGGGACGTGAACCCGAACAAAGCTTTCTGCTCCAGCTACTTCCCTTAAAGGGAAGAGTGGGGAGGCAAGGGAAGGAGTGGGGTCCTGCGGTAAAGTTTCCTATTTTAAAGTTGTTCAGACTGGGTAGTGGGAGGGGATCTAGGGAGGTCGGGGTAAAGCCTTGGGACCCTCAGGGTAGAGGATGGGGCTGAGGTCTCAGAGCTTATCTCAGGCCCAGGCTAGGGAGTGAGGTTGGCAGCTATGGCTTGAGAAAGAGGGAAGGAGGAGGGGAAGTAAGGTGGAGGTTGTGGAACTGGATCTGGAGCGGCTGCAAGGGGATTGGGAGTGATAGGGGGTGGGCTGTGGTCGGAAGGGTTGAAGGAAGAAAAAGAAAAGTCTGAACAGGGATCGGGAGACATTGTATTAGGACACCAGAGTGGGCTAGGTGTATTTGAGAAGCAGGACAGAATTCACAGAGGGTCGAGAGCGAAGAGCAAAGCAAGACTGAACATAAGGGATTTCTAACCACTTGCCATTGCGGCAGCAGAAGTTACCGAGGTCCCATAGAGTATTATAATCAAGAGTTCCGTTTCTGGCCATTGGGACCTGTTATCAAATCTGTATTCTGGCCAGTGTTAGAATAGTAAATAAGTCTTTTTGGTCTTGTCTCCCCTTGGAAGCCCGAAGCTTTTAGGTTTCGGAGTAGGCATCCTAGAGGAGTAGATTTTGAGGGGGGGATTGAGAATTTCCCATTGCGGCCGAATAGGGAGGTTAGACAAGGCCAAGAGAAAGCAAGGAGAAAGGTCGGAGAGAAAAGGCGTCCCCCTTCTCAGGACTTTTCTGAGAGTAATAATAGTCTGCTTTGAAGTGGGCGTCCCCTATTTCAAAGTCAGATGGGGTGCAAGGCCGAGGGCACGAGGGCTGTGGGGATCCTCCAGCCTAGCGCTGGGGCTTGGAAAAGAGGCGAGAGAGAGGATCCAAGGGAATGGGATTTCACTCACCCTTGTAACCGATGGATGAAATGTGGGCCGGTGCGTGTATAGTCCGTCCAGCAAGGCAAGTGGAGAGTCCCGTCCAGGAGCTCCTCTCAGTTTCTCGGCAAGGTCCAAGGGAGGGGACCACCCAGTTGCAGTGGATCTTCCCTCCTGGGTTCCGGCACCAGAATGTAAGGTGAGTGCAGAGAAACAGAGAGCAAGCCGAGCAGTCAGGTAAGAAAAGGAAATTTATTAGCGGGAAAAGAGAGGGTGACCTGCTCTTAAGGAGAACCAGCGTGCTCCCTTTCTGACAGAGTCTTTCTTATACCCCACCAATGAAAAAGTCTCTGAAGGGATGGTCACATATCCAGAGGTCTGGGATCTGGTGGTCTTGCAGCTTTGAGAAGATAAGCGCCAGTGAGATAATAGGATGCCATTTGGGCAATTTGGTCAGTCTCACAGATCATCGTTTTTTGGCTGTTAGTTCTAAAAGGTCTTGTAAGTCTTCATAGAACCGTTCAACTTCAGCTTCTTCAGCGTTACTGGTCGGGGCATAGACTTGGATTACCATGATATTGAATGGTTTGCCTTGGAAATGAACAGAGATCATTCTGTCGTTTTTGAGATTGCATCCAAGTACTGCATTTTGGACTCTTGTTGACTATGATGGCTACTCCTGAACTGAACTGAACTGAACACAGATCATTGTGATTTTATTCTTTGTTTGCAAGGTCGACATAACTAGCCATCTTATCAATGAGACCCCATGTGGGCCCTATCAAGATTATTTTGGCCTGAGTACTTTCAAGTTTTAAATTTTGTGTGTTCCACACCTGGTTATTTATTTACCAAAAGAAAGTCTAGAAATGGCCACAGATCTTAAAGTTTGGAACTCTTAAGCTTGTGTCTATAGTTTCTCAAATAGCCTGTGCTATCGCTTGTATGATCTTCAAAAGGATACTTAACCTTTCCAATCTTCAGCTTCCTCATCTTTAAAAAGGAGGCAGAATTACTTTCTTCATAGAGTTCATGCATGCGTGCTAGGTTGCTTCAGTCATGTCTGACTCTTTGTGACCCCATGGACTGTAGCCTGCCAGGCTCCTCTGTCCACGGGATTCTCCAAGCATGAATACTGCCTGGAGTGGGTTCCCATGCCCTCTTCCAGGGATCTCCCTGACCGAGGATCGAACCCCTGTCTCTTCCTTGTCCTGCATTGGCAGGCAGGTCAGGTTCTTTACCACTAGCGCCACCTGGGAATAGTGAGGATCAAATAAGTCATGTCTGCAAAAGACCTTTCAGTTCCTGGCACATGTCAGGCTCTCATTAAGTGGTAGAACTACAGCTGCTGTTTTTATTGTCACCAACTATCTTAGGCCCTTAGTACTTAATTTGAAACAGATCTTTGAAGTAGAATACACTCGTAATACAGTTAATGGTGGTGGTGGTTTAGTCTCTGAGTCATGACTCTGTGACCCCTTGGACTGTAGCCCACCAGGCTCCTCTGTCCATAGGATTTCCCAAGCAAGGAGAGTGGTGTTGGTTACCATTTCCTTCTGCAGGAGATAGTCCCAACCTAGGGATCAAAACCACCTCTCCTGCTTGGCAGATTCTTTACCACTGAGCCACCTAGAAAGCCAGTACAGTTAATATTACCAACTTAATAATGAAACTCCAGTACTCTGGCCACCTCATGCGAAGAGCTGACTCATTGGAAACGACTCTGATGCTGGGAGGGATTGGGGGCAGGAGGAGAAGGGGACGACAGAGGATGAGATGGCTGGATGGCATCACTGACTCGATGGACATGAGTCCAGTGTTCTTGCCTGGAGAATCCTAGGGACAGGGGACCCTGGTGGGCTGCCATCTCTGGGGTCGCACGGAGTCGGGCATGACTGAAGCGACTTAGCAGCAGCAGGGGGCATGTGGGATCTTAGTTCCCCGGCCAGGGATCAAACCTGTGCCTCCTGCAGCGGAAGTGCAGAGTCTTAACCACCGGACCACCGGGGAAGTCCCTGTGTAGACTTTAACACTTGCTTTTGAAGTAAAAGATGTTATTTCAGGGTCATCATTATTATTTAGTACATTTTATATGCAAATCCACAATCCCATACCTGAAAATTCTGCTGAATTACCTCAGTATCTTTTAGAATGAAACGTGTGAGTATTCACAGTCAGTGAGGAAAATAAAGACTATAAATAACTTCAAGTCAGTTTAGGTCAGGTTTTGCCACCAAATGAGGTCAGGTCAGGTTTTGCTGCCAAATAAAGATCTACAGTGTTGAGAGCTCTTTGGATTTTCAGATTGTGAATAAAGGGTTGTAGATCACCTCTGGGTATGTGAGTATCAGTGTGCATGCATGTGTATAGAATATATCACTTCCTTTACGTGTCTGAGGGAGTGATGTATTCCTAAGTGTGGAAACAAAGAAGTATCTGAAAATGAACTTCAGTGAGCAAGTCAGACAAGTTCAGATAGAATCTGCCCGTGTGGGGCAATAACTTTTCCCTGGCCTCTCTCCTCTTTTGCTCACCTGCCTTCTTATCATTTTGAATTAGTGAGATACTGTTGAGTGAAAAAGAAGACTGAAAACTGGGTCCAACTCCAGTTTCTTATACTGGCTTAGTTTCAAGAAAGAAATTAGTTATGTTTGTATTTGATTAGCTCCCTCATTAAACAGATACATTTTGATTGTGTTCTTTGCCAAAGGCAAGAAGTAGGGGAAGTTACAGGAACCTGGCCTGAGAACTGGGAGGCAGCCTCTGGCCTGCTTCTAGCTCCACCATAAACTGACCCTCAGTGATATTGCTTTGTGTAGATTCCTTTTGGGGGTGGAGAAGACTTTCGTTATTAAAAACGGTTTAAAATTTCTAGACTGGATTTCTGACACCCGCATTTTTTCTTTAGTGTTCTGTGAATTTACACTTACTGGATGTTTCACATGGGGAAGCATGAATTATAATGTAATGGAGTTTGAGCTACAGAAAAAATGCCAGTGGCTGCATTGAGCCTTTTTTTTGGCCATGCCACAAGGGTTGCAGGATCTTAGTTCCCTGACCAGGGATTGAATCTGTGCTTGGCAGCGAAACAGAATCCTAACACTGGATGGCCAAGGAATTCCCATACTGAGCCTCTTTAAATGGTATCTTTTGGAGTGGGGGTGTGGTTTGGAAGAGATACATACTCTTGCTGTCAGAGCAGAGACCTTGTCATTTTTCCCTGCTGTATTCTTAGCACCTCAAATGTGCTCGGTTCCCAGTAGGTGCCAAATAAATGCTTGATGGGTGAATGAATGAATTGAGGTGACCTTAACCAACATCTCTTGAAGCTCATTTCCAGTAAAGGTAAGTTTTCTATTCTGATGCAGCTAGTCTGTACTTGCCTGATTCTCAGACATGATTGATCAAGTTGTACCCTACATGGTGGAAGATACTGTCAGATATGAAGAATTTTGTACAGCTCATCCTTGGCCATCTTTGTCAGGTTGAGATGAGGCCATGATACACCTATGAGTAACAATACAAGAGAGCAGGTAATTGAAAGCCTGAGTAGGTACACAACAATGGCTTAGAAAATCAGAGAAGGGGAAGAGAATTATGGGTCGAAACATTCTAGGGGAAGTTGAGACTGTTACAAGGAGGTGGGAGCCTTTTCTTCTTGAATTGTTAGGGGTTTAAAATTGTCACTGTTATTAGGCAGCAGCACTTGGTTGCAAGTGAGAGAATCCCACCTCAGACCTGGGTTAGGAAAAAATTATAAAAAAAAAATTTTTGTGATTGAAAAATAGAGGGTGAAACTTCTGGCAGGATCAGATCGAGGTGCTCGAATGTTATCATCAGCACTCTTTGTTCCTGCTCTGCAGGGTTTAGTGAGTCTAGTTCTGACAGGCCTTCCCCGTATGGGAGCCAAGGTTGCTGGCAGCAACTCCAGCAGCTAGTCTTCCAATTTAGTAACCTTCCTCATCAGTGCCAGCTAGACCCAGGACGGCCTGCCTAGCCGGGGAATGTGTCCCCTTGTGCCCTTGTTAACCACCTGGATCGTCTCTGGAGCTCCGGTTATAGGTGGGACTGTCAGTTTCAACTAAACCAGGTGAAGTGAGAGGGGCTCCCCAGAGGGAAATTAGGAGGCTGCTATCAAAAAAGGGCCAGAGCAGCTGATGTCCTAGACTGGCTGAGACAAAGCCCATGCCCTTTCCCTGGCCTTGACATGGACACATTGACCCTGTGAATGTGAGGGCCTTTAGCCCTTTGCCTTGTTCTGGAAGATGTGAAAGTGGGTGTTTCCGTTTTTCATTCTTAATGTCATGTTGTTAAATTACCATGTTTTTCGTTTTTAATATCATGTTGTTATTATCTGTGAAACTTGTATTCTTGGGTGGGCATATTAATGTGGAGCTCTGTTAAACACAGTGCAAGTGTGCCCTCATCATCTTGTAGTAACGATTCAATATATATTTTTAATGGGCAATAGTTGTATTCAGCTTGACTTACTCTTGAGGTCTAAATAGTGTTGACCTTATTAATGAAATTAAGTAGGAAATTAAGAGAGAAAAACTTAACCCAACCTTTTTGCAGCATCCGTCACCCCCTGCATATAGAAATGCTCACTCCCTCGTTCTTCAAGAAGACCACCCCCCTCCACCCCGCCTCCCGGCCCCCCCTCCCCCCACCTCCCATTCTCCTCCACTCACTGTTCTTTCTCAGGCTTTAATGCTGGGTCTCCCCAGGCTTTGCTCCTTGGCTGTCTTCTCTTGGGCGGGGTTGTCATGTTTCAGACCCCCACCTGATGCTTGAGACTCTGTTACCAAGTTCAGGCTTGCTCTGCTCACCACACGATAGGCCAGTGAATCTGAGAGACAAGCTGTTGAGGCACGGAATACGACTTAATTTGGAAAGCCGGCCGACTGAGAAGATGGCAGATGCAAAATAACTATCTTGTTGGGGTCTGGTTGCGGGTTCTTTCACGGAGCCAGAGAGAGAGAAGCAATGGGGAACTGAAGTCAAAAGGCAGAATAGAGAGGGAGATGCAGCGAGGAAGTGAAGTGGAAAGGGTCTTCAGTCTTGCAAAACATCTCAAGGAAGGGCCAGGCTATGGAAAGGGATGTGTTAATCTCTTCTTTTTTTGTGGCCATTCACAGGTGGGTGGGGTCAGATTTATCTCTTTATGAGTTGAACAAAGGCACTTTAACAGCCAGGCCTAGGGGCAGGGTCCTTTGAGACAGGCCTTTATGATTATAATAACAGCAGCAACCAAAAGCAAGTCAAAGAAACACTTTCCAACATGGAGTCAGAGTTGGCTTCTTCCGCAGCAGCTCCACATCTCCAGTGCCTTGCTACCAGGCCTGGTTGCATGCTTCCAGGAAGAACTTGCTCCAAGACCTCAACAAACCTTTCCAGGAATTGACCTCAGTTGGATCATAGAGCCACCCCTAACAGATACCTTGGGAGAAGGAAGAGATTGCTTTTTGACCCATCTGATTCCTCCTGTGAAGTGGGGGCCCATCTCCTGAAGATCTGTGATGAGAAGGTGGAATTCCACTGGGAAAGAATAGTTCTGTGTCGCTGGGGGCTCCTGACTGTGACTGTCGTGTTGGTGAGCACAGCCAGTGGGTATCTTTATCGCCCACTTGCCCTTTGCTGTAGGGTTAGCTCTGCCCCTGCCCCTGGATGAGACCTCTGGTGGGCCTAACTCAGCCTGCTCTTCTCTCACTCTTAAGTAAGAAAAAGTCCTGTGGTTGCTTCAGGTGACAAAACATAGTGTTAGGTCAGCATTAAAAGCCTGCAGTCACATGTCCAGACAGACCTTTGAGCCTGTTGAAGCTTCTTGCCTCCCTGGCCCAGGCCTGCTCCAGGTAGAAAGCCAATGACTGAAGAAGGCAGTTTGGCCATGGTGGGTTGTTTCTCTCTTTCTGTCCAGGAACCTGTTTCTGGGTTAGAGGACTGGGATGAAGGACAGGAAATGAGGGCCGGAAAGCCTTTCCTAAACAGGTGGTGTTGCTTTGGGATTTGCTGATGTCAAAGCTCATTCTCTTCCAAGTGCTTTCAAAGGCGTACTTTAGAGACCCCACCCTGAGCACGGTCACTTGCTTTTATTCTGCTGAGAGCTAATGTCCTTTTCTTTGGGCTCGTTGCTTGCTCCTTCCTCAGCCCCAGGAGTCTGGCAACACTGTGGCCTTATCTCAGAGCCTGCTGCTCTAGTGGACCGCAGATCTGGTCTAAAGTGACCCTCCGCAGTACTCTCTTGTACACGGCTCATGTCTCTTGCACAAGAGACCTTCATCCTTTGTAAGAGAGGAAAGATACCTTTTTCCTCTCCTTTCCTCAGTTCTCAGTCCTGTAACAAAAGGCAGATCAGCAAGAGAAAGCATACACATTTATTTTAGGTAAGGTTTACATGACACTGCAGCCTTCATAAGGAAATGAAGACTGAAGAAGCAGTTAAACCCGACTGATGTAATGCTAGGTTTGATGAAGAGTAGAGAGTAGCGGTGGCGAAGGCAATGGCACCCCACTCCTTGCCTGGAAAATCCCATGGATGGAGGAGCCTGATAGGCTGCAGTCCATGGGGTCGCTAAGAGTCGGATACGACTGAGCGACCTCACTTTCACTTTTCACTTTCATGCATTGGAGAAGGAAATGGCAACCCACTCCAGTGTTCTTGCCTGGAGAATCCCAGGGACGGGGGAGCCTGGTGGGCTGCCGTCTATGGGGTCGCACAGAGTCGGACATGACTGACGTGACTTAGCAGCAGCAGCAGCAGAGAGTAGTGGGAAAATGCGATAGGACAAAAAAGGGTATGAGCTCTGAGATACGTGGACTGTTACTCAGATTCCTTGCAGCATCCATCTGTCTTTGGAGATAAGAGTTTCTCCTTCCTGTGTAGAGAGGGTCCCTCTCAAGGAAAGTTTTATGATCTGCTTCAGGGGAAGGTCATAAAATCCTTTTTATCTGCTGTTTCTCAGCTTCCTTCAGCTTGAAGTACTCAGTTAGCCAAGGTGCCATACTTTGAGGTAGCCCTTTCTGATCTCTGAGGGGGCTTCCCTGATAGCTCAGTTGGTAAAGAATCTGCCTGCAATGCGGGAAACCTGGGTTCGATCCCTGGGTTGGGAAGATGCCCTGGAGAAGGGAAAGGCTACCCACTCTGGTATTCTGGCCTGGAGAATTCCATGGACTGTATGGTTTGTGGGGTCGCACTGAGTCGGACACGACTGAGCAGCTTTCACTTTCTGATCTCAGTCAGATGTGAGGCAAATGTTGCAGCCACACAGCTGCATGAACTGGAGGTGGCCACCTTTGGTGACCCTAATTGAGCCTATGGGAAAGAGGTTTCTATGCCTGTTCGTTAGATGAGGTGGAGCAGGATTAACAGAATGCCAGCAGCTTCTGAAAGCTGTCCTCTGAATCTTGCTGCCGTGATTCGGATGACTTTTCAACCACCTCCTTAGGGAACTTTGAATCTTGGTCCTGCACATCACTTGGGAATATGGTATCTGGTATTCTGGTGCCTTAGAAGAAACATGTTTAGATGTACAACTTCTCAGTGTGAGTATCAATTGACTGAACTTGCCCAGGAGATGAAACTTATTTGCCGTCTCTGCACTCAGCGTTCTGGACTCAAAGATGTTATCTTTTCTTATTTTGGAATCCCTGTGCCCCAGCAAAGCACTTAAATCATTTAGTTAGGAAGATTTCTGTTGTAGCACAGTGCCAGGCCCCTGGGCATAGAGCAATGAACAAAGCCCCCAGGTTCCTGCAGACAAGGAGTTTATATCCTGGTTGTGCAGTAAGACATTAAATGTGATTTATTTACAATTGTGAAAAATGCTAGAAGGGGAGAGTGTTGTGAGAGAGACCCTCAGGAGAACCTACCCTGTAGTGGCTGGGTCAGGAGAGGCTTTCTTGATGTCATTGGAACTCAGAAGGGTCAGAATTACGGAGGCAGAGGACCGAGGCGAGCAAGTATGCTCTAGGCCATTGGTTCTCAGCTGGGAGTGATGTTGCTGCCTCACCCTGACCCTCTGAGGCATTTGGCAAAGTCTGGAGGTATTTTGGGTTGTCCTGACCAGGACATTTAGCAAGTAGAGGCTAGAGATGTTGCTAACGCTCTACAATGCACAGGGCAGCCTCCCCCAACCCTCCCCTCACCCCAAGCAAAGATGGTCCAGCCCCAAACATTGGTTGTGCCCCGCCTTGGAAACAGCGCAAAGGTCTTGAAGTTAGCGAAGGCCCATGAAGCTGGAGAGCAAGAGGAAGTGTGATCTAGGTTGGTGCAGTGGGTGGTGCCCTATTGCCAGCCCTTGGTAGATACCATTCAAGGTTACTTACTGTGCGCTGGCATCTAAGGAGTGGAGGCCAGGGATGCTGCCTGGGATCCTGCCCAGCATCCTGTAATGGACAGGACAACCCCCACAGCAAAGAGTTGTCAGGCCCTAAATGTCGTAGTGCTGAAGCTGGGAGAGCCTGAGTTAGAGGGAACAAGAATGGCTGCAGGGCAGTCAGTCAGGGGCCTTGGACTAGGCTGGTGGAGGGCAGACAGAGAGGAATGGACGGATTTGAGAGATTTGGGAGGCAGAATCATCTGGCCTTTATGTTTCATTATGTGCCAGACACTCCACTGGTATCTTGGGATATAACTAAGCAAGACAGACAAGTTCATTTGTCCTCCCACACCCTAACTATAGGTACTCGGTGAATATTGATTGGATGAATATTTACAAGTATTTATTTTTGCTCGCTGATTGTGATGGAGCCTGTGAGGAAAGGTGGTTTAAAAGTGATGCCTCAAGTATACGAGGCATCTTGCATAGGGCCTGGTGCAGGGTGCTCAGTCAATGCTAATTAAATGCCAAGTGCCACATCCTAGCGCAGTTGTTCCCTTGACTGCAATGCTCTCAGTAAGACAGCAGGGGACCTACCTTCTGAGCTGACGTCCAAGGTCACACTGAAGAGTATATTAATCTCTTCTTAGAGACAGAGTAGAGAAGTTCAAGTGATCTCTTTACCCGAGTATGCTTTATGGTGGGTGATATGGAACCATAGGGGGCAAGTGTCATATTAGTCTAATACAGTCTGTACTTTACAGTAACAGATGGTATTCTAGTTCCTTATGAAATGTAACAAACAAGTGTAGCTGTGATCGGTTAGGTATATTCATAATATATCTTTTTAAGTCCTTGCCATCTTTAGATGGCTTCAGTCTCGTGATCCACATGCAGTATCTTTAGCAGGTGATTAGTCAGCCTGTGTGTGATTCATACATACACTAAATGAAGCAAGGGAAAAAATGATCTTTCAGAAATGTTACATCTAAGTCACCCCTGGGCTGGGGGAGGGTGTGATTCTGTGATCAGACAAAACGAATTCTGTGATCGGACTAAAAACTGTGTTGCGCCCTTTAAAATTGCTTCCTAAAATTGTTTCTTCTTTTAGGTTTTAGTTTCTCCCCCCTTCATTACCTCTTTCCATTAACTTCATTTCTGTTTCTTGACTAATTCTAAACTGGATAAAGTTTCATTACCAAATTTTCCTGAGTCCATTCACTCAGCAGAGATCAGTGGAGGTACTCACCCTGGGCTCGGTACTGTACTGCCTAAAGGCACAAAGATGGTTACTTTTATTTTTTGCTGTTGAGGAACTAACTGTCCAGTCAGGCCAAACAAACAAACTTAAGATGCATTGTGATAAATTTAAGTCGAAGAGCTAGGCCTGGATGTCAGGGGAAGTTTTTCATCTGAGCTTGATTGTGAAGGAGATGGCTGAGGGAAGAAAGGGGAGCCCCCTTGTTACTCCCCAGCCCCCTTGTAAGTGAAGGAAGCCCTGGGTGTGAAGGTGTGGGGTGAGATGTAACTCTCACCTTCTAGAACAGAAGTGGTTCTTGTGGTGACCCAAGGACGAAAGAGCAGATAAAACCAAGGAGGGTCTTGGAATGCAGGAATGGAAAAACCAGACCCTTATCATCCTTCCCTCCCCCATGTGGTAATTACTAATGGATTTCAGGTTCTCCTGAGCAGTGTAACCTGTCTCCCCTCCTACCCCATAGGGAGAAGATATTTGCCTTACTCTTCCACCCCCCACCTAGTATATGTGCCTCATCCAATCAGCAAATGACCCGCAAGATCCCTATCCTACTCCTTGTACCTGGGTATAAAAGTGGACTAAGGACCCCTGTTCAACGTCAGTTCTTGCTTGAGCTGGCCCACTGTTCTAACAGCATCTCCCACTCTAATAAACTTTATTTCCCTCCTCTTCTGTCTCATGTCTGGAAATTCTTTTCCAACCTGCTCCTGGACCACGACAGTTCTGAAGGGCCAGAGTGTACCCAGGAGTGATGTTGGAGAGGCAGGCGGTGGCTGGTTTAGGACTTGCCTGTAGAGTGACTCCAAAGAATTTGGATTCCTCCCGAAGAAAATGGAGACCATTCAAACGGTTTTAAGCAAGAGAGCCATGAGTCAGATCTGTGTTTAGAACGGTTGTTCTGGGGTAACACAGATGGTGAATTGCAGGCAGGCCGAGAGCTGGGAGCTGGAAACTGTGGGGTGTAATAGGGATCCCAGAGATCCTGCCACACTGGGTGTGCTGGGTGTGGTGTGCAGAGTCAGCAGGCTTTGCATGTTGACTTTTAAAATTATTTATTTATTTTTGGCCGTACTGGGTCTTTGTAGCTGCGCACAAACTCTTCTCTAGTTGAGGTGAGCAGGGGCTACTCCATTGCGGTGCATGGGCTTCTTGTTGTGGTGGCGTCTCTTATTGAGGAGCACAGGCTCTAGGGCCAGCGGGCTCTGGTGTTTGTGGCACACAGGCTCAGTTGCCCCAAGGCATGTGGGATTGAACCTCTGTCCCCTGTGTTGGCAGGTGGATTATTTACCACCGGACCAAGAGGGAGATCCCAGTCCCTGGCTTAAAATGAAAATTATTCCTTCTCTGGGATGTGCAGATCGGAGGGGAGTTGGCTCCTCTGGGTTGGACTTGGTTGGCTCTGCTCGACGTATCTTGCATCCTCCTGGGACCAGCGGGCCAGCCTGGGCATGTTCTTCTCAGGGCAGTGGGAAAGCACAAAAACCAGGCAGATACTCCCAAACCTACCTGAGATTGAGACGCAGAATGGGGCATTCACCGTCTTTTGTTCCTTAAACACATCAGATTTGTGTCCCTCTTAGGAGCTTGGCACTGTTGTCAGCCTGTGGAGCTCTGTCCACAGACCCCCCTGTTCCACATGTCTCAGCTCAGCAACTCCTTCCTGGATGGGTCTTCCCCACCACCCAGCCTAGAGCAGCCTCTTTTCCTAGGTCACTGCTGTTTATAGTCCCATATTCTTCTTTTTTAAAATAGTACTTAGTTCCAGCCTGAAAATGTTTATGTGTGTATTTAATATCTCATCTCTCTCTCACCCCTCTTTAGTATGTAAGCTCTGTGGGAGTGGGGTTTCTGTCTTATTCACCATTGTATCCTCAGTCCCTGGAATAGAGCCTGGCACTAAGAGGTGGAATGCAGAGAGATTCTTTTTTCCTAGTATCTAAACATGGAAAGGTGCCCTGAGTGATCAGTGTCAAAAGTGAACCTTAGCGGAAAATATATAGGTTTAGTTGATATTAGTTGATATGTAATATATTAGGGTTCCTCAGAGAAATGAACCCAGTAGGATGTATGTATATATGTATGTGCATGCTTGTGGGCATGTGTGTGTGTGTATGGAAATAGACTTATTATATGGAATTGACTCACAGGATTGTGGAGGCTGATAGCTCTCCAGGATCTGCATTAGCAAAACTGGAGACCCAGGAGAGCCAGGGATGTAGCTCCAGTCCAAGTCCAAAAGACCCAGGAACCAGAGAAGCCAGTGGTGTAGTTCCTACCTGAAAGCTGGCTGCACAGATACCCAGGGAGAGCTGATGTTTCAGTTTAAGTTCGAAGGCAGGAAGACTGTGTTATGGCTCAGTGCACTCAGATCAGAGGATAGTCTCTCATACTCAGCTTTTTCGTTCTATTTAGGCCATCAACTGATTAGATGAGGTTCATCTACATTAGGAAGGAGGGCAAGCTGCTTTACTAGTCTAATTTCACCTGGAAATACCCTAGTTGAAGAAGTTTCCTTCTATTCCTAATTTGCTGAGGTTTTTATTTATTTTAAATAAAAAATGGGTTTTGAATTTTGTCAAATACTCTTCCTATATCTATTGATAGGATCATAAGATTTTTCTTCTTTTGCCTGTGAATATGATGGATTACGTTAATTGATTTTCAAATGTTGAACCAGCATTCAAAAACGTGTATCCAGAATAAATCCCACTTGGTTATATGATTCTTTTCCTGCATTGTTAGATTTTATTTCATAACAGATTTTCAAATCTATATTCTTGAAAGTTATCAGTTTGTTGTTTTCCTTATAGAATGGGTTAGAAGGTATTCACTCTGGTTCTGTTTTTCTGGAAGAAATTGTAGAGAATTGGTGTCATTTCTTCCTTAAATGTTTGGTAGAATTCACCAGTGAACCCATCTGGGCCTGTTGCCTTCTGATTTGGAATGTTATTATTTATTGATTCAAATTATGTAATAAATAGAGGCTATTCAGATTATATATTTCTCCTTGTTTGAGCTTTGGTAGATTGTATCTTTTAAGTATTTGGTCCATTTCATCTAAGTTATCAAATCTGTGATCATAGAATTGTTCATAATGTTGCTTTATTACTCCTTTGGGAGGAGTATTGTAGTGATTTCCAAAATCGTGTGGTAAAATACAAACAACAAAATTTGTGTTTTAATGATTTTTAAAATTATTTATTTGGCTGCACGGGGTCTTAGTTATAGTAGATCTAGTTCCCTGAGCAGGGATCACACAAGCTACCTGTATTGGGAGTCTGGAGTCTTAGCCACTGAACCACCAGGGAAGTCCCATTTTAATAATTTTTAAGTGTATCAACAGCTCCAGGGCATTAATTACATTTACTTTGTTGAGTAATTGTTACCACTGTCTGTTTGCAAAAGGTATCCCTCACCCCAAGTAGTAACTCTGTATTCTCCCCTTGGGCCCTGGTAACCTTTAGTCACCTCCTGTCTTTATGGATTTGCCTATTCTGGACATTTCATATAATGGGTATTTCATGCAGTATCTGTCTTTTTTTGTTCTGGAGTTTCTGCTTGTTTTTCAGTGTTTCTGAGGGGAGGAGAGATTGGAGTTGCCACTCTCCTATTTTGCTGAGGTTCTGTTCCAGGATGATAGTTTTGGTTGTTGTTTTCCACATAATATTTTATCAAACATTTTACCATTTAACTGGTCTGTATGTTTCTTAATGGAAGACCTTTTGTTTTGGTTGTTGCTGTGTGTCAGAATTTGGAATGATGCCACATAATATCCGCTCATTGACTGAATTAAGTTACTAATTTTTAGCAGTTTAAAACCTGCATAATTTTTAATAGCTTTGTAATATTTGTGTGACTGTACCTTAATTTACTTACCCAATTACCTATTTAATTTAATTTTTAAAACTATCTTCAGGTTTTATTTATACAAGTAATAGTGATTGTCATATTTATACAGCAGTCTTTGGGTACACCTGTGTTTTTTTTCCTGGCATGTATTTCTAGAAGTGGAATTAGCCAGAACAAAAGATACGAGCGTTTCTTGGTCCTTTGAATCATATTGCTAATTTCCCCTCAGGAAAGGGTTTTTTAAAATGACTTTACAGCTATTTAAAAATATATAACATTCTTCTTGACTAATTTATGACTTCTCTGCAAAGCAAACTCATAAAAAGAGAACTCTGCTTGGTTAATTTTAAAAAATGTTTTTATCCAAGTAGCAGTATGAGATTAAAATTCAGTTGTCGGTGGAGGTAAGTTGCAATAAGCACCACAAGCAGATATTTTGTAAAACTTGTCTCATTTTACTAAACTTTTTTAGGACAATTAAATTTTACCAGAATAAAGAGGTAAAACTTAGTTTGACTAATTTTGACTTCTTGTTATAATGGAAATATTTACCAGGTTCAGCTACACTTTTATGTTTACTTTGGGTATATTTTTCACATGATATATTGTAATTGTTTAATATTTGTCTCCCTAATAGGCTGTGAGACCCTTGAAGGACTAAATATGTTCAGTGTTCTTTCATTGTCTTAATACCTTATATTTCCTTTAGTACTTTGTAGTTATTAGAATAGATGAATTTATATCAGCTCACTTGATTTTTTTATAACAACACCTTTTGGGATAAGGGATTATTGTTTTAATTTTACATTTGAAACTTACAGGGCTGTAAGTGTCTTGTCTAAAATCACAAAACTGGAGGCTGAGGTCCAGGCCTCCTTTTGTGACCAGAACTTAATCTTTAAGGAATGAATAGCTGCAATGCTGTCCAAGAGAACTTTGTGCCCTGTGGAAATAGTCAGTAATTGTGAGCTGTCCAGTACAGTAGCCATTGACTACCTGTGGCTGGTGGGCACCTGAAGTATGTCTAGTGTGACTAATGTGCTGAGTTTTAAATTCAACTTAGTCTTAACTTAAATAACTGTGCGTGGCCAGCGGGGATACCAGTTTTTGGACAGTGCAGGTCTAAACTCCTAGGTAGAGTAACTGTTTGCCAGGACATGCTAGCAGGGCACTGGGTTTAAAGTCCCCCCTGAACAATTCTGTGATCCTGTAACCTCTGAACTATAAGACAAGTGAACCTGCATATATGTCCCCAGGAAGTTGGTTTGAATACTCCTGAAACCATCTTTGGTATTTTTCCCCCCCTTTTACTTTTATTCAAGTGCAGTTGAAGAGATTATTTTTTGCTATTTAGATAAAACTTTTTATAATAAAGTGTACTGTCAAAGGTTTAACATTCTTAATTCTGTGTTTTATTTACTTTTTAAATAGTGGATCTTCTTATTTATTTGACTGTGTCCGGGCTTTGTTGTGGCATGCAGGATCTTCCTGCAGCACCTGGACTCTATTTGAGGTGCACGGGCCAAGTCCCATGGTATATGGGATCTTAGTTCTCCAACCAGAGATCAAAGCCACGTCCCCTGCATTCCAGGAAGGATTCTTAACCATTGGACCACCTGGGACACGCAAAGACTTAATTCTGTGTTTTAATACAAGTTCCTTTATTATTTTGTCTCCTTTCCCCTCAGTGGCAGCCCTTTCTCTTTGCTTCTTTTTTTTTTTTTTCTGTTCTTAGTTCCCTGACCAGGGAGTTGAACCCAGCCCCTTGGCAGTGAAAGCTAAGTCCTGACCATTGGACTACCAGGGAGTTCCCTCTCTTTGCTCCTTTAGTCCCTTAAAAATCTCAGCCTTCTCTCCCAGGAAAAGGAGAGAGATTTTGTTAAGCTATTATGTTGAACCCTGTCCTTGATTATTCCTTTTCTCCAACAGTAATCTGTTTTCACCTGTGTTCATTTAAAAGCTGAACAGTAAATATTCATAAATCATTTCATGCAAGTCAATGATTAATCCTTAACAGGATGTCTGCTCCCTGAGAACAGAGCCCTGGTTCCCATTTTGTGCCTTTTAAAATGATCAACAAATGTGTGTTGTGTGTCTAATTATGTGAAGAATTCACAAAAGGTAGAAGTGGTTTAGGAAAGTATCTTTGAATTTAATTAATGTTTGAGTAAATAGTGGTCATGCATCTTGGGTTTGGATCATTTCCAGTATGTGAAAAAGGGAAACTACTCCAGTTATTAAAACCACTCCAGTTATTTTAATAACCATTCAGTGCCTAATATTAAATGGGTTAATCTCTTGTTTTAGCCACTTTGTGTTGAGAAATGAGATGAATTGACTGTATCCTCCCAAAATCTGCAAGCTGAAACTTTATTCCCAGTGTGATGGTATTAGGAGGTGAGGACTTTGGTGATTAAGTCATGAGGGTGGAGCCCCTATGTGTGGGATTAGTGCCCTTTTAAAACAAGCCCTAGAGAGCTCCCTTGCCCCTTCCAACATGTGAGGTGACAGAGCATGAAGACGGCCATCCATGGACCAGGAAGCAGGCCCTCACCAAACAACAATCTGCCAGCACCTTAACCTTGGTCTTCCCAGTCTCCAGAACCGTGAGAAATTGTTGTTGCTTATGAGCCACCCAGTCTGTAGTATTCTGTCAGAGAAGCTCTAATGGACTGAGGCAGGAAAATGAGCATGTTTCATCAAATGTGATTAGAAAACGCTGCTGGGTGATGAGCAGATTTGACTTTCTGATTGGTATCACAGGAGAAGGTGGATTAGTGGAAAAAAAAAAATAGAACTTAGAATATCTCTTAGGTTATCTTGGCCTCTCATTTAGCGCCTCTTAATGCAAAGTATATTTGGTTCTCAGAAACTGTGAAGAGCTTGTAATTTAGGAATATTATAAACTTCTGATGTGATTATCAGTGTATGAAGATCTCTGTCAGAGTTGCTTAGAGTTCTTGCTGCTTGAGATTGGAAAGTCTCAGCATCTTGAGTTTTATAAGATCGGATGTCACATTTCTACACTTCAGACGCTGAGGAGGGGACACGTGTTTTAATGGAGAGAGTTTTGCAGCCTTGTGTGCTGTCCTGTCTGCACTTCCAGCCTTTAGCTTTTACCTTGACTCTCTGACACTGGATCTGAAAGCAGGAGGTTCTGATGGGAAACCATGGAGCGGTAAGCTGTTCTAAGGTGTTTTGCCTTATAAAACTAGTAGCTATAATCACTCATTCTAGAAAGGTTTATTGATTTTGTGCCAGGCACTGTGCAGGGTTGTGGGACTAAAAACAAGAGAGAGATCCAGTTCCAGGATTTGAGTTGCTCACAGAGGTGTAGACAGACATTTAAACAAGTGAACAGCTTATACTGTATGTGGCATGTAAACGCTGTCTCTAAGAGACCTGCGAGCAGTTGGCAGGGGTATTGTACAGCTCTGTTGGATTTGCATGTTTCATCAAAACAGTCTTGTGGACTAGGTGCTGTTGATATCCTCATTCTACAGAAGAAACAGTTGAAAGTGGAGAAGTGCCCTGGATTTTATTATTAAATGCCAGATTTAAACTCATGTCTTCTGATTGTAAATCTTAGGATCCTTGCACTGAATACCAGTTCCCTTCTTAATAATTACTTTCCTCCTCCCCTTTAAAAAAAAAAGGTTTATTTTTATGTATTTATTTGGGTGCACTGAGCCTTAGTTGCTGCATTTGGGATCTTTAATCATGGCATGTGGGATCTAGTTCCCTTGACCAGGGATCGAACCAGTTCCTCTGTATTGGGAGCTCAGAGTCTCAGCCACTGGACCACCGGGGAGGTCCCCCTTCTTCCTTTCCTTAACTGGGAACCCCCCAAAGGATTACAGAGCTCTCACTTCATTCTCTGTGATCCTACCGCACACGTGCATTCAGTCCTCTTCCGGGACCATCAAAGTCATCAGCCAAAGTGTGCACCAGTTTTAAAACTGAAGGAAGTTTTACCAACTGAAAATTCTAGCATTTGTGGGCAAAAACCAGCTAAAGGACTATTAGACATTCTACAAATGTTAAGGAGAAACACAACTTTTATTATGTGACTTGTGGTGGTTTATAAACATGCTAGGGAAACAGTTTTGGGCCATTGGGTTAGGGATGGTAAACATACCAGTTTCAACTGGTAAAATGACCACATTCATGGTGTATTTGACAAAGCTGGCTCTGTGTAAATAAGCATCGGTGGGGCAGCCGGGTGACAGCTCGCAACGCTGAGAGAGCCTGGGCCAAGCTAAATGGGAACATGGGCTACAGACTTGGGTTGATTAAATCTCAGCACCACCGCACACACTGCTGCTTGGCCTGGAGCGTCTCTTTGGGTCATCGTAGTCCCTGCCTCACAGTTGGTACCTTGTTCCAGGGATTCGAGAGGGAGGGCGTGCTGGCACGACAGAGCTTGTGAGTGTGTGTGTGTGTGTGTGCCCTTTCTCCTCTGTGGTCAGCACACAGACTCACCTTGGCTGCCATTTTGTAAAACTAACCAGCAATTGATCTTGAATACCTTGGATGCCATGATTATTAAAATGGAGTCTTAAAAGTGAAAACACTTTGAATTAGTAGAATAAACTACCTTTAGATGATTTTTAGATAAATTATTAATAATACATTGTTTATGTGTTATCTCAGAGCTCATGTAGTATTTCAGAGCTCATGCAGTATTTTAATAAGTAGCATTTTAGTTTATTGTGTCTTAAATTTTTACCAATGAACTACCGCTAGTGACAGAGAAACATACTCTGAGAAGAATAAGGTAGGGGTGTGTGTGTGTCTGTGTGGACTAGCTCAAAATGGCAAGTAGAACCTTTTTTGAAGGTCAGTGTTATATCTTATATTTTTATCACATGAGTTTCCCATAAAATTTTTGCATTACTACCAATATAATGTTTCAAATGTCTTGCCATTATAAAAATGTTGTTCAGGAAGTTACGCTTGCTTACCCTTGTTTTCTAGCAAAATAGATGGCCTTTCATATCTATGTGCCTGTCATTGGTTTGGTGCTGTTTGATATCAAAGGTGGAACCCATATCTCCTCCTCTGGGAATTGCAAGTCCAGGTGGACAGGCCAGTTGTCCACTGGGCATAGCACACTCCCTATACCTTTTATTTGCCCACATCATGGGAGAATCCCCATCCTGCTCTAGCAGCACAGTGGATTGATGAAATAGATTGAGTATTTAGTTCCCAGTTAAGGAAGTTGAGGCCCACACATTTGTAGTTTACCCAGCATTTCACAGCTCCCAAGCCAGAGAGCAGGGAGGTTCTCTTAGGAGTTTCCCAAGTTCTCAGATCCAGCCTTCTCTTACGTCACTTCTGCAGTAGCTAGGTAATATTTACTAAGAAGAAAATGGTATATAATGTGCTGGAAATGAGTTTATAGTTAACAGAATTGTAAGTCATTTTCTACCCTCAAGCAGTTTGGCCTGTCAAGATGCTAACATGGGATGAAAGGCAAATAGCAATAAAAAAGCTAAATGACGCAAGGCCAGAGGTTTTACAAGGCAATGGGCAACCGATTTCCAAATAAGTGATAGAGCTAGAAGTTATTCAGAGTTCTGAGAAGGAAGCATTCAGATTGGGCTAAGAATATGGAAAGGCTTTGTGCCAGAACAGAGGATTGATTTTACAGTAGTCAGTGCTTCTCTTACCTATTTGTCTTTTGGTTACTGCTAATAATTGCTGAAAACTATCTAATTCCACATGTAAGCCTTTTTTTTTTTTTTGGCTTCCTTGTTGTTTGGAAGGTGTTCATATTTTTACAGTTTACCCTAGAGCAAACAATTTTATAATTGCACAAATTTCTACTCTTGATAGTATTAAGAAAATAATTTGACACTAACCCTTAGATGAATTTTATTTGATTTACAAGTTTCCTTTTTTCATTCCTCATAGAGCATAATACTCATTGATCTAAAAAAGTTTGGAAAGATTTTCATAATAACATTTAGTTGACAGGAATAGCAGAAAGGGAAATGGTTATGATGGAAGAGAATCAAGGACATGATGGACTTAGGACCAAGGACAGAAGACCCAGAGAGGAGGTGAGGACAGGAAGAGCCAGTGTCCTTATGAAGCTGACATGTGGGCATACGAGGACACTGTGATAGCCACACAGTTGGGTGCCTCCTTAAGTCTAGACTTTTAGGAACGGCAGGGATTTCGAAGACAGTTTGGTCAAGCCTCCTTCATTATATAGATGAAGGAATAGCCAAAAAGGCTAAATAACTTGCTCAAAGTCACTCATGTGCTTCCCAGGGCATGCTAGTGGTAAAAAACCCTGCCTGCCAATGCAGGAGATGAAAGAGTCACAGGCTTGATCCCTGGGTTGGGAAGATCCCCTGGAGGAGGGCATGGCAACCCATTCCAGTCTTCTTTGCCTAGAGAGCCCCATGGACAGAGGAGCCTGGGGTGCTGTGGTTCCTAGGGTTGCAAAGAGTTGGACGCGACTGAAGCAACTTCGCACACATGCATGCAAAGGTCACTCAAAGTGACAGAGCTGGGATGAAAACCCGCATCCCAAATAAGAAGCCAGCATTCCTTCCATCTCCCCCAAGGTCCAAGAGTGGAGAACTCTGCACTAGAAGAGAGTTCCTAAATGTGTTAGAGAAGGACCCTTCGCTGTTGCTGTTCTTTCCAACACACTAGAGTGGTTTGGAGATGGTGAGATTAGTTTATCTGATGAAGGATGGCACGTTGTGTTCACATCAGCACATCGGCATCGCCCAGACATTGGTGAAGCTCGTGCTCTCCGCTGTTTTCTCCCCACCTTCGGTGGCCCTACTAACTGAGGACAATTATATTGAGTTTTATTTTTTCGTGGCTTAATTTACAAGAAAAATAGATATACTGGTTGTCCTTTTGCAAGCTACGTAGGAATATTGATGGAGAATTGCTTCCTTTTGAGCTCATAAGCTGATACAGATACATACAATTGTGTTACTGAGTATAGATACATAGTCTGTTATATATTTAGCAAAGCAGATGGCATTTCCCAGCTATGTGCCCGTCATTGGTTCGGTGCTGTTCAGTATCAAAGGCAGAGCCCATTTCTCCTCCTCTGGGAGTCAGCAAGTCCATGTGGACAGGCCGGTTGTGTGCACTTACAGCCTCAAGTGTACCACGCCTGAAGTGGGGCTCCCGAATCCCGCCAGCTCTCATGCCCTCGGTACTTCATACCTCTGTACTTGCTCCTCCCATGTCATAAGTGGCCCTAGTCTGTGTTCAATTACTCATTCTAGAAACGCTGAAAACCTAGCGATCGCCTTCTCCTTCACTCCCCTCTCCCTCTACCGTTCCTTGTTTCCCAGATGAACAGTGACAGACTTCCGTTTATCCTTTAAGACTCTGCTAACGTTGCTTCTTCAGGGCCGTCTTTCCCGGTGTCTTCCTGGAAAGAGTCAGGTGCTCCTTCAGTGCAGCTCTAGCCTGCAATAGAATTCTTTATTAAAAATAATCAGCTGTAGTTCCTTGAACTCAGGTAACTTAGCTTAATTCTCTTTATAAATATGGTACCAGGCACATTGACCGAACACCCTTTAAAATTAGTTGTTTTATTTATTTTTTGATTTTTTATTCTTCTAAAAAATTTTTTTTGGCTGTGCTGTGCAGCATTCAGAATGCTAGTTCCCACATCTGGGGTTGAACCTATGCTCCCTGCGGTGGCAGTGCGGAGCCTTGACTGCTAGACTGCCAGGGAAGTCTCTAAAATCAGTTGTTTTTTTAAATCAGTGCTTTGAGTGGGAGAGTTATTAATTTGTGGTGTTTATGAAACATCCCAGTGAAGTGAGGTTGTAAAGGTAGGCAGAGGCCAGGTCTTGAAAAGTCTGAATGCCACGAAAAGAAGCTAGTAGCAGTTGCAGCTCATTTAGGTCCACAGGGCCTTCAGTGTAGCCAGCTGTTGTCATGTGACTGCATTCTGGCCAATTAAAAGGGAAGGGGTAGGGGCAGCTTCTGAAAGTCTCCTTAAAAGAGGGGCTTGTCTTCCCTCGCTCTCGTCTTCTGTTGGCTGCAGTGAAGTGACTGGGGCTCTCACAGTCATCTTAGTGTATCAGGGCCACATCCTAGGGTTGGTAGAGCAGGACCCCAGAAGAAGCCTTGGCAAGAACGAAGGCCTTCCCGGAAGAGAAGCAGAATGAAAGGGCACGTTAAAAGGTCAGATAGATGGGATTGAGCTGGCACAGGAGACTGAGAAGGAGCCACCAGAATGATGAGTGGAAAACCAAGAAAGTGGTTCAAGAAGGAGGCACGGGGTGACACTGCCAGTGGAGTAAAATCGCAAGCAGGAGATTGTCACTGGGTTTGAGAGTGTGGAAGCCTTGGTAGGGCCAGTGAAGAGGCGAGAGCGGAAGTGGGGTTGGGGTGGCTGGAGGGTGGGTAGGATATGTCTTTCTGAAGATCAGTTCAGTTCAATTCAGTTCAGTTCAGTCGCTCAGTCATGTCCGACTCTTTGCGACCCCATGAATTGCAGCACGCCAAGCCTCCCTGTCCATCACCAACTCCCGGAGTTCACTCAGACTCACGTCCATCAAGTCAGTGATGCCATCCAGCCATCTCATCCTCGGTCGTCCCCTTCTCCTGCCCCCAATACCTCCCAGCATCAAAGTCTTTTCCAATGAGTCAACTCTTCACATGAGGTGGCCAAAGTACTGGAGTTTCAGCTTTAGCATCATTCCTTCCAAAGAAATCCCAGGGCTGAGCTCCTTCAGAATGGACTGGTTGGATCTCCTTGCAGTCCAAGGGACTCTCAAGAGTCTTCTCCAACACCACAGTTCAAAAGCATCAATTCTCTGGCGCTCAGCCTTCTTCACAGTCCAACTCTCACATCCATACATGACTACTGGAAAAACCACAGCCTTGACTAGATGGACCTTAGTTGGCAAAGTAATGTCTCTGCTTTTGAATATGCTATCTAGGTTGGTCATAACTTTTCTTCCAAGGAGTAAGCATCTTTTAATTTCATGGCTGCAGTCACCATCTGGAGTGATTTTGGGGAGCCCCCCAAAATAAAGTCTGACACTGTTCCACTGTTTCCCCATCTATTTGCCATGAAGTGATGGGACCAGATGCCATGATCTTCGTTTTCTGAATGTTGAGCTTTAAGCCAACTTTTTCACTCTCCTCTTTTACTTTCATCAAGAGGCTTTTTAGTTCCTCTTCACTTTCTGCCATAAGGGTGGTGTCATCTGCATATCTGAGGTTATTGATATTTCTCCTGGCAATCTTGATTCCAGCTTGTGTTTCTTCCAGTCCAGCGCTTCTCATGATGCACTCTGCATAGAAGTTAAATAAGCAGGGTGACAATATAGAGCTTTGATGTACTCCTTTTCCTATTTGGAACCAGTCTGTTGTTCCATGTCCAGTTCTAACTGTTGCTTCCTGGCCTGCATACAGATTTCTCAAGAGGCAGGTCAGGTAGTCTGATAGTCCCATCTCTTTCAGAATTTTCCACAGATTATTGTGATCCACACAGTCAAAGGCTTTGGCATAGTCAATAAAGCAGAAATAGATGTTTTTCTGGAACTCTTTTGCTTTTTTCCATGATCCAGCGGATGTTGGCAATTTGATCCCTGGTTCCTCTGCCTTTTCTAAAACCAGCTTGAACATCAGGAAGTTCATGGTTTACTTATTGCTGAAGCGTGGCTTGGAGAATTTTGAGCATTACTTTGCTAGCGTGTGAGATGAGTGCACTTGTGCGGTAGTTTGAGCATTCTTTGGCATTGCCTTTCTTAGGGATTGGAATGAAAACTGACCTTTTCCAGACCTGTGGCCACTGCTGTTTTCCAAATTTGCTGGCATATTGAGTGCAGCACTTTCACAGCATCATCTTCCAGGATTTGAAATAGCTCAACTGGAATTCCATCACCTCCACTAGCTTTGTTCGTAGTGATGCTTTCTAAGGCCCACTTGACTTCACATTCCAGGATGTCTGGCTCTAGATGAGTGATCACACCGTCGTGATTATCTGGGTCGTGAAGATCTTTTTTGTACAGTTCTTCTGTGTATTCTTGCCATCTCTTCTTAATATCTTCTGCTTCTGTTAGGTCCATACCATTTCTGTCCTTTATCGAGCCCATCTTTGCATGAAATGTTCCCTTGGTATCTCTAATTTTCTTGAAGAGATCTGAAGATAGCTGCCCTTAAAGAGACGGAAAGTTCAGAGTAGCATGTCTAAGATGGAGGGGGTGGGAGGGGAGGGAACATTTCCCTGAGATGCTGGAATATGCTGATATGCTAATGGGAATAGTCCTATTGAAAGGGAAAGAGAAAGGAGGCAAGGTCTTGAGCAGATGAGTTGATGAGATCCAGACAGAGATTGGGTGTTTGCAAGGAAGGGGGACACTTTCTCTGTGGTAAAGGGAGTGAAGAAGAAACTGGGGCATCTGTGTAGGTAGGTTTATAGATTTGGGGTGCACACATGAGGGAGCTCTTATCTAAAGCTTTCCATCTTCTCCTGAAATGTTGAGCAAGGTCAGCCGAATCCTCCACAGGTTGTGAGGTCACCACCCCCCGTATCTTGTTCATCTCTTCTGTTGTAACTCCTGTTCTGTGCTTCGTAAAGTTCCCCGTGTTTTGGATGGATCATGTAGCTGCCTTGAAGTCCTCCAGTGCCCCCGTTTCCCACGGCAGTTCCCCTTCAGGGCCCGGCTCCCTTCCCAGCCCCGTCTCTCTTTAGGTACTGCCTGTGCTCCAGCCAAAGCCACCGGAACAGTTGCCCTCAGACAACCCCCATTGCTGCCTCTCAACCTTTGAACATGCCCTCCTGGCACTGACCTTTTCTCCCTACCTGGTGAACTTGTTCTCCAAGACCCAGTCCTCATATCACAATGCACTAAATCCCTTTGACTCTCCTCCCCCTTCCACAGGCCAGAAGCTGTAGCTTTTATTTACATAATTATATAACTATCCTTTTGAATATTTTTTTTAGTTTTATTTTTTGGCCTTTCCACACGGTATGTGGGCTCTTAGTCCCCCATCCAGGAATCGAACCCATGGACCCCCTGCATTGGAAGCACAGTCTTAGCCACTGGACCACCAGGGCAGTCCCTAACTATCCTTGTATCATTCATTTGGATGGAGCACAGTGTAGGGCAGGCACTGAGTGAATGGATGAATTTTGATTGCTTTACCTGTTTCTTTCACAATGCTTTATTTAAAAAATTTTATTGAAATATAGTTGATTTACAATGTTAATTTCTTTGTACAGCAAAGTAATTCAGTTATACATATGTATACATATACATTTTTCTTCTAAACATTCTTTTCCGTTTTGGTTTATCATAGATATTGACTATAGTTCCCTGTACTATACAGTAAAACTTTGCTGTTTACCTGTTCTATTTATATCCTCTAACCCTAATTCCCACTCCATCTCTCTCCCACCCTCTCCCTGGTATATATATATATAACTGCATTTTTCTTATGCATCTGTTAATGGATATTAGGTTATTTCCAGTCTTGGCTATCGTAAATAGTGCTGTTGTGAACATAACTGTGCATGTATATTTTTGAATTATATTTTTGTCTGGATATGTGCCCAGGAGTGGGATTGCTGGATCATATGGCAGTTCTATTTTTAGTTTTTTGAGGAACTTCCTTGTTTTTTGAGGAATCTACTCTTTTCCATAGTGGCTGCACCAACTTACATTCCCACCAGCAGTGTAGGAGGGTTCACCTTTCTCCACACTCTCCCAAGCATTTATTTGTAGACTTCTTAATGATGGCCATTCTGACTGTGTGAGCTGGTATCTCATTGTAGTTTTAATTTGCATTTTTCTAATAATTAGCAGCGTTGAACATCTTTTCATTTGCCTGTCGGCCATCTGTATGTCTTCTTTGGAGGAATGTCTATTTAGTTCTGCCTATTTTTCAATTGGATTGTTTGTTTTTTGTTGTTGAGTTGCATGAACTGTTTATATATTTTGGCAATTAAACCCTTGTTGGTCACATCATTGTAGATACTTACTCCCTGTCCATAGGTTATCTTTTTGTTTATGGTTTTCTTTGCTATGCAGAAACTTGTAAGTTTGATTAGGTCCCAATTGTTTATTTTTACTTTTATTTCTATTGCCTTGGGAGTCCTTTAGCAATCCTTAATGAAATTAAGATGAAATGAAAGTTATATACTCTCAATATTTGATGCAGAGTAAACATTGTTTCTTTTTCTTTCTTTCCCTAGGTGGTTCTGGAATGGAGCCGGGATCAATACCATGTTTTGTTTGATTCCTACAGAGACAACATTGCTGGGAAGTCCTTTCAGAATCGGTGAGAAGAGACCACTTTTGGAGAGTAGCTTATTTGGGCTCAAATGATAAGTTGTGAAATCACCCATGCTTTATATGGAACAGTTGAAGGGGTCTTTCCAAGTTGTAGATAGGATTTAGCTTGTCACACGTGAAGGAACCTTGTAATCCATCCTTACGTTTCTAGGGATGACAAATTTGATTCTCAAAGAGCAATCCTGCCTTGCTGAGTATTGGGTACTTTAAGTTACATGAGCTCACTCTGTCCTTGACCCAGTTCTGTGAGATAAAGATAATTCCATCCCTCTAGGATGAGAAAGCCAGATGGCTACTCTGTAGCCAGTTCCAAGCCCCAGCCAGTGTTTTGCTGGTCACTGTGTTAATAACCAGGGCCTCTGTTGTGGCATCCACCAGGACCCTCACACGCCCCTGTGGTCACCACACCTTGCTGCCTCGCTATGGGGAGGAGCAAAGAACCTCACACGTGGGGTCTTTTTCTCATTAAGGCCAAGCTTGGTGCAGCCACTCCTGAATGCTGCCTTCACCCTTCCTCTTCCTTGGAGATTTTTTCCTGCCTCAGGAGGCAGACCTCAGGGTGCAAGCAATCTTTTCCAACATCCTCCTTCCTTCTTGCAGCTAAAATGAATCACACAGGCTCTTTTCCTGTTTTGCCTGTAAAACTGTTACATTGTTTTATATCATTAAAGCAATATATGTCTGTGGTTGAAAACAGTTCAAGCAGTACAGAAAAGTTAAAAAGTAAAGCCTATTTCTGTCTCATTCTGACCCAGAGCAACCATGGCAAATGAATTTTTGTTTTGGATTCTTCTAGTGTCTGTCCTTTTAACCTAAAAAAAAAGAACAGAAAACAGATTGTGTCCTTTTTGACTTACTTTATGCAGTATCTGTTGACTCCTTTCCATTGTAATGGTACAAGGATAGTCACTGTAGGGCATGGAGCAGGCGGTGACCAAAAACAAACATGGGGTAGCCAGTAAAGCTAGTTAACCTCTTAGAAGACAATTATCTAACTATCAAAGACTGTAATCAGAAATTTCCCTGGATCCTGACTGTTTATTTTCCTTGGAGAATAGACTCTATGAGTCCTCCTCTTTACCTTCACTGAACCAGAAAACCTAGTAAAAGTATAACTAGTAATTGCTGTTGATTGGTGTACCTCGAACATTTTCTGGGAGTGCCTCTAGACTACATCAGCAATTTACATGAAGCTCTTGTTTCTGTTTAGAATTACTGCTTGGCGCCTCCATCCACTTGTTATGAGCACCTATGTGGTTCCTATCAAATTAGTTTTTTTAAAAAGCTATGCCAGTTAATCTTAGATGTATGCACTATTATAGTCCTGAACATCCAGCGAGGAAGGGCTGTGGGATTCCTTGAGTTCACTTAAAGCTTTACCCTTTAGTCCTTAAAGCATCCCGTGTATGAATGGCATCCCTGAATTTGCTTCTTCAATTAAGGTTGAATCTTTGAGCCCTACTCTGTTTTAGATGCTGAGATCTGACTCTCTACTGTAAAGCATTTTGCAGTTACATAGGGGAGATAGCTTATAAACAAGTACCTGAGGAAGTAGGGAAACTCTAGATCTTTCTCTTAGGAGCTCTTAAAACAGCAGTTTCCAAAGACCCAGGGGATGGGGGGCAGTGGGGGAGGAGGACAGTGGAACCAAAGCTACTTTTATGACAACACTGAGGTGTTATTTGCCTTTTTTATTGCGTTGACATTTGCACTCATCCTGTGAAAGCCATGGTGGGTAAAATTGCAACACCATTACAGCATATCTGCAGGAGTCAGAAAAATGCTGAGTTTGCTTAAGAGTGTTCCTGAAATGTCAATCTGATTATATCTTGACCCTGTGAGTACACATTTTCTTAATGTTGTGTGTGATGCAACGGAAAGCACACTTCAAGCACCACATGGTTACTGTCTTGAGGAAAAGCCCTCATGCAGTTGTTTTGAGTTGCAACCTGAACTTGGTTTATTTCATGGATCACCATTGTTATTACTTGAAAGGACAGATGACAGTGTC